>NC_140037.1:23251203-23851203 GCF_963513975.1 Fringilla coelebs
TTCAGGACGAGGTGAAAGGTGAGAGTTTGACTCCAAGTTCTTAGAAGACTGATTTATTGATATGATATGATATTGTATTGTATTGCATTACATTATGTTATGTTATATTATGTTATGTTATGTTATGTTATGTTATGTTATGTTATGTTATGTTACATTAACTATACTAAAGAATAGAGAAAGGAAACAGACAGAAGGCTAGAGAAGAATGAATAATAAAAACCCATGACTGACCAGAGTCCTGACAAAGCTGGACTGGGATTAGTCATTAAACTGAAGCAATTCCCATGCTGGGTAAACAATTCTCCAAATCCCATTCCAGAGCAGCACAACAGGGAGAAGCTGAGGCTTCTCCTCTTGCCAGGAGAGGAAACCCTGGAGAAGGGATTTTTCAGAAAATATCATGGTGACAGCCAGGAATCTTCCATGACAAACCTGGAGCAGTCCCTGTACCCCAAGAGGAGCAGCCCAGCTTGAGGCTCCTCCAGGCCCTGGCAGAGGAGCATCCCAAGGCACAGCTGCTCTTCCTGCCAGAGCAGTGCCCCTGCTGTAGAACACATCCCCAGCAGGCACTCAGCCCTCCTCACACTGCTGTGGCACACACATAGCTGGAAATCAGAGTTTTATCTCACACCCCAGCCGGCCTGACCCACATAACCTTTCCTATGGGAGTGGCTGTGCAGTGACAGAGGAACCAGGGGAACCCCCATGGAAATTCAGTGTATTGTGATGGATCCATGGGCACCATGCCTGGATTCACTCACACACAGGCAGGGCTGTGCCTGGAGCAGGAGCTGGTGTCTGTGCAGGGCTGTGGATGGAGCAGGAGCTGGTGTCTGTGCAGGGCTGTGCCTGGAGCAGGAGCTGGTGTCTGTGCAGGGCTGTGGATGGAGCAGGAGCTGGTGTCTCTGTCTGTGCAGGGCTGTGCCTGGAGCAGGAGCTGGTGTCTGTGCAGGGCTGTGGATGGAGCAGGAGCTGGTGTCCCTGCAGGGCTGTGGATGGAGCAGGGGCTGGTGTCTGTGCAGGGCTGTGGATGGAGCAGGAGCTGGTGTCTGTGCAGGGCTGTGCCTGGAGCAGGAGCTGGTGTCTCTGTCTGTGCAGGGCTGTGGATGGAGCAGGAGCTGGTGTCTGTGCAGGGCTGTGGATGGAGCAGGAGCTGGTGTCTGTGCAGGGCTGTGCCTGGAGCAGGAGCTGGTGTCTGTGCAGGGCTGTGCCTGGAGCAGGAGCTGGTGTCTGTGCAGGGCTGTGGATGGAGCAGGAGCTGGTGTCTGTGCAGGGCTGTGGATGGAGCAGGAGCTGGTGTCTGTGCAGGGCTGTGCCTGGAGCAGGAGCTGGTGTCCCTGCAGGGCTGTGCCTGGAGCAGGAGCTGGTGTCTGTGCAGGGCTGTGGATGGAGCAGGAGCTGGTGTCTGTGCAGGGCTGTGGATGGAGCAGGAGCTGGTGTCTGTGCAGGGCTGTGGATGGAGCAGGAGCTGGTGTCCCTGCAGGGCTGTGCCTGGAGCAGGAGCTGGTGTCTGTGCAGGGCTGTGCCTGGAGCAGGAGCTGGTGTCTGTGCAGGGCTGTGGATGGAGCAGGAGCTGGTGTCTCTGCAGGGCTGGGTCCGGGCAGAGCTGTGAGTGAGCCAGGGAATGAGTGCCTCTGCTCAGGTCCCTCCCTGCCCTGCCTGCAGTCAGAGCGAGGTGCCAGCCTGGCAGGGAGGCTCAGGTTTGTAAATTTAGCTTGTCAGTGCACAGCAGAGGGGAGTGGGATGAGTGCCGGCGTTGGCAGGGATTTGTAACAGGTGCTGCTTCACTGGAAGTTCTTGCTGTGATTAAGTATTTAGTGCAGGCTGGGGTTAGTGCTTTGGAGGAGACACAGACATTAAATTATCAAATCTGTGAGATGCAGACATTAAATTATCAAATCTGTTCTGTGTGGGCTCCAATTCCAGGGTGGGCCCTGTGTCTGCAAGGGCTGAGGGCTTGGGCTCAGTATTGAAATAACTCATAACCAGGGAAAGGGTAGAGATAAAGTTGGGTGAAGGTGGTTTGATACATTTATAAATTTCTTTTATTGCAGTGGTGTTTTGTCCAGAAGGCAGGGATGAGCAGTCACCCCAGGACTGATGTCTCACATGCAGGTTACAGGCACAGGAGGAGCTGGATCCAGAGCTGAGTTCCAGAGGGCGAAGGAGCAGGGATGGCTGCAGTGCTGGGGGACATCACCTCTCGTGCAGGCAGGGGTTCCACAGATACCACAGAGGCCAGGAAACAGCTCACCTGGGAGCAGAAGGTTATCAGTGACATTGGTGTTTGAAAGGAGTGTTTGAGCTGATTCTGATTCCACATTCTGCATGGAAACATTGAAGTGTTAGCAGTGAGGAAAGCCTGATGCTTGTTTTTCCTGCAGGCACAGAAGCAGACAGGATTTCCAGGAGCTTTCCAGGTCTTTTGTCAAACAGAAGGAATGACTGTGTTCTCTTCTCTGCCTTGGTCACACAGATATACTTGACAAATTGAGGTTAGGATTGGGGTGCAGGTTGAGGGTCAAAGGAAGCATTCATGACCTAGGCTTTCTGTTGGGACAGGAAATAAAATTAATCAGAAAATTGCTTCTGGGTACCTATAATTGACTAAGAATGGACTGTGGAAAGCACACCTGCGTTGTTTGGGCTCATGTCTGCAGTTTTGGAGGCTCAGAGAGGCAGGAGCTGGCAGCCTCACCAGGGATGGATGCCTGGTGTTCTGGGTTTGCCTGAGGAATGGTCCCTCAGCTGCAGACAGAGCTCAGCTCCAGGCAGGTCTGGGCAATCAAACACTTCTGGGCCAAATTTATCCTTCCGTTCTCTGGGGCAGGGAAATGCAGGATGAGCCTGAGCTGCACAGGGAGAGGTGGAGGCACTGAGAGCAGCTTCCCCTGGCCTGGGGAGGGGAGCTGAGGGTCCTGCTCAGGGCTCAGACATTTCTGAGCTGGGCTGGGGCTGCTCTCTGGGTGCTCTGGGGCTGCAGGACACGTGGAGGTGGCAGCAATGTTGGTTCTTCCTCTGGTTCCTGCTCCCCTGGGTGTCCTTCAGGCCAGGACAGGGAGGGGATGTGTGTGTGGGTCAGGTCTGCTGCTGCAGTACTGCTGCTTTTCTAGGATAAATAGAAGTGCAGGAGAAAAGGTAATGCTTGGTTTTCATCAGGGACAAATCTGCTCTCGGATGGGGGAAATCAGATGGGTTAAGTCAGGTCTGGAAAACAGAAATTTCTGAGCTGGGTTTGCTTCTCACACTCTGTGCAGTGTGGGATGAGGGCTCAGGTCAGGTGGGAGGAATTTTTGGGTTTGGATTCCCTGGTATAGCAATGGGGGATGAATTACAGGGTGATTCTGGAAAAAACCCCAGAAGCATTTTTGAGTTTGCTTTGGGTAAATTTGCAGGGGTTTGTGTAAGTGATAGCATCAGGGAGGATGAACATTAAAGCCCTGGTTTTTCTAGGATTCCTCTTGGAGGTTCAGCCAATTAAATGATTAGTGTTAAGATTTAGGAGGAAATGCCATTTTTCCTCAGGCTTGTTGTGACATCCTTCTGGATGCAGATGTTAAAGTTTTACAGCAGTGTCACTGTGGGCTCTGATGCTTTGCTGCCAGGCAGAATCTGCAGAATTCACTGCAAAGAACAGGCTTAGCACCAGGGCAGGAGTTTGGGCAGGAAATGGGGCTGGGTTAAGTTTGATGCCAAATCCTGGAAGTGCTGGATTAACTGAAAATAGACAAGGGAGAGATGTCCATGTGCAGCTCCAGCATGTGAAGGGGGTCAAAGGTGCTGTGAAACTGGTGTTGGAATGGGCTTGGGAAGAGCTCAGGATCTTCAGGCACAGTTCAAGGGCTGCTCTGGGCAGGCTGATGCTCCAGGCTTTATTTGTGTGATAGAATTCTCGATTCCTCTCAAACTTTAATTAATTTAGGATTTGCAAAACAGAGGAGTGGCAGTCCCAAGGTGCTGCTGGATGCTGCACACCCACAGTGGGGTCCTGGGATGTGCAGATTTCCAGCTCTTGGTCTCCAATATCCCCAAGGAGGAGGTGAGAGCCCCGCAGCTGCTGAGCTGCTCAGGAAGGAGAAATGAGGGTTCCACGTCAGCTGCTGGATTTTCCAGTTTAGAAGAGCTGGAGAACAGTGTTTGAGCAGTGGCAAACATCCTGCTCAGCTTTGATGCAGTAATCTGCCCTGTGGTTTAGAATTTTTCCACACAAGTGGTCACAGGCCATATCTGCCAAGTTCTGGGCTCATGTCTGCAGATGGAAAGCTCTGAAAAAGAACTGGCTATTATCACTGCTTGGTTTTCTTCATCCTTGTTTTCCTTTATTTGATGGAAACAATTGCTCTTCTACCTGAGCTTATGCAAATTTACAGGATGAATAGGAGTGATTTCATTCCATGCCCAGTTGTTGGAAATTCTCAGAAATCACTTCAGAAATTTCAGTATTTTCCTCCTGCCCTGTGTCTGCATAATAGAGGATAAATAAATAGCTAAATGGAGTATATTAAATTTTGACACATACAGATTCATGTTTCAAGCAGGCACGGACTTTTGGGGGTTTTTTAAACCAAAAATTAGCATTTTCCCCTCCTGTTGTTTTAATCAGCATACCAAGTTTTGGAGGACAATTTCTGTGCAAGTGCTCTGTAGTTGGTGCCATTTTCAGATTGCACTGGGGAGGAGTGGGGCAGGACAGGCCATCCCTGTGTGTGTGGAGTCAGCAGTCAGGGAATGCACTGGGCACTGCTGCAGCTTGTCAGGAGTTTGTGCAGCAGCAGCAGCAGCAGCAGCAGCAGCAGCAGCAGCAGGGTCCTTGCAGGGCTCCTGTGTGCTCTGCCCTTGGCAGTGCCCTGAGCAGGGCAGGGGTGAGGAGGGGGGCACTGTCCCAGGTGGGACTGGTGCCTTTTGGGGCTGCCTGCAAACAGGGGCCAGGCAGAGTTTAGGGAATAAAAGCAGTTCTGTTTATTGAAGGGCCTCCAGGTGCATTTGGGGCAGACAAAACCCACCCAAAATGGACCACAGGTCATGGCTTTGCACACTTTGATAAGTTTGGGCCGTTTGCATTTTGGGGTTAATGTTCCAATTCCAGCTTCAGCTGATGAAGTCACTGACCCCAAGTTTGCTGCCCAAACTCCCTTTGTTTCCATCTCAGGCCCTGGGGCAGTGAGGTGTCCTTGGTTCCCAGCCTGGAGAGGAATTGCTGTGTCTGCCCAAAGTGGGGGAGCAGCAGCTCACACTGTGCGTGGGGTTCAGAGTTACCCACTGGAGAACTGCAGGGTCATAAACACATGAAACAGAGGAGCTGCAGCCCCAGGGCAGGGTCAGTGTCCCTGCAGGGCCCTCCTGGCACCTGGCACAGCCAGCAGGGGCAGCCCCAGTGCCCAGGACGTGCCCAGGACGTGCCCACCCTGGCTGCCTCCCCTGCTCCAGAACCTCTGCCCTGCACTGAGCTCTGCCCTCCTGTGCCTGGGTCATTCCCATCGTGAGCTGGAATGGCTCAGAGCTTCAGCATCCCCAGACAGGATTCTTGGGAGAGAGGCATCTCTTAAATCTATTGATACATTAAAAAAAAGATGGCATTCATTTGCTTTCAGGTGTGAAAATGATAGAATATATTTTCTCACTTCACTCTCCTGTACTCACAATTATTTCTTGTAGAACAAAATCAGACACATGTGCAGTACCCCTAAGGAAAAAGCACACAAAGGACTAGCTCAGGCATGAATAAAAGCCATTTAAAATGCCAGCTACAAAAACATATTCTGAAATGCAGCTCTTAATTGATCATTTTCTAAGTAGGAACCTAGTCCGTTTCTTTAATTTCTGTAAAATGAACTTGCTAAGTTTGAGGAGGTCAAAACTTCTTTTGGCTAGCTTAGGTAAGGGATAACAGGACTGGAGAAGTTTTTTCTTTGGTTTTTTTGGGGGGGAATTGGGGTTTTTTTGGGGTTTTTTTTCCTTGGTTTTTGGTTTTTTTTACTGCTAGGCATTACCTCCAGAACAGAAAAGTTATTTTTGGATAGTTGAATGTCAGCTGTGTGATCAAACTGGTGATCACAAGCCATGTGCCAGTGAACAATCATATCTTCTGAAAACCCTGTCTGAGGAACTTCACAGGCACTGGCCAGTTTTATCAGAATCAGGGGATTGTGCCTTTAATCCATCAAAACACTCCAATCCTTGAGGAACTTTGAGCATATAATAGTTCCACTGAAATCAATCAGGCTCTGGGTGTGCTCAAGGGCTCTGCTGGGCCAGGGCCTGCAGCCATGGGCACAGAGCTCTGCTCCTTGCATTCCATTTGAAATATGGTTTTTATTTTATTTTATTTTATTATTTTATTTTATTTTATTTTATTTTATTTTATTTTATTTTATTTTTATTTTATTTTATTTTATTTTATTATATATTTTATTTTATTTTTTATTTTATTATTTTATTTTATTTTATTTTATTTTATTTTATTTTATTTTATTTTATTTTATTTTATTTTATTTTATTTTATTTTATTTTATTTTATTTTATTTTATTTTATTTTATTTTATTTTATTTTATTTTATGACTGAAGCATAATGCCCACATGGGGTTGGGAGGTGGGTGCTGATAACCTGCTTTAATTCTTCCATGCTGCCTGTCCAGCAGTGGTCATGGCTTTGAATTTACTGGGGAAGAAAAGGGTTATTGAGGGGTAGCTGCTTTTCAGTTCTTGTTTTTATCATTGCTTATCTTGTTTTATCTTGTTTTTATCAGTGAGTCATAAATTAGGGGGTGATGGCAGGGTGGGTGGGTTTGCTCTGTAATTTGCAAACAGCCCAGTTTTCCAGCTGCCAGGGGCTGCACTTCAGGACTGTTCAAGGAACGTTGCCTGGAGTGTGAGGAAAAGAGACTCAAAAAGCCACAGGAGACGGGGGAGCAGAGGGAATCAGACCTCTGGGACCATAAATCCAATTATCACAACACAGAGAGAAATAAAGGAGAATTAAAAATAATTGCAAATAATTGGCAGCAGTGGCAGATGAGTGCACAGCCAGGGCTGGGCAGGGACTGAGCAGGGCCATGTGAAAATCCCAATTCCCCTGGTGAGGCTGAAGGCACAGGGCAGGGCAGGACTGGCATTTGTTACTGTCCAGCCCAGATAAAGGAGCAGGCAGACAAATGCTGCAGCTCAGGGCTGTGAAAGGAAAAGAGAGGAATCAAGGGGATAAAAGAACAGGAAGTTTCTACTCCAATTTTTGCTAAGGGAAGAAAAGAAAAAGATCATTTTCTGTGGAGTTGCTCCGGGATAAGAGGTGAGAATCCAGCTCTGAGTGGTCTGTAATAAAATCAAATTGATCCAATTGGCAGAGAAGAACTACATTTAAGCAGGAAAAAAATAATGTGAAGAACTTGTGCTTTTGAAACACAACAAAGGACCACAATGGCCAAGCAGGACAGTGAACAGGAGAAGAAAAATCACAAGTGGCAGCAGCTGAAGGATAGCTCTAAATCTGGCACCTGCAAAATGGGAGCAGTAATTATGTTTTGTTCTTACTGTTAGAAAGGGGAAAACCATAGAAGAAGGGTGACAGAAAATCTAAGAATCAGGACTGGGGTAGACCATGTAATTTAGGGCTGTTTCAAGAGGATGGTAAATGGAAAGATGGAAAATAATAGCAGGAGCTAAATTTTCCTTCTGCAAATGACAGCAGTTTCAATCAGAGTCCTTTAAGTGCTTCTGGCAGGAAGCAAAAAATAAAAGAAATTGTTGTCCTAAAAAGTGGTTTCAACCAACAATTGCATGTGTGGATAATGTAGGGATTTCTTTCCCATTTATTCTGCATGACTACTTGACCACGAATCACAATGATGGTGGTGTTTCTGCCTGTATCTCAAAACAAAATGATCTCAGCCAACACGGATCACTCCATGTTTAGCATCCTGAGAGCCTTCAAACAAGGTGTAGCTCATCTGCAATTGATATCATCAGAAAAAAAAAGTTTAGCATAAATTCATCCACTGAATCTTAGCCAGAAAAAAAAAAATGAACTTGAACAAGGTAAGGACAAATCAAACAAAAGATAGAGATTGTAAAAAGACAAAAGATTCTGTGCTAGATATGAAAAGAAATCAAAAGAAAAAAGGTACAAAACCCCAAAAATCCAGCGCAGCGATTGGATGTGTTAGAATGAAATTCATTTTCAGCTTGGATAGCATCCATCTAAAGATTTTTTCCCCTACAAATTAATAGCATAAAAGTCCCAGACTGTGATAAGTCTTATTCAGAGCTATTGTGTTTGCTAAATGGAATGTGACAGCGATCTGAAACAGGGCTACACTACAGAAAATAATTAGTTGAGAAGTAACTTGATAATTTTACCACTGTGAAGAATGAATGGAAATCAACCTTCACTTTAATTATGTGCAAAGGAGAAGTATAATTACCTGCACAAGATACTAATCAGAGAAAATGATAATACATTCCTCTCTTATCTAGTAGATAGCAAACTAGCTTGCTTAATCTGTTCACCTCTGGTGTATCAAAGATAGCAAATTAGTTACTGCTGAGCTATCTGCATTCTGAGGGTACCTGAATCGTTTTATTCAGTCCTTGAGATAAATGCTTATGTATTGAAATTTTGAAAAATAAAATTACCAGCCACTATTTGAATATTTCAAAGTTAAAAGAGAAAGTCACAATCGCTTTCTGCAGCTGCAGAATATCAACAAACAGTGGAAGTGTGGGTACCCCAGAGGTGGGAGGGGGCAGGAAATGGAGATGTTACCCTTGACTAATTTGTCACAACTGCAGTGTTTCCCAAGCAGGGCTGCCAGGGGTGGTTCTTGAGTCCTTGTCAGGGTCGTGGATGCTCTCCTGGCTCCTGCAGGAGCAGAGCCAGGGCACTGCTCTGCAAGGGCAGCCCTGCACCCTGGGGGCAGACACCAAAGAGCCCCTACCCAGATCAGACCCAACCCTTCAGTTAGGTGGAGAAAATTCAGTGCTTCTTTGTGCTCCCCATCACTGGCACAGGGCTGTCACCGTGATATTTCTGAAAAATCCCTTTGCCGGGATTTCTTCTCCTGGCAAGATGAGAAGCCTCAGCTTCTCCCTGTTGTGCTGCTCTGGAATGTGGTCTGGAGATTGTTTATCAAACATGTGAACTGCTTTAATTTAATGGCCAATCCCAGCCAGCTGTGTCAGACTCTCTGAGTCAGTCACGGGTTTTTATTTTTCATTCTTGTGAAACCTTCTGATGTCTCCTTTCTCTTTCTTTAGTATAGTTTTAGTATAGCATTCTTATAATACGATACGATATAATATAATATAATATAATATAATATAATATAATATAATATAATATAATATAATATAATATAATATAATATAATATAATATAATATAATATAATATCATATCATATCATATCATATCATATCATATCATATCATATCATATCATATCATATCATATCATATCTATCATATCATATCATATCATAATTAATATATAGTCAAATTCTCATCTCTCACCTCATCCTGGGGACCTCACAAACACCACACAGGGGGACAAACAGGTTGGATTCTCTAGTGCTGAGGAATACAGAATTTAAGGGTTTTCCCCAAGTTTCTTCTCAGATCCACACCATGGAAATGAGCAAAAGTCGCAGAGATGTTGCTGAGAAGCCTGGCACCTGCAGGTGTGCCCTGGCTGAGGGGCTGCAGTGACCAGCTGTGCTTCTGCAGCCTGAGAGGAGCCTGCACTGAGCCTCCCTGTGCCCCAGGAGTGTTTGGCTCAAGCACCTCACCCCTGTTTGCACTGGAACACTGAAGAGCAGACAAGGAAGGGAATCAGGGGATCACACAGTGATATTATGGCAGCAGTCAGAGAACATCACCAGGTCAGGAAATACCAGACACGAGCAGTGGGGCATTCCCTGTGCCATGAGTCTGCTGCAGTCGGGTCTGCAGAAACCTGCTGAGTGCAACAGAGCTCTAAAGGTGAGGAAGACACCTCCATGGTGATCACTTAAACAGGGCACGTGTGTGACTCCCTGAAAATCCTGTGTTCAGTTGATGTGAGTCTGTTCAGCCTCTGGGGAGGGGTTTCACAGTCTGTGTCTGCCTGTGGTTTGGCTGCTGGGGTCTCGTCCGTGTGCTCAGGACACCTCGTGGGTCACCAGAAATGCAGTGGCAGAGATTCAGCTTGGGGGGCTGGAGAGGAAATATGGAAAAAGGAATTCTTCATTGGTCCTATGTTCTCCTTTCAGTCATGTTGCTTTATTTGTGGCAGTAAAGTGTTTCCAGTCTCAATTCAGTCTCTTCAAAGTGCCAGTCTGAAGAAGAGAAAAATGTTCTGCACATCCTCAAATTCACTTTAGGTGTTCTGCCTTGTAAAAGTCATTCTTGCTTTCTGGAAATGGAACCAAATGTTGTGCATTACACATTAATCCTAGAGCTAAAGAGTCAAAGAAAATAATCAATTTAATTTCTTTTTATTGCCTGTGTAATTAGTTATATGTCATAAAAGTTCAGATTGCATCTGGAGTTAATTCCCCGCGCCTCATCTTAAATTTTCTCATCAACATTAAATTAATCTTATGTATCCTTTACATTCCCCCATCCCCGAGTTCCACTCAATTTCATTGCACAGGAACTTCTCCTGAATCTTCTCAGGCTTGCCTCGGTGGCAATGAAGTGTCAGTGAGGAATTGCTGTACCCAGCCCCTGCTGAGGGGCTCAGGGTGCCAGCCCAGCAATCCTCTCCTCTGACAGTTTAGTATTGGGAAAGCCAGAGATTATCACTTGCTGTGGAATATATGGATGTTTACCTTTTCCTTTATTTAAATACTTGGCACCTTCTCCTCTCTGTCCATGGAGTACCATCAGCTGGATCTCAGGGGTTTGGGACCTGTGGGGATTTTCTGCTTGTCACTGATAGCTTCAGGTCCTGTGCTCTGGGCTCTCCTCCACAGCCTCAAGGGTTACAGTGAAAGAGGGGGGAAAATGGGGAAAGAACCAGGAAAGAAAAGTATTATCCAAGGCAGAATGAAGGTGGATATGTGTCTTTCTGAGCTTTGTCTGTCATTGAAAATAAACCTTTGGATTTGTTTTTTGAGGAATAAATGGGGCTGGTAAGAAGAGAGGCGAAAAAGGACTGGGCAGACTTGGAGAAGTAGAAGCGGATGGTGTGAGAAGAATGAGACTTAAATTTTAGCAGGGAGAATTTAAAACAAACATGAAGAGAATGTTCCTTCTGGTGACAGCAGTTCTGAAGGTTATGGATTTACGCTCACTGCAAATTTTTAAAAGCAACACAGATAAACATCTGTCAGGGATGTCTTGGGTGTGTTTATTCCTGCTTTAGGCAGTGACACAGACCGTGTGATTTCTCTGCATCTGCTTTTTGGGATTTATTAAGCTGGGAAGTAAATGAGAGGGGAGACCAGGGGTGAAGAACAAGCAGAGTTTGGAAGGCACAATTGTGAGAACAATTTCTCGAGTGGCTGTGGTGGCACAAGGACTGATCAAAGCCAGATCCCGCAGCACACAAGACCAAGACAGAAGAAGAATCCAGCATCAGTTTAGAGCCCCAGTTTCAGAACGTTGTAGCAATAGCATGGAGATGTTGTGGTGCTTCTCTAAGCTGTTTTTCCTCAAGTTTTAGCTTTTGGTTCCTAACAACCAACTTTGTGCAACTTTGTGCAGTTTCCTTCTTGTCTCTTAGATGGTAAAATCTGTCTCATCCTCTGTGCTCTTATCAGCACTGAAGTGAGCTTATATAGCTGCTTTCAACTTTCTATTCACAGGAGCGAGTCTTAGAACATCCTTTCATTATCCAGTTGTATGGAATATATCCCTACTTGTGCTCTTCCTGCCTTTGCTTTGCTCCTCTGCCAAACAAAGAGCTTTTCCTCAGACCCTTTTCTTATCATCATCCCCTACAAAAGCAGAGTCAACATATTGCTGTGTTTACAGAGAGCCTTTCATTTGGATGATGCAAAAGATGTGTACACGCACACGTCCCTGGGTGCCTGAGGAGTTGCTTGTTTTGGGGAGAGGTGAGCAGGCAATTAACCCATTTACATGCACAACTGGTGGTGCTGGCTGAGGCAGGGAGCTTGTGTTCACAGTTTGGAATGTACATCCAACACAGACTGGGAACTTGGCTTCCGACGCCGTTTTTGTATCGCTGGTTGTGGGGGGAAAACAAAAACAAAATTCAAGCTGTTTTCCAGATTAGGTAAACAAACCCTTGGGCTCTTGCAGTCAGCCTTTAAGACAGGGTGGAAAGCTCTAGAAATTGCAGTATGTAATGGGTTTGTGTGCAATTTCTCATTTCAGTGAAACACAGATGATAGTGGAACTTCTTATCACCACACTTATCTGCCGCGAATACAAATGTATTAAGATGAGTTACTGTGTAATTACGATTGCTCCAGACAGATTTATTATGAAGTTACCAGATTGTTACCCCCAAAAAAGCCTGTCTTATTTCATGATAATTATGCAAACTGGTGTCATTTTTGTGCACAAGTTCTTAACTGATAATAAAGCAGGCGCTCTGCCAGTTTAAATAAGCAGTAGAAATTAGTTACTTTCAAAGAAAAAGGAGATGGGAGACACATGATTGATGCTCTGCAAAATGTTCACCTGCAGAACGTGCAGGTGAACATTTTAGAGGATGATTTTCAGATACAGGAAAATGACACAAAGATACACAACGTACAAATACAAACCCTAGTGAAGTATTTCAAACTGGAGCAGATTGCACTTCTGTGGTGCTCTAAAGTTTTGCCTTTTAAGCACTCTTTTATTATTAATTTATTTCAGTTTTTTACATGGGGAATAGTGAGGGCTATAGCTCAGTGCAGTTATTCCTGCAGTATTTTCTCTAAACGAAAGCAGGATTTATTTAGCCATCCCTACTGGATTCCTGTTTCATAACAACAGCTAAATTAAAGCTTCATGAACGGAAGGGCAGCGTTTCTAAATCAAACTCAATGTCTGGCTCCACAGAAATTCATCACCAGTTTGTCAAGAGAAATAACCAGTCCAAAACTCTACCAGAAATTCAGAGTGAATCCCTGAATTCCGGGAGAGATTTGTCACTTTCTCTCCTGTCATGCTGCATTTTCACATTCCTCTGCTGCCAGCTTCAGCTCCTATAAAGTGTTGAAGCACCATTGCAGAATCTGTCCTGACAGTTGCACTACCCTGACCAGATGTGGGTAACATCAGGAAGCTTCTGCTAGACCTGGACTAAAAAGATTTTCCATCAAATTTTGGAAAAAAAAGGAATTAGAAAATAGTTGAGGTGATGGTCTGAGTAGGACACCCCTTTTCTTGGTGCTTATCCACATGCTGCCTTCCAGACTTTGGGCCTCTGCCAATTGCTGTTTAAATCTGCATTCATGTCCTTCTGCAAAGTTAACATCTGGTGCTGATACTGACTTTTCCAACGACTTTGTGTAACGCAGCTTTCAAAATCTCATCACTTTTCAAGATAATATAAATAATTAACCTAAGAATTCATTGAAAATAAGCAAGGACACAACATGCCAAAAACTTGTTTGAACACTGACAGAATAGATATTGAAGAAAGAAGGCTTTGAAAAAGCCAGCCAGGAGCCACTGCCATCTGCCAGGTCAAGTCAAGATGAAGGCACTGAAATTCCAAAGTGTGGTGGGGGGATCTGTCCCGGGTTCCACTGAGGCTCTGCCGTGGGTGTTCCTGCTCAGTGCTGGTGGCAGTGTGACAGGTGACACCATGGCAATGTGCCCCCAGCGAGGCAGGGCCACTCAGCAGGGTTAGCACAGCCAGGAGTGGCCAGGCTCAGCAGCGCCTGTTTCCCCAGGTTTTTAATATCTCCAAATTCAGGCTCTCCATATTGCCAAGAGGCAACGTGTCCAAAGGCAATATTGTCCAGTCTCTGCTCTGCCAGAAGGGTTTCTCAGATTTGCTGCTCATTTCTTTGGGATGAAATCCACAATGTCTTGCTTATCATTTGTGCTGAGGAGTGTAAATTGAGTGTTTTCCTGTATTTCGGAAGCAAAGGGTTCAGGTCACTGGGACTGAGCAGCAGCCTTGACCCTACTCCAAACTCTGCATGAGCAGAATTTGGGGTGTAACACGTGATTTGGAGTTTGTGTCCCTGCAGGGCCCTGCTCAGCTCCCAGTGGGGTCACTGCAGAGGGCAGGGAGGGCTCCTCTGGCCAAGGCACCAGCAAACCTCCCCTGCTGCCCTGGAGAACAGGGGCACCTTCCAGCCATCAAACCCACATCTCAAAAAAAAAAAAAAAAAAAAAAGGAAAAGAGTCATAATTCATTTATTTGGAGGGTGCCTGAATAATTGATGTCTGGCTGTGGGAGTGGAGCAGCGTGGATGGCAGCCCTGCTCTGCTGTGCCATCTCAGTGAGAGGGGTTTGTGATGTATGGATCACATACAGCCTGTTTGCTTTGAACCACTGATAAAGCCAGGCATGTCTCGCTGCACACTTCTGTCACCTGCAGGATTTTCCACAAGTTTTCTCCCTGATAACTAATCCCAAATCCTCTTTGCTGCTTTTTAGACAAGTCGTGCTGGGTTTTTTACTTCCATGATAAAAGGAAGCTGTTCAAAAACAAAGTGGAGTTGTTAGGGGGGGAAAAATATTTTCTGCACTGTATTTTCTGTTGCATTTTAAACTGAGAGTCTAAACTCCTTTAATTTCTTGGAGAAAAAGTCACACATTTATTCACATTGCAATATAGAAGTATAATTAAATATTATATGTTTGGAAGTAAACATTAGCCAGCTTACCAAACAAGGCAGGTTACTTTGATCACAGCAGAATTCTATGATTTATTGCCACATCTGCCTGCATCCTGAAATCTTTATCAAGGGGACATGCCCAGCTGCATCAGCCACCCTGCCAGGGTGGCTCTGGGACGTGAGGAGCTGCCCCTGAGTCTGTTTCTCCAAAGCAGCACAGCAGGCTTGAAAGGAGGCTGCACCCATTGTGCTCAGCAGAGTGTTTTGACAGAGAGAGTTCCCACCGTGTGCAGAACTTTAAATTGGGTTTTAAATTAAACCAAGCCTTATGTTGGTGGCAGGGAGACCATGTTGCTGAAAAGAGACATCATTTGTGACAAAAGCATTACAGAATGAATGTCAGGCACTGTAAAACTGCTTGCCTTCTGCTTTAATTGAGAGTTTCTCAAACAGCTGAACCTCAAAGCAAACCGCAGTGATTCCCATTTTCCCACAAACTGTTGAGATGCTTTTAACTTTATTTAAAAAAAAAAAAACAGCCTACACTGGGAGGGGTTTCGAGGAACCCAATTTAAATTATTTTTCTAGGCAGTGATAAGGTAGGCAAAATAGTTACTAAGAGGAGCAGTGGGGATGAATAACGAGTCAAAGGCATTTTAGTTGCCATTGTAACTCTAGCTGTAGCTGTGCTGGGTCTTTTAAAATACTGATTTAAAGAAGGTGAAGGAAATTTACCACTTTCTCCCCACCCCTCTCATTCCAGTGCTTTTAAGATCTAAATCCCCATTTTCCATTGTGTGCGCATGCATTTTTTTAGCTTGAGTGATCACCTGGCATCCAGAGATCAATGGCAAGCGCTGCACAACCATGTCATTACATATATTTCAACAAGCAGATGTTAGTAGGAAGAGTTCTCTGACCAGTTTTTGAAGCTGTTGTCAAAATGTGGCTTAAACATCAGAAGAACATTCTGCAAATTTACATAACCTCTACAAAGCCTGAAAAATTAATTTATGGTGAGCATCACTCAGCACTCATTTCCAGGAGGAAAAAAAAACAACAACCACCCAACTCTTTGAATGTCCTTTTCAGTTGAGCTCATACTTATAAAATTGCAAAGATAATAACGAAGCAGATTAAAATTAACAGCAACTGCATGTGTGGAAGGGCTGAATAAATACAGGAGAGGAGTCAGAGTGAATTAGAGCCACGGGAGATGCTGCAGCCCAGGGTTTGTGGTGCAAGCTTCAAGGCCACATTCTCAGAATTGTTTTCTACTTGTTTTGTTTTTGATTTCCTAATTGTTTTCTATTTGTTTTCCTCTTCCTTCACCTGCTCTGCTTTCAGTACATCTCAGCGCTGTGCAAGAAAAAGAAATGCCTGATTTGTAAACCTCAGAGCTGAGTGTTAAATCCAGAGTGGTGTCAGACAGGATCTGCCCTGACCTAGAGCAGCATTGTGTTTTCAGTGGGTTTGGAAAGCCTGGGAAGAGGAGTCATTCAGGTTTGGTTTTCCATGGTGAAAGAGATTTCCTGAGCTCTGAACCAAAGTGGTGAAATCCTCGTGCTGTCTCCTGAGCCTGCAGGGCGCTTCTTCCATTTTTAATCTAAACCTCAGAAGAACTCATCTGTGGATTTCAGGTTTTAAGGCCAGAAGGGGTTAAATCCTCTAATCTGACCTCAATAGCTCAGCTATTTATTTGGTTGCTGAGCAAGCCCAATCAGACGTGCAAGATTTGAACTTGCATTTCAAAAAGACACCGAAGGGAGGTTCAGAGGGTGCAGGGGTCAGGTTTGTGCCCGAGATACCAACCCAGAGGGACAGAAAAGTGTGTTTGAATTCTGCATCCTCCTTCCCTCTCCCCCAGAAATGCGAGGGAGTTCATTTGTACATTCAATTTGTACATTCTGTGTCAGCCTCTTTGCCTCGAACACAGGAGGACAGGAAAATTAGAGCTTCTTTCCAGCACAGGGGAAGAAACATTTTGATGTATTCCAAATGCTAAAATGTCAGGGATGAAAGGGCCTGCTTTGTTTTTAATCCAGGAGAGAGAGAGTTAGAAAACTTAATATTAGCAGAACTACTTCCGTGCATTTTTAAGCACTTCAATAAATGCGTTCTTGATTGGATGTAAACTTTCCCCTGTAGTGTTTGCAACCCAGGAGAATATTAAAGTAAAAAATCTCTTTAAAAAGTTAGAGGACTGTAAGTGATTTTACATATATTTCAGTCTTCAGGGTCCTCATTTTTCTGATTCATATTAATTTTATTCCATATTTATAGCTTAAGTGAGAAGAGAATCAAATTCAAGAGGTCCGTAACTATGTATAAATAATTACTGTTTATGAATATTACTGCACAAATTATGAAGAGGATGGCAAATCAAGGGAGATGAAGTGCAAAGCTCTCCTGAAGGATGTCTAGGTGCTCATTTCACAGGGGCTCAGGAGCAGTTCTGTGCATTTTGGTGTCTGTGTGCCGTCAGCAGCTGGGCCTCCTGGGGGTGGCTCTGCCGTGGAATTCCATGGGATTCCAAACCTTTGGCTGCAGGGTTTGGGTGTCAGGCACTCCCTGCTGGCCCCAGCCCCCGGAGCCCCAACTCCCCTCCTTGCTGCAGAGAGCTCAGTGGCACTGGGTGCCCAAGGAACCGAATGGAAATCCTGATTTTAGTGCACAGGTGAAGGTGGGAGGAGGTGGGGTTGAGAGGAGAGCAAAGGAGCTCTGCTCTCCAGAGCAGGGTGTGTGTGAGCTGTGCCACGCTGCACCCAACATGGATCTGCTCCTTTCCTTCAGATGTCTGAGTTACTTGTCTGGGGAATTTTCTGTAATGAAAGAACTCTCCAAGGGTTTCCACGAGTCAGGGCTAATGTTTGATTTATTTTTTTTTTTACTTGAAAGGCTCCATAGCACATTTATTTCCATATACATTGAATTCAGAGTGCTGAATGCTGCCTCAAATGCTTTTGTCTTTCAAGGCATTCTGATGTTCACATCCTGCTTTAACTCAGGTTAAGTTTGCAAATGCTGGCGAGCTGGGGCACAAATTAAAGGGGACTGTGGCACTGTGAGCCTTTATTTCTCTGGGCAGGGCACAGCACCATGAGCCAGGAGCCCAGGAACAGAAGGGTCTCAGGAATAGATGGTTTCTGTCTCGAGAATTGGGATTTCTATGGAAGGGCTTGGAACAGCTCCTTGCAGCCCGTGCTGGGCTCAGGCAGAGGGCAAGGGGAGGAGTGGGACACTGCTTCCCCACCCTCCACATTGATCCCTGCCCTACAGCCAGGCATCTCCTGCAAAAAGAGATTTTGTCCCATGCAGGTTGGGGTGGGAAGGGAGGCTGGCACCTCCCAGCCTGTGTGCCCACAGCCAGGATCACATGGCACTGTCAAATGGCTGCTGGCACACATGGAGGAAACACTCCTCAAATATTAACAAGTTTAAAATGTATTTAATACAGCAAAGACCAGTAAAGTTTGGAAATGGATGTATAAATATTTATGAAATTACAACACAAATAAATATTACAAAAGCTCATCTGATTAAGACAAGAGCTATGACAATTCTTGTGAATTTTTAATATTAAAATAAGCATTACATTAATGAGTGTTCATTATATCATTAAACATTTTACTTTGTTTTCTGCAGAGAATTTTATTTTTACTTGACATACTTTCTTAAGTGTCTAATGGGCTCTTATGACATTTGTAAATGAGCCAAAGCATAAGGAATATAAGAGTTAATTCTTTATATTCATCACTAATTCAGACTAATTTATCATATGGGAAATAATAGGGAAGTCGTCTTTTCCTTTTTATTTTTTTTTCAAATTTGCATATAAATAGGTCTAAATCACAAAATTAGGATACAGATTTTAAATACTCCAGAGTCCAGACTGACTGATGCAGGGTTTCACTATAATTTATAATAGCATAGCAAGGACCTGGATTTTTTTAAGCAAACAAACAAACAAAACAAAAAAAAAAAAGAAAGAAGAAAACCACCAAAAAACCCAGAAAAATGCAGAGAATTCAGCAATGCTGGAAACTGTGGATTGCTCTGAGGTGCTTCAGGGGCTGCCCTGTGCCAGGGCAGGACCCAGCAGCCCTGGGCACACAGAGCTGGGAGCTGGGCACTCCTGGTTCTTTACCCTGGTGCTGAGCTGGGTTTGGGGTGGGTCAGGAGCATCCACCTGGGCAGGAGCAGAGCGTGGAAGGACCTTTTTAAGGAAAGATTCCTTTAGTGCTTCTCGTGGCTGGCCCAGGGCTGTGTTTGTGCCAGGGCTGCTCTGTGTGGATGGGTTTGTTTGCAGCCGGGCTGCAGAGCTGATTTCAGCTCCCCCACAGTGAGAAGGGCAGTCCCAGGACGGGCTCAGTTGGGGTCAAGGATCTCTAGAATCCTCCACAGATGGAGCTCAGCATCCTCTGGGCTTCCCTGGCTGGAAGGAAGGAGAGGCTGCTGCTCCTGCCTTGCAGGGTGCTGGGGGCTGCTCCCCCTGGACAGTCTGAACATCATCATCATCATCATCATCATCATCATCATCAGGAGGTGCTGGGCAGGCAGCCTGACCCTGCCCTGGCTAAAATGGATCTTCTGCCATCTCCTGCTCAGGGCAGGAGGGCATCCTTCACCAGCAGGCCACAACCAGTGTGTCACACTGTCCTTCCCTGCAGCTGTGCCCCCAGCCCCAGCTCTGCCCAGCAGCAGAGGGTTAGGGCTGGGGTTGGGGTAGGGTTGGGGTTGGGTTTAGGGTTGGGTTTAGGGTTGGGTTTGGGTTTAGGACTGGGGTTAATGTTGGGGTTTCCATGGTTGGTTTAATTCTGGTTTTATTTGGCATTAAACCAAATTCTCATTAGGAAGAGGCTGGGCAGCCCAGTGCAGGTGGTGGCACCTTCTGAGCACTTCTTCTGCTCCAACAGAGCTGTTGTAACTGTTTTACTTGGGGTTTTACCCACATTTTGTCATTTCCCCAGGCCGTGTTTTCTGTGTTGGAATTCACAGCACAGTGCTCCCATTCTGTGGCTCCATCAGCTCAGCCTGCAGTCATTTGCTGGATTAAGCAATATCAGTGAGGAGCCAGGCTTGCCCCAGTGCACAGCAGCATGAGAGTGCCTCGCTCTGCCCTGCAGGGCTGCTCCTGGAGGGGCTCTGGTTCCTCCAGAGCACAAAGGCCATCAGCACTGTGCATTCCCCAGCCTAATGCTGCGTTCAGATCCTCCTGCCATTAGATTTATGCACCCAAGTAAGCAAAGCAAATACTGATGCTCTCTGTGCGTGGAATAACAAACGCATTTCTTCACAAACATTTGAATTTCTGTCAAACATTTTAGCACATTTACTTTCTGCTTTGCCCTCCCTCTTTGTGCATTTTTTAAGCAAATTAACTCAGAAGAAAAAAGTAGTTTATAGATCAAAAGGAAATGTTGAATTATACACTTTCTTATTCTCTCTCTCCCAAGACTGGTAAATGCCTCTTCTCAAACAGGAACTTGAATGCTGCCACATTTTTCACACTTCTCCACTGATCCAGTTCCAATGTGATTATCTGACGCTGCTCGTGCAGGAATGAATTTTACAAGGGGAGCAAGGACCAGAAATCTCCTTACACCACAGAAAAGATGAGGTTCTCTAGGAAGCTGGCCGACCAGTCCAGCCCCGAGATTCACATTGGTTACAGCCTCTTCTACCTTTTCTTTGCTCTTCCTACCTTGTGGAAACATCAGAGACCTCTGCTGAATATTGATTTTTGTGATGTGTCAGGTCTGGAAGGAGCTGAATGCTGGAGCAGGCTAAAGTTGTGTCAAAAGCAGGGCCATGCCCCCAGCCCTTGCTCTGCTCTCAGATCAATTTCTGTAGGGTTTCCAATCAAACCAGCCCAACCAGCACCGTGCCAGCCTTTGGAGGTACACAGCTATCAGGGACTCCAGATTTCTCCTTCAGTTACGTTTTTTACTGCCAATATTCCTGTGTGCCATGGTGTGTGTGATAGAAACCTGACCGCAGGGGCCCTGCTGTGCTTTTCTCTTCTTCCTCCAGCTGTTCCCAGCCTGACCTCACCCTCTGCAGAAACTGGGGGCAGCTGTTGGCTAAATCCTAAAATTCAGGCCAGACATCCAACAGCACTGGGCTGTGAACTGGGGAGGGAAGGGGGATGAGGGAGATGGAGACTCGTCTTTGCTTTCCTTCTGCATCATTATTTTTTAATTTCCAAATCTGCCTGTGTAACGAGGAGGGATCCACCTTGGTGTGAAGGGTATTGGGGGACACCAGGTGGTCTCTGGCATGTGGATCACCTCGTTTCTTGCCTTTCCTGGCACTGCTCTTTCTCAGACTCTGAGGAGGACGTTTGGCTTTTTAGGACAATGGCTTCACTTCCAGGAGAATGAGGCTAGTACAGGCAGGCTGTTGTTTCTGAAGCTTCTTAAGAGCCTCCTAAGAAAGGACAAGATCTTATTTTGGCTAATCATGGTGGAATAAGGTTTCCTAATTCGTTATTGCTCCAAAACATAACAGTGACCCTAAAGAAGCTATTAAATTTTTGGGATAATTTGCATGTCAAATAATGTCAGTGCCTGAGCCCCAGAAGCTCCTATAAAAATTAGAGAAATTATGTTAAATATTTTATTTGGAAATAAATCAGAGGTCAGAAGAAGGCGAGGCACAGACTGAATACATTCACAGATTCTGTTACGCTGCCCTTAATGTAGCTTCTGAAGCTTATTTGAAATAATTGGGTCTGCTGGAAACCTTCCAGAATATTTCAAGGGGCCAACAGAAGAATTGGCTATGCTGTATCTAAACTTTAGTTACAGAGTCTTAATTCTTAGATGTCTAAGTCTTCTAAAAAAAAAATAGAAAAGAAAGGAAAAGATTTTCTTAGAACTCTTCACTTGGTCTTATTAAAATAGCACTTCTCTGTAGAGACGAGTTAATCATGATTGCCAGACTAAAGATTCTGTTAAACATAAAAGCTGTCGCAGCCCTTGTAGTGAACTGCAGCTTAGAGAGAAAAGAGGCTGAGATGATGCTGTTAGAGGAAAGGTTGTTCAAATGGTACAGACAGCCATCATCACTGTGCTAATGATAAACAAATATGCAGCAGAGTGAGGGACAGAGCAGCAGAAGGCAGAGAGCTCCTGGCAGGCTGCGCTCCGAGCCCCAGCGCGCCCGAGCAGGGAACCTGGGCCAGATCCAGGGCCATGCCACGGATGTGCAAAGGTAGAAACCCAGATCTGTTGCAGTCAGCTGGGCTGGTATCGTGGTTGTTCTGATCTCTGAGCAGCTCTCCTGTGCAGCAGAGCCCTCCCCAGGTCAGGAGCCAGCAGCCAGCGCTGCTGGGCTGGGATTGTCCCGATGGTCCCGTCCCACAGTCCTGCAGGGCACAGCAGCACGAGGAGCTGACAGAGCCCCCCAGAGCCCCCCAGAGCCCCCCTGCCTGCCTGGGCATGGCCCTGCAGCTGCAGTCCCTGGTTCTGTTCTGCTCCTGGCTGGAGAGCCCCAGCCCCGGGTGCTGCTCCAGCAGCTCCTCTGACGGGCACATCCCACAGCATTCCTTCCCTCCAGCTTCTCCAGAGCTCCAAGGATCCTCTGTAACCTTGACACTTCTTCAGAAATCTCCTTGTCTAAGCCAAGGAGCCTGGAGAGACAGCAGGGTGAGAAAAGGCTTTGACTGACTGGTCTGGCTCTCTCAAATGTTATGGAAAGTGTTGCCGTGAAGAGGCATCGCTCTGAGCCAAGTGGAACTGCATTTCATGTTGTACAGGAGGGAAGAGACATCAGAATACATCTGAGGGCTGATCAGTGAGAACAGTCATTTTACAGGGTTAGTATTTCCAGTTAATTTTATATTCAGGTTTGAGAAGTGCTGCACTTCTTGCAAAAGGAATTGTATAAGAGCAGTTTTTAAAACTACAAAAGAAAGGTGGAAAAGGCAAATTGCACTAATCCAAGTTTGAAGAGCCCTTCTTGTGATCTTTAGGGATTGAGTCCCAAAGAAAAGATCAGCTTGTGACTGAGTTCTGAAACGGAGTTTTGTCAAGTGTCTGTCTACTCAGAGCTGCAGAACGAATCCCTCCAGAAAGCCCCGAGAATGTGCCAGCCTGACTTGCCCCACGCAGGCTGGAGCTCCTGGAGAGCTGCCATGGCTCTCTGTGCCTCTGCAGCAGGAGCAGGGCAGCAATTTTGGGGGAAGAGCCCTCTGAGGGGAGTGCTGAGCCCGCAGCACCTGGCACAGGTACTCTGCTCTGGGCTGCCCCAGCAGACGGTGCATCAAAGGCTGGGCTGGCAGAAATCCGGGCACACACAGCCTGTCTGGAGGCATGGGGGAAAGGAGACAAGTTTGTGGGAAGGGCCACTCACCACACTTAGTAAACAAGTAAGAGCCAGTTTGGGAGGGAAGGTGTTTGTTCTGCTGCTGTGTGTGCATTCCCCAGGCTGCCCCACATCCCCCACAGCACCCCAGGGTCGGTGGCACCAGGGCTCCTCCTTCGCTGTGCCCCAGAGAATGAGAGCTCCAGCTGTGTCTGAGCCACACTGCATCTGTGCTGCCTCCCTGCTTGCTCAGCATCCTTTGCCCTGGAGGGTGGGATGGGAGTGCTCAGCCCAGACAGGGAGGGTTGCTGTCAGAGCCTGACCCAATGTGAACATCAGGGTTTGGGCCTGATATTGGTGGATGCAGGAGGAGAATTTCTGTCATCCCAAGGCACGTGCACAGCTGTGCTGCAATTCACCATTGCTGCCTATTAAAGCAGGAATGAAATATTATTAAAGCAGGAATGAAATAATCAAAAGCAGGTTGCTGTGGCTAAGAGGAGAGTTCTCATGTTTGTACTGCTTTTCAAGACATGCTGTATTTCCTTTCCATTACGTGGCCACCAGAGGTGTTCAGACCCACTGTGATAATTACCACTTCCCTGATTGCCCTTGCTAAATGTTGCAGGTTGATAATTATAATTTTTAATTTATAATTTCGTTCATAATTTTATTATCACTTTAACAAGGGAAGATGGAGAAGTGTGGCAAAGTCTAACTGTGTGTGTGTGTGTGTGTGTGTGTGTGTGTGTGTGTGTGTGTGCTTGCTAGTGTGTATGTGTGGAGAGAGATTTTATTCCCTTTTGCTGTCATGTCCCTGATGTGACACTTCAGAGCAGAGCCTGCTGGGTGCCTTCAGCTCCCACAACTTGGTTTTTCAGAGGTGGTGGCTCCCTGTGGCTCTGAGTGACTCCAGGGGAAGTGTGGCTGCCCAGCCCCTCTGTAAGGGCTGTCCCCTGCTGTCACTGCTGAAGGTGCTCAGCACCTTGCAGCCCCAGGCTTCCCCAGCCCGTTTCAGCCAGAGCTCATGGCTGAGGAACCCCAGAGCCTTTCCTGCTCATCCCAGTCCCACAGCAGCCAGGGAAAGGCAGATTTTCCTGCACAGCCTGCAGTGGTGATGAATCCTGCAGTTCTGATAAGAAGTTCAGGAGTATCCCCTATCTCCTTTCCTCGTGCCATCACTCAGACACTCTGCAGGGGAATTCTCTTCTCTGCTCTATCTCTCAATCTGTCCTCGATGCCGAGTGCTCTTTATGGTGTTATGTCAGTGATCTCCTTACACTGCAGATCTGCTCCTCGTGCTGCCTCTCAAACCCTTCCATAGTGCCACATCTCCCTTCCTGTAATCCCCTCCAGGTGCTTCCAGTGCTTCCTTTCCCTGTCACACTTTCAGAGGCTCACACCCTACAGCCTGAACGTGGCTGTGCTCACCTAGCCACAAAGATTGCCAATGCTCTGAGTGGCAAAAATGATCTAAAGAAAGGAGGTGCAGTGACAGAGTGAAGGTTACACCTTACTGCACTCTGCAAGGATCAGCGTGGCCTTTCAGGTCCACCAGCCAAGCAGGGACTGCAGCTACAGCATCAATTGTAGTTCCAATTTGCCTGGCAAATATCTTGAAATTTCACAGTTCTGGCCATTGTGTTACAGGAAACCTGCATTGGCAGCATATAAGAAAAGCTAGACATTGATGTAATTCACTGAAAGGATTTTCCTGTCTATCAGACAGAGAATTAAATTACCTCGATGTAGGAAGCTGTTATATCTCCACTCAAAGTATGGAAATAGTTCTCCACAGCTTAATTTGGCAAAACATGCCCAGAAGGACAAATTCCTCTGCAATGCCCCTGAAATCAGGGGGACTGTGCTGAGTCAGAACCAGCCCCACTTTGAATTGAGCACCTCTGCAAATCACCTGGGTGAGCCTCCTCCTCAAAGTGCAGTTTGAGGCTTGTTTGTGCCATCCTGAGATGGGAACTGGGTCTTGCTGCACCTCCCAGAGCTTTGCTGTGGTTTTGGACCTGTTTCCATCACACAGGTTAAAGCACAGTGAGGTGCAGAGTGAGCCCCAGAGCAGCAGCAGGGAGGGATGGCAGCTGCAGGGCTGTGCTGCTGGGGCTCAGGCAAGCACAAAAGGCATTTCAGGTGTATCCAGGGATACTGCAGCAGGGAGCTGCTCTCATTTTGTACCTGCAGTCTCCCCTGTTGCACAGGGACTGGGGGTCAGAGGCAGCAGAGCAGCCCGTGATGATTCAGCGATGGTGTGGGTACCTGTGAGCCCTCCCAGGGGCTGGGAACACTCCTGCTGTTTGTGGGAGCAGTGCCAGACTCAGTGCCACCCTCTGCCAGGGCCAGCACCACAGGGCTGGGAGGCTCAGACTGTACCGGGCTCTGTGAGCGTGGGGTGAGTGCCACAGTCCCCAAGCCTACAGACAGACATGCACCTCACCCTGGGATGGCTGCAGAGAGCCTGCTCACACCAGCAGCTGCCTCAGACATGCACATCACCCTGGGATGGCTGCAGAGAGCCTGCTCACACCAGCAGCTGCCTCAGACATGCACATCACCCTGGGATGGGGGCAGAGAGCCTGCTCACACCAGCAGCTGCCCCCTCTCCTTCCCAGCCAGTGCTTCTGCCCTCGTGCCGTGTCCTCCCCTCAGTTCTGGGGGCAGCTTTGGTCACTCTGCACTGAACACCCTCCAGAAGTGCCATTTCTGCCCTCCAGGACAGCCACAGGGGGTGGCCCTAGGCAGATCTGTGTTTGTGCTGCACTGGGGCCCCACCAAGGCTGCTCACACCCTGCTTGCAGCTTCCTCAGGCTTCATCCAGGGGTAGAGGCAAACTGAATCAGAAAATCATTAGGGTAACAATAATTCCATGTACCTCTGGCTCAACATTTCAGTTGAGCCAGTAGCTTTTGACTGAGTGATGTCAAACTGAAATTTTGGAGTTCATTAGGCATTTTGCTGTTACCCCTGCCAAGCACTGTGATACCCCCCTCACTTGTTTTGGGGCTGACAGCTTCAGTCCCAGCTCTCTCTCACATCTCAAGCTTTCATTTCTGTCCAGTGCTGATTCTGTTTTAGTCTTCCCTCATCCATCACCCCCAGTGGACAGGAGGATGCTCCCTACCCACCCTGCTCCTTCCATCAGCACATCTGCTTTGGAGTGATAATGCAGGAGTTGTCTGATAAGAGCCTGATTACCCTTTTGCATGGAGGCAGGACCATTTGGATGGGCCCTAATCTCATTTACACTGCTTTCCTTGTTCCCATCCCACTGATGACATCTACAATTCCACCAGTGTGATTAACACCCTGCTCTGGCTTTTGGCAGGTTTAGTCCTGATCTGTGCCTGGCTGGGATGAGAACCTGGTTATCTGACTTTCCCCAGCTTAGGAATTTGATCCCTCCAGATAGGTTTGGAGGGGGCTTGCTTCTGTTTGGAGTATGATCCAGCTGCAGTATTCTCCATTCCCTCTTATTATCTGGCCAGTGAAAATGGTGGTTTCCATATAAATGGATAATTTAATTACTGTCTCAGCAGTGTAGGATTGCTTGTTGCAGAGCTTCCCTTTAAAGCCTGAAGTTACAAACCAGTTAAGAGAGTGGTGTCAGGGTGGTGGATATGCTGGGGGTTTGTAAATATTTTTATCTGTGTCTATATACTGAGCCATGCTAGGAAGTGACTTGGAAAGTACTGATTTTATGAGTGACAGATAATCTACTGTGGTGAATGTACTGTGATTTAGTTCCTCAGCAGACTTGTTACCAGGACTTTGCAAATTCCTTTCCTGAAGAATTTGACATCCACTGTTATTAAGTCAAAAAAGCAGCACTTGCTCCAGATTGCAGCACTGACAGCACACTCACATCCCTCTGCTGAATTCTTGGTTATCCTAGAACTCCTGCTCCAGGTAGACCTCTTTCTCTTTTTAATTTTGATTTTAATTTCACTGTGTTTTTGTGGAAATTGGGCTCTGCAGCGGTATCTTACCCCAGCATGCACCATGGATCAAGTCTTTGCAGTAAAAGAATATGTTTGAAATGAACAGTAATTTTCAGTGAATGTCAATCTTGCTGTGAACTACAGGAAGAATAGCTCGCTTTATTTTTTTTCCAGGAAGTTATTATCTGAAAATGGAAAGTTAATTTGCTTTTGGGGCTCACCTAGGATTCTTTTGTCATAGTGCATCCAGACGGTAAGGTTGGTAGGCAGAAAGATCCAGAAGAAACAGAGAGATTGTTTGCACAGCTCTGTGTCCATAGCAGAAAATCAGGCTGTGAATGACACTGCTTGGGCAGGAGAGTCCTGAAAAGAAGTTTAACAGTCCAGAAGTGTGTGGAGAGCAGCTCTTTGAGTCCCCTTTGAAGCATTAGAAAGGTTAGAAGAATTGCTTTTGTGATTTCTGAGCGCTGCCACGTGACAGAGGCATTCAGCTCCTGCCCCTGACCAAGAATCATCTCCTGCTGCTCGTTAGAAAAGTCACTGCCTTGTATCTGAAAAGCACTTTGTGTCTGAAAAGAAAGATTGGCTAAAGGTAATAAAATATTCACTTCCAATCTACTGAGTTGGTGAAAGCTGATCTGGTCTTTGGTTATCAGCTGACAAACATAATTGCAGCTTATAAATCAAGAGTGGCCACTTGAGAATTTGGCAGCTCCTCTGGCTTTAGATGTTTGCTAAAGTTGCTAACATTATGGTAATACAAGAAAAGTTACATAAAAGTCATTGATTTTGCTCTTAAATAAAAATAACAGCTGACTATAATTGGTTTTCCTTTCCTTCTCCTTGGGAAGAAATGGCATTTAAATGTGGAAGTGGAGCTGGAATGTGGAGCTGGAATGTGGAGCTGTTCTCTCTCTGGTGAAACTGGGGGAGCAGGGAACACATGGCTTGCCCCCCACCATGGACAGCAGCAGGGACAGGGAGAAAGTGGAACACCAGGGGCCACTTTTGGGCAGGGAGTCTTTTAAGGGAGTCTTTGGCAGAGGAGGGGAGAGGGGAGCAGTCACTGTAATTTGTATTGTGCTAGAAACAAGAGGCTCCAGCTGAGGCAGGAGCCTTGCTGACCTGGCATTTGGCTCTCCACATAAAGGAAGAGCAATCTTGCACCAGAGCATTTATAATCTGAATAGGGATTGAATAGAGAAAATTATCTACTCTGCTCTCTGATTTTTCAGACAGGTAAACAGAAGAAAATTGAATTTAAGTGACTCATCCTGAGTTACATGGGGATTGTGTAACACAGCTGGGAATAAACCCAGATAATCTTTCTTTCAAAGAGTTGGCAGCATGACCCACCTCATTTTGCAGTCAGGCCATTGAACCCAGCCCAATGCCTCTGCTGGCATTCAGAAATCTGTCTTGAATGCATCCCAGATCTGTCTCTCTTTCCTGGTCCAGAAACACTTCCAGAAATCTCTCACAG
This sequence comes from Fringilla coelebs, assembly GCF_963513975.1. Lineage (NCBI taxonomy): Eukaryota > Metazoa > Chordata > Aves > Passeriformes > Fringillidae > Fringilla > Fringilla coelebs. The sequence continues at coordinate 23,279,674 of NC_140037.1, forward strand.
CTTCTCTCAAATGCAAGCTCTTCACAGGAGTGACACAACCCCAGCAGATTTTCTGCTCTGGCAGGGGTTTGAACCGCTTGCTCTTCTCCTGGGAGGAGGAGAGAAGCCCCCCAGCACTCCCAGGGAGGGATGAATTGCTGAAGGGAATAATGCTGCTCATCCATGGTGTCCCACCAGCTCTTCTAGAGGGTTCTGCCGCCTGGCAGCTGCACAAATGGCTGGAGAGCTAAAACGTGGAGTTACAGCAAGCTTCAAAAGGCAGGTCAAGAGGAGAGGCCACAGTGCAAAGGGCACGAAGCCATGGGTGTTCTCCTCTCCCCTGTTAGCTCGGGGTCTCTGCTGAGACTTTGGCAGGACTAAAAGCAGTGTGCAAACCCCTGCTCACATCCTGCTGCCCTCCCACATCCATGTCTGTCACACAGAAAACACTTCCTCTGTTAATGTGCATGGCTGGTGACTCTCAGGTAACTGCGTGAAGGAAACAAGGAAAACAATCCCCTTACACTTTCTGTTGGAATGATGGATGCAGCTTGGGGAAGGGAAACCAGGAAAGGAGCAGCAGGAGCTGACCTGCACCTTCACCTTGGGCAATCCCTGACCTGCACCTTCACTTTGGGCAGTCCCTGACCTGCACCTTCACTTTGGGCAATCCTTAACCTGCACCTTCACCTTGTCCTCTGGAGAATCCCAAACCTGCACCTTCACTTTGGGCAGTCCCTGACCTGCACCTTCACCTTGTCCCCTGGAGAATCCCTGCACCTTCACCTTGTCCCCTGGGCAGTCCCTGCACCTGCACCTTCCCTCTGCTGTCTGAAGCTGTCCCCTCAGCCCAGTGCAGCCCCATGTGGCCAGCAGTTATTCTGCTTGTTAAATACCAGGTTAAGCCATTGCTTGTCCAGTCTGAGCACCCAAAGGATGCCTTTATACCTGGGATCTCCTCCAATTCAAAATGGGACCTGAAATCCTTGCTGGTTTCTGGAACTCCTTGCCTGCCTGCAAAGAACTTGATAGCACAATTAAGAAAGAAATAATCAGTATTGGTATGAGGAGTGAATGGACAGTGTGGCACTTTGCAGGGTGGATTTATGGGTCCTGCCCGTACAAATAAAGTATAAATGGAGTCGATTACTGCCATGCTGGGAATCTGCAAGCTACTGCCATAATATACACATTTTTTCAGCTCCTGGGAATTGGCCTCAGCCTCCTGCATGCTGGAGCTCCCCTGAATTTCAGTCATTTTGGTCAATGTACCTAATCAAGTTTACCTCAGCCCAGGATCTAATCTGCAGTAAAGACTGGATTTAGAGCAAAGGCTTTCTCAAAGCAAAGTTCTTGTAGAGAGTTTGAGGTGATCAAAATTTTCCCTCGCCTACTTTTTGGTTCCTTAATCCCCAATTAATTTTTAGACCTAAACACACATGCAACTTTTTCAAAGGACTTTCAAAGGGTGCTCTGAGTCACTGCAATCAGTTCTGAAGCACAAAATACCCCTCGGTTGACATTCTGAGATCATGAGCTGTGCTTATGTGTATTTCACTGTTCACATGGTAACAGAATCAAAAGAAAATCATAATGAAATACAATGGTTGGATTCAGAAATAGGTTACAAAAACATTCTTTTGAGCAGTCCTAACAATGGAGAAGAGATGAATTTACATTGGGCCAAATTTGTCATTGCTGCAGTGCCAATTAACTCTCTGAAGCTGCTCCTTGGAACTACTCAATAATTAGGTAAAATTCTTTCAGTGAGACTTGTGCCACCCCCACCCTCCTTCCAATGCTAACCTGAAATTATTTGGCTGAGAAAGATGAGGAGCTGGTATTTTCATTAACCCTTTCTATGCCTTCAATTTTAAAATCATTAAATATTTAGTGTAAATTTGCATTAGCAATTGATATTGAAGCTGGATTTATCAAAAAAGATGAGCCTCTGATGGTTTAAAACAGAAACAGCTTCTGTAAGGATGAGAAGAAAGGGATGAAAATGACTTAATTCCGTAGTTCTAAGCTGTCCTTTGTCTTAAAAGGTAAGAAAAGAATTACCATGGAAACGTGCTATCTTCTCCTCATAGAAAAAAGAGTTTGACTTAATTACTATGAACCTGTACTATCTTATCTTAAAATAATATTCCAGGGCTTCTTCCCAAGCAGTGTATTTATATGTGTCAGAGAGAGCCAAGGAAAATGCTATCAGAAGGGAAAGAAGCATTTGTCTGTGTTTAAATCGTAGCTCTCACTCTGTAGCAAACATTTTTATTGCTGTTGTGAAATTCACACCTCTCAGGAGGAAACCTTCTTATAGAATCTGCTGCTTTCTCCCAGCTCCTATACGTGCGTGTAAGCAACTGTGGCAAATCTCTTTTAACTGGCAACAATAAAGAACAGTAATTGCACACTTTAATTTGAAATTACAAGAGTGTTCCTTCCTTTTCTGGAGGGAAACCTCTTCTGTGGGCCACTTTCCAGAACTAAATGCCTCATTGTCAAAGGAGGAGAGCGTGGTGCCGCGGGGATTTGTGGAATTTATGGGATTTGTGGAATTTGTGGGATTTATGGCAGTGGGGATGGGGGGCACGGCAGGGCTCTGAGAGCTCCCCCTGCTCACTCCTCCTGAATTCTCTCTGCTGGGCTCAGCTCAGGAGCCTGGAAAGGTTGGGATTCACCCTGGCAGGGCTTGGTGCCAGAGCTGTGCCATGCCCTGGGTCACCCTGGCCGTGGGGGCTGCTCCCTGTCCCTGCCCTCCTGCAGGCTGAGCCCAGCCTGGCTGGAGCTGGTCCTGCAGCTGGGAGAGGGCTCAGAGCCCTCCTGGGACAGGGACCCAGCCAGGCAGGGCTGAGCTCTCACAGCACAGCTCATCCCTGTCATCCCAGGGGTCCCAGGATGAGGGGAGAGATGAGAAAGTTGACTCCATGTGCAGAAGGCTGATTTATTATTTTATGATATATATTATATTAAAAACTGTACTAAAAGAATAGAAGGAAGGATTTCATCAGAAGGCTGGCTAAGAATAGAAAAGGAATAAATAGCAAAGGTTTGTCTGTGACTGAGACAGTCTGGACAGCTGGACTGGGATTGGCCATTAATGAAAAACAACCACATGAGACCCATCCCAGCTCCACCTGCTGCATCCCACAGCAGCAGACAATCATTGTTTGCACTTTGTTCCTCTCAGCTTCCCAGGAGGGAAATCCTAAGGAAAGGATTTTTCATAGAACATGTCTGTGACACATCCCAAAGCCTGGCAGCCCCAGAGCAGGGTGGGTGACCCACTGCAGCTCTGAGAGCCAGACCCCCAGTGGGTGTGGGGAGCATCTCCCCTGTGTCCCACAGAGCTGCTCAGCTCCTGCTGCTGCAGCCCTAAATGCTCCTCCAAGGAGGGTGCAGCGGGAGCAGGGTGTATCATTATTTATCTCTGAAGTAATCCTTGTTTTTCACATCACATCTGTGAGGCTCCCAGTCTTCTTCTGCAGACGGACTGCCAAGAATTTTGTCTGTGGGAGTTTGCAGCTCCCCAGAAAAAAGGCAAACAGAGAAGTTTCAGTCAGAAGTAATTTATTTTAGTGGAAGAAAAGCATTAAAAACCAACAAAAACAAAGTTTCCATGAAAGGCCACAGGAAATGCCTTTCCTGAAGTTCTCTGCAGTAATTGTAGAACTGATTGGTTGATGTCTCTGCACCCCTGGAAATGTGTGAGATTTAATTGTTTCAAGGCAGTTGTTTTCAGAACATACATTTGTGGCAATCACAGATGTGTTCAGCTGCTCTAGGGTAAGTTAAGCCCTGTTTCCATCTACTCTTTTGGTGCCTTTGCATTATAGCAGCAATCCAGAAATGTCTCAGAATACATTGGAATCTACCAACGTGCTTAACCTAAGATGATTTAAAGTGTCATTATCCCCTGGCTTAGCCTGGCCGTGATTTTACCCCATGTTTCTCAGGGTAGAGGGACAGGAAGATGTAGGCAGGGAGAGAATTTGGGGAAATGGAGTTGTATGCAATGAAATAATTGTAGTATGGGTTCAAAGAATGCAAAAGATTAAACAGTGAATGTGCCCCACAGGGAATGTGCTCCCCTGTGCCCTTATCTTCATGCCCCAGGAAAATTGCTGGAGCCCCTTTTACATCTGGGCACCAAAGCTTTAGAAGCTTCAACTTCCAACATGTTAATTCAGCTGCTTTCAATAATGCTCCTAAGATACAAAGATCAGCTCCAACTTTACTGAGGGAAAACTGTATTTTCTGGTGTCTGCTAAGCTGTGTGTCATGAGTTTCTGTAATAACTACCAGGGATTAGGTTAATAGCATTACAGCTGGAAGTGTTACTCGTGGCTTTGTGAGAGACCTGTTTACAATTTACAAGGTTGGAGTGATTAGCAGTGCAGATGCAGGCTCTGCTGGCTACAGAAGCTTCTGTTGGCTGGAAAGCACAATGGATTCATGTTTATGGGAGGAAAATACAGTATTTTACAGTGAAAAGTGCTGCTGGGTGTGGAGAATCTTGGCCTCGTTAGCGAGCTATTCACTGACAGAAGAGATCCTTAAATGAGATGGAAATAGCCTCTGGTGACACAGCCCCAGGATTTCCCCATGCCCTGGGATGGCAGTGTGCACCCCAGAAATGATGGGGTGAGCTGGCTCTGGAAGCCCCTGAGTGGTAAATCCCTGAGATCCCAGGTGAGGGTGAGTCAGGGTCTGGCCTGAAAAGCAAAATCTGCTCCCTCTGAGGCACGGCTGAGAGCCTGGCAGCCTCTGCAGGGTCTGGGGAGGTGGTTTGGGCACAGGAGCTGGGGCCAGGCTTCCCTCAACCAGCCCACACGGCAGGAATGTTGTGGTGGCTGATGACGGTGCACAACTTGCACAGGGGATCTGATTTCCTCTGAGCTGCAGCTGTACAGACATTTCTGTTCTGCTCTGGACATCTTCACACCTGCACTGGGGCCCCACTCACGGGCTCTTCCCTCCACAGCTTGATCAGAGACTTCTTTCATGAAAATGGTGCTTTAGACACCCACCATGCTGCCAACCAAACTAGTGCTAGTTACCTATTACTGCTGAAAACTCAGATTTTCTATCTAAAACTTTGCCTCCAGTTCAATTGGAGGCCAGAACCAGGTGATCTTTAGGATTCCTTGCAACCCAAGCCATTCTGTGCTTCTCTGATTCTAGATAAGGTTGTTGCATGGTTGACAGGCTGATAGTACCAAAGAGTGAATTCTGACAGTTTTTGTACTGATCTCCCCCTTGAAGAGGCTGCCACTGGTGTCCATGCACTGCTACCTGTGCCCAGCAGCACCAGGGCCAGCCAATGCTGCCCTTCCCTCCGAGGGCTCTGGCAGCTCTCTGTTCTGGGGCTGAGGGGTTCCAGAGGTGCACATTTCCCCTCAGTGTTTATAAATGGAGAGCTACTGATTCATTCTGACTGCTCTTCAAAGCCTGGCAAGGAGTGATCAGGCTCTGACCACAATGGTGAAAAGCCCTGTGTCTCATTTAATTCCCTTGCTGCTGCATCTTTCTTAAAGATATCTTACTAGCTGCAGCTTTCTATAGATAAACAGGCACCGTGCTGGAGAATTTCACACTCAGAGTGAAGCCTACAAAATTTGCATTTGTTGAATTTTACAATGAGGTGGAAAAATGTCACTCTTTACCAGGAACAAACTTTGAGGCATAATTGCTTGTAAGCAAAGCAGATATCAAATTTCTTTGGTCTCGAGTTCAATCCCACTTTGGTTTTGCAGAGTGCAGCCCCCCAAAAAATGTTTGCTGGCATTTGCTGGGGGTTTAACACCATCTGAAAATGCTGATGGTACATGATGTGACTAACAGGATGGCAAGGCTCCTGAATCATGCTCACACTGCCTGTCTCCTCCCAGACTTCTGCACCCATCCAGCATTTTAATGTCTGCCTGAAATGTTTCCCAGTCCCCAGGGCAGGTGTGCCACGGTGCTCCCTCCAACCATCCTGCCCTGCACGCTGAGCATTGCCAAATAACTGGGGGCCTTCTGAGGAAGTTTAGTCCAAAGAGTGTCCCACATTTATCCCCCAAGGTAGCAGAAGACTGCATCAGTTGGAAATTCAGCCCAGCTCTCCAGGAGGCTTCCTGCCACTGCTGCTGGAAGCTCCCATGCCAAATGGCAGCTGTGATGAAAAGCATGACAGGCAGTGACCCTGAGTTTGCTCTTGTAGCACAGGGCTTTAAAAATGCTTCAGTGAGCCTCAGAGGAAAATCAGATCACAGGAGAGACTCCTGCAAATTTGCCTAGAGGAACGGAGCCGTTTGGTTTTGTTTTGTTTCTAATTCTCTGCAGAATGTTATTTCTTCATGGAAAAGCAGAGATAAAGACACTGCTGTCCCGGGGAAAGGTGGCAGAGGCACAGGAGAGGCTGCTGGGGTGCAGGAGGGGAATTACAGGAGCTTTTTGTTTGCTTGGGTGTGTTGTGCTTCTTGTGCCATATGGTGGAACAGCTGATGGTTAAATGCTGATGCTGAAACACGATGCTGACACAGCAGATGCTAAAACGTGATCGTGGCAAAGATGATAGCAAAACACTGAAGGTGAAACGCCAGTGCAGGGAGTGGTGCTGATAAAAGAGAAACTTCTGCTGTTGGTCTGCTGGAATCGTGTTTCTGGAGCTGGCAGTCAGTGCAGCAGCCCAGACAGGGCTTGGAAGGCCAGGCTGGAGATGTGTGGGACACCAGGAGAGTTCTCAGCCGTTTGTCAGTGGGACAGAGCGAGGCAGATGTGCTCTTTGCTCTCAGGGAAGGACACAAACCCTTTGGGAAGAAGCAAACCCGCAGTGAAAGTCAGTTTCCAGCTCACCAGCAGACTCTGGGGCCAGCCCCATGCTGCTGTCCCAGGCAGGAGAGGGGCTGGCTGCAAAGCAGCAGGTTCCCAGCTGGTCACAGAGGAATAATGAGGTCATCCAGCACACTCAGTCTGCCTGCTTGCTTGTCTCCCTTAGCATTTATGTATTTTTTATGGTTCTAAACACCCAGAACAAGAGTTTTAAACATTTAGTTGCAACAAAATGTGGTCCAGTGCTTTTTCTTTTTTTTGCAGGAAAAGCCATTCTGGGGTGTGCTTGCCTAAGTTTCTGAAGGATGGCTTTGACCTTATTAGCAGATATGCACCGTGATCTTGTGAGGCACAGAAATGGCATTTTGTTTATTAAGCACTCGAGTTGCTCTAGAAAACCGAGGTAATTTAAAAAACTGGAGGAGGGCCAAAGAACTTAAGTGGCAATATAAAAGTTGCAAGATGTATTGTCAGAATTAGATATTCTCCAGCCCGATGGTCTGTGCCCTCAGAAGAGCCAGGGTAAATTGGTGCCAGAAGGCTGCTCAGGGAAAGCTGCTCCTGTTTCCTGCAGACCACATCGTGTTCTGCATCGTAGATGGCTGCCAGGATGGAGATTGAATTGTAGAATATGAAAATCCACACCATGAAAAGGCTTTGTAATTATTTCAGTGGGCATTTCCTTGTGGAAGGTGGTGCAGCGCGCCTGGGGAAAGGGCATGGGGAAAGTGTGACCAGGACTGTGTGCTCACTGGGAAAGGAGGGGGGCATGGCCATCATCCCCCTCAAACCCTGAGCATGGCCAGCCTGGGACACTGGACTGAACTGGAGTTTCCCTTCAGAGTCACACTGTAGTTCCCCTGGGAGGTATGGCAGTGGCTGCTTTTCTTTGCTTCATCAAAGTGACAAAAGCATCCAAAAAAGGGTCATTATGGAATGTGATCTAGGGTCTACCAACACTTGAGTGCAGAAAAGGAGCTCCAGCATCAAGTCAGGTGCTGGCAGTGAGCCAGAAGTCTCTAGCACAGAGCCTGGGGAAAGGAACATAATGGTTGTCCCTGGGAAAGTTCATTCCAGCGTGAAAGCTTATGGTTTATCAGCTCCAGAAATGTTCCTGAAAAGTAATTTGCACCCCAGTGGTTTGGGAAGACGTTCAGTGTTTGGTACCTAATAAAGATAGCTGGCATGGAAGGGATGTTATTTTAATTATAACATGGTGATGACATTTTCAGGAAGGGATCCCACGGAGCTCCGACTGCAGACATTTCCATACTCCCAGCACTTAAACAGCTGCCAAAGGGTTTTCATTAGCAGGTTATTTGGATACAGCATAGACAGGCTTACGCTGTGCTATCACCGCTCCACAGCCCTCCTTCCACCTCTTGGCTTCCTGGGAAAGGTGAGCCAGGCAGGTCTGGGCACAGCCAGGCTCAGCACGGAGGGCAGGCCAGCCCAGGGTGGGGAGAGCAGCCCCTGCCAGCCCTCCGTCCTCGGAGCCCTGGGACAGCTCCAGCGGCTGCCGTGGGGGCTGGCTGACCCGGCAGAGCCCCCCGAGCTGGAGCTGTGCTGGAGCTGTGCTGGGGGCTGCACACCCCACCCTGGCTGGGATGCATCCCCTGATGGATGGCACTCCCCTGGCAATGGCATTCCCAGAATTTCTGGGAATGCCCCTTTGTGCTCGCTGCTCTTGGCTGCGCTGCTGTCCCTCACTGCCTGTGGCCTTGGTGGCACTGGGGACAGCTGAGGGTCCTGCTGGGCCAGGAGCTGGGACCCCTCACCCCTGCCCTGGGGGTGCGCCCGAGGGACTGACACTGCTGGGCTGGGACCCTGGGGCTGTGGGATCATGGGGTTATGGGGTTCTGGAAGTCTGGGATTATGGGATTATGGGATTATGGGACCTTGCAATTCTGAGATTCTGGGATTCTGGGATTCCGTGATTCTGGGGTTCTGGAATTTTGGGACCTTGCAGTTCTCAGATTCTGGGATTCTGAATTCTGAAATTCTGGAGTTCTGGAATTCTGGGATTCTGGAATTCTGAGACCTTGGAATTCTGGGATTCTGGGATTATGGGATTCCATGATTCTGGGGTTCTGGAGTTCTGGGATTCTGGGGAAGTCTTGGATTCAGGAGTTCTGGGATTCAGGAGTTCTGGAGTTCTGGAGTTCTGGAATTCTGGGATTCTGGAATTCTGGGACCTTGGAATTCTGGGATTCTGGGGAAATCTTGGATTCTGGAATTCTAGGATTCTGGAATCCTGGAGTTCTAGAATTCCGGGATCCCAGAATTCTTGGGATTATGTAATTCTGGGATTCCAGGATTCTGGAGTTCTGGAATTCTGAGATTCTGGAATTCTGAGATTCTGAAGTTCTGGAGTTCTGGGATTCTGGGGAATTCTGGGGAATTCTGGGCTTCTGGAATTCTGCATCCAAGCCAGTGCAAGGGGAGGATCAGGCCCAGGCACCCAACCTTGCACAGCCACCTCTCCTGGGTTTTTCTCGTGCTTCCTCAGCCCAGCCTGGGTGAGGGAGGGATTCAGGAGTACCTGGGCTGGCAGAGCCCCAGGGATTCCTGCTCAGCTCAGCTGCCCACTCACACTGCTCAGAAGCTTTGGCAAAATTTCCACCCCAATCAGATTGTAGGGCTCTGTTTTATATGTGCTAGTCTCTAACCAACAAACCTTTATGCAAAAAAAAAAAAACCACCAAAAAAACCGACCCTGAAAATAACTCTGTGTAAATCATCATCAATTTTTTTATTATTCATTAAAATAACATTAATCATAAACCTCTTTGGTATTCATGTGGATGTAATATGTAGTTCCAAAGGAATTATGGATTAAAGGGGACTTAAGCTCAGAACACTCGGTTCTCTATGAACATGCTGTGTTCATTATGTTAGATTTAGTGTGAACTATTTTCTTCAGTATTATTAGAAGGGAGTAATGGTTGAGTTTCGCATTTATTTGAAAGTGATTAAAGCAAAATTTTCACCTTGAATAAAACAGCAGCAACATATTAACAATTTTTATCATGCCCACAAAAGAAATCTCTTCTCAAAAGATTGGAAATAATCCTCTGAAATCTACCTGCAGCTGATTATATTAACCCATGTGAAATACACGTTTCCACCTCCGTGGATTTTATTTTTTTTTTACTTTATACTGTTGGGGTTGTTAATATCTCTGCTACTCACATGCACCTAGGGGTAATGTTAGGATCACTGCACATTCACTCTCCTGTTTCTGACTTCTGAAGGCCCTACATAAATATTCTAAGACTCATTACTGATGTAAAAACTAACTGGTTTATTGAACATTGCATGTCTGGCCTCATGTCTGCATAGTACTAATTAAAAATCATGAACTTCTTTACCAGCAGGAAGCTTTGTAAAATGCGGTGTGGATTTTTGGAGGATTTAATCCTGTTTCTGCCTAGATAAACCAGAGGGCATTTTCCAGGTATTATTTACAGAAATAGGCACTTCTGTAATATTTCAAGGGAGTTTCAAGGTGTTATTTACAGAAATAGCTGCATGATGAGGATGCTGGGTTGGATTCTGCCCAACCTCCCATTTTTCACCCCGGTACAAGACAAATTAGGTGTAGGCATGAGAAGTGTGATGATGGGAACGAGCTGAGCCGGGGATGGGGAAGGTGTGGATGACTGCAGACCTTGTTCCTGCCCCTGAGGGTGCCTTGAGTTGGTGTCAGTTACTTCCCAAAGCAGCCAGCTCACCTGAAGGACAGAGAGTCCCCAGCCCCTGTCCCACCTCCAGCCCTTCCTGCAGGGGGAGATTTCCATCAGGACAGCACACAGGGCCACACTTTATCAGGCAGGGGATGTCCTTTCATTTGGTATTAGCCAAGAGTGTGTAATCCTAATTAAGAAATAAGTTAATCCTAATGTCAACTGGCATAAATCCTGTGAGGAGGAGTGTTTGCATTTACCAGGGGCTGCAGTGCATCTGCTCGGCTTTGCTCTCCCTGTCGTCCTTGTCCTCGTGCAGTCTGCTCTGGGGGCAGGAGAACATCACACCAGAGGGTGGGTTGGGTTGAGGGGCTCTTGAAAAGTCACACAGTCCAGTTTTCACTAGCCCAGGTTGCTCAGAGCTCCATCCAGCCTCCTGACCTTGAGCTCCTTGAAGAGCTGGTCCCACTGTCCTTGTGGATGCTCATTTTGTTTGCTGGAGTGTCACAAAATGTCCTGGCACTGCTCAGACCCCCTCACCTGTCCTTGTCATCCACACTGCAGCTTTTTGTGAGTTCTGGTAAGGGCACCCTTAGGGGGAAAACTGGGGGGAAAAGGAGAGGAAAAAATCCCTTTAAAAACCCCTTTCCCTGTCCCTTCATAGCACACTGAAGCCTGGATTCTGTAAATATGCTTTTATGTAGAATAAAGATGGCTGTGTAAGGAAAGCTCCAGCATTAAACACCTTCAAATAGTGCCTTCTTAAGTGTGTAGGAAACTTTTATCTGCAGGAGTCACAGCTCTCCTGCTAGAAATCAAGCCCTTTATCTCCTTTTGTATGAAGAGTGGTGCAGGGGGAGAGCAGAGCTTCTGCTGGCTCGTGTGGCACGCATCATTGTGCTTCTGAACCTCTCTGCTATTAATAATGGATCAGTCCCCACAACACAAATACAAGGCAAGGTGGTTAGTAGTGTCATTTTTGGTCTAAAAAAAAAGAGGGAAGAACTGAGAGATGAAGAGAGCTGGTCAGGAGCTGCACCAGAAATTGGAAACTGAACTAAGGTTTCTCATGGGTGTTATGCTGATCCCCCAGCCAGTTTAAAAACTTCACATTTCTTTTATTGCTAGCTTGCCCTGGAGAGTTTTTCTTCTTGTCCTATTTCTTTCTTCTTTCTTTCCCTCCTGTCAGTGCAGCACAGAGATCCATGTAAGCACAGCTCCTGTTCACCAGGAGCCCTGCAGGGCCTCAGGACACGCTGTGTTTGCCACATGTGATGCTGTTCTGCACGACAAAACTCATATTGCTGTTACTGAAAATAGTAAGAGAAAACACAGTGCCACTATTGCATCAGTCCACATTGCTGGAACGTGTCTGTCTGTCCTCCTCTCGTGACATCTGGCTGCTCTTCTGTGCCTGGTGCTTCCTTCTTGCCTCAACATCAGGTGCTGCTCAAAAGCCACTTGCTGTTTGTGCTCAGGAGGAAGGGAATACAAAAGGAAGGAGGATTTCCAGGGCAGGTCTCTCAGGAGTGTGGGAAGCTGCCAAGGGGAGCAGCCCCACGCCCAGGGATGGCCTGGCTGGTGCTGGTGCTGCTGCTGTGGAGGCTTCCTGGAAACTCAAGGATAATGCTAACTGGCTTTTTCTGGGGGGATAAGAAGATTGGCAGCACTCATTTTCAGCTGAATTAGCTCTTTTGAAGAGGGTCCAGGAGAGATTCTTGAAGCAGTGATGGAATCAGAGCAGCTGAAGCTGCCTGGCTGTTCTGCAGCCTGCTCACAGCCCAGGAGCCCTTGCCCAGCTCTGAGAGGGATCCTCAGCTCTGGCTGCTTTGCAGGCTTTAATCAGGTGTTTCCATCCCTTGCTCAGGTACGTGGTGGGTGGGGAGGGAGAGGTGCCCACTCTGAGCCAGGCTCAGGCTGCTCTGCAGCGTCCTGAGCAGGGGATGTGAGCTCTGTACCTGCACTGAAGGGTACCCAATTTGTGCCCTGAGGAGCTTGGCTGTTCCTGGAAGGTTTGGGATGGGGTTTCTCTTGAAGTAACTAGAAAGGCTCAGATGCCCACGAGTTCTGTGCATGGCCCTCTGCCTCCCTCCCAGCACCAGCACCTTTCAAGTGCTCCTCTCTATCCCTGGGAGCAGATGTGCTCAGCAGCAAAGGGAGCAGCTCTCCTTTCAGACTCTGACAGGCTGCACTATCAGGCTCTGATTATCAGCAGAGGAGAAAACACGAGGCACTGAGGAGGCTCTCAGAGCCTGAGCATCCCAGCACGCCGGGGAACAGCATCCTCTGTGGAGGAGCTTTACTTTCAGGGCATGGTGGGAATTTGCTGTAGGGAAAAGTAAATCTGGGGAGTAATTGGGCTGGGAAGGGAGGAGGGGAAGAGCTGCAGCCCTGGCTGCCAGGCAGGGCTGGGCTCTGCAGCCCCTCTGCAGCTCCTGAGCTCCGTGGCACGAGGGGGTGGCCAGTGCCTGGCAGGCAAAGGGCTGTGATGAATAAACATCTTCATTTTAAATCACTGTAGGCTTCTGCTTTTGCATTTCATTTCCAAAAGCAGTTATCCAATTTTCAGTTTAGGCCCTCTGAAGTGTAGAAAAATAGAAGTATGCTGCAGAAGAGGGGCAGGAAAAAACTTCAGGAATTGCTAAAGCGATGCACAAAGAGAGAGAGAAAATGACCTTTGGCTGGGCATCCAACAGCGCAAAGAAATTCTAAAGTAGTTTACTTTGAAGTACATTTCAGTCAGAGGGATTTTCTAGCAGTAAAATCAGGCACTTAGCAGGGATTGCATATAATTTCCACTCTATGCCAGTATAAAGCTTCAAACATAATGATTTTTTTTCCATTCAACGCCAATAACTAAAGCCCTTGGTCATTAATAATGACTCATTCTTCACCTGTGCTATTTGAACTACATTTGTCATCTGTTACTAGCCTTTAAAAGAACTTAACCTGACTCTTCTTTTTGCCTTGTCTTTCAGCTTCTGAGCCATTTTCTCTACAAATGACACATTTGAGAGTTTGACATTTACATAGGACACTGATGTTAGAAGTGCTTTTAGTTTGCATTTGTCTTAATTTCAGCTGTTACACACTACTGTGTTTCACCACACTGTTCAGTCCAATCCTCCTGCAGGAGTGGGAGAGCAGCAGGGCAGAGGTTTGGGCCTGGGCAGGGTGGACGTGGGAGCTGCAGCACCAGCACTGCCAGGTACAGGTGGGATAATTCCCCCAGGAGGCAGGCAGCCTGTCACACAGCTCAGGGGATGCTTCACAGCAAACCTGTGCCTGGCACCTGCGAAATGACCTGTCCAGTGTGCAGCTGGGGCAGCCAAAGGAGCTGCTGGGGCCCAGGGAGGAGCCCCAGTGTCCCCCAGAGTGTCCCAGAGTGGCACCAGCAACGTGGGCAGAGCCCTGGGGCTCCCCTGCTCTGAGAACAGCCTGGGGCAGGGCACAAAAGCTGCTTCACATCAGAGCCTGCAGTACCCTCAGGGCTGAAGGCCAGGTGAAGAGTGCCAGCCCCTGCCCCTGCTCCCTGCACACCTGTGGGAGCTGGCACCCAGCAAAGCCCAGTGCTGCAGCTGGATCTGCTGCTGCACCCTCCCAAACAGCCAGTCCCTCTGGTGTGGGCCCTGCCAAACCCACCTGTGCAAGAAACACTCCTGGCTGGAGGCTCTGCTGGGATTAACATCAGTTCTGCTGGTGATCTCATGGCTGTGGGGTTCAAAATGCACATTATGGGGGCCCCTGCCCTGCTGGGTCCTGCAGCTCCAGGGATGCTGATGAGGCAGAGGAGCCCTGCTCCCACCAGCAGCGTGCAGCCTGGTCCCTGACCTCCGTGGCAGACAGAGCTGGGCCTCTTCCCCCACTCAGAAATAAACCCAAGCTGCAAAAACCAATATTTTCTTAAGGGAGCCATCCTTTCGTGTTTTCTTCCAGCGCCTGAAGTGCCTCGTGTAGAAAGGTTACTAACCCGCCACAGATGAAAGTTAAAAGAACATGGTTAGGAGGCAAAGTGAAAGGTGGCTATGAACATATGGTTGGTAGATTTATTTTTAGGAATGGAATACAAAAAATCTTGAAAAAATAGGCAAATAGTGCAAAAGTACCTTAAATTGGAAGAACTTCATAGTCAAATATTTATGGCTCTCTTTGCAGAGTTTGAAAAATTAAATTATTAAAAGCAAATATTGTGGCAAATAGGTTCCCATCAATCTCAATAAAAGTTACATTTCACTATCACTGTCACATTATTACTTTTTTGCTTTCAGTCTTTTAAGATTGAAGAGAACAGTAACAAACTCCAGTAACAAATCAAAGCTTTTCAATGTAATTTACTTGGTGAGTAATTTCTAATTGATTCAGACTGATGGGCCTGCACAGTTTGATGTATTGCTGAAGTGAGAGATACTTTGGACGAAGTGAATTTATAAGCACCTCTTCTCCAAAGAAAAATGGCTGCTATATTTCATTTTGTCACTTTTAGCTGGAGCAATGTTCTTGTATACCTATCTGTGGGGAATTTCAAGGGAAAAGGGGGAAAGCTGAGATGCAGGGTGTGCAGCTGAGGGGGAGGCAGCCCCGTCCCAGCGAGGAGCAGGGTCTGGCCCAGGGGAGGGGGCTCCAGGTGTGTCCCCCCCAGTGCAGCCTGATGTGCCTGGTCCTGCCCTCTCCCTCTCCCCTGAAAGCGGAGTTGCTTGGCAACATTATTTAGTCACCTGCAGGTCAGGGTTCAGCTCTTGTTAATGTCATTGTGAATTAGAAGGAGGAAATGACTTTGGGGGTTTTACAGCTTCCCCGTGACACTGCTGCTCACAGGGAGGCTGGTGTGCTGGAAAGCCTTGGTGGCTGCTTGTTTTCTCCCTGATTATTTCCACGTGCTCTGCAGCACTGCTCTGGAGAAGGGAGAGGGGAATATGACAGGAGATGTGTAATGTGATGTGTACACTGTGCATGTTAAAGGTCAGGAGCAGTGCTGTGCACCCGCTGACAAATTGCTCCATTTCAGGGCAACTTAAGCTCCAGACTTTGGAAAGAATTGCTCCAGCCCCACAGCACATTTAGGGAGCCTTTCAGGAGAGCAGAAACAACTTCCCCCGCCACTTTCTTCCCCACAGCAGAAATCCCTGGAGGCTGGTGCCTCAGGGGAGCAATCTAAAATTAGCAACCACAAAATTCATCTTGACTTTTCTCTCAGAATCCATCTGATTCTTCCTGCTGCAGCCTGGTGCAGCAGAAGCAGCCCTTCTCCCAGGCAGGACCCTGCTCTGCTCGGCTGCAGAGGTGTGCTCAGCCTGCCAGGGAGGATCAGGGTGCCTGAGATGCTGCAGGGACCTGCAGGGCACCGAGGCTGGGGAATGTGGGTGCAGCCTTCCCCATGCCCAGGGTGCTGCTCAGCCTTCAGATGTGCTCAGCCCCCAGGGCTGGGGCTGCACTGCCAGCCCGGGCATCTGCAGCAGCCAGAGAAACACATCAGCCCTGTGCACATGCTGGGTGAGGAGGAAAGGCTTGGCAGCTTGATGGAAATATCTGTGTAGGGCTCTCAGGAGGGTTTTCCCTCTTGGCTGGCCTGACCAGCTGAAAGGGAAGCATGCATACAGCCATGTGTGCATGTACTTAAATCTACATATGTGTTCTTATTATTATGGCTGAAGATCCAAATTTGAACAATTTGGTCCAAAATTAACTATTTTATTTTATTTCCAGAATTATGAACACATCCCATTACCACTGCAAACCAAGGTGTTTAAAGCACAGGTAGAAGTCTCACTGAAAATGAAAAAACCATAACTTTTCCCTTAGGAAATAATAGAATTAAATATTTTGCATGATAGAATTACATAGTTGATATTTAATAGAGTTAAATATTTTGCAATTAAATCTTTTTCAGTTAGAAAAAATTGATCACTATTTGAAGCCAAAACAGTTTTATCAAATTCAGAAATTCAGTCTGAACTCACGGGTGGCTATAATCTTACAAAAATAGCATTTTTGGCAGACATTTTTTCCACCAATTTTCATAGCCAAAATTCCCCCCTTTTTTTTTTTTTTTTGTTTCCTGCTCAGCTGTGTCAGCATCCCCTGAGCAGTGTGCTGCCCTGCTGGGGCTTTCCCACAGCCCTGTCCCCCTGTGAGTGTGGGAGGCTGCACTTGTGTCCCCTGCTCACAATCCCAGAGCCATTTGCCGGCTGATCTGTGCTCTGGGCTCATTAATCTTGTGCTGAGCTCATTAGCAGAGCTGTGTGGGGTCAGCTCAGCCATATGGGGCCAGCCTGCAGCTGCTGGGCCCAGCGTGGCCCCACTGATGGATGGGGCAGCCTGAGAGGGATGGAGCTGCACACGTGGGCTTGGGAGGGACGGGTGGGCACAGGTGAAACCCACCTGTGAAACAAGCTGCCCTCGCATCCTCTGCCCATGTAAACATTTGGGATGTGAAGGAGCCCGGTGTGAGCAGGTGTTTGCAAGCAGGAGTTAAACGCTGACCAGGAGCAGCTGAACTGAAAGCCTGCTTAGAAAACTCTGTATTTCTGTTCCTGTCACTCCCCCAGTGGTTCCTTGGCTGGTTCTACTGCCTCAGCTGAGATGCAGAACATATTCATGGCTCCAGCTCCTGCAAAAGCTTCAACAGAGGAAGCACTATTATGCAGCAGTTGTCCTAACATGTAAAACCTGAGTAATGCCCTGAACCATTGTTTACAGGGATTGGTGTGACAAGCATCAGTGATTCAGGTAAAGCTTTTTAAAAACTGATGCTGGCAGAGGCCCAGCGCTGTGGTGCCAGCTCACAGCGAGCTCTGCAGAGGGGACAGCAAAGTGCTGGCAAAAAAGGGAACTTTTCCAACTTTTCCATGGTTTCATTCAGTGCTGTGTGGGCAGGAGCAGCTACGTACAGCAAAACAGTCTGCCTTCATGGGAATGAGCTCCAGAAAGATTTCAGACTGATTGCCCAGCCCAGGCCCTTACAGAGGTGTTGGTGTGTGAGACCTGAATCCCTTGTGCATAAGGCATCTCCATCAGGGCTGCTGATTGGGACTGGGGCAGCAGAATGGCAGAGAAATCTGAGAAGAGAGGCAGTATTTCCTTCCTTTCCTTCCTTTCCTTCCTTTCCTTCCTTTCCTTCCTTTCCTTCCTTCCTTTCCTTCCTTTCCTTCCTTCCTGCCTTCCTGCCTCCCTCCCTCTGTGCTGTGCCACTCTCCAGCAGCACCCTCAGTGTGTGACAAATGCCACCTTACCCCATGGCCGAGGGCATCAATTTAGGAGACCTGAAGGTGGAAGATTTCTGTTGTTATTGATTGTTCCCCCTCCCTCATCCCCTAACACCTGACAGGGAGGTTGTGGCTGATAATAATACAGGAGGTGAAACTTTGAGAACTTTTGGAAACTTAGTGCCTGGGTCTCAGAACACTTTCTAGATGCTGACTGGCACAACTGGTGTCCTAGTAAACTGGGGAAAAGGGAATGGCTTTAAACTGGCAGAGAGCAGAATTAGACTGGACACTTGGAACAAATCCCTCCCTGGCAGGGTGGGCAGCCCTGGCACAGGGTGCCCAGAGCAGCTGGGGCTGCCCCTGGATCCCTGGCAGTGCCCAAGGCCAGGCTGGACACTGGGGCTGGAGCACCTGGGACAGGGGAAGGTGTCCCTGCCATGGCAGGGGTGGCACTGGAGGAGCTTTAATGTCCCTTCCAGCCCAAACCATTCTGTGAGTACATTAAAATAAGGACACTGAACCATTGGGGGTTTAACCATGAAGTCTTGCATCTCCCAGCCTCTAGAGAGGGATGGGTTCAAATGAAGGAATGGAGGATAGATTTTTTAGAAGTCTTTCTGTATTGCTTTATCCATCATTATTGTCTTAAAGACATGCAAACCTACTGGCAGCCAGCTCTGCCATCCTAATGCTGGGGGCAGGGAACACGATTTGTGTGAGGGCAGAAGTGCCTGGGTTTTGTTTTCTGCATGCATCTAGTGCTTCAGGGCACCCAGAGTTAATGAAGCCACATAAAAATGAAATGGTTTAAAACAAACTTCTCTGTAAAAAAGTTTCTTTTATTTTTCTTTGTAAAGTTTGGACGTGCACCTGTTTTGTTTTGAGTTTTCCTTAGATAGTGAATCAACGGGGCTTGAAAAGAGCTGGATCTGTAGAGCTGTCAGCAGAATCTATAAAAGAGACTCTCTGGGAGTCCCATCCACCTCTCCTCTTGCAGGCACACAGACGAGGAAAATAACACATCAAAACTGTATTCCTTAAATATTTCATCCATAACGTCCGATGTTCCAGCCCTCTCCAGAATGCAGAGAGTGGAACTTCCTTTAGTGTTTTATGCATGATTCTTTACAGACATCTGAAGGAAGTTTATACCTTGCATGAGCTCCTATAGCAAACCCTCTCACAGACCATGTGTGACTGTTCTCAAAGGCAGAGGAAGGTAAAGCCTCTCTCTGGAACACCTGGTCCTGATCTTTACAGGGCAGAGCTTGTGTTTAGGGCTGAGACATATTCCAGCGGCAAAACCACGACCAAATCTCAGATGAATCTGTGATTTACAAGAACCGATCGAGCAAACAAATATTCTAAGCCTTCAGGAGGTAGAGTAGATTGAAAATGAATTGGATGCAAGGTTAATGACTTGGCAAAAAATCCAAATGTCATCTAGGAAGGCTGGCATCATGCCTCTGGTGTAATTACAAGGCCGTAGTGATTGTGCATGCGAGTGGCTGAAGCCAGACGCAAGTTTGAAATATGGGATTCCTTACTCAGGAACTGGTGGAGAACAGAAAAACATAACCCTGCATTCCAGCTAAATTGGCAGCATAAATCCAGATTAAATCTTTCCGTATTTCTTAATTAACTGCAAAGTTGCTTTATGCAAATAGAGTTTGATGTACATATTTGTGTGTGATTGGCACAGAGATCAACCATGTCAACTTTAAGTAAACACGAGCATACAAACTCAAACAGCAAGATGTTTGCCCAGCAAGACAGCATCACTCTTGCAAACAGAAAGTCATTTCTTCATCTTCCCTCAGCACATCTTGTTTTCTAAGTGCCTTCCTTCACGAGGAGCCCTGCAGAGCCGGGTCTAACTGCACCAAACAATTCTGTGTGGATGCAATCAAGTGCATTGTGAAGCACCTCAGTTCCACTTACTGCTACAAAGATCCCTGCAAGGTAAAGCCTTTGAGATCTGGCAGCCTCAGACAAAAAGCAAACTATTGCAATTGTTCCTCAGTTAGTAGGCAAGGTCTGTTCCAGAGCAAACCTTGACCTCCTTATTTCCATTATTTGAATTAATCTGATGTGTCTGAGGGATGCTGGAGAGACACCAATGCAGCTCCAAGTCCATCCCAGGGCAGAAGTGAATTAAAGATTTTTCCTTTTCTCACTATAAAACCTTGGGGTTGGATATTAGAAAAAAAAATTTTCACTGAGAGAATAATGAAGCACCGGAATGCTCTTCCCAGGGAGGTGGTGGAATTACCATCCATGGATGTGATTTAAAAAAGCCTGGACATGGCACTTGGTGCTGTAGTCTGGTTGAGCTGTGAGGGCACAGGTTGGACTCCATGATCTCAGATGTCTCTTCCAACCTCATCACTCTGTGATCCTGTGGGGTGTGCTGGGCAGTGTGTGCCTGGATGTGGCTCTGGAATACTCTTTGCTGAAGAAGGAGCAGCGAGTCAGATCTGATTCCTGAGATGCCCCAGCACGTATAAGACAGGAGGGGTGAGGGTGGCAGAGCACCCGTGTGGCCTCTGGGCGGCTTGGAGCAACTTCAGAGCCCTCCGGAGGCAAAGGAAGCACCTGAGAGCAGCAGTAGAGCTAATTAAGGTGTTAATTTTCCTTGTACTTCTGCCTAGACCACAGTAGCTACTTGGAGCAAGCAAGAATTGGCAAAGGCTTTCAGTCACTGAAGGCTTTGATGAGATCCAAGCTCAAAGTTCTGAAGGAGTGAATGATGCAGGGAGTGCTAAGAAAGGTGCAAAGAGTTCCTGCCAAGCACCTTTAATCATCCCCTGCTCTCTGCTCTGCTCTCACCTGGGTCAGGAGCCCGGCTGGGGTTTCTGTGGACAGACATCACAGCTGACAGGACAGAGCCTGCCTCACCTCGAGCAGGGTCTCACACACAGCCTTCCTCAGAAACGCTTCTGCGCTGTCCGGGCTGCGGCAGGCTGCTGCAGAAAGGATCGCTGCTGTGGGGAGCTGGGCAGGAGCGAGGAGATGAGAGTGTGCAGCGTCTCAGGGATGGATTTTCTCCTTTGTGTCTGACTTCCAAGCCTGCCCATCCATCCCTTTGGAGAAAGGCTTGCAGGAGTGGAGCAGCCGGGGAGGAGGTGAAGGATCACTGTCTGCTGAAGCTCTTTCAGCTTTCTTTCTAAAACCCCGAGGGAGGCAGAGGGGAAGGTGATGTGAGATCAAAAGCAATAATGGAGGAGCATTTGCAGGGGTGATATTTTAAAAGATGAATTGTTTGGCTAGAGATTTTTTTTTTCCTTTCCTAATATCCAGCTGCTGAACTGAAATCAAAATGCACCTGGTCAGCACAGAGCACTGCAAACCTACAGCCCAGACACCCCAGGCATTCCTTGCCTTTTCTTTTATGACCCTATTCAGAGCAGGAATGCTCCCCATAAACAAGTACAGCCTTGCCAGCCTCTCTCACAGCCACTTTTAAACCTCTTTATAGATTTAAGAACACAGCATCCAAGAGCTTTAAGACACTATTGCTTTAGAAGGAAGGGAAAGCTGCCATCTGTCTCTTCCTTGCTTCTCACTCCAAACAGCAGGAGTATACTTCTTCCTGACCCAGCTCTTCCCATCTTTTACCCCCTAAAGCATTAGTTAGAATTAAATGTCAGTATGTTTTTCCCGTGGGAAAAATGAGGTAATTTATTTACATGCCTGTGCAGTGGAACAGCATGTTGGGGAAGGCAGGCAGGGCACAGTCCGTGTCCTCCCTGAAAGAACAGGCTGCTTATTGAGCACTGAAAGGGAGCAAAATAAAAACCTGCGCTCCCCTTTACATGCAGCTTTGGGGAGGTGAAGTATTTGATGTTTTAGAGCCGTTTTGTCAGCTGGCTGGCAATGTGTTAAAGATGCTGGGATGCGGAGAGCGGGGCTGTGGTGACTTTTCCCCAAATCAAACGGCGTGGCAGGGAGAAAAGATGCAATTCTGAGGCTTTGGAAGCAGCAGAGCTGCGAGAGCAGAGGCTGTGCTTTCACCTGGAGCTGAGAGCAGGACACTCCCTGTGCTGAATTCTGTGTACATCTGTACAAAACTCCAAGTGCAGCAGTGTGACCCAGCCGGAGCCAGGGGCTCTGCAGGGCTGGGGTGCTCCCACACCGACGGGATCAGATCCATCACACCCATCCCTCTGCTTTCTGCCAGGCAGAGACTCCTGAAGTTACACAGTGAAGTCTTTTCTTACTCTGAAAGTCGAGTACCTACACAAAATAGCTTGGATTTCCACTGGGCTAAGAGAGGGGATTTAAGAGGGAAAACAGCTGAGTTTGCCTCATGATCTCTGCCATGGGGTCTTTTTAGGGTTTTTGCAACTGCACCAATGGCTGTTCTGATTGCAGGACCAGTCTTTTGGGGAATCCCTACCTGGGGTGTCAGGGAGAACCACACCCTGGTCTTTGGCAATCCCCACCTCAAACTTTACCCTCTAAATGTCAAAAACTGCCCTTGCAAAACAAAACCTTTAAAACCTGAAGGTGGGCTGAGGGGAGATCAGGGGGTAAAGGCTCTCCTGAACGTGTCTCCTTGGAAGTGGCAATAGAACTAATTGAGTGGATGAGAATTATCTTCAAATTCAGGAGCTTGGTGGGTTCGAGTTTAATATAAACAAGCAGCAAACCTGGGCTCGCTGAGAGCTGCCAGTATTCTCTTGGTGCATGGAAAGGACAGGAATTGTTCTTTTCATACATCATTTACAAGTGACTGCAGTGACTCCACAAAGTCGCTACAACTCCCTAACACAAAGCAGGGAAAAGTACAAAGGAAAGAACAGGCTATTTTGTTGCTGGTTTTAAATAGAAGTTCTCTGTAGGCAGAGTTCAGCTGCATCTGGAATCAAAGGGCCGATACGGAGGAATGTTTTTCACCTTCTGGAATTTGAATGTCTGGCTTTAGTGTCAATTATCAGCGCTCTGTATTGACTGAACAATGCCTCCTATGAAGATAGCATGGTAATTTGATATTTGCTTATGAAAAGCCCTTTTCTAAAGCAGTGGTACTGCAATTTTCAGCCGTTTTCACAGGGACCTTTTGCCAGAACTTCAAAGAACTCTGTTCTTGAGCAAACAGCCGTTTGGAATAAACCTGTGTTTTCTATAAACCAGGGAGAGGAAATTTTCACCGAGAGGTGAAAACTGGCCAAGCAAATCCTCAGACCTTTTGTGCACAGTCCAGGCACCGGAGCTCTCTCCTCGCTCCCCTCTCACATGCCAGAGCCACATTTTCCTCAGCAGCCAGCCTCCAAGCACTGCCCTTCCTGCAGCTCAGAAATTATTTTCAGATCAGCCCAAAAGCCAGTTTTCACACCTACCCTCCCTGTTTATTTGCTGGAGTGATGACAGGTCCATCCAGTTATGGAGTAAAAACGTGGTTACTCCTCCCATGGGAGACAGCATTCATGCGCTGCGTGGGAGGGCCCCGGCTCTCCTCCCAAATATCTCCGTTATCCCTTTTGGATGTGGCAGTCCAGGTGGACAGGAAGGCAGATGAGAGAAGCTCTGATCTTCCCCAGAAGTGCCCTGAGCTTGATGCAGTGTGATGGAGAGAGATCAGTGAGCAGAGCTGTGTCCCTGCAGCTGAGCATTGGGCCAAGCAGGGGAGCGGGGTTTTGAGAGGGACCAGGTACAGAGCTGAGCAAGGGGGAGATAAAAGGGATCATGGAGAAGAGAGAATAATAGGAGAATGTGACATGCAAAACTCTACAGCTATAGCAGAGGAGGGTTTAGAAAAAAATCCTTTGTGCTTGTTAAGATTTTTGTAAATCTCACTCTTCTTGAACATGGGATCGTCCTTCAGAGGGCAGGATGGCTGGCAGAGGAGGAGGAGGTGCTTAGAAAAGTATCTTTTTACATTTATTCCTTGGATGGAAAGAAATGTGCTTGCAAAGGTATATTTTTTAAGATCTTCTTATAGGCCTTATCAGCCAGAGCTCTATCTACAAGATGTGGAAGCTGTAAGGATTTTTAATCCTTTGTACCCTGAGATTCATTGTCAAGTGCCCACACAGAGTTTAAGGATCATTTATCCATCTTCCACCAAGTTGCTCTGTTCTCCCCTGGATGCTCCTGTCCTGGTGAAACTCTCTCCTCACAAAGTGTGGTTTTCTGTCTCCCTGAGCAGCTGGGTGAGCTGGAGCAATCCCAAAAGGTCAGAGCGTGGGTGAGCTGTAGGGGGATACAGAATGGGAGAATGCAGGTGCTATGGAAGGTGATCTTATCCCCCAGTGAGTTGCAGCTGGACCAATTACTAAAGATCAGAAGCAGGCCTGATCTTAACAGGCCATACATGTAGCCAGTAAGAGCAGGGGGTATAAAAGAGTGGAGTGGTGGGGTCTGGGGAAAGAGGAGCCAGATGATGCTGCAAGGAGCAGGGACAGGCGGTGCATGGAGGAGCTGCTTGTGAGACACATTGAGGAGGGATGAAGCCCTGGTGGTACGAAATCCTTGCACTGTAATGGTTAGAACTCATGATGAGTAAGGCAACAGTGAGCCCCCTGTGCCCTGGCACCTCTCCTGTTTCACTGCTGCTTTGTCACACAAGTGCCAGTCGAGGTTGCCTGTGATGTTCACAATTGAGTTTATTATGCAGCTGATATCAGCAATCATTACAAAAATCAGCCTGGCCCTGGCAGTCAAGTGGTGCTGAACTGCCTGTGGTGGGCTGAATTCAAGGCCACATCATTTCTGTTCTGGATGTCTGAGACATTTAATGCTGGCTGTATCAAAACCTTAACTCTGCACACCACTAATCTTGGAACAAGCTGCTCAGACAACCCTGACCCTGTGGTTTTCCAGATTTTCTGGTTTCATCTTAGTTAAAGCTTTATTGCTACAGCGCAACAGTGTGAGGTATATCTAAGCTCCCTGCATATCAAAAAGGATCTGCACAAATTGCCAAGGAAAGAAGCGTTCAAGGGGCAGACTTTAAAAGGCATTTAGATGGTAGAGGGGCACACAGAGGGAAGAAATGATCAGAGGAATTACAAACTGACACATGTTTTGGAATTCTTGGTCTTAAAATTCTGCCCGGAGCTCCTTAATTACGGAACAGGTCCACAAGGAAAACTGTAACCTATTTCCCTTTGTTCAACTCTTTCTGGTTGGAAGGATTTATTAAGCCAATGTCAATATTCTTCCCATCAATTTTGGAATGTCTGACTCTTTGTTGAAACAAGCTATTAGCAGCAATAAAAAGACACAGGACTAGAATAATTTGTCTGGAGTTCTCTTGTGTGAAATATTCACAGCAGTGTGAAGAAGCCAGCAAGTAATATTATATTCACAGCTTACTTGGGCTCACAGGTGGCAGCAAAATCAATTAACCATTCCTATCCATAGGAATTTATTGACTTCCACCCATTTTAGAAAGAAATGTGACTTTCAGTTGGTAAAGCCACCAAACGCTGGTCTGGCCCAGTTTTGGGATGTGTTGCAAGATGTTCTTTCCCCACCAACCAGCCTGGCTGCACTTGGTCATTCCTTCCCACGATGCAGATCCACCAGCAGTGCTGCAAATCTTCCTTCCTCCAGCCACTGCTCATCTGTGCTCTCATTTGAATTCTCTCAAACTCCTGGTTGGCACTGCCTCTTACCCCTGAGTGCTTTCTCCCAAAACTCAAGTCAGCAAATTTGCAATGACTGGTGTGCATCTCTCAGGAGCAGTGGGAAAGTGTGTTTCTGCAGATCAGACACCCCACTCGTCCCCCTTGACTCAGCACCACCCTGCTCTGAGCCTGGCACTGGGCCAGAGGAGAACAGGGAGGAAAAGGCCAAGCTCCTGGGGCAGGTGGATCAGTGCACACAAATGCAGGCAATCATTTCAATGAGAGCTCAGCCAAACGAGCTGTCCCTTACCTTTAGTTCCTTTATAGATGTTTATGCTCCTAATTAAGCTGTAGGTTTAGGTCTGCAAAGTAATGGAGCTCTTCCAGCTGCTGATGTCAAAATATCTGACTGTTTGCAGATACTTTAAATAAAAGCAGGTAGCAGAGATGCTGTAGGAATTGACTGGCTGCCTGCAAGAGTAATTTCAGGGCGAGTGCTGGAGAGGCTGCACTGGTTTAGAAATTCAGAAAGGATTATTTTCCAGAGACTGGTGGCTGGGATGTTTTCCTGAGAAGCCTTAGAGGCTGGCAGTGCTCCTCACTCTAGGTGTAGCATGTTCTGAGCCTACAGCTGGGTGCTCACGAGGGAGCAGATTGTGTGTGTCTCTCCTGCATTGTCTAATTAAAATACCTTGCATACATATGTCAGTGTTCCCACTGAGTCTTATGGTATTTAGTTAACTGGGTTTCATTTTGTTCAACGTAGACTGGGATAGGTTTGTGTTTCTAAGCTTTTGTGGCTTCCAAAGTTTTAATTGAGTATATAATGAGTGTTGTGTTCAGGTAATTATTTGAACCCTATGGCAGTGACAAACCCAAACGTAGCACGCTCTGCTGTTCTGCTTGGTGTTCAAATATTGCTGACTGAGTGTTTTGAAGACCTCAAGCTAGATTTTGGGCTACATATTTTGATCCTGGACTACACCTGAGTGGAAATATCTGAGGGTCACTATGGTCTTACAGAGAAAGCTGGCAGTGCTTCTCAGGGCTCCTGTCCTTTTCTCCTGGCTCAGACTCTGACCCTGGACCAAAGCCATCCTTACAGGGCACTGAGCACCCAGACCATTAACCTGGGTCTGCTGGCCAAATTCCAGTCTCTGCATTTAGCTGCTTCCTTGAGTTCCTCTGGTAGTTTCAGTATGAAGATCTCCCCCCTCCCTGATCTCTGCTGCTGCCATGGGACATTTCCTTGCTTACTTCAGCAGCTCTGGTTTTAACTCAGCCTGCATTTTGGAAAAATACATTGCTGCTAAAAGATGCTCACATTACCTTAATCATAGGTTAGCTTAGAATCTGGATCAACATATAGGAATGAAATCATATATTTGCATTTCTGGGAAGATAACACAGGTTTTTGCTAACGACTAAATCCAACTGGGAACTGCCATGCCAAAGTATCTGAAATGAACGGGCTGTAACAAAGTTATTCAAGTGCTGTGTAATAAAAAGATTTACATGTCCTTGTATAAGAAGGATTGCAGCAGGGTTGATATGGTCTGCATCTACTGCTTAAAGGAAATAAAATAGCATAGAAAAAACAGGAGTGACACAAAGGTGCCCTCTCAGTGACTGGGGGTGAAAGGATGTAACAAGTGTGGAGAAATCAGTAGCACAACACTGATAGGTTAACAGGGGCTCCAGAAAGGTGATGGAGCTTTTCTGAAGAGAGCACCTGGTTCAAATCCAAACCACAAGGCAGGTTCTGCCCTGATACAAATCTCCTATTTAACACCACCGACCTTGGCTGGTAGAATCTGGCCCTGTCTCAGTGACAACCTAAATTCATTGCTGCACACTGGTAGAAAAATCATGAGTGGATACAATATCTATGCAAATTCTGCTTATTTTATAGTCACAAACCAATTAAAATTGATTATTTTTCATAGTCCCCCATCCAAAGAGCTTTTACTTGGATGAAAGGAACTATTTTTTCAGTTGTTAGCTTTTACAGTCAATACCTGTTCCATGGCTTAGGAGAAGTTTGAATTCACTGGATTATTGAAGGCTTGCCTAGACTTTTCTGAAAGCTGCTGCTCTCAGGAAGAGGCTGTGTGCATCAGGAAGCTCTGCAGCACTTTTGCCAGCCGCTTCTGGCTCTCATCACTCATGTTCTGGGTTGTGCCCAGAAGATTGAATTTTCCTTAAAGACATCAGAAAGTTTGGTTTGCTGCTAAGCTCCTTATTCAGCCCAAATCTGAGTGGCCAAAAGGAATTTTGTGATTAATGATCTGTTCTGCATAGGGGTGTACTTGAACACAGGACTGAATTTCGGGATCTAAGAGGGAAGAACAAGAAGCAGGAAGGAGCAGGAAGAGTGAGATGTGTCATTTCCAGGACCGTAGCCAAGTTCTACACCAGCAGTATAAATAGCTGAGACTGAGCTGTAGCATTAATCTCTGGGCCAGCTATTTAACACATGGAGACTGAGGAATCTCAGAGTCCCAGAATCCCTGAGCTGGAAGGAACACACGAGAATCACCAGCTCCAGCACAGGAGCACCCTGAGAATGCCACCATGTGCCTCAGAGTGCTGTCCAAATGCTTCTGCTTCATCCAACTTTTCCCATCCTTCATCCAACTCTGCTCATCCTTTACCCAAATCTTCTCATCCTTTATAAATAGAAACTCTCCCCCTCAAGACTAAGACCTGCATTGCTTATGTCTGCTAGAGAGTTAGAGAAGTCTAACTGATTTTAGTCTAAACTGAGGTTTACTGAATTTTGAAAGTCAGGCTGAATTTAGTTCAGCTTAAAATTACTTAAAAACTTGGTCTAGTTACTGCATTTTTTCCCAAACAATGCATTCCTTTAGCATGTAAAAACGAGCTGCAGCAAAGCTGCCACTGGAGCACAATGCAGGAAATAGACCTTAATCAATATTTCAATCAGCCACCTCCGGGTGACTGAGAATTGCTAGTTAGAGGATCTCCCAGGTAAATAAAAACCTACTTGTTTTCCTCTTTTGAAGGAACAGCTGTAAGGAAGTTTACTTACTTTGGAATTTCTTTATTTACCTAAGCAATAGCATTCTTTTTTTAAAAAATGAAGCAGTCCGTGAATTCAGTCCCAGCTTTCCAAAAGCCCAGGGTCCTGTTTAATTCTGATTGCTGAAGGGAATGCTGGATGTTTATGCACCAGAGCCGAGCTGGCATTAAATGAGTGCAGCCCCATCAATTATCACAGGGCTGAGCTGAGTGATCCACACCGTGAGACAATCACACCCACACTTCTGCAGGCAGCCCTGCTCTGAGCGTTTTCATTCTTTTGCTGTTCACAAAATCTCATCTGAGGAAAACAAGGAGCTTTGCTTCCCTGGCCCTGCCCTGCCCTCATTGCTGGAGCTCAGGTTTGAGTGCAGAACCTGCTGGGTGAAGGATGTGGCACTGCCACTGAGCCCCCCTCACCTGCCAGGGAGCACTGGGGGCACCTGCAGCCTCTCTCACCTGCCAGGGAGCACTGGGGGCACCTGCAGCCCTCCTCACCTGTCAGGGAGCCCTGGGGGTACCTGCAGCCCCCCTCACCTGCCAGGGAGCACTGGGGGTACCTGCAGCCCCCCTCACCTGCCAGGGAGCACTGGGGGTACCTGCAGCCCCCCTCACCTGCCAGGGAGCACTGGGGGTACCTGCAGCCCCCCTCACCTGTCAGAGAGCACTGGGGGTACCTGCAGCCCCCCTCACCTGCCAGGGAGCACTGGGGGTACCTGCAGCCCCCCTCACCTGCCAGGGAGCATTGGGGGTACCTGCAGTCTCTCTCACCTGCCAGGGAGCACTGGGGGTACCTGCAGCCCCCCTCACCTGCCAGGGAGCACTGGGGGTACCTGCAGCCCCCCTCACCTGCCAGGGAGCACTGGGGGTACCTGCAGCCCCCCTCACCTGCCAGGGAGCACTGGGGGTACCTGCAGCCCCCCTCACCTGCCAGGGAGCACTGGGGGTACCTGCAGCCCCCCTCACCTGCCAGGGAGCACTGGGGGTACCTGCAGCCCCCCTCACCTGCCAGGGAGCACTGGGGGTACCTGCAGCCCCCCTCACCTGCCAGGGAGCACTGGGGGTACCTGCAGCCCCCCTCACCTGCCAGGGAGCACTGGGGGCACCTGCAGCCCCCCTCACCTGTCAGGGAGCACTGGGGGCACCTGCAGCCCCCCACAGCTCCCAGCCCATGTGGAGCTGCTGTTGCTGCCCTGAGCCCAGCAGTGCCCTCACACTGCCCTCCTTCATTTATTGAATCACTCTCGCTCTCGAGTTGAGCACCAAAGTTAATAGGATGGTTTGCCACTGTGGCTTTCCTCTCACAAGAGTAATTGACTGGCTTGTCCTTTGAAATGTGCCAGGCAGTAATTGCAGGCAGGCTGCAGCTCCTCTCCCAGGGACCCTGCTGTGCCCAGACTGGGGTCAGAGCTGCCTGGCTGGGATCCTGCTGGACACGGCAGGATCTCCATCCCGGTGATGTGTCTCAGCACTGGGCACTGCTCTAATTTCCTTCCAGAGAGGTCCTGCTGGCCTTTTTGCAGGCAGCTGTGAGGAACACAGGGGTGCTGGGGATGGCTCAGGGCTGTGGCAGGGGTTTCTCACACGGTGCCCACCCAAGGCAGGGGGGCACGGGAAGAGAGGCAGAAATTGGTTTGCTTCACTCCCAAGAAGATGTTTCTCTGTGGAGAGGAGGAATGAAAGTCTGTTTCCTCTAATGCAGCTAACAGACACCAGGGATTTCCCAGCTCTTTACTCCACACTGAGTTTTGCCATTGTAAGTTTATTTAAAGGCCTCCAACATAAAAAGCTTTAATTTCTTCTGGCCAGGTGGTATGTAAGGCTTTCCTTGCAGGTGCTCTGTCCTCTCTGAAGCCGGCAGAGATGCCATCCTTCATATCCTGGATTTGTGCTGCTAAGATCAACCTGAACTGACATGAGAGAGTGTATCAGCAATGAAAAAGTCCTGAATCCCCGGGTTTAAGGTTGTCAAATTTCTGAAACTCCTTCAGGGATCTAAACAGCACAATGCTGTTCGTGTGTGCTATGTGTACATTAGAGAGCTCCTCCCAAATTTCACGGGGGTTTCTCTTTTATCCAGTGATGTGTGTATCCTACATACAGTGGATATTTTATTCTTTTCCACTAAATAGACAAGACAGGTAGAATGCTATGGAAAAATGTAATTGTCTAGTCATTTTACTGCATCATATGCTAAAGTCAGCTGGTACATGCAGAACAAGAAGGGAGGATGAGAAAGAGATTGTTTCTGAAACTCTATTTCTCCCAGGATTTGTCAACATTTTATTTTATTTTTCCTTAAAGAAAATTTGATACATGTCCACTACATTTTGCCAGTGAAAAGGGCTGTGCTGATCCTTTGGTTTTAAATGAAGTAGAAATAGAAGGGTTTAGTTATAAAATAACAAGGGTTTTCAGTGGTAAAGAAATCTTGTTTTCTCTGTTCCTGCTCTCTGACAGTTGGTTGGCAGAGAAAGGAGGAATAATAAGTTTTAATTATATCTTCCCCAAACAAGCAGATTTGAAAGCAATGCAGGGATTACATGAGAATAAAATCCCTTCAAGCATTAACTGTCGCTGGTAAAAGGATGTTAGATATAATCCTATAAGGTTAGATGTCCAGACATCCTGCTTTAACCAGGACAGTCTAATTTTTAATTTAACGTTCTGTCATCCTGATTATTTTCTTTGGGAGACTCATGTGTCATGTTTGCCTTTGTGCCATACTCAAGAGTGGCACAATCATGAAAATAACACTTTAAATCATCATGCAGCTTTTCTCCTCCAATTTCATCAACCAGCATCACATGTCAAAATGCATTGAACATCACAAGCCAGGAGAATAGGAATTGTATTATCTTCTGCATTAAAAAGGAATAGATAAGCAAGAGAACAAAGGAAAAGTAATAAAGAGGAGTGGGGGAAATAACTCCAGATCTATACATGCCTTTCCTGCTTTATGAGGAAAGATGCCCGTGACAATACACAATGCACTTGTCACTTGCTTGTTAGGTAGAGCTTGAACTAAGCCAGTTCCAAAAAGCTTCAGGTGCTGTCCCCTTCAGACACTTCTTGGTTGGCAGCAAACTCAGAAGCAAATGCCAGTGGAATAGTTAAGGAGATGGAAAGGTTTTTTTATTCCACCCATGAGCTTTCAAACTCCCTCAGACAACAGATGGGTGATCCAAATTGGGTCTAATAAAGCAAGGATAAGTATTTTTTCTGAGGCTAGAAGTTTGGTCAGACTTAACAGAATGTTTATTGTGCTCTTGCAATTTTTGCTTTTAGGCTGAAAGCAGAAAAATCTGCTGAAATATGGTGTAGTTTCCAGCTGAAACCAGAACAGTATTGTGATTCACATGAGAGAAGAAATCCTTTGTGATTTCTAGGCAGAGCAGGTTCAGAAAAGCATCTGAACTCCTTCAGGATTTTCTGATCATCCAAGCCTGAGGCTTTGCTTTTCTAATTCCTCCGTCCTCTGTGTGAGTTTTATTGTGAGAGTCACCGAGCGCTCCCTTTGTCCAGCTTTGCTCTCAGGTACGAACATTCATTACCTTTGAGAAGGTACCAGTGCTTTGTAGGGTGAGATCTTAAAAATAGCATGGTCAAGAGGTAATGCACAAGCCTCTAATAAGCATCTGACTAAACCAACTGCTTGTTTTCTTTTCAGGCCAGGTTTTCTTTAAGGGCTCGTCTCAGTCTCGGAACGCGTCGCCCGCACGCCCACATGTTCATCTTCACTTCACTTAAGCCAGGACTTAAGCCAGGCTGTTGCTGCCAGGAATTTGCCAGGTGCTCGGTGTGTGTGTGCCTGAGCAGCCTGCAGGCTTTCTGGAAGGGCTCTGTGCTGTACAACGTGCTCTCCCCTTAGGGTAGACAACAGGGAGTTTAGGAGATGTCTCCTTGGATGAGCAGGACGTGTGTGCTCAGGCCTGGGCTGGTCTCAGCTCTGTCCCTGTCACATCCTGGCTGCTTTGCAAGGCCAGCTGATGTGCCAAGGTGCAGTGCAGCACGTTAGTCGTGCCCAGGGAGGCTCCTCTGGGAGCTCCAGTGGCAGAAGACGCTGCTGCAAGAATGAAAGGTGAGGTGAGAACCAAGTGGTGCTGCTCTGAGGAGCTGACACAGCCCCTTCCTGAGTAAATTTCAGAGCCTTAGAATGGTCTGGGTCGGAAAGGATATTGAAGATTATCTCATTCCAGATCCCCTGCCATGGGCAGGGACACCCTCCACTGTCCCAGGCTGCTCCAAGCCCCATGCAAGCTGGCCTGGGACGCTGCCAGGGATCCAGGGGCAGCCACAGCCATGGTATCTCCACTGTCCCTCTCCAAACAGGACATAAAATGGATACGTGGTGCTGGCATCCATTAATCTCTGTTTCTCTTCTTTTTGCATGTTCTGTCAGACTCTTGATAGTTGAATTTTTCTGTCAATTTTCATCATTTTTGTTTTACATCAAAGAATGGAAGGACGAAGTTTTCTGTTCTTTGTGAGAGGATGAGGTGATGGGTAAGTGAGTAAAACCAGGCCGCAGAAATCTCAGTGCTCTGAGGTTTGAGGCAGCCAGAACAGCAGGGACAACCTCCCAGTTGGGCAGGACACTCCCTACCACCCACCACGAATCACGGAATTCAGGGATATAACTCAAGATGCTTTGGACCAGATTGTGATTTGAAATACACCTATTTAAATCTGCCATCAGCCTTCCCTTCTGCTTCTGTATTAATTAATGTCTGGTGGGCTGTGTTTCGAGGGCAGGCTGCTTTGGATCCGATTCACTGGATCAGGCAGTTTGGTTCTCTTTGAAGTTCCCATTGTGATTTATATTTGGATGTGCCTTTACAGAAGTGGGAATTAAAACCAGGTATTTATGGCTTCTTGTTGTTCTGATGTCTTTGTGATTAAATGCCTGTCTGCAGGAGCAGGGTGGCACCCAGCAAGGCCTTTCCAGTCAGCCCTGCATTTCCCCAGCAGCAGGATCCAGCAGTGGGGCTGGAGGCAGAGCTCGTGGTGGCACAGAAGAGGTGACACAAAGCTCACTGTGGTGGCAGAGCAGGGTGGCACAGAGGAGGTGGCACAGAGCTCTCTGTGGTGGCACAGAGCTGGGTGGCACAGAGCTCTCTGGGGTGGCACAGAGCAGGGTGGCACAGAGCAGGGTGGCACAGAGCTCTCTGTGGTGGCACAGAGGAGGTGGCACAGAGCTCTCTGTGGTGGCACTGAGCTCACTGTGGTGGCACAGAGGAGGTGGCACAGAGCTCACTGTGGTGGCAGAGCAGGGTGGCACAAGGAAGGTGGCACAGAGCTCTCTGTGGTGGCACAGAGCTCACTGTGGTGGCACAGAGCTCTCTGTGGTGGCACAGAGGAGGTGGCACAGAGCTCTCTGTGGTGGCAGAGGAGGGGACAGGGTTCTAAGGTTTCACTGAGATCCCTGCTGGGCACTGGGCTGTGCAGGGCAGCCTGGGCAGAGATGTCACTCCTGCTGCTGCCCCAGGACTGCCCTGCTGCCAGCACTTTGCTCCAATCCCAATTCCCCCTCTGCAGTGCCCAGCACTGAGGCACAGTCCTGAGGACAGTTCTGTGAACCTTTAAAGGCAGAAGGCACTGTGCAGAAAACCAAAGACATATCTCCCAGCTCCAGGCTGGGCTTGGGCATTATATTCTGTGTAAGCACCAGCAGCTATTTCTCTGCTGGCTGGGGCTCAATCTTCATGGAAGGAAATGGAAGGAGAAGGATTAAGTAATGCTGCAGGCACAGCTGCATCTATTTTTTCCCCCTGTGGCATCACTTTGCCACTTGTTAAATGAAAAGCTTCTGCTCCCTCCCTCCCCTGCTGCACATACAAACACAGGATGGGCTTGGACCCTGCTCTGCACCCCAGAGCAAAACAAACACTCCAACTTCTTAGCAGCCACCAAATTAAGCAAGGCAGTTAAACAGGGCCACAAATTAGCCTGTTTTGCCAACTGACTGCATCTTGGGTTAGGAGAGCATCCCCCATTTTACATCTGAAAAGGACAGGCAGGCTCCCGTCCCCCAGCTCAGCGTGTCCATCCCAAAGCACTCCATTTATCCTGTGTAAATACCCCACTGGAGCCCAGACTGCCTCTGCAGGCACTGAGGAGAGCTCTGCCCACACCCAGGACCAGAGATCACTCAGGCATGGCCCTCAGTGTGCTGGGTTTGACAGTTCTGAGAAGGAATCCATGTGGCATGTGTGGTGCATGTGGGAATTCACCTGAACAGCCACGTTCCAGTTTGTTCTCCTCACCTGCTGCCTCCTTCCAGCTCTCTTGTCCCAGTATTGCTCCCAGGGACGTGGCCCAGCAGCAGCAGGATCCTGAGCTCTTTGTCCCCTCTGTGCTGGCTGGGAGGTGCAGGGCCATCACTGTAACAGGAATCAGCAGCATTCATCAGGAGAAGCCCACAGAACATTTTGTTATGTACCAGGAAAGCTTAGTGCAGCCTTTCTCCTGACAAACCCTTGGCTGGAGCCATGGAAATGTTCTGGCAGGGCTGGAAGGAGCACTTTGGGTAGGGTGATTTCTGGCTCCTCAGTCAAGGTGAAACTCTCCGAGTTGCTGGCCAGGGTAAGTCTCCCTTTCTCTCACCCCTTGTTTCACCCCAGAGAGTCCTTAGGGATCCTGCCCTGATCCTCACACCCCAATCCATCCTCCAGCCCAGTGGAACTGTGGCACTGCTGAGAGCAGCTTCCCTGCCTTTCCTGAGCCAGCACCTCACCCCCTGTGCTCACAGACTCCCAAAACATTTGCTTTACAGATGAGGGCAGCCTTTCTCTCTCCCCCACAGGATGTTGTCTCTTTTGCCATCAGACCACCACACAAGCTCCTGTGGTGCTTTGTTCTTGGCCTATTTGTTTTACCCAGGGGAAAGCCCCTTGGCCATGGGAGCTGTTGCTGTTTTACCCCAGAGAAGGTAAACCAGAATCACGGGTCATGAGGCATGAACACCTCCCCCACTATTTACCTAGAGAATGTAGGGCTGTTTAGGTGCTAAATAATGAACAGAATAAACAAGATGCACAGCTTCAGCTGGCAAGGTGTCCCCAGGAAGAGGATTGCACCAGAGAGGCTCAGAGGATTGAGGAGCAGGGCACCTGGAGCGTGGCAATATCTGGGATGATTAACTGGTGCTCCAGAAGGTCGTGGCAGCAGCATAAAGAACATGCTGTGGAAAACAGTGATTCCTTTCCATAAATAAAATAGCACCGAGGTCTTAAAGGAGCAGGGCTTGGAAACGAGCAGAGGATGTAAATAAGTAAGTAGCAAGGGGAACGTGAGAATATCAATCAAGAAATTAAGCCGACAGCATAAATAAGCAGGCAGCCATAGCCTGGGGGGAAGGGGTGGAAGAACAGTCAAGCAAAGATGTCAGTGCAGCAGTGAGCGAAAGGAGAATCTGTGCTGAGAAGACAAATGGTGCAGGGGAAGGAGTCTGAGAAAGAACTTCACCTCCAACACCAAACCCCTGATAAGCAGGGCTGGCCAGCACACAGATTTGTAAAAGTGACGCAGAGGTCACAGTCCAAGAGACAGCTCAGGATCCTTGGCACTGATAAAACTGCATTAGCCTCAGAAAGTGATTTTCTGTGCAAGTCACTGGGCTTGTATCTCAGGGTATTTTTTTAAATACCACAGACTGTATAGGCTGTGAGTGTGCCTAGGGAGGAATGCATTATGGATAGAAAAAGTGTCAGTGATTCTTTCCATGTCTAAAACCCTTCACTTTGAAAACCCATAAAGGAACTGTAGGAGGGCATCTTTGAGGCAGACTGAACGTTTTGATTTTGCTTTTAAGCTGTGTCATTAGCAAATGCTTTTCTTTTGTAGCTAATAGTCCTTGTGGGATGTTTTGGAATATTAAGAAGGAGGGGAGAGAAGGTCAAAATATTTGTGGCAAACTCGGTTTTGTCACTTGATGTATTTTCTTCCATAGACCATCAAAGTTTCTAGCTTGTCCTGTTTGGTGCTGTGAGCCCGACTTAATTCTTTATCATTAACAAAAGCTGTGGTAATATCACCAGTGACAATTTAGGAGGTGTCTGAAAAGGTGTTCTTTGTTCTCGAGAAAGTGCTGTGTGTGTGAGAGGAGAGTTTGGGTGTGAGACTTTATCTGCAGTCAAAGGAAAAGAAAAGAAACCCTCCCCATAACAAAGCAAAGGTTGTTTCTTCGAGATTAACACAGAAATTTGCTAAGGATAACAAAAGTGAGGGTGCAGAGGCTGGACTGACAGAGAGCCCCACGGCCACTGGAAGTAGAGAACACCATGCAGGATTTGCTCTAAGTTTGCTACAGCACTGAAGCACAGCTTGGTGGCTGTTGGCTCCATCACTGTCCCCTCTCTTGCAGAAGCAAGTCCCTCTGTCTTTTTCCAGACCTAATTTCAGATTTTTTCCTCTTCAGAGTCCCATATCATTTGCAACTCTGCTCAGAGACTCTAAAGAATAGGAGAATTGTGTTTTTTCTTTAAATTTTTTCCCTTACAAATCAGTATTTTCCTGCACTTGCTATTGGGAAAACCTTGATTAGGTCTAGTTTG
This sequence comes from Fringilla coelebs, assembly GCF_963513975.1. NCBI lineage: Eukaryota > Metazoa > Chordata > Aves > Passeriformes > Fringillidae > Fringilla > Fringilla coelebs. Next base: position 23,316,534 of record NC_140037.1, read on the forward strand.
AGCTGAAAAAACTTCCTGACCTTTCTGGGCTGGGCCCCGGGGTTCTCTTGTTCAGAAAATAAAGGCTGCTAATAGGTTGTGAGGGCATTCATTATGTCTTTGGTTCTTGGAGGAGCTGTGTGTGTTGGGGGGTGAGTGCCTTTAATCCTTGCTCTGGAGGCTCGGTGCTGCAAGGCCAGCAATCTGCTCCATTTGCAGGGCTGGGTTGCAGGTTTGGGCTTTTCCCTGAAGAAAACCAAGTGAAATGAGCCCATTAAATGACAGCAGTGTGTTTGAGTTTCCCAAATCAATGCCAGCCCCTCCGTTAAGGACCTTGTTGCCTCCCCTTTATTTTTTCCTGTGGTCTTTCCCCACGAACGGAAGTGGCATGGTTAAAAACCTTCAGTTCTTCTGCTCTGAATTAGGTTTCACTCTCCAGAGCATGCAGTGCTCACCAGAGGATGTCTGCTGGCCTGTGCTACCCAGCCTCATGTCTGCAGCTGCATCCCCAAATACAGACACAAACCAAGGCAGGAGATGGGATATGACACAAATTACAGAAAACACCCGCTCAGAGACAACATTGGGGAGGAACAGGAATAAGCAATCCATCACAAGGCTCAGGGTGAGCTCTCTGGGACACAGCTTTGCCTGTCTTCAGAGCTCTGTTCACACAGCAGCAAAGCCCCTGTCCACAGTGGGATTTCTAGGCATTACTGCAATACAAATAATAATAATTAAAAAAGAAGGTGTTTAATTCACTGCAATTCCAAACAAACTCTGCAGAGAATTCTGTAACAGCAGAAGATAAACAACTTAAAAGGGAAGGCACAGGATGCTTGATTCTGCTTGCTCACAGCTGTGATAAAAGCTATTACCAATTTAGAGTGGCTTATCAAAGAGGAGTATCTGGTGTATCAATAAGTAATTGGCAAAGGGAAGCCAGCACTATTTATTAATTAGCACCTATCCCTTGTGCAGGGCTGACTTTGTTTGCAGAGCACAGCCTGAGGGCCTGCCCAAGCCCTGTCACTCAGCACTCCTAGACTTTAGACACTGTTTTCTTGCTTTACCTGAGTGAAGTTTTGAGGGTCCAGGGGGATTTTTACATTGGCAATCCCAGCTTTTCCCTGCTCTGTTGCCCCCAGGTTAGGGCTGGAGGTGTGTCTGTGAGCCTGGTCTGGTGCTGAGCTGTTTGAGCAAAGGATCCTGAGCGGGGATGGGAACAAACCCTTTCCCACGGGGGCACGGGGTGAGTGATGGGTTTAAACGGAGAGGGTGCACTTAGATCAGGCAAGAGGAAGGTTTTTGCAAGTGGGGAGGGTGAAACTGCATTTCCAGAGAGGTGGAGGGTGCCACAGCCCTGGGAGTGCTCGAGGTCAGGCTGCAGGGGCTCTGAGAGGCTGCTCCAGGCAAGGTGTCCCTGCTGATGGCATTGGGTCCATCCCAACCCAGAGCATTCTGTGGCTGCCTGATCCATGCAGGAGCCAGCCCAGAGCTGTCCTGCCTGCTGGAGCAGCTGCAGACAGCTCGTTGATGGTTATTGATGTCTTGGGCCAGGGTGGGACGGAGCACCAGGGGCTGTTCAGGTCAGGGCTTGAACCAAGCCACCAGTTCTGAGGTGACATCAATGAGCATCTTTACACTTCTGGTGAACACAGTGATGCTTCCATGGACTTAGCCAAACAGGGCATTTATTTTTTTTATCTTAAATGAGCACTTTAATGCCCCTTCTCATTGCAGTCCAGTCACTATAAGATATGAGCTTTTTTAATAAAAACACAGTCAATTCTCCTTCAATGTTGCCAGCAAACAAAGATTGACTGGTTTTAATGTACATTTCAATTTACAGTGCTTTTGGAGGCCATGAGGGAAATATGTAGTCCTAACAGCTTAGCTCAGAGTCGTTGTTCTGTCAATACAGAATCATTATAATAAAAAACTCCTGTCGCCTCCGAACTTAAAAAATCTAGAAATAATTTGATACGTATTTTATACAAATCCATAGCTTACCTCAGTTGGAAATGGAATTGTGGTTAGCTCCATTATCATTATTGCAAACTTATGATCATAATCATGGCACCCCTGCAGGAGGAGCTCTGAAAGGCTCTGCAGCCTCTTGCTGCTGACAGGGCACTTCTGGGGGAGGCTTTCAGCAAGGAAATGGATCTGGTTAATGTGCTGCTGGGCTGGAGCACCTGGGTGTGCACCTGGCCTTGCCACGTCTGAGTGCCCTGGCAGAGCAGCAGGCTCCAAGGGAACGGAATGCCAAAGGTGGGACAGCTCACCTGGGCTGCTCAGCGCCCTGTGAGTCCAGGATGGAAACATCACAGCCTCTCTGGGAGGATCCAGTGTTGGACTGGTAATTTTATTATTTTTTTCCCAAGCATCTGCTCAGAATTTTTTTATCACAGCTCTTATTCTGTCACCTCCTCACGCGCAAGGCCCAGCTCTGAGCTCTCTGCACTCTGCCAGGCAGCAGCTGCACAGCACTGGGGTCCTGCCCTTCTCTTTTGAGCACTGGCCACACTCAGCTCTCTCAGCCTTTCCTCGTGCACCCCTACCCCAGCCCCAGACTGATGTTGTGCCTCCCTGCTCCTTCCTCACATGCTCCAAGGTGTGGGCTAGAAATGGATGGTTCCACAGGACCCTGGAAAAGGCAGTAGGGGTTGGTTCAGCTCCTCACCCAGAAATTCACCTTTGTACCTGGGTGCTGCCTCTGGGGGTGGAGAGCTCGGGTCTGCTGCTCTTGAAGGTCTCTGGCAGGTGCCCAACCCCTCCAGAGAGAGCTCAGACAGCTTTGGGAGATGATGCACAAAGAGCAGCAAGTGGTTTTCAGGCTGACTGGATCAGGTGATGTGAGAGGAGGGTGATGATGACCTGCCAGTTAAAGAATGGAGCAGGAGATTTTTAATACCTTTGAAAGGTGTGCAGTGAGGAGAGTCTGGAGCACGCAGTGGGGAGAACAAAAATCCCCTGTATTGATGAGCTCCTGGTGGAGCAGGAAACAGGGCCCTGGTAATGAACTCCTCAAAGAAGCTCGGGAATTTTGAAGGCAGCATCTTTGTGTCTCTAGATTCGGCTCCACACGTGACAAATGCTTTTGCTATGAGAGCAAGCCTCTGACCTTTTCCTACCCATCTCTCCTGCAGCTGCAGTGCTCAGCCTGCTCATTAGCAGTGCCTGGGTATTAACCTTGGAATAATCCAAGGGAGCAGCCCAGAGGAAGCTGCAGCCTCTGTTCTCAGCTACACCATTGCAGGTGGGCTGGATGGAGCACTGCAGTGCTCCTCGGCTCAGGGCAGTTCCCACCCAGTTCCCAAGGTCTGGGAGCCTCCAGGGCAATCCCTCTGAAGGCCCTGATGTGAGCACACCTGGAGCACTTTGGCTGAGCCAGTGAACCTGTCAGAGTGCAGATACCCAGCTTTATGCGTGGCACAAAAGGAGAGCAGATCACACCTTCCCACCTCCCCATTCCCTGCACCGGGCAGGCCTCTGCTCCAAACCAGGGACACAGGCAGGATTTGAAGGGAAAGGTGCTGGCAGGAGCCTGCTGCCAGCCCTGATGCTCTGTGACATCCCTGGACACCGTTCCTCACCCTGCTGCAGCTGCTGCTCGTCCCGCTGCTGTCAGCAGCCCTGTCCTGCTGCTCTGCGCGGGCGCCGAGCTCCCGGGGCTGGGATCCTCCTGAGCCGGGCTCAAACAGCACCTGCAGGCAGGGCTGGCTCCCAGAACAGCATGGGGAGAGCTGGATGTGAGCCCTGACAGCCTCCAGTGCCTCCAGGGGATCACTCGGGATTTCAGGAACACTTCTGCACGTAGGGTGTTGCTCAGTTGTAGCAGCAGAGCACAGACTCAGGGCCCTCTCCACAGCTTGTCCCCAGCTTTTGCAGAAAGCCTGCTTTGTTTTCTTCCCTTCCCTTACTGATCTGGTTTCAGACAGCAGTCAAATCTTCCTCTAAAACTACAGAATTGTCATTAAATGGTTTGGGGTGGCAGGAAGCTTAAAGATTGTCTCATCCCAACTCCCCTGCCATGGCAGGGACACCTCCCACTTTCCCAGGCTGCTCCAGCCCCAGTGTCCAGCCTGGCCTTGGGATCCAGGGGCAGCCCAAGCCTCTCTGGGCACCTGTGCCAGGGCCTGCCCACCCTGCCAGGGAAGGATTTCTTCCTAATATTTAATCTAAACCTACCCTCTCTCAGTTTAAAGAGGGCTACCCCTTGTCCTATAAATAAATACTTAATATAACATTCTTATTATTCTTAATAATCAGTAAATGCTGCTAAGGCCATTCCCCTACTGTTCCTGATATTCAGTAATTGCATTTTAATTCATGCCTTCAGATTTAATTGGCAAGTTAGGAGGTCTAGTCCCAGACCTGGAACCCAGTTGCCTTCTCTGGAGGCTGTGTCAAGGTGTGCCAGCACATCAGCGACCTGAGCCAGTGGCTGGCCAAGCACTGCACAGCCTTCACAGATACACCCTGCAAAAGCTTCTGGACGTGAGTTCCTGCCCATTTTACAGAAATGCTCAGTGCTGCTCTGTGCTCTGCAGCAATCTGATCCCCATCCTCGGGCAGGGACATTTGTCACGAGCCACCAGCTCCACGTATCTCAGGAGCAGAGAGCCAAGAGCTGCAGGGCCACTTCAGCTTCTCCTGATGAGGGAAGGGTCTCTCCCACAGCTCTTCCCCATCCCTGGGGTGCTGCCAGCTCACACAAGGTCTGGGCACCCCAGGCTGCCCAGATGGGGCTACCAAGGGGCAGCCAGGCTGTGGGGAGCCGTCCCTGGGGCACATTGGTGGCACACAAGTGCAGTCTTTGCCATGGCACATGAACCAGCCTCTGAGCACACGCTGTCCTGTGGCATCTGCACCTTTGACAGAGGTTGTTCCAGTAAATTCCCATTTTGGTGGCCTCCTGTCACTTGTGATTCTAGAAAAGAAATGTGCAAAACCAGCCACCAGGCTTTTCCTGTGGTCGTGTTTCCAGAGAGTTCTTCTCTTGGTGGTATTTACTGTTTTTCCTCAGACTTTTGCAGGAAGTGCAGTGGAAACAATAGCAGCTTATTTGATCAAATATGACTAAGCAGTAATCATTCATTTGCCAAGCTAAAGAGTAAAAAGAGAAAATTAATGAATAGCCATGTGCTAATAAGCTGAGGTTAATTTGAATTGCCAAATGCCACAGATGAATTGATTTTGTACTTTCTGCGTTTTTTCCTGTACTCTATGCTTTCCCTCTTTAAATTCCCTCGTGGCTTCAGAAGAAAAAGATGTTTTCTAGCTCCTGTCAGATGAGGTTGGATAGTGCTAACACATACCACAGCACAACTGTGTCACACTGGATGGGTGTTGAGCAGTGTCTCTGCACTAACTCTTAGGGAAATTGTTCTTTATTTTCTCAGGGATCCGTGGGGATGGTCAGAAAAACAAAAACCAGTTGAAATTTCTGCAGTGAACCTGAAGGACACAGAGGCCTTGTGCCTTTTGGAATTTCCATTTTGAGTAATTTTGTGAAATCACCTGAGCAGGTGATGCCCAGCCAGGAGGCCTGGGAAGATGCTCCAGCTCCACCCAATCCTTCTCATCATCTCTTGTGGAGGGATAGAATGCAAGACAATAAAGATGGTGCAGAAGGTGGTCTGACACCTGGGGAGGGGCAGCTGTGCTGATCCCCAAAGATGAGGAACAGCCTGCCCTGAACAGGCCACAGCTGTGTCCAGTAAGAAGAATAGTGCACAAAAGAGTGGGTGAGCTGGGTGAGGAGAGAGCTGGAGTTGTTGGCTGTGCTGTGGAGAAGGAGTCAGTGCCGCGAGGAGCTGCCCATGAGAAATCACCAAGAAGTTATGGAACTTTAGGATAGAAACAATTCCTCCCAGGGACAGTCTCCCTGCCTTCAGGGGGCTCCCCCAGGCTGGGGGTGGGGGTGGCCCCTGAGTGTGGCCACCACAGCCCAGCCCTGGCTCCTGCAGTGCCCCCAGCCCCTCTCCTGTCCCTGGGTCTCCTCCTGCTCCCCTCTCCCCACAGGAGCTGTAGCCCCGAATAAGGAGGGAAAAGGAAAGAGCCTCTTGTGATTTGGGATCAAAGGTGCAGTGCAGTGCCTGATGGAGATGATCATCACTTATCTCTTATCTCTTATCTCTCCCTGCCAAGCACCCTCAGCTGTTGAGCAGCTGAGCCTCTCAGCTGAGCACATCCCTGTCCTTGCTGCCCGCTGGAGATCAAACAGTGCATCCATCCAGCTTCCCTGGGTGCTTCCCTAGTGCCTCTGTCAGAAACTGCATTTTGCATTAACCAAAACAGTCCTCTGGCAGCTAGGGAAGGTGATTATCACCTGGAGCCTCTTCGCTGCACGCGTTAATTTAAAAGAGGAAAACATAACAGGAGTAGGAAGAAAGAAAACCTCGTGTCACAAGAAGCTCAATTGGAGAAGTTTAACTTCCTGCAGGGAGTTGGGAAGCACAAACCTGTCTGTGTGCTCACCCACACCATTAAATTGGAATGGTTTTGAGGTGCTGGTTTTACGCTCTGTGGTCAGTCCAGCCAGGTCCTGCTGGACTGTAGCTGGGCCCAGGGGAACTTTCAGAGAGGTTTTTAAGGATTTAAAATGCAGTAGCTGTGCTTGCTTCTTTCTGCATGGGGCGTTACAACACTGGGGCTCAGCCTTGTCTTTGGAAATGCCTCTCCAGCTGTGCTGCCCCTGTGGTGTCCAGGTCTCTGAGCTGGTCCTTCACTGCAGACTAGAGAAGATGTTTTGTGCTCTGGTGTTATTCACACACCCCAGCCTGGCTGCCCCTGGGCACCAGCACCTCCAGATGTGTTTGCAGAGGACACACAGGTGAGGCTCCAGCCTAAGGGCATCTCCTGGAGGCAAACGGGCAGCTCAGCCTCAGGTCCCACTGAAAACCCCTCAGCAGGGCCAGGAACGAGCCCCAAAGGTCCCCTTTAAAAATGGTGGGTGCTGCAAAGGGGTAGCTGTGAGGCAGGCAGAGCACAGAAAGCAAAGCACAAAGAAGTTGTTGTGATGAGAGCTATTTTCTCTTCTGGGAATGGTAAGGAAAGGACACATCTAAACTCTGACATCAGAGAGCTCCTTGATCCTTCCATCACACGTCAGGAAGCTCCTTGATCAGCCCTGGGATTGGTGCCTCAGCGTGCAGTTGTCATTTGGGGAGTGTTTCCTGTTGGTTTTCAGTTCCCCATGCAGAGGATCAGGAAGCAGACGTGTCCTGCAGAGCTGTGCTGGGCTGAGGGGGTCACAGCCCCTTTGGGGACAGAGCTGCAGGTGAGTCCCAGCCCTGCCTTCCCACAGCCCTGCCAGGCTGCTGCCCTGGCCCAGCTGTCTGTGCTGGCAGCAGCTCAGCAGAGCCCGAGCTGCAGCTTGGCCTTGCACCTCTCCCTGTAAGGCTGCAATTTTTTGTTGTTGTTGTCCTTTTGTACCTGATGTGTTTGGGAAAAACGCCGCTATCTTGGCAAATATCTGGACATCTTTGCTGTTAAGAGAGCAGTGATTAATGTGCTTTTTTGTTCTCTCTGATTAAATTAAAACATGCATTCTAACATGTCCTGGAGACATTTATAATTGTCCTTGTGTAGCCCAGCTTATCAGGACGCAGGAGCAGGTGTTGTCAGCAGAGCCAGCCAGGATTTTCCTTGCAGTATGCCAGCCCCTGTGCTGGGGCCAAGGCCCAGTGCCACAGCCCTGTGCTGATGCTGAGCAGGGTTTTTCCACGAGCATCCCCATCCCTGAGCCCGGGAGGGAGGCTGGGGACGCGGGGACAGGGACAAACTCCCCTGGCTGTGCCTCAGATGGAGCTTTCTGCTGGTTTATCTCAGAGTGTGTTCCTGTGGGCAGAGGCAGCAGCTGTGGTGCAGGAAGGACACACGTTTTCTGCGTGGAGCCCTCTCCTTCCCGTGATGCTGGACCCTGGGCAGTGTCCCCTGCAGCCCAGCACTGCCCCGAGGGCTGAGGGGAGCCTTTGGGCAGGCTGTGCCTGCCAGATCCTCCCAGCAGCCTGCCAGGCTGCCCCAGCCCTGCCTGCTGCCCGTCCTGCAGGGGCTGCTCCCTGCTCCCGATGGGCTGGCTGATGGCCACTCTTCAGCCAGGGTGGGACCAGCTTGGGGTCAGCTCATCAGCTCTTTAACCAGCTCATTCCATCCCTTTCTCTGGGGAATTTTATCTTCTTAATTTAATTTAACAAATTATATTATATTATATTATATTATATTATATTATATTATATTATATTATATTATATTATGTTATGTTATATTATATTATATTATATTATATTATATTATATTATATTATATTATATTATATTATATTATATTATATCGTATTGTATCGTATCGTATTGTATCGTATCATATCATATTGTATCATATTATCATATCATATCATATAATCTTCATATTTATTATATTCTATTATATTCTTATTTATTATAATATCGTTTTATTTATTACTATATTTTCTTTTTTGTTAGATATATATAATTATTATAATTATTTCTTTTATTTAATTATTTAATTTTTAATTTAATCTTCTTCATTTAGTCTTCTTCATTTTCAGCCCCTTTTGAAGGGTCTGACACCCTAAGCTAGTGCTGTTGGAAAAGCTATCACTCAAAAAAAAACAGGTTATACAGACTTGGAGGTTAGCTTTCCTGCTGTGGAGCAATGATAAAATAACTTTCATTTGAACTTGTTGAAATCAGCTTCTGTTGCACTTTTGCCACCTTTGTGTGGGGAATAGGGACTGAACTGATGGTGGTGTGAGGGGAACACGGAGGGTCAGGTTTTCTGTTTCTGCCATTTTAGCATTATTTTCCTTTGAAGAAAGTGTAAGCCCATGAAGGTGTTGGCATGTACTGGTTGAAAGTCTGAAAAATTAATGTCAAAAAGTTTAAAAGGCAGGACAGTGTTTTCCACGATGCATCCAACACCTGGAAAGAGGAATGAAAGCTCATGATATTGTTCTGTTGCAACTCCTTGGCAAATTTTTCCTGCAGGGGGAAAAGAACTAGCAGTCCCTAAATGTGATACTTGACCTGGGGCAGTTTGGCACTTTTTTGTTTGCATCTCTGAAGTTTCCTTGGCCCATCAGCCCCGCAGTCACGTTAATTCATCAGCTGTGTTTTGGCATGTAAATCTCTGTGCAGTTGTGGCCACAGCAGGGCCTGGTCAGGGCTCTGGCAGGGCATCCATCAGAAAGCATCACATAAGAGATGTCTGTGATCCCAGCAGTGGCCACTCAGGGTTACCTCTGCTTTGGAAGCAGATGTGCAACAGAAAACTGAGGTTTTTATCAAAGGTTTTCAGGGCAGCGAGTTACCATGGCAGTTGCAGTAAGATGAAACTCCGCAGGATCTCTGAGAAGGAGTCTGTTATCATTTTGTAATTCTATAGGGCGCATTGTCCAAGAATTCAAAGCACCCCATTAAGTTTCACCGCTCTATTGTAAGGTGGGTAAATATGATTAGCTCCATTATTAGACTGGCAAAACGAGGCACAGAGGCACTGATTCCCCCACTGTGGCACACGTACCACGGTGTCAGCTCTGCCGTGGTGTCAGCCTGCCTCAGCCCAGCAAGGCAGCTGGGGATGGCTGGTGGCCCCTTTGAGCAGTTCTGCAGGCTCAGGTGCAGCTGCGTTTTCCCAGTGCTGTCTATTCCTGGTCTCTCAGAGATTCACCCCTGTAGTGAATATTTTACATATTTTACTTGATGTCTCTCAAAGTGGAGTTCATTAAGCAGTCCTTAAAAAAAGCCCCAGCACGGAGTTCACGCCTTCATTAGCGCCCGTGTGCTGTCAGTGCTTTCATCACCTCACCCCTCTGCATCCCTGCTCTGCTGCACCCCCACGCACTGCCTGGGACCAGAGCTGCCCTGGCACTCCCCAGGGTCCCTGTCCCCAGTGTCCCTGTCCCCAGTGTCCCTGTCCCCTCCTTGGAGAGCTCCTTTGATCCCAGAGCAGCAGCCTCGGCGCAGACAGGTGCCTCCTCTGCACAGCACTCTTATTAAAAATTACCCCCATAGGCTGATTGCTGTTATTATTCTTTTTTATCCTGCTATTGTCTCCCTTAGGCCAGTCAAACAGTGAAAAGACAAACTTTAATCAGTGATTGCTTTTACACTTGCCTGTGTTTCAGGCGTGCTGGGAGGTGCGAGGCTCCAGCCCGCGCTCTCTGAGCGCTGCTTCCTTACATTCCCAAGATTCTTTTCGTCTTGATTTTCTACCTTTAAAGGTGATCTGTGCTCTAAAGGAGACAACAACTCTTTTTTAATCCTGTCCTCTGCACTAGCGTTGTTCTGCCTTTGTTAAGACATGGATTACCCAGGGCTGGAGATGATCTGGGCTGGCTTCCCCAGCAGCGTTTGGGATGGGGCAGGCAGCACAGCCATGCCTAGCTGTAAAGCCAGCCTTAAAGAAATTCAGCTTTCTCTGGGAAGGGGCCAACTGCAGCATTACCCCTGAGCTCATTCCAGCTCTGAGACCTTGTCTGGTCTGTGGAGATCAGGGCTAGCAGGGATCCCTGCGAGGCTGTGCACCCCTGGCAGTGCCAGCCCAGCCTCTTGGCTCCAGCTGCAGCCCAGCTCCAGCTCCAAACCAGCACCCAGCAACTGGTAGAGTGCCAATGGCAGGGCAAGGGCAGCCCCACAGCACAGAGTGCCAGCTGAACCCCACAGCCATCCCCTGGGATGGGAGCAGGGAGCCTGGGGCTGGGACACTCTGTGTGTGTGTGTGTGTCTCCACACCTGCCAGGCTGCAGGGCACTCCTTGCTTTCTGTTCCTTCTCAAAGGATCAAGCACAAGGACTGCAAACAATGGGTCAAACAATGTTTAAACCCTTCAATTGAAAAGCCCCAGTGCTGTTGCTGACATCCTCCTTCAGCACCCAGCCTCCTTGTGCCCAAGGTCTTGTTGTGTGCTCGGTTCCCTGTGGCAGGAAGGGTGAAACCCTCAGCCCTCCCAGCCCTGCTGCCAGCTCTGCAGTGCCAGCATCACCCCGGGCTGCTCTCTCCAGTCCTGGCACCCAGGGGCACCCAGCCCCTGCTCCTTGGTCCCTCCTGACAGAGCTGTCTTGTCCAGCTTGGGCCCCTTTAACTATCACTTCTTATCTCCCCTGTTTTGGGATCTCCTCAAGGCTGGCATTTTGGTCATGTTTTTAGTGCCTGCTGAAAGGTTCTTGTTCAAACCTTCCTAATGTTTTCCTTCTCAGGTTTCCTGCAAAGGGCTCCTGTGGGAGCCCTGCTCCTCTCTGCTTCATTTCATAATCCTCCACCCTGGCCTCAAACAGGACGTGGTAGATCTTGCTGATTCACCAATTAAATCGAGTGGAATAATTTGGATTATTTTTGAAATAATTTTTAACACAGTTTAAATCAGCCCAATTGATTGTTCTCTCATGTAGCCCCATTAGGCGTTTTCTGAGAAGGCAGAAAAAAAAATTCTCGCTTTTATTATTTTTTTCTGACTTTTGGCTTTTATGGCAGCACAGTATTTGACTCTTTGCTCCTTGTCTTGCTCTGAAACAGTTTATCAAATCTCCTTCAACAATTACTGTCGGCTCCTCTATTATTCACTTTCACTTGCTTGATTCTTTCCTATCAATCAGCTTTCTTCTCCCTTCCCAGCCTGCCTTCTGTCAGCATAAAAGTCTCCTGCCTGAGCTGCAGTGCAGGGGAAGTGCAGACCTCACCTCCCCGAGCCCCCAGCCCTCCACACCCAGTGCCAGGGCAGACACTCACACTCATTTTCTGTCTCCCTGCTCCAGCCCAAGCTGCTCAAGCTCTCCATCATCTGCTCGTTGTTCCTCACCAGCTGCAAGTGGGGAATATCTGAGTTCACAAAGGATTCCTGCAGTTTTTGCTCACCATCCCTGCAAAGCTGCAGCTGTCCCTGAAGCTTAGGTGGGTGCTGTAAGTTTTTAGGGCTAAAACAAAACCTGCTGGAGGGCCAGAGCTTCTCACTGATTTCTGTGCGCCTCAAACGAGTCTCTGTCCAAGAGCTCACCTCGCTGTGGGGTCTCCTCTGCAGCTGGGTTGAGGTAGGACTGTGGAGAGGTGATTTTCTTCCTGAAAATAGGAGCTGCCCATCCATCCTGACTGCAGAGGTGGACCCTGCTCCGTGTTCTGCCGTTTTCTTCTCTTCTTCACACCCCAGCCCCTCTGCATCCTCCCTCCCCCAGACTTCACCATCCCCAGTGCCAGTGCTGCTGGGTGCCTTCACCTTCCCGTGTTTACATCACAGAGACTCTCAGAGAAAAAGCTTTTCCTAAGTAGGAAGCAGAGCTCTGGATTTATCATAGCCATTAATAAAGCAATTAATTTGGTCTGTGTGCTATGAAATTCGAAGACCTTTGGTAGGTCATGCTTAGAAGTACATGTCTTTTGTATTAGTGAAGCGATAAAATTCAAATGGAAATGAGAAATGTTTTCTGCTCTTTACATGGAATGTGGAAAGAAAATATGCTAGAATTTTACTGGTTTATTAAAGGGAAGATGTCAGAGGGACTATTCCTACTCTGTGCTTTTGAGTGTCAGAAAAACGTGCGCTATCACATTTTTTCAGTGAAAAAAGCGGGCTTAAGGTATAAAAATACAGTTTACTTATGAAAGTGTAGAATTGTGTCCAAGCCCAGCCTCAGTGGTGGCTGTAGCAGTACAAGCAGTGCAGGGATGGACTCTCTTGTGTCTGGCCTTGCTGCTCATGTGGAAGGCCTGGGAGGAGAGTGATGGAGTCTGGGCTTGCTATCAGTGAGGATCAAAGCCGCCCAGCTGGCTGAGATGTGCTTCCTCTGAATCCTCATTTTGGGTTTCTGTCATGCTTCTTTAATCTCCTACAAAGTTACATTTCCATGAAAAAGAAAATTTCCATTTTTCCTGCTTATTTTTGTTAAGTGGAAAGTCTCCTTAATGATGTTTTCTTGGATTCAGAAGCTCCCCATCTAGGTCAGCATTTTCAGAGTGCCACTTTCCCAGTTGTTACATCGCTATGCCTCAAATCCTTAATTCCAAACAATGAAAGTCTTGGAACAGTTCTTGCTTTCCTTTAATTTCCTTCCTTCTGAGAGCTGAATTTTTCCTCTCATCACAGTCTCCATCCCAGCCTCAACTCATTTATCAATTTATAAGTCTCGCTTCTTCCAGAATAGTTTTTCAGATACGTATTTTTAGATGAGAGCTGTTCCATCTTTCCAAAATGATCACTTCAAGCTCAGCCACTGGAGCTGAGACATACAATATTTAAATTATTATTTATAGTACAGGAACATGTGGAGACTTTCATTAAAGATAAGGCATTAGTGTGTGCCTTGATGAGTACAGGCACAGTGAGTGATGGTCCCTGCTCTGAGCAGTTTGCACTCTTCAGCCTGGCTGGACTTGCTGGCAGAATTTAAGGAGAAATTTAACCCAAACACGTGCTGGCATCACTCAGGGCTGAATACAGCCCCCAGCTTTGTCAGAGTTACCCAGCCCTGCCTGCCCCAGCTCAGGGTGATGCTGTTTGTGTCTCAGCACCTGACAGGCAAGAGAGACAGCAGGAGGTGAGTGTGGGGAACCCCTGAGAGCTGAGAGCAGGATGGGTGGATGTGGGGAACCCCTGAATGCTGAGAGCAGGATGGGTGAGTGTGGGGAACCCCTGAGAGCTGAGAGCAGGATGGGGTGGATGTGAGGAACAGGGACCTGAGAGCCCCCAGGAGATCATAACCAGCTGTGGGAGATGCCAGGGGAGCACAGCTGGGCACATCTGCAGGGGAGTGCAGCACAGTGACCCTCTGAGCTCCAGGCACGATGGCAAACACCGCCTGGAGGTGACAGGGCAGGTGTACAAACACAGCCAGACACCTGCAGGCTCCAGCATTTTCCCAGTCACTGTCAGAGGTCCCTTTTCTCCAGCACGTCCCTGATTCTTTTGATTCCTCGGCTGGTACCAGCTCATGATCTGTCAGGCTCCAGCAGAGCCTGGTGCATTTCTGTCCTGAAAGAAACCTTTCTACTTGGATTACCATTTATAGCTCCAATTTTTTCACTAAGTGGTGTAAATTAGTTCTGTGTGACTTGATGGATTCTCTCCCTCCCCCTTGACAACAGTGATAAAAGATCTGACCCCTTTCTGGATGTCTGTAAAACCAAACATACAAAATCTAATTTGTTTAGGGCTGAGCTTTTAATTGCTTCACCATCACAACGTGAAACCGAATGCTTTAGCAATCTTGGGGATTGATGGACTGATTTATAATAAGGGACTTGACCCAGGAGGGGTTATCAGCCTTGGATGCAGTAAAATAAATCCTTGGGCTTTGTCAGGATGTTGGTGCAGACCCGTGTGGGGCAGGGGTTTGGTGTGCAGCTCTGAACCTTGCTGTGGCTGCTGATGGAATGCCCCAGTGAAATGCTCTTCAAGCTGCACTCCTTCCTTCCCAGGGAAATAAAGCTGAACAGCCAGGCCAGGCTCTGCTCTGCTCCCAGGCAGCCAAAAACCAGGCTGTGCTCGCTGACCCAACAGCAGGATGGAACCCCTGCAGGTTTGAGGGGCTTTGGGGCTTTAATTGCTAGGAATTAGGATTGCAAAATAAACCCAATGCAGAGTATTCCTGGTCTAAAACTGCCTCTAATTAATTTGGGGCTGTTGCCCTGGCCCACAGATCATAAAGCCCTCTTTAGCCTTTCAGAGGTAGCACTGGTTTAGCCTTCTGCATGTGCTGATTACCATCAAGTCAGACTAATTCTTTTTCCCCCAGAGAAATCCCCTGTGTTTTACTCATAAATAAAAAAGGAAAGGAAGAAACATTCTTGATGGTATTTCTGCGATTTGACTTTGCCTTTAGAATAGAGCTGCACACATACAGCACTTGTCGTCCCTAAAACTTACATTTTGAAAGTTCTTTGAAGATCTAAATTACAGATCTTTCATATGAAAACTTAATGAAGGACTCTAAACAAAATAAAATAGAAATGATGACATGAAAGAGCCTTCTTATGGCTTCAATAACAAGATAAACAGTTTAATATTCCACATACTGCATTAAAAATAACAGCTGGGCTCTGTGGAGATGAATCCCCTAACTCAGCTAGGCCGGTTCCCACATTACCCCAGCACAGGTTGGTGGCTCTCCCTCACTTGTCACCTCCCTCTGGCCCCAGAAATGCTGAAGGCAGCCAACACCTGATCAGTTTTAGCAAACACCACAAGTATTTTTAACAAACACAGAGTAAAGTGCCATTGCCAGCACCACTGCGGCCCCCCCAAGTGATAGACACATTCTGTATTGACAGCCTCCAATTTTAATGAGCTATTGCTGTTTCAGACCATATTGATTGGCCTTTTTTTCCCTCTTCCTCCAATTCAGCATGAGGAAACAAGAACCAGCGTTTCATTAAAAGGAGACTTTGTCCAGTGTTTCATATTTCATGAACACTTGTGAGTGAACACATCCCATAAAGTAACCAATTAATTCAGCAGGCTAAGACCCAGGCTGAAAACCGCACCACTACATTAACAGAAGCCCAGGGAGGCACAAGGTTCAGCATTTCCTCCCGTATAAAAAGTTCCCAAACATTATTTCCATCCACATCCCTCAATTCCCTTCACTTTCTACCTCTGGGCTGTGCTGACAGCTTCTGCTGTGTTTGTTGTTGTGTGTGACTATTCTACCATGCTGTTTGCAGCTCAGGGTGCTTCAGATGCAATCCCCGCTTCCCTGGGAGTGCTTTTTGTTATTGTTGCTTTTGACAACATCACAGATTCGAGTTAAGAGTGACCAAAAGAGCAGGGGAAGGAGTAACCTGCAATAATGATTTGCAAATTGTGTTAATTTCATAGTGGGATTCTGCTTTTTGATAGGATTTAATGCGTAATGAGCTCCTGAGACGTTATTTTTGCTTCAAAGCTTTGCTGAGTACTAGATCCTATTAAATTCTTGCAGTGAACACACCAAAAAATACTTTGAGCTAATTTTAATAATTTTTAATTGAAGGAATATTTTTATTCCAATTTGAATATTCAAGCTGTTCAAAAGTTAACACATCCTCAAAGTACTCCTCAGTCTTTTTTTCCCATAAAATCTTTTTTTAGGCAGCCAGTGGTTTTTGGGGAGGGGGGCAGGTTTTTTTGTCTCAGGTTTGTTTTTAGACCCAATTGAAACAAATTTAGGCATATTTTGCTATTTATTTCTTTTTAAGTGCCTGCATGCTGCAGTCTAATCTCCATTCTTTTTATTGCTGTTTTATAGTCTACCATTATTGTTTGTTTCCTCTGCGTTTTCCAAAAAGCAGAGACAAAATACAAATTTCCCTGCCAGTCCTTTCTTGTGTGGTAGCAGGAGCTGGGTCTGTGTGTGTCACACTCAGTAACATACGCATTTCCTCATTAGAGTGCTGTTATATTCCATTAAATCTTAGGGATTCCAGCAGAGCCTGGCATCCAGGCTGCAGAGCAGCTCAAACAGCGTCAAAATCTGCACGCAGGAGCAAGGGATGGGTGAGGGACATGGGTGGGGGACATGCTCAGGTGAGTGCTGCCAGGATCCCTGGGCACACAGGTGGGTGCTGCCAGGATCTCTGGGCACACAGGTAGGTGCAGGGGCACACAGGTGAGTGCTGCCAGGATCTCTGGGCACACAGGTGGGTGCAGGGGCACACAGGTGAGTGCTGCCAGGCTCTCTGGGCACACAGATCACTGCTGCCAGGCACTCTGGGCACACAGGTGAGTTCAGGGGCACACAGGTGGGTGCTGCCAGCCACTCTGGGCACACAGGTGAGCTGAGCTCTGAGGACCCAGGGCTTTGCTGTGCTGCCCTGGCTCTGCTCCCAGTGCACCAGCCAGGGGCTCTTCATTAGTGCTGATTGAGTGACCCTAACGAGTCCTTGCATCTCCATGTCAGTTTTTAGGAAGCACAGGCAGATGGTTAAGGGCTCAGAGATGTTTGGGGCGACCTTGGGGAGGCTCTAACTGCAACACAAAATTGCAAATGGTGACTGCAGTAAGCAGATTAAGAGTCTGGCACTCTGGCAAGTCTCAAGACCTAGTCTGATGTTGCTATTTTTCCCCTATGGCAAACTTACAGATTTCACAATGACTTTGCTGTAGCAGTGACTTGAAAATTATAGTGAGTGAGTGTTCCCCTTTTCAATAATGGATTATGAGGCAAAGATTAATTTTTGCTCGGTTTTCACACTAATGCAGCGCCTTGCTGCCAGCAGGAGCACAAAGGAGGACGTGCATGCACAGGGGCTGTCCCCTCTTTCAGGGTTGTCACACACCTTGGCTGGATGGGGCTGTTTGCAGTGAGGCCCTGTCACTCACACCTGGTGCCTGCTGGACCGTGGGGCTGTGACACCTCCTGGAACATCCTCTGCTTCTTGTCAGCAGGGAGAGCTCAGCCCCTTCCAGCCTGCTCTGAAGGAAACCACTGGGCAGGAGGTCACAAACAGCAACCACAGACGGGCACCACTCTGCAGCTGCCAGGTACCTCCTGCTTTTCAGGCCAGAGGGAGAGAGAGAGACAAGGAACCAGAGGAAGACAGACAGCTGAGAAGAGGTGAAACCAGAAATGCTGTGTCCCAGAGGCATTTATCAGCCCAAATGAAATGGAAACAGCGAAAGGGAAACACTGCTTTGCTTTTCTCAAAATTGTATTTCCAGTTGAATGAGTTGAAAAGAAAATATCCTTTCCTTTTCCTGCGATTTTGAGAGATCTGTTTGCTAAGTCTGCAGGCTTAGTGGGAGAGACAAGGAGTATTTATTTTCTGTATACGTTGGTAATTTATGAGGTTGCTATAAATGCAGAGTTTATGGAAGTAAAATCAGGCCATGAAATAGAAAGGATTTTATTCAAATATCCCAGCTTATTAATTCTTTCTAATTCTTCACAGAGGAGGAGATGAGTGAGGATGCACACACAGTTTACTGAATATTAAGAGGGAGAAGATCCAGTAAAAGTAGCAAATGCAGGTATAATTTTAAAATAGAAAAAGATGAAAGATAAGTGAATTTTATTAGGGATTGAAATATAATTGAATTTTCCTTTTCCTATTTTGCCATCAAAGATGGCAGAAAGAGGTTTACCATTGTGGGAAAGGGTCTTGCATTGCTAACAAAGCTGAGCAAAGTGGCTTTGCCTTCCTGTGCAGCAGGGTGTGACGGAGGGGATGTAAATGCAGCTCTTATCTGTGCCACATGAAGGGGTGGAGAGGAGATTTAGAGCCTTGAGCAAGAGAGAAGATGGCACAATAGCCTTGACTGGGATTTAGTGCTCCACCAAAGCAGAAATGGGGCAGACAGGTCCTTCTGTGTGAGCAGCACTGGCTGTCTGTCCCACGGAGTGTGCACCGTGTGCCTGGCTGGAAATGTGTGCTCAGCCCTGGGGCAGAGGGGCTGGAAGTGGCTCTGGAGTTCCCAGTGCAGGGGCACTCCACGGGGCTGGGCTGGGCTGTGATGGCAAGATGAGATGGGATGGGATGGGATGGGATGAGCTGCACTTCACACAGTGCAGGAGTGCAGGAGCAGCGTGGCAGTCAGGGGAACTTTGGTGTCTTTTTTTGGAACGCTTTTGATAGTCGAGGTGGCATCTGACCTTCTGCATTTGAGATCTGATGGCTCAGGGACCTCCAGCTAAAATATTGGCCATCAGTCCCTGCTCTCAGATCCACAACTAGTGCCAGGCTCAGAAAACCTCAGAGAAAGCTGGCTGTTCTGAGAAGCAACTCCCATTGTTGCATTCGCTAAAACTTCTGGGCCCCTGAGGTATACAAGGGAGTGTCTGAGTTGTAAGTATCAAAAGAAATTAATTATTCTATATTATAATTAAGTCTTTTTTAATTAGCGGAATAATTGGAATTTTTCTTGCGTTACAATGCAGGTTTTCACGCAGCCAGATAATCTGAAACTTCAGAGGGATTTACCTGAGAAATTTCTCACATCCACAATTGTCCTTTTGTGATATAAAGTAGTAAATAAGGGTTCCGAGGTGGCTGCAAGAAAGGCAGCTCTCTTTAAACCAAGTCTGTCGAGCCCAGCTTGTCCCTCAAAATGTATGTTTTGTAAAAGCCTTCAGAAAATGTTGGGTCGAACTGTTTTAGTGTTATTGTGAGGAAATCAATATTTCCCTGCAGCCTTTGCAGCCCCCAAATTGTAGCATGTTGTTTGTGCAGGAGAAGCTGAAAGTGAAACTGCCTAAAAATGAGAGTGAAGTAAACTGGCCTGTTTCTATAATTTGCCTTAGAAGTCCCCAAGGTAAAGAAAACAACACACTTGAGCAGTCAAAACTGAAATATTCTCCTGATGCAAACACCTGAATTGGAGGATGCTGGTGGCATTCTGGGAGAGGTTTTTGCTTTTCTTTCAGCCTTTGTCCTTCTTCCCTCCCCTTCCCCATCTCCCTGCTCCTGGTGTGCCATGCAGCAGATCTTGCAGGCTTTGTCCTGCACTAGGGAGGTCCTGCAGGATCCCCACATGCTCCAGCAGTGCAGTCAGAGAGCTGCCTGCAGTTCCACATCACAGGAGATGAGAGAGCCCTTTCCCAGGGCTGTGAGCTGGCAGCAGGCAGGGCAGCAGCTCTATGGGAGCCTTTCCCCTGCTCAGACCTGGCAGCAGGCAGGGCAGCAGCTCCATGGGAGCCTTTCCCCTGCTCAGACCTAGCAGCAGTCAGGATGTCAGGCCAGGCAGGGCAGCAGCTCCATGAGAGCCCTTTCCCTGCTCAGACCTGGCAGCAGGCAGGGCAGCAGCTCCATGAGAGCCTTTCCCTGCTCAGACCTGGCAGCAGGCAGGGCAGGGCAGCAGCTCCATGAGAGCCTTTCCCCTGCTCAGACCTGGCAGCAGGCAGGGCAGGGCAGCAGCTCCGTGCGATGGGCACACCTGGAGCCTGGTGCTGGCAGAGATGCAGGCAGCACTCCCAGGTGTTCCTGAGCCCTGCTGTCACCTCTCTCATGTGACAGGGGCCTGGCTGAAGGGCTCTGTAGGGCTGGCCTCTGGACAGGTGATGCCAGGAGGAGCAGAGTTTATTGCCCTGGGTGCTGGGGCTGTAGGCTGGTGTTCGCTGCTGCTGTAACCAGGCTCAGAAAGGAGCCAGGTTGATTTGGTGAGCTTGGCTGGGACCTCTGCCAACAAAATTAAACGGGAGACTCCGGGAGACACGTGGCTTGCTCTCAGACACACCAGTGTGGATGCAGCAGCTTTACAATCCTGTGTGTTCACCTGTCTCAGACAGAAAAAAAAAGATGAAGCCGGTTTGTTTTTGAGAACAGGAGGAGATCGGGAGAGCAAAGGACCAGAGGAAAGCAAATGCTGTGCTGACTGGCAACGAGACTGCTCTCTTTGTGTTCTTTGTGCTTCACTGAAACATCTTCACAGGATTTTTTTCCCTCTAATTTGGAAATAATTCTGATTTATTTTCAGCCTTCTATTAGGAGGAGTCAGGCAGCAGCAGCAGGCGTGCGGCCGCCTCGGTGTGCTTCCAGGGCCGCTGCCTTCCTCACTTGGCACTGCAGTCAATTCTTGTGTTTTCAATTATATATAAAAGGCAATGATGGAGGTTTTCAGCTTTTATAGCACCACAAATCACAGGGTCCTTCTCTGTACAGCACTGCCACAGTGCAGCACGGGGCATCACGGCTTCCCACGCAGGCGTGCAGAGGGAGCAGTGCCATCAGGGACCCCAAAGTGCAAAGGGACACCTGGGAGGGCAAACCTGCACAGGCAGCTGCTCCTCTGCACGGTGCCTCAGCCAGCAGCAGACAGGGCCAGGCAGAGTCACCCTGGGCTGGGCTGGGCAGGGGCAGGGAGATCTATTTCTGCGTGCTTCACATGGCCACAGCACGTCTGTAAGGAGCTGTGCAGCTCCTGTGGGCAAGGAAGGGTTAAGTGAGGACATCACTGGTGACAGGGGTCATGGCACAGAGAGTGACACTGGCTGCAGCACTTCTGGGGTGTTTATTTTATTCTCCTGCCAGCTCAAAGTTACTGGGTAGACCTGAAGTGAGTGTGAGTATGCTGGGAAACTGCAGGGAGCTGGGATCTGTTTCACAGAGTGATCCTTTCACTGTACATCATATACTACTACTACTACTATTATTATTATTATTATTATTATTATTATTATTATTATTATTACTATTACTATTATTACTATTATTATTACTACTATTACTATTACTATTAATATTACTTTTTTTTTTTTTTTTTTTTCAAATTTAGCCCTGGTGTGAAAGAGCTTGGACTGGCAGATCAGCAGTGTTTGCCTTTGAAGCCAGACAGTACAAGGGAAAAACCAAGGCTGTAATAGAGCATGAACAATCCTCCTCAGTAGCCAGAAGATGCCAGCTACCATCCAGGGGTCTGAAAAGGACTCACCACTGCCAGGCCTGCTCTTGACTTTGGCATTTGGGTGCCTTAATGCATGTTTTGATGCCCCAAAAGGATCTGCTGCAAGGGCACTAGCCTTGTCAGCTTCTCCTGTAGAGGAGATATCAGCCAAGCCATTTTCATTCTGCTCTGCTGCAGGGAAGGGGGTGTCTGAATGCATCTCGGGCTGTGTTTCACCTGTGGCAGGTTGGTGGCAACCCAGCAGTCAGGTCCAGGAGAGCCAGGCTGTGAGAGGCTGAAATCAAATCATTGCCACATGGAGTGAACAGCAACACTTGAGTGCTGAGACATTCAAGAAAAATAAAGAGAGGCTGTCAGCCAGACTGGATGTATTGACTGCACTACAAACTGGAGAGCAGAAGTGATCCTGGTGGCTGGCTGGAGGTGTTTGGAATGGTCCTGTTTCACCCAGTGCTCCTCTGCAGGGTAAGGGTACAGGAGAGGAGGATCCCCCATGGTAAAGAAAGCTGTTAGTTCAGGGAGACAGGGACCAGAGGGACCACTGAGAGACTCAGTTAACTGCAGCTGGCTACCAGTGTAGGATGGTTTTGAGCCTAAACTGGAAAAAAAATCAAAAAGTAATAAGAAAAAAAGCCATTCCTAGAAAATGGCTCCTGGTGTGTGTGCTGCACTGTTGCTGGGGGACAATGAACTGGCAGCCAGAATTTGCTGGATGTCAGGCATGGCTGGGGGGCCTGGGAATGCTGCTGACATAAATTAGGGGCAGGGGTGGAAGGACGTGCCGGGAGGCCTGGAAGGATTCTCTGGAAAGTTCTTAGGCAAAGCACTGGTACCAGCAATAATTGCTTGCATGGATCAGGGTGCAGAGGACAAACCAGCCCAGAGCTGTGGGGGAGGAGAGGGCCCTTGACTGCCCTGCAGTCTGTGGCTGTCTGCCCACAGGAAGGCAGAGGGTATCCTGTCTGGACTGGATAAATCTTGGAAATGGCATTTGAAGTAGATGTGAAATAGGGTTTGGAGGGAGCTAGAGGCTGGGAGAAGATCTGGCTGGATGGAACATGAAATCCATTAGTGTCTTAATGCATAAATTGGCAGAACTGTACAACAGCAATGAAAAACAAGCTACTGGGAGCCCAAACTGTTATTAGATTCTGGTGCCTCGGTGACTATGGAAATTAGTATTCTGCAAGAGTCAGGGTGCCCATGAGGTGCCCCAACAGACAGGGGTGTACAGGGGTCTCCTCTGGTGCAGGGAGAGTCTCAGCTCTGCCCCACACACTCCAGTGCAAACTGCTTATGGAGAGTGTGCCTGAGGGGTTTTGTATTCAGCATCATGTACAGGATAAAAAATGGGCTTTTCAGCAGCCTGTTCCTTAAACAAAACAGGTGAGTTTAGATCTGACTAACGGTGCAAGTATAATACAGAAATAGAAAGGCTCATAATTACCTTGCCTACAAAATGATGTTTTCCTGTAAAGGCTCCTGAAACAGTCAGAAGAGCTCGGGATGAGGGTCAGTTACCTTTCTGCAAGTATAAGCTTGAGATAAGTTGGAGTATGGGAAGATTAATGCCTTTGCTTTAATAGCAGGGCTTGATCCAAGACTGCAGAAAGGCTGTAAGTGCCCAAGCAAGCCCAGAGCCTGCTACATCAGGGAAGGCCAGTGCAATGACCCAGGGTGTGTAATTCCCCCGTGGGGCTGGCATTAAAGGGAAATAGAAAGATGCATCTGACTGTGGATTCCAGAGCATTAAATGCTGTAACTCTGCAAACATCACCTCTTCTTGTTAAAATGCCAGAAATTATGGCTGCAGTAGTACGAGGAGCTAAGTGGTTTTTGGCCATAGATCTAGCAAATGCATTTTTCTTCAGCTCTTTAGCAGAGAAATGTAAATGGTAAAAGTTTGGGGTTTACAGTTCAGGAGGGGAAAAAAATATTTCACTTGAGTTCCTCAAGGATTTCACAAGCTCCTGTGATCTGTCGCATGCACATCACCCCGATGTGGGAGAAATTAGCCTGCAGGAAGTGTGTGACATCAGATGTGGCTCACACCTGAACTGGGCAGATTCTGAAGAACAAGTGTGTCAGCAGACTGAAAGATCTGGCTGCAATCCAGAAGGGAGGATTGAAAGTCAACAGACAAAAGGTTCAATTAGTGCAACAAGAGGTAAAATATTTAGGAGCAATACGAGGCATTGAAGGCCAGGCTCCTGATAAACAGAGTGTGGAATTAATTCCAAAGTTGCCCAGCCCCACTGCTCTGCCTAGCTGAGAGCACCGTACTGCACATTTAATTGTATGCAGGATTTTATTCTGATGCTCACTGAAGTGAGTCATCCTCCAGCTAAGCTTTTAGAGAAAGCCAGGCAGTGGGAGCAGGGTGTAGGGAAGCAGGCAGCCCAGTCAGGCTGAGGCCAGCCCAGCCCGAGCTGCAGTGCTGGGCTGGCTGGACCCAGGAAGCCTCCTCACGCACGGTTTGCCTCTGTCAGCCAGGGAAAAAAGTGCCAATTTGGCACAGAAAGAGGGATACCGTGTTCCAGGCTATTGTCTGTGCATCTCAAATCTTATTGACACCGCAACTCCTTGTCAAAAGGAATGAGTATATTTAGTCTGGAAATCAGAAAAATTGGATTATCTCGTTGGAGGGCGGCCAATGGCACAGCACCCCAGTCATGCTTCCTTGAAATACAGCGTGTTCAGTGCAGCACAGGATGGTGCCTGGGGAGCCCTGGGCTGGCACTGGGCCCTTGGTGGGTGACGGGACAGGGACAGGGACAGGGACAGGGACAGGACACGGGGCAGGAGCAGCTCTGAGCTCCAGCGGTGCAGGGTGCTGAACTGAGTCAGGTGCTGCAGCCTCCTGATGTGCAGTGGGATGGGCAGGTTTAATTGCCTCTGCCAGGACAGATCCCCATGCAGCAGAGATCTGCTTTACAGCTGCTGGGGCTGGGCAGAGCTGGCTCGGGCTGGGCTGGACTGGGCAGTGGGGCTGGGCAGTGGGGCTGGGCAGTGGGGCTGGCTCGGGCTGAGCTGGGGCTGGGCAGTGGGGCTGGGCAGTGGGGCTGGCTCAGGCTCAGGCTGTGCTGGGGCACGTGGAGCAGGAGGCACGGGCAGGGCTCAGCTCACCTCGCTCCCTGCCAGTGGCAGCAATCCCACCGGCATTGTCAGCCCTGCTTCCCCACGGGCTGAGCCAGCCACCAGGAAGGATTTCGTTTTGCTGAACAAGGTTTTTGCCTGTCTGGGTACAAAGCAGCGATTGCACGGAGCAGAATGCCCACAAACCTCAGGATGTGGAGAATTTAGCTTCCAAAGGAAGCTTGGAGGAGGTTAGTGCAGGTGAATGGCAGGGAGCAGGATGTGGTGTTCCCACCTGAATGACTCCACAAGCAGCTACAGTCAGCCATGATTCTGTTCCTTTTAAGTCCTTGACATGAAGTGAGATATGACTCTGAGACAATTGGTGGCTAAAAACTTCCTTATCAGATGAATAGCAACTGAAGCTCTCACAGATTAATGAAAAAAAGGATCTGACAAGCAACTGCAGGATAATCAACAAATAGCTGAGCAATTAAGGCAAAATGTTCATAGAATAGATAAAAGGCAGAAAATGGTAAATAATCAACATGAAGAATGGTGAGCAGGGGTTCAGGTAGTACATCATGGGCTCCAGCAAAGAGCACACCTGGGGCTGTGAGGGGGATGGAGCTGGCACTAGCAAAAAAAAAAGGAAATAAAGGCATTTCCATTGTTTATTAGTTCAGTAAGTTCTGACAGTGTCAGGCAGCTTCATCAATCACAGCCAAAGCTCTGGAAAGGAGACAAACACCAAGCCATCAGGAAAGTTGTCTTTACGTTCCAGGTGACAGAAAGAGCGAGTGTGTGCCATCCCCAGAGCTGGTCCAGCACAGGAGCGTGGATCTGCTGTGGTGGGCAAGAACAGCTGTATTGTACATGTACAGCTCTTCCAGCTGTATTGTACATGTACAACTCTTCCAGCTGTATTGTACATGTACAGCTCTTCCAGCTGTATTGTACATGTACAACTCTTCCAGCTGTATTGTACATGTACAGCTCTTCCAGCTGTATTGTACATGTACAACTCTTCCAGCTGTATTGTACATGTACATCTCTTCCAGCTGTATTGTACATGTACAGCTCTTCCAGCTGCATTGTACATGTACAGCTCTTCCAGCTGCATTGTACATGTACAACTCTTCCAGCTGTATTGTACATGTACAGCTCTTCCAGCTGTATTGTACATGTACAGCTCTTCCAGCTGTATTGTACATGGATTTACTGAGGCTGGGCACGTGGCTGAGTGGTGCTGGGGTGTTTTTGCTCTGCTCACTGCAGGCAGTGTGGTGGAGGTGCCTGTGTTTCCCACTGGAGGGATGAGATGCCCACGTTCTCCCCTCTCTGTGGGGCACAGCCCCTGCTGTGGGCAGGGGGGCTGCTCAGGGGGATAAAGTCACTTTGCAGCCTCGCTGCAGTGGGAGCTGGAGCTCTCTCCTCTCTGAGGTGTCCCAGCTCCCCATCATCCACAGCTGGATATGTTCAGGGGTGGCTCAGGGCTGCACCAGCCCCACTTTCCCAGAGCCAGCCGTGCTTTGCTGTGGCTGGAAGGAGAACACCAGCTCGCCCAGCAGTTTGCAAGCCCTTATGTTTTATTTCCTTTCCTCTTCCCCCCGTTTCCCAGCCCCATCCACTTCAATTTAAAAGTATTGTGCTCCCCTTTCCTGAGAGGCCAGCGTGTGTCTGGCAGGCAGTGTAGACACAGCCATGCACTATTGTTCCTGTCACCTCCAATCACACAGCCATCACCATCACGCTAAGTGCCTTCCTCCCATCTGCATTCCTCTGGATCCCATCCTCCCTCAGATCTCCATCTCCTGCCCTCCCCAAATCCAGCAGCTGAGGAGGGAGAGCTGCCTTGTTATGGTGGAGGGTCTTTTTCTTGTCAGGAACTTGTTTCTTCTGCCAGGAGCTAGTATCTCTTGAGAGAAAGCAAGCTAAAAATGTCTTTGAGCAGCCTCTTCTGTTCTGCCCTCCTGGTGCCAGTTGAAAATGAGAAGGAAAAGGGGGGGGGAAGATTAAAAAAAATAAAGAAAAGAAGAAGCTCCTCAAAAAGGAAGGCTCTTCCAGAGCCCAAACAATCAATGGGACAATAGGAGATGAGGATTGCAGCTCTGCTCCATCCCTGGGAGCTGGGCTCTGAAGTGGCCTGGGTGAGGAGCTGAAAAGCTGCAGACAAAGCCTGGGCAGAGGGCAGAGGTGGGAGCAGCTGGGAGCCAGCCCTGTAATCAGGCCCACGCTGCGGGCTGGTGGCACTGCCCAGGGCTGGGGACAGGGGCAGGAGGCTGCAGTGACCCCGAGCCCCCCAGCCCCCCGTGCCCCATGCCTGCTCCACCTCACAGACCCCTGATGGCTTTAATAGAGACACCTCACACTCGCACAGCTTCCTGCGTGACCTCTGCTGTTTGCTACCAAAAGCACAAAGTCAGAGAGTCAAGGATCATTAGCTGACGAGGCAAAACTGCCTCTTGCCTTGTGCTCCTGTTTTTCCTGTGAATATCACAGAAAATACCAGTCTCTGCTTGGGAGGCAGAGGCTGCTGGTCGTCCCTCCTGTGCCCAGGACAGGCTTGTGAGGAGGTGGGCACAGCTCACACCAGGGCTGCTGCACTTTGGGCAGCTCCAGCCTGCAGAGCGTGGCTCCTTTCCTGCCCCACAGAACCTGCAGGCTCTGGGTCACGCTGCCAGCCCATCTCTCCCCACGCTTTTGGTGAAGAAGAAGGATTTGCAGACACCAGAGACCAGAAGAAATCCATTCCCACCCCTCAGTGAACTCCTGGGGGTCCCTGGCTGTGCTGCACAAGCCAAGGGGCTTTGGCTTCTGGAGAAGGTCACCTGCCTCAGCAGGGAAGAAAAAAGATGGATCTGTGCCTCTGTAATTTTTTTTCTAGGCAGGCTAAAGAAAACTTGATAGAAAAACTGTAAAACTGTATGGTTTGAAACCTAAAGAGTCAAGGGTCCATTTGGTAGATTTCCTTTGAAGTTTTGAGCTTTCTGGGGTTATTTTATTATTTTATTTGGTGGTTGGATTTTTTTTTTTTTTTTTTTTTTTTTGCATTAGAAATTGTGTTAGTTGTCAAACAAAATTCCAGATTGATTTGGTTTTTTATGTCTAGCTTTCAACATCCTCAAAGGCATCTAATTGTTCAGGACATAGTGAGAATCTGCACTTAGAGAAATCAAGCCTGGAGTGGAGCTCCCCTGAAAGCCAGGCACTGGGAAGCCAAGATTGGTTTTCAGAAAGTAAGTGGTTTTCATTTTTCGGTTTTCAAGGACTCTTTCAAGGGCCAAGCAGATGGCTGGGAGATCTACAGAATGGAAACCTGCAGTTCTAATGGGGACACAGAAGTGTGTGTGGAGGGGGTTGTTTGTTTGGGGTTTCTTTTAGCTAAATTGCCTTTTGGTTTGACAGCAATTTACACTATTTATGCAGCTGGAATTCCAGTGCATTTTCATGTGGACTCTCCCTTTTCAACAAAGGACTGAGAAAATTGCCACACTAATTCTAGGAGCTTCCCAGCAGCTCTGAGGCACAACCAGCAGAGAGATTTCCAGCTTAGGAACAGGAAGGCAAGCAGCAGAAGAAAAGCACAGCTCGGCTCCAGGAGCAGCTCTGGCTCCACGCTCAGGGGTTTTCAGGGGCTGTGGCAGTGTGGAAGGCCAGGCTGGCCCCAGCTGCAGCCCCGGGGGCTGTGCTGGCTCTGGGCAGGGCTGACCTGCCTGGCAGAGGCTCCTGTCCCAGGTGTGGGGCTGTGGCACGGCCCAGGTGTCCCCTGTCCCCAGCCCCGCTGCCCCAGGGCTGCCAGACCTTCCACCTGTTTGTACCTCACTAAATCTGGGCTCAAATCTTATTTTCCTGTCCTCTCCACATCATTCCCAGGGTGATTCACTGCAGCCTGCCTGGACAGGTTCCTGTGGGAGGAACCTGCTGAGGAACCCACCCAAGTGAGGCCAGAGAGCACCAGGAAGGGGGCACAGGAATCCCTGCAAGGGCACACAGCTCAGGGCTGGAGGATGAACTCCTCTCTCCCCACCTGGGCTGAGCAAACCGCCTGTGGCATGGGGAAATGGAGCTGGTCCTGCACCTGCACGGGGAAACTGAGGCACAGATGGGGGGGTGCCTGCCTGGAGAGCCCCAGGTGTGCCCAGGATGCTGCAGCCCCCCAGCCCAGGTTTCCCTGGAGCAGAGCACACACACCCCCTCATGTTTGCCTGTGTGTGCTGTGTGCCCGTCCCACTCCTTTTCCTTGCTAGCCTGTCACAACCATTACTAAAATATGCTTATCTCATATATGCAAATAGCAGGATATTTATAAGAGTCTTTGAAATTTCCATAATTGTGCTGTAAAAAAAAAAAAAAAAAAAAAAACTCTTTGCTTATCTCACAAAGTGTTGTAACCACAGTGTTACTTTTATTGAAATCCAAAAATCACCCGGCAAAATAAGAATAGTTAGAAAACTGTCAGGTTTTTATATTTTTGAAATAGAAGGGAAAGAAAGTGAGCAAACCAGGCTTTATTATTTTAAATTAGAAACTTTAATGCTCACCAAAAAGGATATAAACTGTAAATGTATTTTAGCAGTTCCTAGAGAAAAAGAGAGAGGTTTTAATAATAACACTGTGTGCTCCTATATCATTTTCATTAGAAAAATCTTGGAGCACTTTCAGCTTATTAAAGAATGGAATGCCTCAGAAGGCTCTCGGGAGGTGCTGGAGAAAAGTAAAGTAACAAATATAAATCCACATTATCCTCCACCCCGTGGCTCCCTGGAGCTCGCAGCCCCCGTGGGATGCCCAGGTCCCGTCAGCCCTGGCAGGGACAGCGCTGCCCTGGCACTGCCCCTCTGCTCTGCTGCTCATCCTGCGGCTGAGCCAGCCAAGACCTGCAGGGATCTCCCCAAACCTCGTGTCCTGCCCCGGGGGGACGCAGCAGGAGCTCTGCAGGGATCCCTGTGCCCCCTTTGGGAACCCTGGTGCTCTCTGCTCTCACTTGGGTGGGTTCCTCAGCAGGTTCCTCTCACAGGAACCTGTCCAGGCAGGCTGCAGTGAATCACCCTGGGAACGATGTGGAGAGGACAGGAAAATAAGATATTAGCCTGAATTTAGCAAGAGTCGTAAAATGTTCGCTGGAACAACAAAAGGAGGAAGAGAGGCTGTAAAGGTAGGGGGTATTCCCTGGTCTGATGAAGAAAATAATATTAAAAACTCCCCAGTGTTTAATTTCAGGAAATCCAATAGACCAAGTGAGTGCCCAGAAGAGGAACAGCATGTTAACATATCCTAGATAAACAGGAGCCAAGTTGTTACCCTGACAGGAACACGAGAGAGCCCATCAGTGCAGTGGGGGAGAATAATAAATTAAAAACCAGATGGTTCAAAGATGTGATTGCGTCCTCAGCTTCAGCAGGAAGAGGGAAGGGGAATACATATGGATTGCAGGCAGGCCAGGAACACAAAAGCTTGGAAAAAACACAAGAACAGGAGAGGCAGGCTCATCAGAATGAAATTAATTAAAAGAGCAGGACCTCGAGTTATTTTAGGTCCCAGTGGTAGAAACACCAGAATTCCAAGCTCCATTCTTCGTTTATACATAAAGTTTCCTATTTCATCCATGCTCAAAAAAGGACCTCTTTCTTTCTGAGCTAGATAGTGAGTCAAGGCAGATGGGAATTATTCTGAGCTTGGAGAAAACAAAGAAGCACAAATTAATGGCTTACTGGCAGAAAGGCAGTTTAAAGCACTTTGCCAAAGCACATTTTATTCCTACCCTTATCCTACATAGATATTTTTTCCTTTAATTCTGTTCAGCAGAGAAATGCATGACTAAGCAGAGATCCATATCTGCATCGTGCACAGGCTGGAGGGGGCACTAAAACAGGCAAAAAGCAGACAAAAGGAGTGGGGGAGAGTCTGCAGTGGCTGTGCAGTGACTTCACAACTTGCTGCACGTCGTTCAGCAGGCAGAAAATAGAACAAAATGGAACACCCCCCTCTTGCCGGCGTGAACTCTCTCATCCCATCCTTTCTGTGTGGGTTTCTGTGCATCTGCCTGCGTTCTGTCACTCAGAGATGGACATGTGCAGGCACACAGCCGTCCCTGGCTGCTCCACGGGCACTGACTGGAGTGGGGGAGCCCACCCTGGCCAAAATCCCACCTCTGCCTCGATAGGAAGTTGTGCCTTTGGCCTGAGGAGTGGCAGGGCTTTACTCCAGCCTCCTTTGCAGCAGTAAAGCTCTAAATCTGCAGCAAGGCTCTCCCTGCCCAGGATTATGTTCAGCCGTTTCTGGGAGAAGTCTGGAAATGGTTTAACTGTGCAAATTTATCATGCATAAACAATTTAAGTTATGACACCGATAATATTTCAGTCTTAATTTGGCAAAATGATGGAGGCAGAAACTCAAACTGCACTTGTGTTTGAACAGTGTTGATTCTTCCATAACTATTAACTTCCAAGACCTCAATTTGATATCCCCTGGGAACAGATTCCCTCTATGCTGAGGGTGTTAGAAACAGGAGATCAGGAGGTGGAGGTTCAGCTCTTGTTATGAGATTTTCAGCTGCTTTCTTAACTTCCTGTCACCTCTTTTCCCCTTGTGTAAAATTAGGATAATGACATTTCTTCATATGACAGTAGCTTAAAGTGTTCATGTCTGAAATGCTCAGGTGGAAGGCGTTCTACACTTCAGAGATTATTGTTTATTACCACCATTGCTATTACTGATATTTCTGAGAGTTTCACTCTCATGTATGCAATTAGGGCAAAATATTATGAATATTTTGCCTGATTTTGAACTTAAAACCAATTTTGTTCTGAATTAATTCCTTTGAATAGAATTATTCCTGAACTACATCAACTGGGGACCAGCTGCTGACCCCAAGTGTTTAAGAACTCCAGATAATCACCGATGAAAGGAGACAAAAATACATTTTATCTAAGAAGTATCTAATGTTGTGATGGAAACTGAAATGAAAGTATAATCCAGAGAGAGAGAGAGGGAGAGAGAGAGGGATAGAGAGTATTCTTTAATTAAAATCAGCTACCTCAAAAGATGGATTTTCTCAGGAGTGAAATTTGCACTGTGCTGAAGGCTTTCCACTTAAATCCTTGATGATGCAGGGAAAAAGAATTCTCAGGGAGTAATATTGGCATTAGCAGATAGCCACATGCCACTGCACAATAAGGAAAAATCTGCAGAGAAAAAGTATGGCCAATAGAATGGAAAGATGCACAAAACAGGAAACTCCCTGAAACACAAACATGTGATTGTTCAGCAGCAAAGGAATAGTTTGGCAGAGAAGGGGACACCAGACAGAGGCTGGAGGATAGAGAAGGAAAATAAACCCAGAAGCAACAGAGATCAGCGAAAACAACTGGCACTTTGTGCCAGGAGATACGGTAAAAACACTGAAATAGGGTTTTAGATAACGTGTTCAGGAGGATCCATGGCCCTCCCACCACCCCCTGGCAGCTCCTGGTCCTGGGCAAGCACAGGTGGGTTCAAGGCGTGGGGATGGTGTGGAGGCACTGGGAGCAGGGTGGAGCCAGGTGGGAGCAGAGTGGAGCCAGGTGGGAGCAGCAGGTGAGAGCCAGCATCCCCTGGGGCTGGGCAGCACTGTCTTCTCCACCTGCAGAACTGCTGCTGGTGATGATGGTGATGATGCTGATGTTGTTGATGATGATGGTGATGATGATGGTGATGGTGATGACGGCAGCTGTGCTGGAGGGGAGCACTCCCAGTGGCTGCTCATTGGGAATCCTGCTCCCTTCCCAGGCTGGCTGCCATCCCAGATGGTTTCCTGCAGCACAGATGAGGCTCCTGGCCAGGCAGAGTGCTGGTAACTCTGGCTGTGTGCAGGATTACCTGCAGAAACTCCCATTCACCAGCATTATTGCATTGTGTGCAGCAGAGAAGGTTCCAGCAGCTGCTTCACACTGCTTTCCTCACATGCAAATCT
The DNA here is from genome assembly GCF_963513975.1 of Fringilla coelebs. Lineage (NCBI taxonomy): Eukaryota > Metazoa > Chordata > Aves > Passeriformes > Fringillidae > Fringilla > Fringilla coelebs. The sequence continues at coordinate 23,348,875 of NC_140037.1, forward strand.
CTCTTGCAGGAATCTTGTCTAGCAGCCAGGTGGGCTCTGTGAGAAGTGGTTCTGCTGCAGTGAGGAGCAGTTATCTTTTTCTTTTTTAATCTTATTTGTTTTCCTTCCTTTTCAAAAAAAAAAAAAATCAGGGCTAAAGTGGAGGAGCTGCTGGAGAGGTGTCACACCTCTGGGGAACTGGGCAGGGTGTGGGCAGCAGCAGAGCCCTCTCCCTGTGCTCAGGGCACCTTGCTGCCAGGGAGAGCACACACTGAGCTCCAGTGCCTGCTGTAAATACCTCACAGCTCTGCTCTGTGTGATGCAAATGGTTTTGCAGACAGAGCCTAAACCCAAATTGTAAGTCTAATATTGGCCAGGATATTGCAGCCAGGCAGGATGGGATATGTAGCAGGGGACATTTTAATGTGTCAGATTAAAACACCTCTGCAAATCTTGGCTGAGTTCAGGTTCCCAAAGAGCTGTTGTGGATTCAGGAGAAATTTCAGTTCAAGCAGAAGGGTTGGCTAATCATTAAAATACATCATACAGGTAATCTGGCTCACACTCCCAGACCTTTAGAGGCATTTTAACACCCACAGTACTCCAAGTGCTAAAACAGCTTGACCAAATTTGGCATTCAGCATCTCCTGAAAGGAAAACAGAACTCACAGCAGCAGAAGAGCGAGGCCCTCTCAGTGATGTGACTTCCAGGGGAAATCAGAGGCTCCTCCTGAGCTGAGCCCCACGTTCCCAGAGCTCCCAGCAGCCCTGTGCCAGCCTGGTGGCACAGCTGCCACCAGAGCAGGGGCTGGTGTCCGTGGGAGAGGGGAGAGAGGAGCCGAGAGCCAGCCCTGGTGGGGCGTGCTGGCGAGCAGCGTTCACATATTAACAGATTTCCACTCAAACTGGCAAATAGGGATGTCTATGCTCGAGATGCTGTGTGAAAGCCAAGGCAACAAAAGTCAAAATGTGCATACGAGAATATGTGGCACACACAGTATATGTCACAATGTTTACCATCACTTCAAAACATGCACCCGCCCACAGCTCTTCACTAGCAGCGTCCTGGAACTTCTCCAATTGGGATTTGCTATATGAAGCAAAAGTCAATTAAAATCAGCCATTATTGTACAGATCACGAGATCCATAGCAGGAGATCCCGTACTCATCCCAGATGCTCATTAATAGCAGTGTGTTGTAAACAACCCAGGACAATTGCTTGGGGTTTGTAGACTTTTCTGATGGCTGTGTTTGCTCAGTTAACACGCAACATTTTTAAATGGGTTGGATTCAAATTTTTAGCAAATATCAAATTCCCCAGAAACACAGTTCTGTTGCTTTCTGGAACTGTTTCAAATGTAGGTCAGAGTCAGTAAGGATGCTTAGCTAATGAAAACAGAGGCAGGGGGAGGAAGATTTGGGGAAGGGAAACTGTCTGCCCAGCTTGCTAGAGGAGCACCAGCTCGCCCACCTTCCGTCACAGAGCTGCTGCTGGTGAGGAGTGGTGACTCATCTCTGCATCACACCAGGCCCACAGCTCCAGGTGGAAAGTCACCACCTGCTGAAGCCTGCTGTGCTTCCCTGGCTTCCCTCAGTGCCTTGAGGAGCTCCTCCATGCAGTTCAGGAGACGTTCCAGGGAGGTAACACTGCGCAGCCCCCTGTGCAGGAGCTCATGTCACTGTAGGGATCCAAACCCATGATGGTTTGTGGAGGTTTACTGGCCTGATTCAGTGAAACCCATGCAAGAATGGCCTTGAGCTGAGATCATTTTTGGGGTAGGTGGAGGTTTCCAGTCCTTCAGATAGAGCCAAACACCAACATCCATCTCCCAGCTCCCAGGCCAGAATTACAGGTGAACCTGACCCTTCAGTCCTGCTCAGAAACAAAACAGTGGCAGGGCTTTTTTGGTCAAATAAAACATCAGCTCAATATGAAACAAACTTCTTTGTTTTGGAAAAAGATTGCCCCACCCCTACACACACGCACAAATGCACACACTAATTTTTAGGCCTGATTTATAAACAAAAATTCTGTAATTAGCACAATTTTGTTTGTAATTAGCAGGGATAAGTTGTTTGCTTTAGTGCCAATATCAGTAACAATGGAAGTGTGCTTGCTCTTTTGTTTTCAACTCTTTCACTGCCTCTTTATGTTTAGTTTCAAGGTGAGATCAGTATCTGGAAACATAATGTCATTTATGCTGTTATCATTTTATGAACTTCAGCAAATCTACTCCTGATAATGTATTATAATTATACTGGTAATCAAAACTGGATTTGAAAATGTAGGAGGCCTGGTGCCAACTGCCACTGTGTGTCTGACCAGATCACGAAAGGAAAACAACAGTTACTGGCATTTATTGTCAGGGGAGCTTCAACTCAGATCTGCAGACAGATATGGACTGCAAAAATGAAATGGCTGTTCATCTCATATGTATACCTAATTTCTGTGGATTTTCAGACCGGCATCCTAGTCTCTGTCATGCTCGTTCCTATTTTCTTCTCAGTTTTCCTTTAAGAGAAGCTTCCCTACTCTAAAGCCAAATGCAATGTTCCCTGCTGTGATGGATTCCTTCTTTTTCCTTCCTAATTGGAGCCATTTCATCAGATCGAATTTTGACAAAGATAGTAATTGTCATCCAATTTTAAGGCAATGACAAGATCAATATGAATTCTCAGATGACAAGTATTATTACTGGGTGAGCACAAAGAAACAAAGAAAATGAAAAATCCATGTTCTAGGGATCAAAACAGTTAGAGGCACATGGTTGCCTTGATCCACGTGTGTGTGAATCCTGTTTCAACAATAGAGGCTGTGCCTGTGCGTGGATGGGGTAGAACAGATGGCCTTTGGCAGGCAAATAGTGCAGGAAAACGAGCACCCAGTGCTTTAGTACGCTGCAGTTTGGGTAATGTGGGACTCAATTAACTTGCCACCAAACGGGCTTGCAGGGAAAATTACCCACAGCCCCATCTCAGAGAATTCTGCTCCTCCCTAACATTTTGTGCTCCTTCTGTTCCCCAAATGCCAGGAGTAAATGCCCAAGGAAACCCTGCTTCTTTAGGGTAAATATATTCAAACTGTATTTATGTAGGCAGAAGTACTTGATTATTTTTATAACATTGTTTAAATGAGATGATCTGATTAGTTAATGGCCCAAAGAGTTCAGGCAGAGTTCAGATAAGGATCTAAAACGTGCAGCAGCATCTCCCGACGTTCTCCACACCACGGTGGAGGAATTCTGCCATGTGTGCAGAACTTGCCAGGTACTGTCATGTTGTTTTAGCAGGTTCACCCTGCAACAAGACATTTCTTCAAGGCATTTGACCCTCAGAGCTCAGCCACTGTTCTGTATTTGCTGCTCAGAGTGCGTCCAGGTTTCCACTGCACACTCCTGTCTGGCCATTAAACCAGAGCTCCTCCTTTCCCACCCCAAAGTGTTAAACCCAAGGAATTAGAACCCGCCTGGGTCTGTTTTTTTGGGTTTTTTTTCTTTTTCTTTTTCATTATTTATATTCAAAATACATTTTAACAGAGGAAAGGCAAAATAATACATGGTTGTCGTGCTAATTGGCAGCTGCTCTGGGTAACAACCGTGACAAGTTTCAGCTCTGTCCACTCCAAGGCAGCCAAGTCATTAAGGGTTTCCAGGCAGAGAACTGGGTTATGAAACCCAGCACTCACTGCTGGTGTCCCTGCATTGCTGAGCACGTTCCCAGCCACCCAAATGCAGGTTCAGTGGGATTATGATCCGAGGAGGAAGGCCTCGGCCAAGCGCTGAAAAGATGTTTGTTAGCCTCCAAAATATAAATAAAATATTTACAAAGAGAATAATTGACTTTCGATGTTTACTTCAGGCTATGGTTAAGCAGGCAGTGTCTGTACTAAGCAATGCAGTGACCACCTGCCACAAATGCTGTGATATTTGACAGATCCCTTTCTGCCAAGAACTATAATTCCTATTTAAATCTAAATAGAGGAGCCATGAATGCAGATTTCTCATCACAAAGACACTGATGTTAATCCCCAGTACAGAAAAATAAGAAAAGCCAGAACGTTTTATTGGATTTTATATGGAAGATAATTAAACAGTATTTCTTCTTTACTTGTATACAGCATCCCATCAACCTTCCTGCTGAAATTTGTTTATAAAGAAAGCCAGAAAGTTTTATTACATTTTTATGTAAAAGAAAATTAGCATTTTGTGGTTTTGAACTTACATTAGAATAACAAAAAGTGGGTAAACAAAAAATGACCAAAGAATGATGAAAATAAACAGAAAAAAACAGTAAGGAAAGCAAAACACTGTTCTCATACACACAATTTCATATTCTGAGCATGCAAACCAAATAAATGTTTGTGTGCATATGTATGTATTGTATATATTCATGTACCAAGCAGTTCTGCAAACCTAAGCTGATGGAAGTTGGGAAATGCTGGAATTAGATGTGCTCGCACACCCCTAATTTGCCCTTTCTGATTGTGGACACAGAACGTATGCTGGGGTTTTTTTCCACATACACCCCACAGAAAATGGTGCAGTGTAGGCAGAAAATTGGCTGTGAGAATGATGTAATCTCCGAGAGCTGCTTTGCAGGAGCTGTTTCTGCTCTGCCCACCAGGCAGTTTGGTATTTGGATGTACCCAGGGAAGTGGTGGTGGCATGTTCCCCAGCAGGTGGGTGCTGCCAATCTGGGCTGTGCAAAGTGGGGCTGGGGGTGCTTTAGAGGGGCTCTGGCAGCGGGGAGGGGGCAGGGGGAGCTGTATCCAAGGCTGCATCCTCGGCATGTAAAAATGCTTCCCTTCAGCCTGGGCTGCCATTTACTGCATTATGTGATGCATGTGGATTTTCCAAACAAAAGATGCTTATGAGGAGAGTATATTTTAAGATCCCTTTCATGACTGCACAGACCCCTCTCCAAGCAGATGGCCTGACAGTTGCAAGGAAACTATTCATAAGCCAGAAGTAGCGTTTTAAATTCTTTAAAAAAAAAAAAAAAAAAAGAAGACAGCTTGTTCTCCATGTACATTTTAAGCAGGTACTAATTCTGTCTGTGGCAGCACCTTGCCCACCCCTGCAGCACCACGGCACCCTCCTGGCTGCTCCCATGCACGGGGGACCACTGAAATTCCAGTTCCACTCACTGCTAACTTGGAGTAACATTGGAGATTCAACAGTTTCCCTTGTGTACCCAAAACAGGCAGGATCCACTGAGAAAATGTTTCTTGTGAGTGTGTAGAAACAAGAATTTTCAAAGGATGTGAATATATTTAACTCCATTTTCATTCTCAGCCTTGACTGCTACCTGGATGTTGTTAGCAGTCTTTGGGGAGAATAACCAGCTGAGAACAAAGTAACTGAACCTGAGCCACTTCAGCATCCCTAAGTTCATGTATTTGGGGAGGAATCTGGGAGCAATGGCTTCACACAGCTGCATTTGCTGACCCTTTTAATTGCCTGCCACAGAACCTCCTGCTCGAAGGAAACCAGCCCTTCCATATCGTGCACTTGATAAATAAATAATGCCATCCCTCTGGAGACAAGGATTCCATCTCCAGCACAAGGACAGGGACTGAGTGTCCTTCCAGTCTGGGGAGATGGTTTGTTTTTGCTTTTCCTTCACCTCAGGAGCTGAGGCTTATTATTTGTCACATCAAACACATTTAGAAGTATTTCTGAAAAATTTGCCTAATATCCTGCAGCAATGAGTTGCAGGGTTGATTATACACTGCACGAATGTTTTCAGCATTTTCCCTTCACCTTTCCATGCATATTTGTGCTTCAGAGAAAACAGAATAAATAGCCCCTTCTCTCTGCTTCTGTTATATCATCTCTTACTCTTGTGTTTTGTAAACTAAACAATGCTGGTCTTTTTAATCACTTTTTAGATGGAAGCCTCTTTCCTCATGTGTTTAATCATTTTTTCTGCACTTTTCTGCTGCAGAAGTGCATACATGAACAAGGAGTAAGAACCTGGTGAAAGTGATGCCTAAAGAGGCTGCCTGCAGCAGAGGCTGACAGAGTTCAAGAACAAAGCAGGGATTTATTGAAAGGCCTCCAAGGATGCACCTTGGGCAGTGCAAGAGCTCAGCCAGGGCTGCACCCAGGATGGACTCTGGGGCAGGAGCTCTCCCACTTTTATGAGTTTTGGGCCATTTCCATGTTGGGTTCAGGTTCCAGTCCCAGCTCAGGTTCTGCAGTCCCACCCTCCCAGGCTGCTCTCCTCCATTCCCTGTTGGCACTTTTGGGGCTGGAGCTGCCCTGGTGTCCTTGGTTCTGGGCTGGACAAGGATTGTTCTGGATTGTTCTGTGTGCCTGAGCTGTGAGCAGAGCTGCTGGCACTGGGTGTGGAGTTCAGGCTGTGCCAGGGCAGTGCAGAGTCTGGGGAATATGGAAGGCATCAAAGTCTCCAGGAGAAATTTGCTCTCCAGTTGGGACCAGGGTCCTCATGGAGGCGCAGTCAAGGCACTTCTCCTTTGGCAGCCTTTTGTTCCCTGCCCTGCAGAAGCTTTTTGCTTTTTCCTTTCTGGATCCACAATCTCTGTGTGCTGTAAAGGCTAGAATCTTTCCTGGGGGAAAGCAGCACACTCTTCAGGGGGAGTGCCTGGCCATACACAGGTTATTTGAAGACCAAGGCCAAATACATCTTAAAAAGGATTCCCCCAGCCTAATTTTAGCCCTCCGACTTTCCTTTCATTCTTAAAATCCAACTGGATATATCTTGTCCTTGGAAAGGTCTTTGCTAATCCTGTTTGTTGTTTTAAATGCTATGGAAACATTTCCATTGTGGATTAATGTGCTGTTTCAAAGCAGTGGAGATTTTAAGATTGCCATTAATTCAGAGAAAGAGATTTCTGTTACTATTACAGTCCTTTTGGAAACTTAATTTCATTCAATGTCCCTTTGAAGGCTTTGCTCTAGAGTGTTAAATGAATGCTATCAAAGGCCATATTAAAGAGGATTGTATGTAGTTGACCAGGGTTCATGCTAGGGCCTAGTTTTAGACAATATCTTACACTGAAAATATGGTTCTTCAATTATACCTTCTATTGCAGAAATGAAATTACCTTGAACGCCTGGGTGTAGTAGGCTTATTTCTTAGAATACAATAGAAAATGGTCAAATTCTTCCTCACAGTAAAACATATCTGATTAAAAAATGAAAGAGAGAAAAATGTGAAAAGCAAAATCAGTCATAAGAACCCTGGGATCAGTGAAAAGACAGCTTGGACAAAGGCTCTCCATTTGAGGAGCCCAAATAATTCCAGGATTGTCTGAATGCTTCAAGCAGAAGTGTCTAAAGTGCCTAATGTTCTGCCAGCTGATTCAGTATGCTGCAAAGGGGGATCAGAGGGCCAAAGTGAATATGCAGAAGCTTTTAAATACATTCCCACTATTCACAGTAATCAAAGTAACTTGCAAATACATCTTAGCAAAACTTAACATCTTTGAGATCACAATCGTAAAAAATAATTGATACAATTAGAGGTATGAAGCTACATTTTGTGTAACTGCAGCTCTTCACATTTATTATGCTTCTAAGTGTTTTCTTGTCTGCTTTCCCAACTCATAATGTACATCTGATTTATTTGGGGAATTATAGTGATTGCAGTCCTTCCCTGGTTTGTTTTTTTGTTTTTTCTGCAGTGCTTTAGGTGTGTTTTCAGCGTGCCCAGGGCCCAGCCCTGCAGGGACACCTGGCCAGGCTGCTCTGGCAGGCAGTGCTGGCACCTTGGGCTGGGCTTTGGCTGGGATGAGTGGCTGCTGCTGCTGCAGACACACACAGCCTGCTGTGCAGCTCCCAGACTGCCTGCCTGCCTAATTCCAGGATTACAGCCTAAGGACAGGTAGGGATGATGAGCAAGGGGAGAGGATCTTACGTCCTTGCGTCCACAGGGAGCTCTGTGCCTCTGTCCTGCTGGCATTAGCCATGTAAGCCTCTCACTCATCCACCCTGGGAAGAGTGATTTGCTCAGCCTTTGGTGTTTTGCTCAGGTTTTGATGTGCTAGCTGAGAGAACTCGGTGGCTGCTCGTGTGTATGGGAATTAATTATGAATTTAGGCTGTATAAAGCAATCCTGTGGGCTCCTGCTTCATTAGCAATCTGATCTGCTAGCCCCTGCCCTGCTGAGTGCCTCAGTTCACACTGCAGACCCCATCGCTGGGAGGAGCAGACATTTGGGTGGAATCTGGGATGTTTCACCAGTTGTGTGGGATTTAGGTGGAATCTGGGATGTTCCACCAGTTGTGTGGGATTTAGGTGGAATCTGGGATGTTTCACCAGTTGTATGGGATTTAGGTGGAATCTGGGATATTTCACCAGTTATGTGGGATTTATGTGGACTCTGGGATGTTTCACCAACTCTTTGCATTAAATTCTTACCATCCTCCTCTCACCAGGAGGGCAGCTCATGGTGAGAGGCCAGAGCACAGGATAAGTGTTGTTCTCCCTGCTGAAAAGGTGTCCTGTGGAAAAGATTCCGTTGATTTTCTTTCCCAGAGAAAGCAAGTTAGAGTTAGGGGTCTGGCCTGTGGGCATGGATGTGCACCTTGAGGCTCCTGCTGCCTTCAGGGACAGTAAAATGTCCCAACAGCCGCAGCTGAACAGCAGAACACAAGAGTGAAGTGGTTATCTTCTTCTTTTAACCAGCCTCTTCTTATTTGTAAACTAATTAAAATTATTCTTAGGCAATTTGATACCCCCAGCCACCGCCTGCAGGAACCTTATTGTCTGCTTAAAAGGAATCATTTTTGTTTTCCATGAGAGACCTGGATAGGACAAAGAAACATTTCTATATTGTATGCATTGGCAAGAAGCAGTAGACAGGCTGTAATCTTGGTCAGTCTGACTTCTACAATTATGGAAAATTACAAAGATTGATGTTAGTTGCAATTTATCTTATTCACAAACTGGTACAGGATGAATCTTCTTCTTTGAAATACATATTTCACTAAAACTAGAGTACATATGAAGCGATTTCTTTTTCTTTCTTTTCCCCATCAGATTGATAATAGTCTGTGTAGGAAAGAGCTGAAAAACACAAAAAGAAAAAGTTGGAGCTATTTGAATTGTCATGGCAATATCCTGGATTTTTCAAGAAGTTTGGTTCTGTTTAGCTAGTCACTTTAATTTTCCTTCACTAACTTGTCTCCATTCTCTGCCACAATGATAATTCTTTATATGACTGTCAGCCCTTTGCATTGTGACAGCTTAAATTAATGTTTTGATATTTCTCTCTTTGTAAGAATACAACAAAGAAGACAACTGCCAAGGATAGGACAGAAACTATATGAATGTAAAACAGACACTGCACACCAATAAAGCCAGAAGGAATAATTTTCATGTTATTGCCTTGTTAATCAGCTTTTGCAACAACTAATCCTGGAGCCTTTGGGTTCTCTGGGCTGGCATGGCCCTGGTGCTCCATCTGGATCATGGGGAACTTCTTAGGGGGACCTTGGGCATTCCTGGGAATGCTGCAGCCCCCTGAGGCTGGGCAGATCCCACAGCTCAGGCAGGCTGGTCAGCCTCTGGAACTGCCCCAACCACAGCTGGGGGCTTTGCTGGATTGGCTTGTTTTGCCCTCACAACCACGACACCCTCCTGCACACTGAAACCCTCCTGCAAACGAATGCACGTTCATCTCAGTTTTACACACCACCCTGAGCGCTGAGAAGATCAGTGAGAAGAATTCCAAAAGGAAGGTGAAGGAGGAGTTGGAAGGGTTTGATTTGGCACTTACAAAAGAAATGATGAAAAGGAATTGTCTTTAAGATTTTGTGGAGGTTTACACCAAGCCTTATCTAAGGTTCAAGGCCTTTAGCAGCATCGTTCCTGCTCTTAATGTATGCTTCCAAAATCCCAACCCATCTGGCATTGCTGTAAATGAAGCTTGACTTCAATGAGGATGGTGGTTTTCAATGTTCTTTAAAAAATCCTTTTAAAAAGATCTGAGATATCAGATGCAGTTTAATGTTTCAGTATAGCTGAGGATTTCATTATTGCCTTCTCTCATTTTTATCATTTTCCGTCTGTTTCTCCTCTCACACATTCCTTCAGGACCTGGCCTCACCTGAGAGATGAGGAATTTAAATGAAAGTAGAACAAAAAAAAAATCAATTAATCCATTCTTTGTGGCAGAAGCCACCAGATGATGCTGTTACTCTTACAGCTTCTTAGCATGTGAGCAAGATTTCAGTTTTTGAAGGAATGTTGCATTGTTATTAGCTTAGTTTTACAGTAATCCTTTGAGAGAAGCTACCAGCAGAGTGTGTTTTCTGCTTTATTCTCTGTAGGATGCAGTTCTTAGGACAAATTACATTCCTTGGAGTTAAATGTGCAGTGCCATGCTGCAAAGTAGTGTGTTCCAGTAGGAGGAGGATCTCCTGTGATGACTGCAGATACCACTGTTACAGGGTAAAAATAATAATTAAAAAGGGAAAAGCGTAAAGAAAATGGGTTTCACTTAGCAGCAAGTCCATGTTACTTCCTGGTTTATCAACAGATGAGAGCCAAACCCCCAAATTCTGTCACAGAGAAAGGAGAGTTGTCAGAGCTGGAAGAAGGAGAGGACACTCTCGTCAGTGCAGATGTGCTGGGCCATGTCTGAGAGCCGTCAGGAGAGCGCTGTTTGCATCTCCAAACATCCCTTGACCTGTGCCTCTCCCTCTTTAACTGAGAGCTGGTCCCAGAGAGCTTCAAAGAATAGATCAAAAGTGTGAGCTGTACTATTTCTCTCAATGGACCACAAGTGCTGAAAGCTAGAGATGAAAAATTTAACATCAGATTTGTCAAATATTTCAGCGCCGATGGGATCATTTCAGCAGAAATGACCAATGGCAGCGCTTATCCATCAAACTGAAGGTTTAATATAAAAAATAAATAACACGGGAGATAGGGCTTCTAGTGGATGATTCATTTATGCATTTTAATTAGAACACTTGATTGTTTAAATGCAAATGAAGCAAACTCAGAAATGCCAGTGCATTGCCTCGGCGTGGAAACCCCGGGCGGGGTTTGCTCAGGTGTGCCACTGGGAAGGTGTCACTGTCCCTGCTGATCGCCACCAGCTGCTCCTGACTCTGCTCTGCCAGCAGCAAAGCCCCACCTGGGGGCTCCTGCCCCAGCCTGGACACTGATCTCACCTGGGCACTGTACTGGGGGACACGTGCCAGCGTTCGAGCAGCGCCGGAGCCGAACGGCCTCGCCACGTTTCTCTTCACAGAGAAAAGCCAGGCACAATTCTTGCCAAGGATTTCTGAGGTTCACGCTCTCTGAACCCCAGAGAAAGGGGAAGCACAGTTCTTATCCCTTGTTGTGCCTGTGTGGGGCTCCTGCCCCAGCCTGGACACTGATCTCACCTGGGCACTGTGCTGGGGGACGCGTGCCAGCGTTCGAGCAGCGCCGGAGCCGAACGGCCTCGCCACGTTTCTCTTCACAGAGAAAAGCCAGGCACAATTCTTGCCAAGGATTTCTGAGGTTCACGCTCTCTGAACCTCAGAGAAATGGAAAGCACAGTTCTTATCCCTTGCTGTGCCTGTGCTGTGCCACAGTAGAATGCAATATGGAGATTGTTTGCCCGAAGTGAGGATGTTTGGGTTCCTTGGCCTGTCAGGACCAAGGGTGTGTGTGTGTGTCAGGACTGTTGGCTGGCAGTCACAGGATCCTGGGCAGTGTGTGCAGAGTGAGTGCTTGGCAGATTCAGTTTAGATGAAATGTACATAGCACAATAAAGTAATTCATTAGCCTGATATCCATGGAGTCAGATGCATCGTTCCCTCTCCTTGGTCGGAGTCACCTTTGATTTACAATAGAACGAGGTAAGATCAAACCAACAAGAGGCTGCCCTCCCTATAACTGAGATTATCTCTGCCCTGGGATTTCCAGGCTTGACCACCATTTAATGTAAAGTTCTGTTTATGTTTTATAGATCTTACAAGAAGGAAGAAGCAGGCACACCCGGAAGCCAAGAGAGCCCATTGCAGAGCTGATGCACCCAGGCTTTGCTAAGCCAATTAAGCAATTGAATAAAGGCCACAACTGAAATGGACTCAACAGATCAGTGAAATCAAATGGTGAAAATTAATATACTAGGAAATTAAATGGGAATTATGAAGCTGAGAATGAATTTGATTTGTTGTCCTTGGGCTGGACAGGAAGCAGCTCTTTTCTTTGCAGTCTGAAGGATGTTTGTGTCCGTCAGGTGTGAGGTTTGTGCTGGTTCTTCCCAAAAGAGACCCTCTGTAACAAAGGGTGATCCTGACCTGTTCCATTTAAGGAGGAGGTACAGCCACCACAGTGCTGGCAGCAGCTCTGCTGCATTCTTTTCTACCTTAAATCTCCCTGTTGTAACAAGTTACTAGCTTGCTGCTCTGATTTTCCCTTCCTAAGACAGAAAATCTTTCCGTAGAAGTGACACAGATGACAGCCATATCAAGCAGCAACAGCTTTGGGGGGAAAAAAATAATAAATCCAGAAGAATCTTCCTAATTATATGCAACATTTACAGAGTTTGGTGTTTACTTTTAGGGACCTGTATGTAGTGCTGTTTCTCCATTATAGAGTGCAAGTATGCAAGTGTGTCTTTGAGATAAGGCAGTATCATCCTGGTATAATGGAAAGGAAATGAAAAGAAAGAGTTCAAAATGCTTTATATTTTGGGATCTTCACTTGTGGTGTTGACAGCAGCTGCAACAAAGATTCAGGTTAAAGACAACTTAAAATTCATGTTGAACATCTCCGTGGCATTAGCACAGCCAGTAATCAGTCTTTTACCTCTGTCCCTGTGGAGTGCACAGCCACGAGAAGGAAAAGCTTTTTGTCCAGAAGCTGTCCATGGTGCCTGGGAATGAATGCACTTCCTTCCATCAGGATCCTCACTCCCTTCAGATCCTGCTCGTGGTGATCAGGACCAGACCTGGTGGATGATGTTCCCATGGAAGCCTTGAGCCGTGAGGTTCCAGGAGGAGGCTCGCTGTCATGCAGCGTCTGCCAGGCTCACTGCAGGCTGCTTGTCAGAGGAGCAGAGATGTGGAGAGCAGGCTGGGGAAACTCATCCTTGTCTGTGGAAACTCATCCTTGTCTGTGGAAACTCATCCTTCTTTCCCAGCCTAATGAAAAATATTAAGTGGACAGTGCAGTAAAATACATAAAAAATAAATTCTTTGTGAGTTCTTCTACAGCAGTTGCTTCTACACCCTAGATTGGACAATGAATGCAGGTAAATTCCTATCCTGCCCTAGACTAAAATACTTCTCTTTTTTGTCCCATCAGGCTAAATTTTGCTTATAATTAGAGTTTTTCTAGGTTTGATTCAAGCTGATTTCAAGGAGCATTTTTGCTAATGGAGCAGATTTTCCTTTGAGCGCAGGCTGTGCTGCCCTTGGGCTGGAGCAGAGGGCTCTGTGAGGGCACGTGGAGCAGCTCCTGCTCTCCCCAAATCCTTGATCAGCACAATGTGATTGACCACGGGGGCCAGGGCTCACCACCCACCTTTCCAGGAAAGCCACATCAGGTTACATCCCTGCCCACAACAGGGGACTGGAGCAAGGGGATCTTTGAGGTCCCTTCCAACCTGAGCCATTCTGTGCCCCAGGAGCTGGGACTTTGGCAGGAGGTGGGAGAGGAAAGGAGTTTTCTCACCAGCTGGGTTGGACATCCCCAAGGACGTGTGAGTCCTGAAATCCATCTGTGCCACAGCTCAGCTCAGAGCATGCCAAGGCTGCTGAGGGAACTTCTGTCAGCAAGTCTTCCCCAGCATGAGAGGTGTGCTGCAGAGCCAGAACTTCTGTTTGGGCAGAGCCCAACAGCACCAGTGAATTAAAGACATCATTGAAGTTTGGCAGAATTGCAGCACAGCAAGGTCATCTGCAGCGAAAGCAGCCGAGCAGGTTGGCATGGGAGATGTTAATTGGATTTTCCTTTTCTCCTCAGGAAGGTTCAGAGCTCTGGGATCTCACCCCAGAACAAGCTGCATGGATATGTCCAGTGACAGTGTGAGCTGATTATTGTTCCTTCCTCACGGCTCTCCAGCTCCCTAACAACAGTATTAGCATTAATATTGTGCCCAGGGCCCTGAGGATGGGCACTGATGGAACTCAATCAGCTCCCAAAGAACAAAGGATCCCTTTTCCATGGCACCCTGTGGCTGTCAGAGGGTTGGATTAGCAGCTTGTCAATCCTCCGCTTCCAGCTTTGCCGATGCACTCCTGAACGCCTGGTTAGCGCGTGGAATTACATTATCTGAAAAATTAATACAAAACATTCAGCCAAAGCTATGTGCTATTCCCTCCTGACCTGATTATTCTAGATTATTTAACTAAGTAGCCAGCATACCCCCTAATTTAAGTGCTGAATTTCTACCACACAGAACGTTATCTTTTCTCATAAAAGAAGCCCACGAAAAGAGCAAGCTCAATTGCCAATTATGCTTCTTCCATGAAATCTCTTCTATCCCCTTCAGGATAGGTTTGGGTAAAAATATAATTGCAGTGGATAAGGAAGCTTAAGAAAAGATGTAAGTGAAAAATGTTATGTGTTGGCATCTGATTGATCCATTTGAAAGAAAGAGAAGGAGAATTTGATGAGATGGTAAGGAGCTCATAGTTTGTTTCGAAGGAACCCAGCATTTTTTTAACCTGTACGGGGTGCTGAGCTATAATTAAGAACGGCAAGTCAGTGAAAAATCTATTTAAACTCTGACAGCTTCTCTGCATTAGCATTTTTGACATCTACATTTGCTCTGGCAAATCACTAATGTAATTTTTTTTTTCAAAATTATATTTTTATTAGCTTTCTGCATATAATAACAAAGTAAAAACGATGTTGCAGCCTGGACAGGTCTTTAACTCAAAAGCTCAGCACTTACATCATGCTTAATTACCTGCCTGATTATTGTTTTTATTCTGAAAGAAGTTTCATAAATATGTTTTCATCTATAAAGCACCTTTAAAGGGAAAACAACTGTTTGATACTAGCAATCAGTGAAAAGTATGGCAAACCCTAGATTATAAACACTGTGATTGATATCAAGGTACTCATCTCTAGGGATTTTTATTAATATTAATAATAATAATAATAAATAAAACCAATAATTTATAAAATTACTTTCATTATAATTCATTATCATAATTACTACCATTATTATTACTGTATAACCATTATTATCGTTATTAGCATTATTACCATTATTATTACCTTGGGGTGAACTTTGAGTTATACAGGTCTTTGCCATTAATAATTATCCTAAGGCAAGGGAAGAACCAGGGCTCAAGCCTGGTAACTTGTGTATAGGTGTAATATTTTCAAACACATCAACAATCTTCCTCAAAGTGTGAAGAATTTGTGATAACATTTAAGTCAGATGCACTGTGAATGTGTTGGGTTTAATTTGATAGCAAAGAAATACCATCATTAATTAGAATGCTTTCAGATTAGTGTTTGTCTTGCATAATTCAACATTTGCCAAAGTTCAGGAAAGATATGCACTAAATAGAAATTATTACTTTGATAATGCTGCTACATTTCCTCTCCTTATTTTTAATATGGCTTTTTAATTTGGGTAATGAGTATATATCACTAATCATTTTGAAAGCCTATTACCAACACCAACCAATTCGTCAACTTGAGTTAATAATTTACTTTATTAGAAAAATTGGAACCGGACACAGCTGTGGAGGGCTGAAGGAAATAAATAATAATTAAAAAAAAAAAAAGCCTCCTTAGCAGATAACCTATTTTCCTATGTGCATAAAATGCCCCTTGTTCTGTCAAGACTTGTTTTCCCACTGCTGGAACTCTTTGGTGGCCATTAAGCTCCTGCTCGAGACACATTCTACTGCAGGGCATTTGGAAATTAAATGCTGGAGGAATTAGAAGAAGAAGGTCTTCTCCCATGCTTAATTTTCCCATGTATTATTAGTAGCTGCCTCTGCACTGCTAATGCCCTTCTCCCACTGTGTAGGCATGAGCTGGCAAGGTCATTTGTTTTTCAACGTGTTTACTGGAAAAATGCAGTTGTATCTGAATGATTGTTTTGGGAAAAACAAAAATCTTGGGATGAATCATAAGTGAAGAAAAAAAGGTCATTTGAGAAGATTTCAATAAGGGGAGAAATTGATAAAGAATATGGAAATGCATTCTAATTAGAATGAAAAGTTTGAAGACTGCACCCTGTAGTGAAATTAGTGTCTGCAGCAGACAATGCTCCTCATTAACAAACCGGGACCTCACTTTTATTACACTTAAACCAAGATTCTTCTCTGTGTCCTGCCACTTAAAAACATGCATCAGTGACCACAACACTCACCCGTGGTTACCCTTAACCCTCTGCAGTTGTGAGCAGAGAGAAGCTCTGAAAGAAGCCCCAGCCCAACGAGGGATGCTGCAGAGATGGAGTGTTCTGTGCTGAAACCGAATCTGCCTTTGAATGGTGGAAGAATAATAAGGACCCTGCCTACTGAATCATGCTAAATGCAGCATTTATTTATTTTTAGTACAGTTTTATCTGGTGACAATGCAGTCATCATAGCCTTTTGTTGTTAAGGTGTGTGTATATTTCTATTTGAAAACCTTAGGCTAAGAAAGGCATGAACAGCAAAGCTTTGAACACGAGCCCCATCCAAGCAGTCACCACTCCAGTTCCCCCAAATTCTGACATTTTTCATTACTCTGGGTCGCTCTATGGGAAGGAGAGGAAGCACAAAAAGAAATGAGCAAACACCCGGAGAAATTTAAATTAGAAGCCTTGTCTTTAATAAGATCTTGCTGTGACATTAATCCCTGTCTGCAGCTGAGGTATTGTTTGCCTTTGTGGGAGCCCTGGGCTCAGCTCTGCCTCCCGAGCTGTGAGCCAGCCCTGAGCACAGCTCTGCCCAAAACTGCCCCAGCCCAGGTGAGCTCAGCCAGGCACAGCCCAAACCCATGAAACCCCTCCTCAGACTCCCCCCGGAACATTCCACCAGGCCCAGCTATTCACACGCAGTGAGTTTCAGCACATTTCCTGTTTTCTGATGAAAGCGAATTTCCCTGGGATATGGTGAGTGCTGGTTTATTGCTGCTCTCAGCCCACATGCTTGGAAAGCAGGAGCTGCATCTGCACAGCTGAGCCAGCCCCATCTGTCCCAGCGGCTGCCCGTGCCCACGGCTCCTGCAGCCAGCCCTGCCCGCAGCCCATGCCAGCCCTGCTGCGCCAGGAGCCTCACCTGAGCTGCCCAGCAGCAGGGCTGGGTACCCAGGCTGATCCCTCAGAGACACCTGAGAGCCCTTCCAGGACCTGGAGGGGCCACAAGACAGCTGGAGAGGGACCTTTCACGGGGAGCTGGAGTGACAGGACAAGGGGAATTACCCCAGTTAGGGGTCATACAAGGGCTAACCCTCTTTAAACTGAGTGTGGGGTTTAGATCAGATATTAGGCAGAAATTGTTCCCTGTGAGGGTGGTGAGCTCTGGCACAGGGTGCCCAGAGAAGCTTGGGTGGCCAAGCCCTGAAGTGCCCAAGGCCAGGCTGGACAGAGCTCTGAACGACCTGGTGGAGCTGAAGTGTCCACAGCCACGGCAGGGCTGGGGGGAAGGTGATCTTGAAGGTGATGCAAACCATCCCTGGGCTCTGGGATTCAGCAGGGATGAACTCCCCAATCCCTGGTGCCTCAGAGCACGTCTGGGACAGACACAAAGCCTGACTAGCATAGCAAGAGGAGGCTGCTTTTATTTACTTCTTTAGTCTTGTGGAAGAAAAGGGGGGCAGGGTGTAGATAAAGGTAATAAACACCTCCAAGCTGTGGCAGGGTTGGAAATGATTCTGCTGTTTATGGTTTCTCCTGGCTACAAGTAATTCTGCGTCTGTTAAATGGCCAGCAGAGCCTGAGAGCACAGGCTGGGCCAGGGGCAGCAGGATGACAAAGGGGAGCACACAGCCACAAGGCAGGCATCCCTCTGCAGCTGGCCTGACTCCTCTGCTGCTTTATGGGCCTTGCTCTCCCTGCTAAACCCTCGTGTCCCACTGGTGTCAGCTCCAGGGAGCCCTCCTGGGCATGGGAGCACTCCAGACATGAAGAGTGAGGTTTTCCTGCCGTGGCAGAGCCTGGCTGCTCACACACACACCCACACACCCCTCACAGCTCTCTGGATCATCCTCCACTGCCCTACTGCTCCTGCTGTGTTGTGCCATTTGGGTACATGAGTGTTCAAAACAGGAACTTCTGTTAATTTCTCTGTCGGGAGTTCGCCTGGCTGAGGTGGTCTCTGGGATCCCTGCTGCCCCAGGCTGGCAGAGCATGGCTGGGCAGGGGGAGCAGAGCTGGAGGGGGGATGCTGCAGAGCTGCAGCTAATTACAGTCAAAAATCATAACTTTAGACAACTCTAATGTTTGCAGCTGGAAAGACTTAAAAGCTATTTGCCTCTAATCTCCCTCTGACAATCAATGAATTGAACAGTAAATGTTATTAGACTAATTTACTGTTCATCAAGAGTAAGAACTGAATAGAATAATTTACTATTCATACATCCAACTGTGTGACATGTGTACAGATCAGTTTGAAAGAAAAAGCCACATTAGGGTTCTGGTTCTCCTCCCATACCTTTTTGTAATTCCAATTTATCTCCATTCTCATCCCAAAGCTGCTCTGGCTTTGCCCCAGAGGCAGAATGACCACAACTGTTTGGATGCACATCTGCCTTGGTACTCAGAGCACTTTGCTTCTTCCCAACCATCTCAGTGTTTTCCACTGAGGAAAGCAGCCAAAAACTGCACAGCTCGAGGGGAACCCCCTGCTAATTCTCACCATCCCCTGTGAGAGGCATTTACCTGCAGTTTTCAGGTGCCTCCCATGAGGATGTTACAGCTGTGCTGCATCCTGAGCACCTCATCTTTCTGCTGTGGCTACCCTGCTTAGCTGGGAGTTTGGAGCATACAAGGAGTAAATTGGATTCATTTTTCTTTCTAGGACAAAACAGGGATGGTGAAAGGCTAAAAAACCTGAATATTCTTAGAGAGTTTGGCAATATTCATGTGTGGAAAAAATCCAACCCAACAGGTCTGCGGCCTCCCTAGTCAAATAGTCTGAATATTTTAGATGTTAAAGACAGAACATGACATCACTTTCTGGATGCCACAGGCCTGAGCACAAGGAAAGCACACTGAAGATGTGATCTAGCGTGGCTGGAGCTGAGTTCTCCATGGGGCTGGTGTTATCTCTGATGTGAATGCCCTCCCAACCCGCAGTGATTGTTTCTGGAGTCAAAACTCTGGTTTTCCTGGTGATGGAAAGAGGAGTGGCAGCCCTGCTGACTTTCCCTTCTAACCCAGCACAAGACTGATGCCCTTCCTATTGGCTCTCCTTGGCCAAATTCATTTTTTCTGCAAGTTGCACCAAACAGGAGCAGTTTTCCAGTTCAGAGGAAAGAGCTGTTGAGTGCACACAACTTCTCCCTTCAGCTGTGTAGTCCTTCCAGCCCCCCAAGAGATGCCACAGTTCTTGTTTTGATAAACAAATGCCACCTACCATCTGCCACCTCCCATCTCCATTGCCTCTGTCAGGAAGTGAGTGTTGGAGAATCCTCCCAGCTGGAAGAGCCTCAGCTGTCTCTGCACTCCAGCACTTCCCTTTGCTGCAGCTCTGAAGCTCTGTCCACAGCCTCTGAAGCGGTGCTGCTGAAAAGAAAATCTGACAAAACCAAAGATTCAGCCTTGAGGATTTAGGATTGCTTTTGCTTTTTAAACTATTTACAAAACCAACAACAAAGTAGAAAGTAGAGTTTTATCTTTCTTCCCTGTTTCTGAGCATATTTATTCTTAGGACCTGACAGCCAGGCTGGTTTTTGTCCTAGTCACACACCAGCACCAGTAAAAGAGATCCCAGCAGCCAAATGTCCCATCAAGGCTCTCCAGAACCTCCTCCTGCAGAATAATAATAATAATAATAATAATAATAATAATAATAATAATAATAATAATAATAATAATAATAATAATAATAATAATAATAATAATAAATACAGTATTTTCTGTTCTATATTATAAATATATATTATATATTATATAAATATATATTATATAATTATATATTATATAAATATATATTATATATTATATAGATTTTTATATATTATATAATTATATATTATATAAAATATAATATATTAAATATATTATTATAGTTTATATTATTATATAAATACAACAAACAACAACAACAACAACAATAATAATAAAAGGAGACCCGAGCAAAGGCACCTGAGGCAAGGTGCTCTGCTCTGCAAGGCAGGAGAGCTGGGCTGTGCAGGGCAGGGCTGATGCTGGCTGAGCTGCAGCCAGCTCTGCTGTCTGTGCTAGGCAATGTTTAAAAAATAGAATCAACACATCAAATGTTCTGTCATGTAAGTTTTCCGTGTCAAGGAAAATAGCCCAAGGCCCTTCTTCCCACATTTGCTGCTACAACAGCCAGACAACCTGGCCTCTGAATTTATTCTGGTCTTTAATCAGGCAAAATCCCTGTGATCTCTGAGGCTGGGCTCACGGCTCTGGAAATAGATGATGCAGTTTACTCAAAGGAAGGCACTTACCCACTGCTGCTGAGGTCTGTGGTCACTGGGAGAGTCACACACGTTGTGCACAGCCTGCTGGAAACGTGGGGACGTCCTCATCCGTCCCAGCCCTGTCTGTGCAGTAAACATCCAGCGTGGCAGCTTCAGAGCCATTCCTGCGTTCCCTTTCCCTCTGTACACACACAGCAGATGCTCTCCAGCACCCAGATGACTCTGAGCTGAGTGCTGCTTTCATCCTCTCCTCGTTTCTCTGCTCATTTTTTCCATCTCCTTGTGCTGTGCTTTACCTTTGCCCCAGCTGTGTTGCCCTAAGAACAAATCTGGTCCTCCACATCTCAGGCACAGCGAGGCTGCACAGGATGCAGGGTCACTGCTACTCTTAATTGGTTTTGGTCTCCAGTTTAGGGCACAAATAAAATTTCAGCTGGCCAGAGTGGGATTTTCCCTCCATGCACTTACTGTGCTTGCCTTTCCACCTTAATTACCAACTTCAGAGGTTTTTCAGGGTACTGTGAGATACAAGTTTTGCCTTTAGGAAAGAACAGCAACCTAAACGTGTTCAGATGCAGACTGCCACTGGCAGCTCCAGGGGGAGCAGGACCATCATGGTGCTCATCAAAGTCTCCCTTTCGGGTTCTGAGGACTCTGAGTAACTCACAGCTCTCAAGTGAACACACTCTGGGGAGAGAAAGGATGTAAAACCAGCCATGAGCCAGGGTTCAGGAGCGAGCTAAGCCAACATGCAGTTTCTCTGGCAGGCAATATGGTTTTTTGTATATGTATTAAACCTCAGCAGTCAGTAGAGCTTTGTGCTGCCACTGCCCCTCTCTCCCGTGGCGCAGCCCTGGTTGCTCTCCCTGATCTGTGCTATTTCTGAGCTAAAGCAGAAGGTTTATCATCCCTGCTGTTCTACCCTGCGAGCAGGAGTTTAAAAAAGGTCGACTACTGTGTCAGGCAACATCAAATTACTGTAAAACAAGTGAGAAACTTCAGCAATCTATGGGGAACGTCAGCATCTTCAGCTCTCTCAGGCTTTGGTTATAAGTGGGTCGCAAACTGTTGCATTCCTCACAGAAACACGAGCCATCCACCCAGACACCCCTCCCGAACTGGTGAACAGTTTGGGTCTGCAAATGAAAATGTTTTCTACCTGGACATGCCCTGGTGCACCTGGCATGCTTTGTGCGAGCTATCTAATGAAGAGTTTCGTGTTAAAAAGCAGCTTCAGGCTGGTTTGGCTTTGTTTGATAAAAACGAGGGGAGAAGATGTGCACAGCTGCTGGGAGGATGTGTCACACACAGCTCTGGGCTGGGTGTATGAGAGGAGCTGGGCTCGTCCTCATCAGCGTTTCCATTCTCCCAAAAATGGGTGGGAGTTCCTCAGAACCCGACTATCCTGAAACCAGCCTGCACACACTCCTGGGTAGGGCTGCCTTGGTCTGTGCCAGCCCTTCCTCTGCCACTGAGGGTGCCCTCTGCCCTTCCAGGCTGAACCTGAGCCACTCACTGGGCGCATCTGCAGCCCAAACACACCTTTCCTGCACCTCAGACATGCCTTTCCTGCATCTCAAACATGCCTTTCCTGCACCTGCCACAACCTGAATGTCCTGCATGCACACCTGAGTGCCCTGCATGCACACCTGGAATTCACCCTTCATGCACACCTGAGTGTCCTGCATGCACACCTGAGTGCCCTGCATGCACACCTGGAATTCACCCTTCATGCACACCTGAGTGCCCTGCATGCACACCTGAGTGTCCTGCATGCACACCTGAGTGCCCTGCATGCACACCTGGAACTCACCCTGCACTCCCTCCCTGGCTCCGGGCTGCCATTACCAAGCTCATTTCTTACCAATTAATTGTCAAACAACGTGTAATTAAATAGCACAGAACTGCCTGCGATGCATCTTTGGGTCTTTAAGCCGTTTTTTTGCTTCCCCTGTTTGTGGCGTGCCTCTACAGCACTTCAAGGCTACTGCACACTGCAGAGCAGCAGAGGAACAGAGTGATAATTGAACAATTAACAAGTGATGTCATAAAACAATGCACTTAAAATGAAATGCATAATTAAAATAAGTGAACCAAAAAAAAAAAAAAAAGATGTTACAACATAGACACACAAATGTTGACAGTAAGTCTCATACAGGAACTGAAAAATGTAATAAAAAGGGAAAAAGATAGCACTACAGTGGTTAAATAAAATTGCGGCATAAACTAGCGAACATCTCGGTGATTTGCCAAAAAATATAATAATGTTGCAAAGGAGTTATTCTCTGAAGTTACCATGTCTGGACCATAAAGCAGTGCTTTGGTGGCTCCCCGTGTCATTACTTGGTACCAAGGCACTGCACTGATGGGCTCCGTGGGATCCCTGAATTCAGCCATAGATCAGTAAGCAGGAAAGCAGAGCTCCCCCCAGATTTCCTGCCTGGAGAGTTGTTAGGATCCGTGCTAGTTCTTTAAAGAGCAGAACTGTGTACAATACTGCACTCAGAAAGACCCCATTAGGAATATAATCTTCTGCTACAAATGAGATGTTTGGGGAAAAGAAAACCACAAGAAAGCCAAAAGGAAAAAACAAAAACCAAAAAATCAACAACAAACAAGCCTGCTTGACTGAAGTTCACAGTAATTGCAGTTAAAAATGCAATTTTTAGGAGCTCTGCACGCTGCCTGTACCTCTGCCCTAGGGAAGGGCCACAGAGGGGTCAGCTCCTGCTCCTCCAGGCCAGGCTCCAGGCAGCCCAGCCTGGATTCACCCTGCTGGCTCTCGCTGCCATGGGGCACCAGCGTGGAGCTGGAGGTGCCAGGAGGTGCCCACAGCTGCAGCCGTGTTCATTCACAGCCTGTGGAGTCCCTTGCTCCAGTTTCTCTGCTTTCTTTCAGCACGTTTAATTTTTTTTCTAAACGCAAGACACTAGAAAAGGTTTTAAAGCGTGAGGCAGACGTGCTTTCCAAGAATAATTGCTCCTTGGCTGATGCACAGGAGCTCTGCTCATGCATTTCTGGGAGATGCCTGCAGACTGCTAACTGCTCTGGAAGCCTTTCAGCCTTTGCTGCCTGCAAATGGCATTATTATTCACTAATAGCCTTGGCTCACCATGTTGTCTTTTGGTTAGTTAGCAGCTATTCTGCAAGTCAGAGACAGGGAAAGAGGAACATATGTTTAAGCAGTAGCCAACTTCTGACCTGTAAAAAAAATATCCTGGAAGGTTTTCTCAGAGCAATCCCCAGCATTAGCTGGGGAGTGATTAGCAGTCAGCCATGGGAAGGGGTGTCCCCCCCTCCCACGAAGCAGCTGCTGTTTCTCAGGCAGGTTTCTGCAGGGGAGGATGCAGAGCATGCTCCTGCTGCTCCTGTACTGCAGCTGCTGCCACGGGGTCATGGAGCAGGAGGTGCCAGGATTTCATGGGGGTAGGAAGAGAGAGTGACCCCGAATATCCACGGCGCAGCATTCCCAGACTAGTGCATCTCAATGACAAATATTCATATATAGCATTAAAACTCTAAGGGCACTTAATAAAAAAATCCTTCCTGCTTTGTTTTTTTCTAAAGGTTAGGGATTGGGTTTGTTTCATTTTGTTTCTCTAAGGTTACTTGCTCACCTGCTCATTTCTTTTTGGATATTGTAGGATTCTGTTATTTACTGCTCAAGCAGTCCCAAGAACTGCTCTGCTGACATTTCACGGTATTTAGTATTGACCAAACACTACATGATAAATCTTTATAATACTCCAGAGAGACCATCAAGGGAGCAGTTACAAATGTATACATTGCAGTGTGCTGTGTTCTGGGTTAAATGAAATATAAAACCCCATGGCCAGGCTGGCACTAACGTCTCTATCAGTATTCCATCACGCCAGCTGCAGGTGTGTGCTTGCCATTAAGACATCAACGTTTGTCAGCGGCTGCAGATGGTAACTGATGGATCCCTCCTTCCCTGGGCACTGGGGATGGCACGGGAGCTGCAGGAGCAGCAGCATCTCACCCCAAGCACTGCTCAGACCTCGTGGGGCCTGCTGAGCACACACAGAGGGACAGGGTGGCACAGGCCATTCAGCACGGTCACCCCTGCCCTCCCACATGCAGAGCGTTCTGCTCCCGGAGAAGAGCTTTTCCAAGCTCCCAGAAAGTTCTGCATTAGTTTTGAGTTTTGGTTAATTTATGGACAAGTTGATTTCACCATCATTAGCTTTTGTACGTTCAGACACACTTTAATTTTCTTTGGAAGATGCAGACGTGTGTACAGCTAGATAATGCCCTGTTTATTTTACTGACTAATTCATCACTTAAAGTGCAAGGCTATAGGTTGAGAGACCAAGACTTATGCACAGTGCCATACCCCTAAATCAGGCCAATAAAAGTTAAATTCACACTGTTTGCAAGCACTTCATGCAGATGGAAAATGTCACCTTGTCTGAAATACTTTATGGTGCGATGCTGAAGCAAAAAGAAATCCCACAGTGAGAGATTAAAAAGCTTCACTAATGCTTAGCTGGGAGGCACAGGGCTCTGTGCTGCCTCCTCCCCGTGCAGTGGGGAGCCTTTGCTGGGAAGCAGCAGCTGGTGCTGCTCTGGCTGGGTGCAGAGCAGCTCCCCAGTGCCCCAACACCCACCTGGCATCACTGGACCTGATCCTGAGCGGTGCTGGGGGGTGGCTGCAGGGCACACGGGCAGCTGCCCAGCAAGGAGCTCGTTGGCTGCTGGGCAAAGCTGCCAGGGCTGTGGCTGCAGTTCAGGCTCTTGTCACACACTGTGGCTTTAGGTGTGGGACAAGGCTTTGGGGAGGGCTCTGAAGGGGATGTGCTGTGTGCATTTCACCACTTTGTTATCCAGGGGCCTCAAGCCACCTCCGTGCTGTCTCCTAAGGCAGAGCCAGGATGGTGCTTCAGCCACGGTGGGAAGTTAAGTTTTGTAAAAGCAGAGTATAAACTGCAGAAAGCACGTGCTGACCTGGCCAGTGGCCACTTCAGAGCAAGCCCAGCAGGGCTGTAGCCCACGCAGCAGGTGCCAGGCTGCCCAAGGGGTGCCCCAGTGCAGGAGCAGCCCTGCTCCATGGCACCCAGGGATGTGCAGAGCCCTGCTCCCCAGCGCCAGCCCTCCCTGCTCCATGGCACCCAGGGATGTGCAGAGCCCTGCTCCCCAGCGCCAGCCCTCCCTGCTCCATGGCACCCAGGGATGTGCAGAGCCCTGCTCCCCAGTGCCAGCCCTCCCTGCTCCATGGCACCCAGGGATGTGCAGAGCCCTGCTCCCCAGCGCCAGCCCTCCCTGCCGCCGGAACAGAGCCTGCCTGGCCCTGGGAACTGTGCAGTCACACTCACTGAAGCAAAACCAACAGCCTCCAAAGCCCCATTCCCAGGTGGGAGAGACACAAATTGCGGGTGGCTCCGCTGCTCCCAGCCCGCCTGTGCCACCCAGGCTTGTGGTGGCCGCCAGAGCAGGAGCAGGAGCGATCCTCGCCCCAAAAGTCCCAAAGCTGCTCTGAAACCCCTCGTGCCCCTGCCAAAGAGGGGGCATTGCCTGGCTCTGAGCTCGGGTGGCACAGCTGGCTGCAGGCACAGCAATAAATGCTCTGAAAGCGTTTGTGCAGTGGGAAGTGAGGCTCTGCAAACAGCTAATGGGGGTATTTCAATTCCCTATTAATTGCATATTTATTACTCGGCTGCTGCAAGGAAACGTCATGTTACGTTGATTAAAGCTTTGCAAGCTGTACAGTAAATATTTTAAACAAAAAAGGTTTTGATCTCTGTTGCTGTTGGGAAGGGTGGGGGAAAGTTGCCATTAGAGCTGGTGTAATTAGCAAACTCCATTGCAGACAGTATTTCCCACAGGCTCTGCAACACGCTTCGTGTGTGTCTGCATGTATTTAGACTGAATATTATTTTATGTATACGTTATCTATAAATTATATATATTTTTAATATATATATATGTATGTATATATAATGTGTGAAGAAAAAAGGAAGAAAGCCTGTGCTGTTATCTCACATCTTGCAGACTGGGAAGATAAAAGACTTAAAAGGCAGAATAGAAAGGGGAATTTTGATGCCTCGACTGAAGTTTGGGGGGTTAGGTGACCTGCCTGCCAGCCCTGGCTGCCCAAGAATCCTTTCTGATTAGTGAAGTCCTGCACGTGCCTCTGTTCCAAACTGCCAAGCTCTGCACACATGCTTTCGGTGCCCCTCTCTTGCTGGTGTCACTGCTGGTCTGTAAGGCCAGATTTCACTGGAGAAGGTTTTGTCAGCATCACCCAAACGTGGGGCAGAGATGACCAGGCACAGCCATGCCGAGCTTTGTCTCCTGGCCATCTGTGTAATGTCATCACCACATCCCAACAGCAGAGAAAAAACCAGTCCATATTTCTGACAGACCGAATCATCTTCATCTGCTGCTCAGCCCCCGCTCACCTCCTGCACAAGGAGCTGCTAGAAACAGAACCCACAGCAAGGCTATGCCATCAAGACGTGCCCAGCAGAGCTTCTGCTGCTCTGCTCACCTCAGAGGAGCCCAGGTGTCTGTCCCAGCCCTGCTCTCCCCAGCCTGCAGCAGCAGCTGTGCCCTGGTTCCAGCCCTGGTGCTGGCCAAGGGCAGCTCCCTCTCCCCCCAGCTTTCCTCTTCTTGACATATGACATGAATTAGAGAAGACATCAGTCATACCCAGCCAAACAACTGTGGATACCTGCCACAGGACAGGACAAGCTCAAATGACACTAATAGAGGAGAGACAGCTCCAGCTAATCAGCCCAGTGATTTACAGTCGTGGGTGAAGCAGAGGGGTGTCCCTGGGAGGCTCAACCAGCCCAGGCTCAGCCCCAGGGCTGAGGGACCAGCTCTAACACAAAGCAGTGCTGAGCTTTGATAAACCCCTTCAGGGCCCAGGCACTCTTCAGGGCAATAATTCTTTCCTACCTTCAAACTTGATTTCTGTAACCCCCAGTGCATGGAGGTGATGCCCCCATCCTGTCCCCAGGTCCTCCCAGCACTCAGAGCTGCTGCAGGCAAACCAAGGGGTGATTTTCAGGAGCAGAGTTTGTTGTTGTCAAGTCCTTGGAGTTTGTTAAGCTGCAGTATTTGACTTGGCTCATTTCCTACAGTGGCTCCCTCTTGGAGCTGTGTGATTGCAGGGGATGCAGCAGTTATTAACAGTGAAACAAGTTTCAATCTCTTATGATTGTACATGAAGGCTCAGAAGTGTGAACCTTCAAAGGCACAAAATGCAGAAAGCAAAACCAGAAATTATTCAGAATTTTTTTCTTCGACAAAGGTTTTTGAAACCCTTTTCAAAATTCAAGGGACCTTATGTCTGATTTTTGAAACAAAAGTTGGCAGTGCTAAAACCAAACGAGCCGTATTTACATCTCACTGATTTCTGTGAATGAAAGGGTGGCAGTGGGGGTTTGGGGGAGACACAACTCCGTTTGGCAAGTCCCAGCACAGAGGAAAGAACTTAAATAAACAAAGCAGGAACGGAGTACTTTCAAAAGAATCAAACAGCATGGACCATTAATGTTTTAAGAGATAGGAGCTGTATGTGAGCCAACCATCCCCAAGATATTTATTTCCTATCTTTAAAATTGGGAATTGCATTAGAACAGGTAGAACCTTTCAAAGCTGGGAAAATTTTTAAGGGCACTCACTATACTTTAAAGAAGACTTCAAAAACCATCTCCAGTATTGAGCTGAATAAGTTGAAGAGATTTGTAGGTTATAGCAAGGGAGAGTGATGGGAATACATACAGAGCAAGCTGGTTACTGCAGTAAACAAACCTCCCCCAAACTAACAGCGAGGGCTTCAGCTCAGGAACAAATGTTTCACATCGAGAAATCCATTTTAAAGCGAGACAAGGTGCTGGGTAAACACCAGCCAAGAGCTATAAAGCATTGCTGTGGAAGGTGAAAGCCAACTAGCCTTGGCCATTGGGCTGGCGAGGAAGAGCGGAGCCAGACGCCCCGTCCCTCCAGACTGAGAGGCAGCCTTGAGGAAGCCAAGCCCTGAAGGCTTTGAAATTAAAAATGATGAAAAAGGAGACGTTTTCATTACAAAGGAGGACAGCACAGCACAGCTATAGAGGCAAGGCTTCAAGCAGCGCTGCTTTAAATCTGTGACAAAGCCAGCGAGCGCCGCGGAAGGCGCCGCTCACGGCGCACCACCGAGGGCAGCCCAGCCCGCTGCACGAGGGAACCATTTCATCTCCAGCACAGAGATCATCCATAATTGACTCACACAGAGCTCTTCTCTCATCGCTGGGTGCTGGAAAACTGAGATACTGTAATCACGCTGAGGCTGAAAATTAACGGGGATTGCTGGGTTTTACTGCCCCACCCAAAAATATGGAAGTGAAGCCCTCAGCCCAGTGCCAGCTGGCACAGCCCTGACCATGGGCAGGCTGGGTGTCCCCAGCATGCCCAGCCCCTCCCCACCCTCCCTTTGGGCCAGGTGCCTTCACTGCCCCCTCCAGCTCTGCAGGGCTCTGCCCAGGCAGCTCTGGCACTGCCCTTGTGGTCACAGTCCCCAGGATTCTCTCCCCAGCACAGGCTCCATTTCCCACCTGCAGGATCACTGGAACCCAGTCTGACAGCCCCAGTTTCCTTGCTTTCCTAGAACTCTCCTTCCCTTTGTCTGATCCCAGCAGACAAAAATAACTGTACCTCTTGCATCCTTGCAGTATTGCCCCCTTCCATGTTAGTACTATTATTATTATTGTTATTATTAATAAAAATAATAATAACAATTTTATAAGCCATTTGGATCTTCTTTTTTCAGAATTTCTTCTTTTATAATTACTATTCTGAAAGCCAGACTCATTATTTTGATGACTTATTACTGAAATTATAGCTCCTTAGGCTCTGTCAGTTATCCAAGTTGCTTCAGGGGTGGACTGAGGGGTCCAAAGGTTTCCTTGTTTGCCCACAGCTCAGGGCAGATGAAGTGCAGGTCATGCCCAAGGCTGCTGTAAATGGATCTCTTTAGCCCTCCATGAGCCAGCCTGGGGCAGTGCAGCCCCCTGAGCCTCCAGCCCACCTTGGTGGGCCCCCCAGGCTGGACAGGGTTCTTTGAGCCAGCCCAGCACTGCTCAGAGGAGCCATCTGCACCTCGTGTTCTTTCAGGGACACCTCTGCTCTTCCCCTGCAGGCAAACATCTTCCCAGATATTGTGAAGAGCCCTCAGTATAATATAGGATCAGGTCCAGGACACTCCATTACCAAGAAGATACTTAACTAATGTTCTGCTTGTAGCAGGAGGTCACAGGAGATTTATCTGAAGAGATGCACATAGAAAGAATTAGCAGACAAGCCATTTCACAACCTCTAATACCCTCACCTTCTTAGTTGCTCAGCTGAAATGCCTTCAGGGATACGTTTTACAGGAGCTCAAAAGTGAACTGGAAACTGCTTAGATCACACAACTTATGCATTTTAAATAGCAGTGTAAAATACAGTGCTTTACAAAAGCCCAGTGTTGTAGTGAGCAGGAAAGCCCTGCTCTGAGCAGGGAGGCTGCAGAAGTTGCAGCCAGTACAATAGAGAAAACCCCACATACAGCAAAACAAATCTGTGACTTACTAAAGTTTATGATTAAAATTTAAAGACTGCTCAAGTTTTATTCCCCGTAGCTGCCGCTCCCCGGACAAGAAGAGACAGAGGGAGACTGACCTTGAATAATTAAGCTGGTCTGTGGCACCAGATCAATTGCTGGTATTGGCAGAACTCCACAATCAGGCATTTTGAAATGCAAGTGTCAAAGTGCATGTAACTGTGGGGCTTTTGGTGCAAAGCAGCCAATATAAAGGAGAAGAGGTGAAGAGTAAGAGAAAATAGATTGTGGAGTTTTGAGCACAGTCATGGGGGAGGGATGGGTAAAGTTTTCATTTCCTAACTCTAACAGGGCAAAAATTGCAGCTGACAGGAGCCTGACATGTTTTTTTTTTTTCCTGTAACCTTGAAGATGTCACCTGGAGCAAGCTGAATGTCTCCTGAGCAACTTAAATCCATCACCAGCTCTGGAAACAGACTCTGAGCAAGTGCCAGTCAGCAGTTTAATTGAAAATAAACGCTGTAAATCCAGGGAAACCTCTCTGTTCAACATCAATTACTGGACAAACCCGAAGGTGTTTGAGCCCAGGTAGGCATTCCCAAACGTGGTGGGCATTTCTGCTGCTGTTTCTGCCCTCCCTCAGATCACAGTGCTAAGGTCACCCATCAGAATGGAATGTGGTGAATTTTATAACAGCCAGGAAAGGCTTTATATTAATGTCTGCCAAATAAGACTTTGTATTAATTTCAGGAGCCATGGGAACTCCTATTTAAATCTCTTCCAATCCCTTGACCTACAAATGTGTGCGTGGAAGAGCAGCATCAGGCAGATAAGGCAATCATTGTGTTCCCAGTGCAACAGTCCTGGAAGATGCCCTTGATACTGGAGTTATTCCTAAGGCTCTCTGCCAGACTCTCCTAGACAAAATCCAAGACCACTCAGGTGGCCTTCTGTGGAACAGGCAAGGGACAGCAGGCAGAGAGGATTTTTCCACACACAAGGCCCAAGGTTCCCTGCTTCCCTGGCCAAAGGCTCTCTCCAGCCACGAGGAAGGTGGCAAGGTGTTGGCAGGGATGTCACAAGGCACTGGGGACTCTCCTGCTCCCTCCTGCAGTGTGGCCTGTGCAGGTCCTGCCAAAGCAGCAACAGCATGGGAACAGGGAAGGGAGAAGACCTTGCCATTCCCCTGCCAGTTCCATAATTTTTACAGCATGTTTTGTGGTGCCTGCTGTTCTCCAGAAAGCTCCAGCACCTTGACTTCTGTGATGAGACAACAGCAGCACCCCTAGATGCAGTTTTAGAGCTCATCACAAGCTAGAATTAACTCAAGAGTATCTTATGGATGCACATTCCAGGAGGAAATCAAAACCAACCCAAATACAATGAAGAAAGAAGAGAATCAATTCCTAGCCCAAGTGATTATCTACAAGAGTTTGCCATGAATACCTGGGCTGGCCATTCTGTAGTGATCTGAAGACCTGGCTCAAGGTGCAGTGTGAGGCAGGGGAGGAAGCTGGGTTAAGGGCAGCTGCAGGTCAGGTGGGCTGGGCAGGAAGAAGAACAATATCTTCCTCACGTTCTCCCAGCTCATGAGCACCCCTGCCAAGGACTGAGAGGACCCTGTACTCACTGCAGTCGGGGCAAGAAGGGATGGCAGAGCCTCTCAGGCTTAGGGGCTGTGTGTTCCAGCATCCCTGTGCTGCTGCAGCTCCCAGTGAGTGATGCTGGTGCCTTACAGGCCTTCAGTGCCTTTGTTCTCCCCTCCTTCCATTTCGTGGGCTTTTGGTTTGCACAGTTTCCACGACAGAATAAGAGGGAATCAGCAGCCTGGGCTCCCCTCCTTGGTGGAGATGCTTTGAAACTTTCAAAGAACCCAACTCTTTGCCCACATCCCTGTTAATATGCACCAACTCTGCTCTTGATGCACTCCATTGTAAATGATGTATGAAATGAAATCTCCTCGCTCGCCTAATGCAGAGAAGAAAGGCTCTGTAGGCAACACTACAACATTCCCGTCCAGAGATAAAGGCAGCCAAACCTCAGACTCCCTATGAACATTTTTTTTTTAAGTTGTTGCTCTTCAGTGTTGGTGTTTCTCCCTTTTATTATTTTTTTTTCTTTTTTACTGAGAGTGGGGATTTGAATTCAGATTTCACAGAGAAACCCAAACGACTTACATGTGTTTCTAAGCCTTTCACAGCAATTGTGTGACTGTTCCCGTCCCCTCCTCAGAGGGAATAGCAGCAGCAAATTCATTAGCCCCACAAAGCAGCAGAGTGAAAAGAATGGCTTAAAACTTGCAGGAGGGAAGAGGCTGAGTACGTGGGGGATCGGCAGTGGATGTTAAGCTTGATCTGGATTTGAGACCTCCTTCCAGTTTTATATGAAGCTGTTTCAAAACCAGAATTTGTCGGCAGGCTCCGGAGGGAAAAGGGATCAGTGTGGCCCTGGAGCCGTGGTGGGAGCAAAGCCTGAAGGTCAGCAGTGTAAAACAGCAAATACACCACGGGCTGCTCCAAATGATGGATTAGTTAAGGGCAGAGGGAAAGTCGCTGGCAGGGAGATTGGAGAAGGTGACTGGGACATTGCAGGAGGCACAGAGCGAATATCTGCCGGTGACAAACAGCCATGTGCTGCTCACTAAACCCTCAGCATGGTTTACTCCAGATGGACCAACCTCAGCAGCTCCTGGGAGGCCTCGTGCCCTCCACGTACTCAGCCCATCTCTCACAGAGCTGGTCCTGCCTTGGCCAGGCAGAGCCAGCTGGGGAGGAAGGGTCTGTGCTGGCAGAGACAGGCAGGGTGAGAGCTGCATGTCCTCAGTGGGCAGGAACACCAGGGCTGCCCCCTGCCCTGCCCACATCCCCACCCAGCAGCTCATCTCCGCTGTGACACCGAAGCTCCGAGGAGAGGATTGAACAAAGCTGTGCAAGGATCAGAGGCCAACAAGACATGCTGTGTGAAAGCAGGCACAGGGACCCTCCCAAAGCAGGCACAGGGACCCTCCCAAAGCAGGCACAGGGACCCTCCCAAAGCAGGCACAGGGACCCTCCCAAAGCAGGCACAGGGACCCTCCCAAAGCAGGCACAGGGACCCTCCCAAAACAGGCCCCTCTAAAGCCCCTCTCGGGCAATCCCCCAGACTGCTGCAGGTTTTGGTTTGCTCTGGCCAAAGTCACCCACCCAGGCACTGACTGTCCTCTGTGGCCAGTCCCTGTCCTGTGGGGGACAGACATTCGGCCACACACTGCCATCACCCTGCTGCTGTCACAAGCAGTAAACTCAGCTTAGACCTCAAAAAGCTTTAGTAAACTTCTAGGAATGATGCTTTTATAGCTGACAGATGAGCCACCCTGGTGGGTGATTAGTCATGGTTAGCCATCCTTGCTAGACTTTGCGTTACTAGGGAGTTTTAGGGGCCTTGCTTTCATTTTTCTTTCCCTTTTGTTTGTTCTGAGCAGCAACTCTCAAAACGACAAAACAAAATGCTTCAAGGCAGCAGCTGGAGCTTGAAATTAGTAATAAAAAGTAGTTGAGCTGATGTTTGGTTGCAGAGTCATGCTAGTAAATGCCTGTGTTTCATACAGCCATGGTGCTCTTGAGAAACCTGCTTGGCATCCCCATTTCCATGGAACCACTGCTGGGCTGGCACAGCATCCGTGCCAGGGCGGGCAGGGAACCAGGAAAGGGTCCCAGGGCTGGCCAGAGCAGAACTCCTGAAGGTCAAGGTTCCCTGGCACCCCTGAGCCTGGTGACAAACACAACCACAGCACTCCCAGCTGATGTTTGCCTTGCCCAGTACACATTCCTGTTCCTGGGCTGCTTGCAGGGAGATGGGGTCCTCCAGCCCTGAGGAACCCCCACTCACTGCAGCACCAGAGACACAGCATTACATCTGCAATAAACCTGCCCATTGTTCACACAGGAAGGTAAAATCTGCATGAGTTAAGTGCACTGTCAAAAAAATCCCCACAAGTCCAAAAGGCCAAATGAATGGCCACGCAGTTCCACAGTTCTGCTATGAGTTCAGCTAGGCTTGACCTCCTTGCTACCCCTTGAATATGAAGTTAACAGCAAAAATATCTGTTTATCTGAGAATGGCACCGCTATTTCATAAAGCTTCTTTATTTTCCGTTCTGTATTGGAAAAATTCCCCAACATAAACTGAACATTACTGCAGGCAGATTTTATTCTCATTGTTCAAGGGTAAAAGTGAATGGGAACGGCAGGAGGCCAACTATTCTCTAGCTACACAAAGTGAAAATGATATTTTGAAGAAGATCAAAACCAGTAGAAAATATTCAACTTCTTCCATGATGTGTCGTATAATTTTGGCTGCAGACAGGTGACAGCGATACAGTACCTCAACCTTGTGAGCAAAATGAGATGCAACAGTTTTTAATCAAACTCTTCTCAGGGAACATAAACCAGAGGAAAGCAGACAAAATAACAAGAGTGATTCTCAGGCAGGTCTGCTTGAGCTGTGATTAATAGTAACAACAATAAAAAAGCTTTGTATTCCCAGACTTTGCCTTATCCTCTACTACTTTTGAAGCACTGCTGTCTTATTAAAGAAAAGAGAAAAAAATCCCCATATTATTCCCTTCCTAGGACTTTGACAGGAACAAATCTGACAACTAAATAGCCAGGGTGCTCCTAGCTGGATGGCTTCACTGCATAACATTGGGGAAAATGGAACCCCCTCTGCTGCTGCTTCTGGTTCCCCTTCTGCAAACACATCAAAACAAACACACTCAGGACTCAAACTTTCAGGAAAACACACACACATTTCCTGGCCTGCAAGTTCCTTCTTTTTGCAGGACACATCTCACTGGCATAGCCATCCTTCCTCCTATTACCACAGGTGGCAACTCAAGCAGGAAAATGCTGGAATAAACATCTCAGAGGTCTCAGTGCTGGAAAATGTTAACTGTGTGCTAGCTGCTCTGCTGGGAGGGAGTTTGCTGCCTGAGTGATCCTGACTGGCACCTCGGGGCAGGTTTGGGTAAGGTGGGGCTGCTTGTGCTGCTCTCCACGAGGGCTCAGCAGCGAGGAGCCCATCCCTGTGCCATCCCAGGGACACACAGACACACAGGAGCAGAGCTTTGCTGCTTGCAGGTGTTCCTGGCCACCAGGCTCTGCTATTATTGGTCCAGGAGGAGAAAATAAGCCCAAAGCCAAGCAGAGGGGGTTAACTCAGCACTGCAGTCCTTCAAAAGCCTCCAGGAGATTTCTGGGGTGGCACTGAATGAATCAGGATTGAGGCAGAGCTTTGGGGGCTCCTTGAGTGCCACGAGCCCCAAGGGATGCTGCCTCGCACAGACACCTTCTGAGGCCCTTAGAACACTGCAAACTAATCTGAGGACTACAGCAGGAGCTCAGGCAGAGCACGGGGCCCTGCCTGCCCCCTGCCAGTCCCCGTGTGGCAGGGGGTGTGGGCTGGCTGTCCCCAGCAGGGCAGGCTGGTGCGGAGCGCCCCGGCTCCCGCG
The DNA here is from genome assembly GCF_963513975.1 of Fringilla coelebs. Classification (NCBI taxonomy): domain Eukaryota; kingdom Metazoa; phylum Chordata; class Aves; order Passeriformes; family Fringillidae; genus Fringilla; species Fringilla coelebs. The sequence continues at coordinate 23,384,423 of NC_140037.1, forward strand.
GTACCCGCACTGCCAGCAGACATCAGACACCCCTGGCAGTGAACCTCCTGTCAGACACATCAGCTCAGACTGAGCCCAGAGGGCACTGTCCAATTATAAAGGAAACCTCAGAAAAGGTTTAGAGCTGGAGAGGGGCACGCAGCAGCTTTACCTGCAATTGCTCAGCCAAGCCCATAAACTTGGCAAGCCCGGTTCCATTAGAGCCGTGCTAATAGTGATTGTTAATCAGTTATTTAAAGTCATTCACATGAAAAGCTAGGAGCTTCTTTTTTTTTTTTTTTCTTTGAAGCTAGTATAAATCAAACTTATAGGCAAAAGAATAAATACAGAGAGACAGCTGTACAGATCACACTGTCACACCAATCACTGCTTAAAAGCACACACTGTAAATAGCAGACAAAATTCACCCCCAGTGGAATGCCATTGACTGCACGGGCTGGAGCTGCAACAGGGATAAATTGGCCTATCAAAAATACATAAAAATTTAGAAACAGAATGCAATGACGTGTGGAAGCGATTTATCACAGCTATGTCACTTAAAATGACATTATCACTAGCAAACCCATTAAATGTTATGGGTCCCATTAAGATTCCTAAAGGGCCAAACAACAAAGGAGTTGTTGGGATGGGGCAGGAGGGGATTTCTATGCTGACCCAATGACCACTGGCTACTCACCTGGTCCTGAGCCTGGGATGGACACGGCCAAGGAGCTGCAGGGGGACAGCCACACCTGCACCAGCAGGACATGGGCACAGGTGTTCTCGTGGTGCTGGCAGCAGACAGCATTGTCACCAGATCCATCCAGCAGCAGTGCCACTGGCTCCTCAGTCCATTGTCTCACAAATGGAAGAGCGAGTCCATCAGAACACGGTGCTTCAGGAGCCCACCGTGTCTGTCCTCTCCTGCAGGCTTCTGCTGCAGCATCCCAGTTCCGCAGCTGGAGTGATGCTGCTCCAGCTGGCTTCCCATTCTCAGTAGCCACAGTTTGAGAAGGAGCCCTGCAGGGAGTGGGAGGGAAGGAAAGCAGACACCTTTATTTTGTGTGACAATGATCTCAGCCCTCCAGGGACCCTCAGCAGCAGAGGGAGCCCAGCACAGAGCAGTGCCTCCACAGCTGGGCACTGTGTGTAGCCCCAGCAGGAGCTGTGAGGTTCAGTCAGGGCATCCCGAGGGCATCACAGAATGTGATTATTAATCATTATTAATGACAATAATCGTGTTTTCATGGAGATGGGCTGAGGAACGCTGCCTAAGTCTGGGAGTGTCCAAAGGGAGCAGTTCTGCTCAGGGAATGGTCTCAGGCAGCTGCGAGGGCCAGGATGGCTCCAGTGCCAGTCCAGCCTTGCTGGTGCAGCTGTGGTGAGCAGAGCCCAGCCAGGGCAGAGCAGCCAGAGCAGTGGGTGGAATGCACAGCCCCGCTGATGGAATAAAAGAACAACCAACTGTTTTCTCTGGGGAAAAAATAAAAACAAAAAACCACAGCTTGCTCAATTGCCTTACCAGGATTTGATTATTGCAGATACGGGGCCAGGCAGCCTCAGTCCCAGAACATGTCATTACTGTCAGTGTGGCCGTGGGTCCTGCTCTCCCCCTCTCCCCAGCACTGAGCAGGAGCAGGGGCTGTTCCGCTCCGCTGCCCGGCAATCCCCCTCTTCTTGTTATTCCTGAAAATTGTTAAGGACAGCAGGGACACAGGAGCACGAATAGCAGCGCTGTCCCTTCAGAGACAGCACTGAGAGGTGTGACAGCAGTGTGGGGACAGTGCCCTGTGTCCCCCCTGCCAGCTGGGGACTGGGGAAATGGGGCAGATGCAGCCCGGGCAGCAGGTGAGCATTCCCTTGATCTGTTCACAGGATTTCACCTAGCAGAGAGAGGGCAGGAGGAGCCATCCACACCTCATGTCATCGAGGTGTCACAATGCATTAGTCTGGAGACAGAAAAGAACAACAAATGCATCTTAAGCTGGGATAGTTAATTTATTATTGGAGAATGGAAAGGCAAAGAGTAAGAAGGGCTTTTTTCCACTGGATAGATTGGATACATTAACCCTGGATAGATTGGATACATTAACCTTTTTTTTTTTTCCCCATTACTATAAAAACAGAAAGCTACCAGAGGAATGAGGAAGAGAATTGTAGGCTTCATGGCAATTTATGCCTCTGAAATTCTTCACCAAATATTTCTAACAGGAGTTCCTAACAATCTCAAGCTATATGACTGTCTTTTGTTCTTCTGCTAATTGATGTTTTTACACGCCACCATACCTAATCCATGCCTCTTAAATCATATTTTATTAAAATTCCTTAGCAGTGCAATGAGAAATAGTCATTTGGGCTTTCATCCATTTCTTATTCTAAACCCCCAAAGCATTTTCCTTGCATCTGGTAGGCCTTGTAGGCGAGAGCTTTTATCCTCTGGTGGCTGAAGGGTGCACCAATGCAACTTAAACAGTGCCACACACGAGCACACAGCAGGTCTGGCAGGGAACCTGTCCTCCCTCATCCAGCCCACCACCCACCCAGCCAGCCAAGATCATTACTTGCTCTCACATCTCTACTCTTCCCTCCTGACCACAACTTATTCCTCAAAGAAACAAAAACACCCCAGAAATGACCATTTTCTTGGCAGCAGTGAATTGTTGCCATGCCCAAAGGATTATGCTGCTAATCAAATCCAACATCTCACCAGCCTGAACACCAATGCCTTATTCACAGCTGGAAATGTATCAAAACCACTGTAATCAAGAGGTGTCCCTTGGATTAAAAGCAAAGTAAATTTTATCCATATTTTTCCAGATTTTGATCACTGGATGTGGGTAACTGGAAACTGAGATAGGCTATATGAGGTAAAAGCAGTGTAAATGTTGGCACACAGCCCTGGAGGGTTTGGGATAAGAGATGGCCTTGGACCACATTTCAAAATCAGACAGTAAGATAAAAAGGCAATGAAATGGAAGGGCAACCAGATGTAGTCTCCATCCTGCCTCCCTTTGTGTCCATCATCTAAGGGCTGCATCCCCCAGCCTCATCTGGTAAAAACTGTGGGTGTGATTTGGACGTACTGCTGGAAGCAAATAAGGCAACTTTGTCCATCATGGAAATTTTCCCACATTAGGAAGCAAATAACTTCAGAAAAGGACAATTTGGGTTCTGTACACATTGTGGGTTTAGATGACTGCAGTAAAATGTCTGCAGAACCCAAAGTGACACGTTTCCTAATTCTCTTGTGTGGTTAGAGTTCAGCAGAAAATGGGATACCAAACGGAATTCAGCTATCCCAGGCTGCTCCTCCCCACTCAGATATTCAGCTCTCCAGAAAGTCAGCCCATGCAGAAGCACACATATGTCCCAGCTCTGCGTGCACACCCGTCCTCCTGCCCACAGAAGATTCTTCGGGTGCTCTGCTGTGACATTTATTGACAAAGTCCCTGAGGTATTGCACCTATTCTTTCTGGCATTACCCACGTAGTGCAAGATATAAAATTCTTGGTGGATGTTCTAAGTTTGTATTTAATAGACCTGGAGGCTCTGAGTGCCTTTTCACAGATTGTGTTCCAGCTGTCTGCTGATATTTGAGTGTGCAGGTCCTGGTCCCATGCTGTGCAAACAGGCAGCCTCCCACACATTCTGTGTACCAGGAGTAATTTATGAGTCTATCCAGAAAGGAAATAACAGTGTGTTAAGAAGGGGTTATGTAAAGCTCTGAGATTGAGAAGTAGCTCAGTTAACTCAGTACAACTTCCCAACATCACCGTTATGTTTCAGCTGATTTACAAATACAGGAGGCCTTCAGCTGGTGATTCATATTCCTGCTGAAGCAGATGGGGGGGGAGGGAGGAAGTATAATCACTGTCTCTGCATAAATCTCATGTCGCTGAAAGGCTCCTACCTTGAAGCCTCATATTCATTAACCATCTTCTGCAAAAGCGAGAGTCTGAATTGAGCTGCAAGTCCCAAGGCACCTGGGGATATTCTGCCACCAATCAAATGGATGAAAAAATAACATATGAGGTGCTGGCCATTTGTTTTCCATCTCCTGCCATGGGGATTTCTTGCAAATTGCCCTTTATTGCAAATCCTACAGGCAGTGCATCAGAATCCACGTGAAGGGATGGGCAGTGCCTGACACCCCTGCCAGGAGCCCTGGAGGAGCACTGAGGCTGAAGGGAGTCACCATCACCACACACAGCCATCCATGCTGGGTGCTGAGGGCTGATCAAAACAAAACCATCCATTTGCAGGACCCTTTTTTAGCTTTTCTCCCCCCAAAAGCAGAAACTAGCCTGTAGGTATTGGAGACACCTGTCTGCAAACAATTTCAGTCCTGCTTTTCAAAGCCAGCGAGCAGGTAACGGGGTCTGAACAGCAAAACCTTTCCTAGTTCAAGAGCAGGTTGTATTTAGCAGCCTCACATCCCTTCTCAATTGCAAACAAGGCACAAAATGCAAAAGTTGCAAGCCACTCAGCTTAACAAGTTCAGCATTATTTATTTAATGTCCCTCAGAACATGAATATTTAAAGCGGACAATGACCTCTAAGCAGAAGAAAGTTATGAAAATCCATATGTGCCACCTCTCCACCCAGAGGCCAAGCTGAGTTTGCTGCTCAGCTCGGGTCAGAGGGGAGCAGAGCAGAGGCACCATCCTTCATCTGGGGCAGCTCCCACGGCCCCAGATGCGCTGCAGAGCCCTGGGCTCTGTCCCCAGGCTGGCAAAGCCAGCAGGGCTGGCACACAGCCTGCAGCCCAGGTGTGTCCCCAGCCAGCTGCACAGGAGGGGACAGGGCTGGGATGTTGGCAGGCACACGCTGCCCAGCCAGGGGTCACAGCCCCTGAGCTGTCACAGGAAAGGTTTCATCCCAAATGAAGGTTCTCACTAACGTTTCTCCCCACCTTACCCCAAGCTAGTGCCAGCATCAAACATTTTTAACCTCACAAAATATTCTATCCATTTTTACTCTCCTAAAAAAAGTTTTCTGCTCTCCCAGCTTTTTTGAGGCTGTTACTAACGTGTTATGCACTTTTTTTTTTCTTTTTGCAGGCATTTCTATAAAAATTCTCAGCTATCTAGACAAAACCACTGACAATCCTCCCCAAAAACCTCCAACTGGTTTGGTTTGAAGATTTCAAGACTAAACCAACAGTGAACATGGCATCTTTTCCACATTTCTCAGCCAAAAACATTGCTGATCTGGAGAGGTTTTTGGTGGCTTTAGGAGCATCTCTGAGCCCCATGGTGGGACCAACCCCAGCCCCATGCAGGCACCACCTGCACAGGATGTGTCACCACCACTGTCACGGGCCAGGCAAAGGGAGCCACGTGGAGCAGGCTCATCTGGAAATCAGAGATAATAATATTTCCCACCTGGCAGGCCCATTAGGGATGTCTTCGTTAGTGCTGGGGAGGCAATCAGGACGTCACCATGATGAGAGCCATAAAAAGCTGTCCCTGAGCAGTGTCAGTCACAGCCAGCCAGCCCAAGCCCAGTGCCACCCTCTCTCCTGCTGTCACACAAGGGAGACAGCCCAGATTTAAAAGCCAAGGAGCTGTCTGCCATTTTCTCTGGTGTTTTAGCCACTGGGACTCGAGCTTTGCCAACTGTTAGCACCTAATGTTGCAACCAGCACATTTCAGCTTCAGCCTGTGAGATTTCTGGCATTTCACTTATAAAGATGCTGAGTTCCTAAAAAAAGCACTTTTTGCAATGGAAGCTTCTCATGAGAAATTGTTCACACCCATCTTTTTCACCAAAGTGTGTTGAAAGCCAAAGAAAAAAAGCCAAGAAGAAAGCAGCAAGCAAGCAGAGCTGGAGAAGTCCCTGGGGAGATGAGACCCTGGCTGGTGCAATGCTGTGATTCGCTCTGGTGCCTGCTTCTCAGGGCTGGGACCTTCACGAGTTTCTCCTTCTGCCCAGGAAAAGGAAGAGCTGAAATCATCATCACCAAGGGACTGGGCCACCCAGAACCTTCCCTGGCAGGGGGATGCCTGAGCCACCCGGGAGAGCAGCTGGACCCGGACCAGGCTGGGCTCTGGGACGGCTCCACTCTCATCCCACCGGATTCCAGCAGCTCCTGCAGGAATCAAGCACTTCCCAAATGTGTTCTCACCTCAGCAACCCAAATGCCAGCTCTTCCAAACTGTGATTTCTGCAGGCAGCCCCAGCGCCCTGCCCTCCTCCTCCATCTGAGAGAAAGCAGATTTCTGGGTGCAGCCTGACACCAGGCCAACCTGAGAGCTGAAAATCAAAGAGGATGAGAAGTAGATTCATTATAGACTAATTAAGCCAGCAGAAGACTCCTGCACAAAGGTTGATGACATTCTCTTCAGGATAATTTTGAAATAAATATGAGGGTTCATAGAAGAAAAAAATGCAGTTGGGAAAAGATATTTTTGAAGCATAAATATAGCTCATTTCTAGCCCCCCTCCTCCACATATCAATTAATGAAGCAAATCATCTGTCTGAATCAAAGATGTGGGGGAAAAACACAGTCATCTATTTGAACTCCAAAAAAATTAAAGGATTCAAAATGAAACATATAATTAGCCTGTAGGACTCTCTGCTGTAGGTTATTGAGGCAAGAAAGAAAAAAACCCTCACTAACTTTCAAAAAGGACTCGACAGCTACAAGAGTGGCTTTTGCTGCTCTACAAAAGAGGGGGAAATGTTCATCTTTGGGGACAAGCAGGCACAGCCAGAGCCCAGCCCTGGGCTACAGCCTCTGTAACTCTGCTGTCAGCTTTTGCCCAGCTTTGTGTTCTTTTACTGGCCCTAATTTTATTTTTTTACCCTACTGGCAGATACAGGAGCATCTCTGTGCCCACCCTGGCCCTGGCTGGGGCAGCCCCCCGTGTGCTCACCTGACCTTCCAGGACCACAAGGGAAACTGGGACCAAATCTTTCACCTGCCAGGTGCTGTGCTGATGGTTTTGGTGGCTGTGACTGCTGGAGCTCCAGCAGGGGTGGCAGCTCTGGTGCCCTGGGAGCAGGCAGCGAGCAGAGAGCCCCACACGACGCCTGTGGTTTGGAATGGGAGGAAAAGATCAACAGATGTTAAAATAAATAACTGTGGTCTCATCAGGGGTTTAAACAGAAAAAAAAAAAAGAAAAAAGAAAAGTAGACCTACACTTCCAAGAAAAGAAATATAACTGGAAAAGCAGTTTAACACACTGACAATTGCACAAAAAACTTTACATCACTTCCCCAAATTGTCCTTCCATTCCAAACCATGGTGCCCGGTGAGCCAGGCTGCATGCACAGTTTGTGCTGCTGCGGTGGAAAGCCCACATGGAGCTCTCCACAGGGCATCTCTGTCACCCTGGTTTTTTAGGATTTTCTAAGCCTTCTGATATTTACATTCTTGTAACAAACTTTCTCACATACTTTATGTAAATTACTTATTGTTTTGTAGTCTTTTTTGGAGCAGGAGAAATTTGATGGGCTGTTGGCTTGTCCAGTGTCCCTGGAGAGGTGGCACTGTCACCCTCCAACCCATTGTCACTTTTGGAAATCTAGAAATGCTGGAGTCAGAAATTAAACCTCCCTCTTTTTTACCTTGGAGAGCTGCGTGTCCGTGCCGTTTTATTTCGTGTCCTGTAGCAGCACTTCACCAGGACAGGGGCTGGAGGGCAGCAGCAGGCACAGCAGGATGGGTTTGTCCCCAGCAGGCACAGCAGGCTGGGTTTGTCCCACAGCAGGCTGGATTTGTCCCACAGCTGGCACAGCAGGCTGGGTTTGTCCCCCAGCAGGCACAGGAGGCTGGGTTTGTCCCCCAGCAGGCACAGCAGGCTGGATTTGTCCCACAGCTGGCACAGCAGGCTGGGTTTGTCCCCCAGCAGGCACAGGAGGCTGGGTTTGTCCCCCAGCAGGCACAGCAGGCTGGGTTTGTCCCCAGCTGGCACAGCAGGCTGGGTTTGTCCCCAGCTGGCACAGCAGGCTGGGTTTGTCCCCAGCAGGCACAGCAGGCTGGGTTTGTCCCACAGCAGGCTGGGTTTGTCCCCAGCTGGCACAGCAGGCTGGGTTTGTCCCCAGCAGGCACAGCAGGCTGGGTTTGTCCCCAGCAGGCACAGCAGGCTGGGTTTGTCCCACAGCAGGCTGGGTTTGTCCCACAGCTGGCACACAGGCTGGGTTTGTCCCATGGCAGGCACAGCAGGCTGTTTGTCCCACAGCTGGCACAGCAGGCTGAGTTTGTCCCCAGCAGGCACAGCAGGTTGGGTTTGTCCCCAGCTGGCACAGGAGGCTGGGTTTGTCCCCCAGCTGGCACAGCAGGCTGGGTTTGTCCCACAGCTGGCACAGCAGGCTGGGTTTGTCCCACAGCAGGCTGGGTTTGTCCCACAGCAGGCTGGGTTTGTCCCACAGCTGGCACAGCAGGCTGGGTTTGTCCCCAGCAGGCACAGCAGGCTGGGTTTGTCCCACAGCAGGCTGGGTTTGTCCCACAGCTGGCACAGCAGGCTGTTTGTCCCATGGCAGGCACAGCAGGCTGGGTTTGTCCCCAGCAGGCACAGCAGGCTGGGTTTGTCCCACAGCTGGCACAGCAGGCTGGGTTTGTCCCACAGCTGGCACAGCAGGCTGGGTTTGTCCCCATCTGGCACAGCAGGCTGGGTTTGTCCCCCAACTGGCTGGGTTTGTCCCCCAGCAGGCACAGCAGGCTGGGTTTGTCCCCATCTGGCACAGCAGGCTGGGTTTGTCCCACAGCTGGCACAGCAGGCTGGGTTTGTCCCCAGCTGGCACAGCAGGCTGGGTTTGTCCCCAGCTGGCACAGCAGGCTGGGTTTGTCCCCCAGCTGGCTGCGTGGTGCTGCTCTGCAGCCCTGGGCAGCAGCTGGCACGGGCACTGGCAGGGCTGGATGCTCTGTGCCACCGGGGCACGTTGTTGGGGCTGACAGGAGGAGCTCAGTGGCAACCAGCAGCCCAAGGCTGGGCAGATGCCGTGGGCAGAGCTGTGTGGGGAGGTTAATATTGCTCTGGACAAGGCTGGCTCTGCCTTTCACAGATACAGCACAGGACACCTCAGAGGTGCCTTTTCCCACAGATTATCACTTGCATAAACACAAAATACCTGCGGGTCACATCTGAAAGTCCCTCTTTGTCATGGCTGTTTATTTGGAATAAGTGCAGCAGGGGCTGTGAGAGGGGCCAGGCAGATCCTCCTGCCCTGGATCTGTGCCAGCCTCGGTGCCTCTGGTGCCAGAACACCATGGCAGGGTGGGAGCCCTCTCCTGAACTCCTGCACACCGAGAACACCTCCTCAAAGCCCAGGGGAAGCTCCTGCTCCTGCCTGCTGGGGAAGGCTTTGGGAGCAGGCGGCTCAGCACAGCCCAGCCGTGCCCAGGTGAGTGACAATTTCACACCTCTGCAGGTGGAGCAGAGCTTCCACCAGCTCAGTTAAAAATTTACAAGCCACTTGATCATGATCTTAGGGGAAAAAAAACCCAGAGTGAACCGAAAATTATTCCCTCACAAATAAGATCACTTTGACTAAGTTACTTGCTTCCCCTTCAGAGGAGATTTAAGGTTTTTCTCTCTTCCTGTGCAATCTGGCTCCCTTTTGAAGTTAAAAGAAAGAAAGGTTCAGGGGCTTTTTTACTTAAGAAGAAAAAACAACCTTCTCCTCTTTGAAACCATTTTTTTTAGACAATTGCTGTCTCAAATTTTAACAAATATTCGCTAATTTGCACCTTGTTCAAAAGCAAAACAGTCGGTTTGATTTTTTTATTATATTTTTTTTGTGTACTGAATGTTACTTTCCCTTTCTTTGTCTTGGTGGCAGAAGGGAGAGTCTTAAAGAAATCAAACTACCAGCTCCCTTCCAGATTTTCACAATTTGTTATATAATTTCTTAAAAGAAGCCATAAGGCCACTTGGAGGGAAAACAGAAATCTTCTAAAAAGAAGAAAGAAAATAGATTTTTTTCACCCATCTTCTTGTAGATGAAGTAGATGAGACTAAAAGAGGCATTTCATTTGAAACATTGAATTCGAGCCCAAGAAAAAAAGCTGACAAGGTGTCCCTGCTAGGAAATTCATTCTCAGCAAGCAGACAGAGGAAACCAAGAGACTTTCTTCAAGGACAAAGAGAAAGGAAGTTTGGAAAAGTATGAGCCCAATTTAAAACACCCCTTTTTTGTGGGCTTTTTTGGGGGGAGGGGGTTAAATTTCTTTTTCCCAAGCTGTATGAGAGTAGATGTGTGGGTTTGTTTTCCCCAGGAGCAGAAGGGGGGTTCTGTGTGTTCCAGGTAGGGATGATGGGCAGAGCTCTGCCTCAGCACCACCACAGGGCTCTGGACTTTGGGAAGCAGGTGCTCACACTGCTCGGGGTTGCTCCAGCAACAAGGAGCTCATCTGGGCAGCACTGAGATTTCCCTGAGAGAGCACCAGCAGCAGCAGGGTGTCACAGCCACGAGGCTCACCCCAAAACAGGGAGCAGAGAGCCTCAGCACCTGCTGCTCCTGCCCTTGGGGGTTTGGGGGGTTGGGAGCAGCCCTGTCACACACTGCATCAGTATTTTGAAATTCTCCTCCAGGCATCCCTCGTGGAGAGGCTGGCCAGCCCTCCCACCTCCCCTGGGAGCCAGTGGCACCTCCAGACTCTTCATCCCTGAGTCTGCCTCTCTCTGCTCCACCCACCCTTCACCTTCATCCCCCTGTGTGCCACAAGGGAAGCTGATGAAGGTGAGGAAGGCTCCCAGCCTGCCCCTTCCCAGAGGGAGCAGGTTCTGCTGCAGCTGCTGTGAGGAGCACCAGCAGCAGCTCCCCAATCACCCTGACAGGACAGTTCCATCTCCTCCAGGACATGCTGGAGCTCCTCATGCCCAGGACAATTCCAGCTCCTCCAGGACAGGCTGGAGCTCCTCATGCCCAGCCCCAACCACCCTGACAGGACAATTCCATCTCCTCCAGGACATGCTGGAGCTCCTCGTGCCCAGGACAATTCCATCTCCTCCAGGACGTGCTGGAGCTCCTCGTGCCCAGGACAATTCCATCTCCTCCAGGACATGCTGGAGCTCCTCGTGCCCAGGACAATTCCATCTCCTCCAGGACATGCTGGAGCTCCTCATGCCCAGGACAATTCCATCTCCTCCAGGATGGGGTAGAGCTCCTCATGCCCAGCCCCAGCCACCCTGACAGGACAATTCCATCTCCTCCAGGACATGCTGGAGCTCCTCGTGCCCAGGACAATTCCATCTCCTCCAGGACGTGCTGGAGCTCCTCGTGCCCAGGACAATTCCATCTCCTCCAGGACATGCTGGAGCTCCTCGTGCCCAGGACAATTCCATCTCCTCCAGGACATGCTGGAGCTCCTCATGCCCAGGACAATTCCATCTCCTCCAGGATGGGGTAGAGCTCCTCATGCCCAGCCCCAGCCACCCTGACAGGACAATTCCATCTCCTCCAGGACAGGCTGGAGCTCCTCATGCCCAGGACAATTCCATCTCCTCCAGGACGTGCTGGAGCTCCTCGTGCCCAGGACAATTCCATCTCCTCCAGGACATGCTGGAGCTCCTCATGCCCAGGACAATTCCATCTCCTCCAGGACATGCTGGAGCTCCTCGTGCCCAGGACAATTCCATCTCCTCCAGGACATGCTGGAGCTCCTCATGCCCAGGACAATTCCATCTCCTCCAGGACATGCTGGAGCTCCTCATGCCCAGGACAATTCCATCTCCTCCAGGACATGCTGGAGCTCCTCGTGCCCAGCCCAGGCTGCTGCAGCTCCCGCAGCCCCACGGGTGCAGAGAAGCCCCAGGGTTGAGCCGGGCACTGCTCAGGGTTGGGGGGCTCCAGGCCAGGGGGAGGCAGTGAGGACACAAAGAGACAGCCAGGGGTCTCAGGGATGATAAAGGTGTGCCTGGGTAAGACAGGCTGATTTCACACCCAGCCCTGGAGCTGGGCAGGGGTAAAGACTCTGGGAAGGAAACAGCAGCCCCTGGCTTGTTGTTGTTTGTGGGTTTATGAGCACCAGTGTGTGTGCTGGTGGGAGTGTTTGCACAGCTCTAATCAGCTAAACAGTTTGTCTGTAGCCCAGCAAGAATGGCAAATTAACCCAGGATTCTGGTGCTGGAGACATTTTGTACTGAAAAGACGTGTTTGGTGGCAGACTCTCAGATTCCCTCCTGGATCACACATTTCCATCAAGGATGTTTTCTCTCCAATATAAAGCATGGGAAAACAAAACCAAACAGCCAAACACCCTTTCCAATAAAAATAAATGAGATTAAGCATCAAAACATGTCTGCCATTTGCTTACAGAAAAATATAAAGTCAAAGCCTACACTAGCAGACTTTCAGGTCTTTTCAGCTCAAAACATAATTTAATTTACAAGCTTCCTCCAATTTTTTATAGTACTTTCAGATGAAAGCCAAACCAGTATTAATCCAAATGGAACTTCCCTTTTCCTCTTTCCATCTTTTTTCACTGAATTTTCCCCCGGGACCGTCCCCATCAGTTCTCTCCTCTCCAGGGAGCTCTGCAGATCCATTCAAGGATGCACAGCCAAGACCAAGGATTTTCCATGGCTGTCCCTGCCTGCTGAAACAGGGCCATGCACGAGGCACATGGAATGCCCAGTCCTGGCCCAGCCTGCCCTACCTGGCCAGGTGTGCCTCTGCTTCTCCCACTCAAGAGGATTCACTGCATTTTCCCAGCGTGTCCCAGCTGCAGCTCCTTGGTGAGAGCAGCTGAGGAGCAGGGCACCAGCACCACCAATCCTTCCTGGGTGATTGAGGATGTCATGCAGATGAAAGGTGTTCTGCACTCACACAGCCTGGCCATGGTGCTATCATGATAAAGATCATGGACCCAAGTTCCCACTGCACCAGGGAATGGGTTTCAGCCACATCCTGCTTCGTTAGCAGCATCAGTCATTAAAGGGCACTGCCAAGCTCTAGAGGTGTGAGGGGGACAGGGACAGGTGAGCATCCATTCAGGGACCTCTTTCTGCTCCTTCGAGGCACACAGCAAGGTCACCACCGTTTGCTCCTTTCCTCCCTCTATTCTCTACCTGCTTGGTTTTCACAGATTAGAAATCCAGGTTTCAGCTTTGCTGGCCCAGATTGCTCCTCCCTCCTCCCCAGCCATATCAAAAGCCACAGGGGGGTATTTATACAAAGAAATCTTTGCAGAGAGTCCCCTCCTTTTTCCCTGTGGAGCACTGGGTTTGTTCTTCCCCAGCTCCATGCAGCAGAAAAGCTGCTTTCAACCCTACCTCCTGCACAGGCAGCAGAGATGAGCCTGCTCCTGCCTGCCCAGGGGTGCCTCCAGGCACTGCCTCCACCCTGGGCATGTCTCAGCCCTGCTTCTGCTGGCACATGGGATTCCCATGCTCCTGCAACCCTGCCATGATGCTTGGGGCTGCACCTCTGTCCACAGCTTGTGGGGCTGACCCCTGCCAGCCACTCAGCAAGACAAGCATCTCAACACAGAGACATTTCTCCAGTTATTGTTCTGTCTTAGCTTTTGGTAACAAACTAGGGAAAGCAGAAGCTGAGGTCTCCTCCTCCTCCTCCTCACTGCTGGCACCCTTGTGCTCCCAGGCAGGAGCCATTCCCACAACCCTTCACTGGAACTGATGCCCCAAGCTGCTTCCCAGCACCCAGGGGAGAGGAAAAGATCATTATTGCTTTCAAAATGAGACTGTGAAGAAAATATACAACCAGTCCAACACAGTAATTGCATTTCCCAGGGCAGCCCTTTGCTGCCAGACACTGAAGGGACCCAGCTCCAGCTCTGGCTCCTCATCCCCAGCCAGCTCTGGGCACACAGCATATCAGTACCCAGGGCACTGCAGCCTCTGTAGGCAGGGCAGGGATGGGAAGGCCCTGGCAGTATTTAGGGCCAGGCTGGATGGGGCTGTGAGCAGCCAGTCCAGTGGAAGTTGTCCCTGCCCATGGCAGGGAGTTTGGAATGAGCTCACTTTTCAGGTTCCTTCCAACCCAAACCATTCATGAACCCGTGATTGTGTGATTCTTTTTTCATGATTCCACGGGTTAATGGTGCTGCCTGCTCTGCAGGGCTGGGGCTGAAAGGTGCAGCCACAGCCTCCAGCGCTCCTTCCACAGCCCCAGGTTTGGCTGCAGGGTGCTGCAGTCCCAGCTGGAGTCAGCAGGCTTACCTGGGGCACACCCTGAGGAACCTCTGCCTCGCTGCCTCCCCTCCAGCCCAAAAGCTCAGGGAGAGCCCCCCAACATTCACCCTCCCCGAGGTGCAGTCCCACCCCATCCTGCTGCTGCAGCCCCACATCCCCCGTGGCTGTTGTGCTTTGGAGTGTTGTGTTTGCTTCCCTCCACTGCAGACTCTCGAGAATAAATGTGAGAGCTGGGGAAAGAGCTCCTAATGCCCCCCATGTTTCTCCCCAGGAGCAGAGCTATTCCTTGCTATGTTTTAGACTTTTAAGACCTTCCTGCCTCTTTTTTCCCCTCCTGGCTGCTGCAGAGGCAGGAGCTGGGCTCGGGGAGCAGCTGAGCATCCCCAGCCCCAAAATGGGGAGCAGGATGGGGCTCACAGCTCCTGTCCCACAGCGAGCTGGCCTGCCTCCTCCCAGCAGCTGCAATGAAAGGCTTTGAACCTAAAAATGAAAGGAGGAAGGGGAAGGATGTTCCCTTTCCTCCCCTGGCACATCCACACGCACACACGCTCTCCTGCAGACTTCTCCTGCGCCGGCTGTATCAAATGGCCGTGGCTTTTTGAAGTTACCATGGCAGTGAGAGCAGAGCAACAGCACAGCTCACAGAGGGGGAGAGAGCAAAGGAAAAACGCCGGCACAGGGAAGGGGAGGACAGAAAGGGGCCGAGAAGATCCTCTGATGTCTACAAGATGTGGTGCGGGAAAGGCTTTCCCACCGGAGAAATTAAAATAAGCAAATAAATATCCAGCCATGAGAGGGCAGACAAAAAGTAAAGAACAGCGAGATCTAAGAGCAGAGCTGGGAAAAGGACTAAAGTGGAAGTAAAGCAGAGACAGAAATTCAACTAATTAGAGAACAAGGTGTGTACAGAAAGAAAGAGATTGTAGGTGAAAAAGGATTTGGCATCCAAACCTAGAACAAGGATAATTTCAGGAGACAAAAGAAGAACTGCCAGTGACAGGTTGCTTGGGACACCCAGTTCAGCCACTGCCAGCAGTCTCAGGGTCCCCTGCCAGCCTGCACCCAGGGGAGCACCCGGGCAGACCTCTGGCTCTCCAAGGCCAGGTCCAGCAGACACCCTCCTGGCTGGGTTTGCTTGCACTGAGAGCCCAGTCCAAGGCTTGAGCTCAGGGGTGTTCTGCACCAGGAAACCCCCGCCCTGCTCAGCCCTGCTGCAGGTGCTCCCTGCAAAGCCAGGCTGACCCCACACGTTATCACAGCCTGGTGAGGAAACGGTGGATGCTCCAGAGCACTGGCACACAGAGACAGCCCGGGGTGGGGAGCAGGAGGCACAGCCTTATCTCAGCCTTATCTCAGCCCAGCTGAGGTGTCTCAGCTGCTGCTGCCTGCACAGCCTCGCTGCACCGCTCCGCTTCCCCTCTGTGCTCTCGGGTCAGAATCCTCCCTGAGCCAGGAGCCAAGCCTTCCTCTGCACCTGGAAATGTGAACCTGGGGCTCTGAGGAGCTCATGTCCAACCCAAAAAACCCTTGCATGGCTGCTGGGAAAGCACCACTGACCTGTCTTCCAGCAAGGTTAGGTGTCTTCTAGCCTGGATCTAATCTACCGCAGCAACAAGAACTCTGCATTTCCCTCTTGGGCTATTCCACAGATTTCCTCACCAGAAAGTCATTCAAAGCATCCCATTTTTGCTCAGCAGGAGCCTGTACTCCCAGTAGAGCCATGCTAAATAATTCCTTTTTGCTTTGGAAGTTTAAAATCTTCATCTGTCATTTTGGCATTGTACCTTACTTAAAATGGTTGACATTTCTTCAATTCCAGGCTTACCTGGAGGGTGCTAAGCAGAAGACCAAGAGACTGGAAAACTTTGCAAAGCAAAAATCTTATAGAAGAGTGTGGGATGAAAACAGCATCCCACGCATACTTAAATACCAGCATCCAGAGTGAGCAGGATTATGATTGCTTGGCCTGAAACAAATGGTTCCACTTTTGCTGCCGCTAATACCATTAAATAACCAAGAGAGCGAATGTCACTGATTAGAAAATAGCACGGAGCGTCTGCAAGCACTAATCAACTTCACAGAAATGTTAACTTTCAGACCTGCAAAGCCCCTGACAGTGTCCCTGTGAAGTTATTTCGGGTGAGGCTCTGCACACTGGAGCTGTCCCTTCGCATTAGGCTCGATCCCTGCTCGCCGTGTGCAGCACGCTGAACCCTTCGTGCCTTTCCATTACATGACAAGCAAAGCAACTTATTGGTGCTCTTTATGTTAATGTCCCAATATTTTTCATATTTATGATATCTAATTACATTTGCTCCTGATGGTGATGTAATGTTTAGGTATGGAAGATTGAGAAGACCGCTCTAATGTTAATATATTTACATTATTAAAAAGTAATACATTACATAGGCAGTCTGCTGTGTAGGGCTGGATTTCTAGATGAGCTCTCAAGGCAAATCCATTATCTTCTCCCTCCTCCTGTCCCCTGTACAGATTCTGATAACTGGCAGTGTTTAAAGTGACTGCAGCTGGTATCATGGTGCCAAAAGGGAAAAGGTATCTTACACATGCATGAAATTAAATAGGCCCAGGGGTCTCAGAGGACCACACTGCGTTACCAGGCACAGGAATTCAAGACATTAGCTGAGAAGATCAGCATTGCAAAAATGGTGCAAACAAAACCCTCAAGAGGGCTGGAGAAAGGCAGGCTCCCTGTGCAGTGCCATCAGAGGCACTTTCTGTGCAAATCTTTCAGCTGGGAGAGAAGTCTCCTCGGGACCCTTTGGTTTTAAACTGCCTTTTCTCCTTTGGCCAGGGAATCCTGCATGTCTGATGATCATCAGCTGCACATCTTACGGCCCATTCAGGTGAGGAGAAATGATGTATTTATAGGAGAGGTTGAGCTGCTCTGCTCCCTAAAGATCACCTGCTGGGAGGGACACGTTCCCTTTGGGACTGTCTCCTCTCAAATGCTTCCTCACCCATCACATCTTCGGAAGTTCACCAAGGAAAGCCAAGGCCCAGGCTGGTGCTTCATACATTTTTTAGACACACCTCAAGTGGCTAACTCAGGGCTAAAATGTGTTATTCAGTATTACATGTCTGGTTGACTCAGGAAAGATGTCAGCTGCAAATGAAAATTGGGGGGACGGGAGGCAGAAGCTGAGAGCAGCCTTTCACCAAGGAATATTCACCAACCCAGCAGGTGCTGAGCATCTTCATCCTCTGCTGTGATCTGTGAGAGATGAGCTTGAGCCACACGTCCTCTAAATCCAACAGCTCAAACACTGGCTCCAGAGCAAAACCCCTAAAGAGCCCTTCTCTCAGTGAAAATGAGAGGGAAACACAAGGGGACACAAAGGTGTCCAGCAGCACCAGTGCTGCAGGAGAGACCAGCCTGTGCAGGGTTCATTTGCAAATTCCTAATAAATGAAAAATGGGTTTTTAATGAACAGCACCTGCAGCAGCAGTCTCAAGGCTCAAGTGCTTGACACTGAGAAAAGACAAGTCTGGGGCACACAAGCCCTGCTAATAAACACAAGATAAAACAAAAAAAAAAATTAAAACCAACACAAATCATTCCAGAATCTGTACCAACTTCAGCAAGTCTACCTGATCTCCCAGGAGCTGCTTCTAAACTACAGTTTGTGCAGTCAGCTCCGCATGAGGAGCCTCCTGCTGGGGCACATGCACTGTGACAGACCCCGAGTGCCACCTGGAAGCACAGCTGGCCCTGGCCAGGTTACCAGGACAGTGAGGGGTGGGGAGGGGGCCCTCCAGCTCCTGCCCCACGGTAGGGATTGCCATTCAGTACGAGGTGCTCTGAGCTTTCAAAAGGAAAATACACAAAACTAGGTCTCCCTGGCTATTTCTACTGCTTTGGATGTAATTTCTGTCTCCTTAGAGTGATGTGCTTACACTGAGGAATTGGAAATGACTCCTGAGTCAGTAATAGTGGTGGGGAGGAGGGGGGCTGCCTGCAAGTCAGAACTCATCTACATTGACAGAGAAGTTGTAAGGCAGCTTCTGTGATTTCCACCCAAATTAAGCCTAGCACAAAGGAGGATTCTCAACCTCTTCCTTTAATGAGCGCAGAGCTATAAGGACAATTACTCTGAATGAAATAAAATTAATTAACACACACATTTGGGGACTAAAAATGCTTATTATCTAATATGTATGAATTTGACCTAGCTCAAAATTAATGACAGAGCCAGGATGTATGAGGCATTCAGGTTCCATGAAACTGCAACAAACATGGTGCAAAGAGAGATGCTGCTGATCCTTTTAATATCAGCACTGTGAGAGCTCAGAAGAGCGGATGAAAGCGTGTGCTATACATAATTTTCATAGAAATTTGCTTCAGCTGAGCTTGTACTTTACATGTGTTTTAACAACTGAACTTGCTGGCAGGAGTGAGCTTGGCAAAGTGATTATTAGGTAATACTTCTATGAATACTTTCTGGAGCTGGAATTCTCCTTTGGAAAAAGGCTTGCACAATGCAGCACTTTGCTTTCCGGGATGCCAGCAGCACTCTCCTAATTGATGGAGTTTGTGGTTGCCTGCATCCTGGCATTTCAGCCTGCTTTAAATGCTTGATCAGGAATTTTTATTCTTGGAGGATTCTTTCAAGGAGAAGCACCCATCCAACCTGAGAACATAAGTACACCATGTGGCCCACTGATCCAATTAGACTGACCGATGCACTTACACTCCAGCATCCAGAAATATGCAATTAATTAATCACTTACATGCAGTCAACAGGCCACAACTTATTCTTCCAACTTATCCAGCAAGAAATAACTGAATTATGAGGACATTCAAGAACATCATAAATTGTTCGTGGATTACAGCAAGGCAAAGTTGATTAAATAACTCATCCAAATTACTTTGGCCATTTTATGTATGACAGAATAATTTTTGTGTATAAGAACTTCTTGGATGATGTTAAAGGGCAATTCTATCTGGATAGTGGCAGTGAAATCACATTTGGCATCTTGAGAACTCCAGCTCAGCACGCTTCTCTCATTCCAAAAAATGTAGAAATGTGTAGTTTTACTCATTGGTCCAAAAAATGAGCTTAATGAAAGGGAGGCCCCACGGCCTGCCTGTGCTGCCTGATAACCCAAAGCAAAGCCCCTGTGCAGACCAGAGCTCCCAGCCACCCTCCCCAGAGCCCCTCAGGCCTGCCCTTGGAGAATGCCACCAAAAGGCACCCAAGGCTGCACAAATGATGGGAACAAATCCTGCCACGGCTGTGTTGAGGACAGAGGAAGGTCTGTGCCCAATTTTAGCACCCCTTTCCCCAGCCAAGGCCAGCTCCCCCCTGCCCCCGAGCCCGGGAGGGACGAGAACTGGATGCACATGGTTCAACAGGATCTGCACCAAGCTGGAGCTTGGCATCCTCCTGGATCCAGCTGTCTCCTACACACACAGATCCAAACAGGGGCGATGTGAAAGGAGCACAACAAAACCTTCCCTGCTCGTGTACCCGTGTCCGCAAGATCCTGGGCTGGAACAGAAGGGAGATGCAGAAAGGATGAAATGGAGAGCTGAGTCCCCATGCCCCTGCAGACCTGAGTCCCCATGGCCCTGCAGAGCTGAGTCCCCATCCCCCTGCAGAGCTGAGTCCCCATCCCTGCAGACACAGCTGTTAAAAGCACTCTGGGGAGCAGGTTTCTCAGGGCTGGCAGTGCCCAGCAATGGGGAAAGGATGGCGAGCAACTCTCACTCTTACCTGCCGGCTCCTGACTGTCCCTGGCCCTGTGTGGCTGCTGTTGGATTTGCCAGGGAGGATGGGCTGTCTGCAAACCCCAAATGCACCAGGGCGGTGGGGTCAGTGTACAGGGGGAAAGACTGATGGAGGAAAAGCCTTTCCCCATGGCTGAGATGGGCTGAGGCAGCTCCAGGGACACCAGGGCTGTCCCCACAGCCCCAGGGACAGGGAGTGGCAGTGGAAGCAGAATGCAGACATGCCATCCCCCAGTCAGAAGGCAGTGGGTAAGAGTTTTCTGAACTAAGGCACAGGTTTTTGTATGTAACCCCATTTTTCTGCAGTGAAATCTCCCGTGTATAACTCCCATGTAATTCCTTATTCAATGCTTCTATAATCCTATTTTTCTTCTGGGGAGATTTCCTTCCCTTCGTCTGCCCCCAGATCCACACCAGGATAGAGGCTTGATTTGTTCCTGAGGGAGAGGACTGTCAGCACTCCTCCCAGCTGCTGTGAAGCACTCTCTCAACCCTGCAGAGGCAGGACCCTTTCCTGCTCGTGTTATTAGCATTCCCTACTACTTGCATGTTATTTTTCTTTTTCCTCTTCATTCTCTTTTTTTTTTTTTTAACTTCTGCAGTGAATTCTGCTTCAACACCCACATGTCTGCTATTGAAGCCAATCAGCAGGATTGACTCAGGTAAGTTCTTTTATTAGGTACTGATTTCTTTGTGTCTGATGTCTTTATCCAGACTCCTTTGAAAATCCCATTTTGGCTGAGCATATAGAAGCAAATGCCTCTCTCACTCTCTTTCATTAGCAATTTTAGGGCAGCTCTGGCAGGTTTTTCACTCCTCTCTCTTGAACTCAGAGAGAAAAAAAAAAATCTGCAGTAGTTTTATCTCTTTTCCCTGTCTCCAGAGGATGTCCTGCCAACACTTCCCCACCCCCAAAATTGGACAGAAAAATGTAGGTCTTGGGTAGTCTGATGGGCTGAGATTTGGAAGCAACAACATTTCACGACACTGGCTTTCTAATTTCCTCAGACTAGAATTAGTTCTGCCACCAACATTTTGCCCAGGGCCCCCAACCCCAGGAGTGCTCACAGTGTGTGTCTCTCTCACATATTATTATGCTCCAATGAGGATGTTCCTAGCAGAGCTCTAACGTGTCTGGCACGGATTCATGTTATATCTAGGTTTTGACATTGGGCCTGCTCCTATGGAAGTCAATGTCAAAATTCCCTGCGAGTGTTCAAGCACAAGAATCAGGCCCACTTCCCTGATTTATGCAAGTTATTTTTATATGATAGTGAATTGGATGCAGTATTATAAAGTCTGGAATTAATCTGCATTCTAATATATTATAAAAACCAGCAAAAAAAAAAAAAAATCCCAAATTAACATCCTCCTTAACCTTTATTTTTATCAAGTGTACTAAATCAACTGAAGAATAATTGCTCTGAGGACTATGCCAAATGAGTGCACATTTAGTTTACATATTCCCTAATGTAATATGAATTGATGAACTTTCTGAGATACACATGATATAAATGATCATGATGTGCCATTCTTAATTTCTTTCAATTGTCTCTGCGAAAACACTTTGCTCTTAGAATGAAAAGTGCGTCACGTGCATCCCAGCCCCACAGGAGAGAAGGAAACACACTTGTAAGAATTTGCCCTTTTGGCAAGAAGTGCAGCTTTTCTAAAGGAAAAGGTCAAAACCTGCTGTACAGCCACTGGCTGGGACTTGGATTGCTGCAGTGAGGAGATTTAAGCCCAGCCCCTCTCAGCTCTAGAAAGGAGCAATCTGAGCTGGGCCATCACACTGTGGTGGTCCTTCCTCCACCTCAGCTTCCTCATGGACGCCCCAGCCCAGCTCCCAGCCCAGCTCCCATCCCAAGCCTCAGACCAGAACCAGAGGAGAGGAGGAGCGGCTGCTCCTCCTTGTGCACCTTAGGTCAGCTCTGGGCCAAGGGCGCTCACTCCCAGCTGGAAGGGTGAGCCACAGCCTCAGGGCAAGCACTGAGCCACTCATGTCCCTGTGTGCCTGTCCTGCCCGTGGCACCCAGCCCCTCTGGCCACAGCAAGCGCCTCCATGGGCATGGAAACCTCACCATGACCCTCTCTGCTTCTCCTGCTGACCATGGCAGAGATTCTCTGTGGCATCACTCACTACCACATGCAGTCACCAGATGTTTTCCATACCCTCTGAGTCTCCCAACCTTGTACGACCTTGGGCACATCTTCCCTGGTCTTCAGTTTGCCATCTGTTAACTGGGGCATGATAATGTGTTGCAGGTTTTAGAGCCAAATGGGATAAGCAATCATCTGAGTTGGAGTGCTGTATAATAGAGGCCACTGGACTTCCCTGAATTCTCTTTTCAATCAAAGCAAACCTCTTGGAAAATGTATCCTGCTTTGATTTGCTCGTAGCTAGACTCTGAGGATGCAAAGGAAATGTGATAAACGGTGCCAACGTTAATTACCATCACAGGCAGCTACGTCTGTGTTCAGCTCCCTGGATGGACTCCTGCTTTGCTGAGCAGAAGTGTCCAACAGAAAGGTGTGCTGCTCAGATAGCCCAGACCACGACCAAAGTACCTTTCCTTCCCTGTCGTGGCACTGAACTGTACTAACAACACGCTCTAATAGTAATATTTATCAAATGTTCCAGCGCCTGCCTCCAGCCATATGGTTCCTCCCCGATCTTGCCAAAGCCCCTC
Organism: Fringilla coelebs; assembly: GCF_963513975.1. Classification (NCBI taxonomy): domain Eukaryota; kingdom Metazoa; phylum Chordata; class Aves; order Passeriformes; family Fringillidae; genus Fringilla; species Fringilla coelebs. Next base: position 23,406,945 of record NC_140037.1, read on the forward strand.
GGCGGGTTTGGCACCAGGAGGGGATGCCAGCACCGAGCTCTTGCCTCTCCCTGTGCTCTGCACACATTCCAATGGCACCGAGGGGCCCCATCTCCATTAACCTTGATGGGCTCTCCTGCAGTGCCAATAACGGCGCTTGGGGGGATCACAGAGCCTGCTGCCCAGGGAGAAACTTTTCTTCTCTGACACCTGTGAGCAATCTGGAGCCATTAGCCATTTCACTCCAATACTAATGATGCTCCCTTCAGTCATTATCACTTATTTTTTTAGTAAAACCCTCGGTAAAGCTGAATCTAACAGGTCATTAAAAGCCCAGGGAAGCCCTGACTGACTTGATCCCAATTGTTCCTTATGTCTGACAAGATTTTCCCTATTGAGCATTTGACTTGCATTTTATGTTGCCTCATTAAACTGTGCTAGACTTTAATCAAGGTCAAATAGGGGCAGATCTGCCTTTCCAGAATCCAAACAGCTTGCACTAGGTGCTGATCTGCAGCTTGTCTTGCTGCAGGGGCTCTCCCCGAGGATGGAGCCCAGTGGATTTCGTTAACCTGGCACATGACCTGCACCCACGGGGCCCGTGGAAAAACCAGGACACGTGGTTGCTTATCCCTCATTAAAGTCTCATCAAATCCTACCCCAGTGCCTCCGAAGTTAAACGCCTGGACAAGGAATTAGTGAAGGAAGAACGCTGTGTCACAGCATGAATAAAACATATTCTAATTTTATCAACACCTAGAGTCCCTGTCTTTAAAATCCTGAGGTATTTTTTTTCCTTTATAAGGTATATGATGAACAGCCGATTACATTTTTGATGTCTTTTAATGATCATAATTAAGTACGATCCATCATTGTAATTCCACCACTAAATCAAGGTAGATCACCATAACAGTCATGATAAATCACGCTCTTTGCACAACTCTTCCTGAGGATGAACCGGAAAATGGAGTTAGAGGACTCCAGAACCTCTCTGCTCCATCAGCAGGACACTGAGCAGCAAGTGCATCCCTCTGGCACTGGGATGTGATGAGGGGAAGCACTCAGCTCCCCTCTCATCCAGGAGCTGCAGGGCTCCCGTGCCCTGGCCCTGCTCTCCCACCCCTCACCAAGTGCACTCTTGTTCATCCCTTCTGCTTATTTTTCCCCTGAAAGTCCAGGGTCAGTGCTTCTTATTTAAGGGAAGGTGGTATCTCCAACAAAGAGCTCCTTGGGAGGTTCCCAGTGCAAAGCCTCGTGTTAAACAGAGCACTGCTTTCAAATAGGAATAAATACACAGCCCCAGCAGCCATGGCCAAAGCCAGAGTCCTCACCACTGGAGGTCAGGTATGACCCCTTAGCCCTGCCCATATTCATCAACACTACAAATTACTCTCAAAGGAAGCTTACACTGGGACCATAAATGCTTCCACATCCCTTCAGGTATCTCATCACAGGTTCCTTAACAGCAAAAATCCTGATAGAACTCACCAAATTCATTTCCCTTGGCCAAATTCAAGCTTGAGGGTCTACATGAAAGTCTTTTCCAGACTTTTGTCTGCAATTTCAGTTCTGTTAGACACTGTTCTGCAGTGTTACATGCCACAGATGGCTGCCTACCCAAGAAGTGTGATAAGAGCTCCTGGGAGTATAAAAAGCAAAAATCTTATGTAAGTTTCTCAGCCCAAAAGTTGAGCAAATAAGTGCTAAAGTATCTTGCTGACTGCTCTAGAAGTCTCTGGAGAAAAATAAATAGTGGCACTAATATGGAATATTGATTTTTCCATGTAGTTTTGTGTGATGGAGCATGCTACAAGTTCAGCAACCCAAGCTCTTAACAACTCATATAAGAGATGTACAGTACTCATCATCCAACAAATGGGGAAACTGAGTTTTGTAGGTGTCAAATGCTGCTGTACAGGATGCCAGAGACCAACTTTCTCTGGGCACTAGGTATGGATTCCTCCTAAAGAGCACAAAGAGAACAGAACAAGGTCCCTGGAGAGGACAGTAAAATGGTAAATTTCCCTCATCATAGTCCAAATGAAAAGTACAGTAAAGGCCATACATCACAGTGAGATTCCCCACTCTCCTGCGAGCTAGCAGAGGGCTCCCATCACTCTCAGACTTCTTTCTCACATTTATTTTAATCAAGTTTCTGTCATTTTCAGGTCCGGGTGCAGCATGATCAGCTCGACCTGCCTTTGGCTCTGTGTCAGGGGTGTCATATTATCCATCCCTGTTACACTGGCAATGCTTGATAGCCAAGAAGGTCATTTCATCTCTGATAATTCCCCCAAAGGGGATATGAAGCTGGAATGATTACAGAGTCATATACCTTCTTGCAGAATACCTCATCTTTGTTCCTAGATTATTTAAATGATAAATGGAAATTGGCCAGGGAAAATCACTTAGAAATGAATTGTGGTCATAAGCCATAGGAAACACATTCGGTTTCCAGAAAGACAAAATAAAAATCATCAAAGCTTATTGTCTTTACTAGATACAGCCTAAAAACAGATGTTTAAAGTATTGTAGATTTCATAGCACATACTCTAACGTCATGAGGCAGAGTTCTGGTTTTATGGGGGTATATCAGCACACAAATGGCCCAATAATCTGAAATAACCTGTCCAAACCTGGAGCTGGTATCTGATGATCTAGAGAGAAGGCATGTGTACAGCCAGGCTCTGTAAGCCAGAGGCACTCACATGCTAATCTTAGACTGTGCCAAGCTAAGAGGAAGCAGAGATGCTCCTACATAGCTAAAAAAATAACCTGAGAGCTTAGATCTGAGCTCTTTCCAACTGAGGATGACAATACAGTAATTCTAAAAATGTATTATCATTTTTCTTCCCTCTGTCATCTAAGGTTTTGCTTTTGCTGCTGCCTTTGTTCCCATGCATTGAAATACAAGTAAATACCTCTTACAATCATCCCTTAGTGCAATCAGCTGGGAGAAGCCAGCATGGGAATGCCAGCGAGGATGGCAAGGTTCACCCCCTCCCCGAGCAGCCTTGGGCTACCCAGCCCAGCCCAGCTGTCTCAGACCTCCTGACTGCAAAACACGAGATTGCAATAATACTGCACTGCTCTCTGATGCCTAATTAACGGCTGGGCAGATCTCTGCACGGCTCCTGCCCTGTCAGAATGCCAGTGCCTTTGCCATGCTGCTGACAGAGGAGCAGATGACAGCAGGCAGGTTGTGGCGGTGCTGGGCCAGCTCCACGGACCCTGCTCTGCTGCTCCTGCCCAGCTCCAGCCCTGGCTAATGCTGACCGTGGTTAAATCATCAGGTCTTTAATGCAGAGGCATTCCTTGCTCGGGATCAGTCAGCCTGTGTGGGATGCTGGGTGGTGGCTGGAGCTGGCAGGTGTTGGGGGAGTACAAACACTGCCCAGGCAAAGGGCTCCCTGCTCAGTGGCACAGGCTGGGTTTGTGGGCATGCACTGAAATCCACCTGCTCTTCCCCCTGCTCTGGGCTTTTTCTTTATTGACAGCTTAATCACCTTTGTGTCTGCTGCTTATCTTGGAGGATTTGCTATGAATTGCATTCACTTGCTTCCACTGTGACAGTATCTACTTTGCTAATTAACCGCCTGGTGGACACAGTTACAAGCCACAATAAATATTTTCTGTCCAAGGGAATAATCAGGATGCTGCCACCTGACCTGAGGGAGTTTTCACATCCTTTGATTTTCGGATGGTTTTTTTCCTTCTCTTTTTTATTTTGGCCTTAAAACTCTCTTAGGTGTTTCACTGCAAATGCAAGCAGATGTTTCACACCTTGACTCAATGACCCATTCTACAAACCTAAAACACTAAAACTTCAGGCACGGATGTTTCTATCAAATTAAAAGTCCACATACTCCTTTCAGCCTGGTATAAATGAAGAAAAAAACAAAGGTTAGCCTAGGGAAGGTTAAGTCTCGAAAAACCACCAAATCCTTGGAGGCTACCAACAATATTAGTAATTACTGCTCAAAGCAAAGCTGAGTTGGCATGGAGACCACCAAGAGCTGGGTCTTTAAGAGATCAGCTCCTATTCAACACATATATTAAGTGCTGTATTAAGCACCTACTGAACCCCAGAAAAAAATATAATCACAGAATTATTTCTAAATGGACTTTTTAGTTTTTCATGTCAAGAAAGGGGGCCATGAATAGAAAGGGCAAAAATCAGCATGGAGAAACATTTACCTCAGCCTCTCTAGGTACCATTAATCACCCTTTCTGGAAAGCCTGGTACAAAAGCCATTAAAATTTAAGACAGGAAAATCACTGCCATTCCTGCAGCTACAGCTATTGCTGCTGCTACTACTCTTAATTAAGGTCTGAGAGCAGTTAAACATTTAAATATGATAAGGCTTAGAGGTGAGCTGACTTGCCAAATGGGGAAAGAAAACATTGTCAAACAGAATCAGGGAGAGGAGCCCGGGCAGGAAAACGAGAGGGACAGAGAAATGCAGGATGCGCTGCCAAGTGCCTGCACTGAGACCAGCAGCTCCTTCTGAGGAGGAGCCAAAGTTAGCATGGGCTCAGGCACCAAATGTGAGCACAAATGCTGATTCTGAGGAGGCTGTTCTGCTCAGGTGCCCTAAGACATGTCTCAGAGGAGGTGTTTTTTTGGAGGGCCACCTAACACAAGAAAGCAAGGAGATTCTGAACACAGCCCCGAGGATCCTTCCCTGGAGAACAGCCCAGGTCAAGAGCCAATACAAAATGAAGACTCAGAGTCACAGCCAGATGAGTCACATTGTCAGCTGTAGAAACCCTGTCCTGGCAGACCTCAGGGTGATGGAGGGGGTTTGCAGCATTGCTGAGCACAAACCACTCCACATAACTTGTGCTCAGAAGTGGCTCTGGGCATTTCCCGTGAAGTTATTGTCGTATTGTATAATCCACATTTGCTTTATGATGACACAGTGTCTTCCCTGCTGGATATTTTACTTTTCAAGCAGTAAGACAATAAACTACAGTCCCTGACAAGAATTGTTTTCATTGCCATTGTTTTAGAAACACATGTTTTCTCATTCACTATCAGCACCACCTAAATCAAAAGAGGTGACTTTCACAATAAATCAGATAAGAATGGCTCAAAAACTGATATCTGCCAGCTTGTTTTCTCCCTTAATGGTGCTCCTGAGGCAGGCTGAGATGTCTTTTCCCCGAGCAGCCCCGGGGACAGGTGTGGGGAGGATGGCAGGGCACAGACACAGCAGGCTGTGGCACCACAGCGGTGCCCTGGCTGGCGTGGGTGATCACTGAGCACCTCTCACACGTGATGGATGGCACTGCAGAAAGTGGAGCACTGTGGGAAGCGTGCAGAGAAATACAGGAGGTATTAACCATTTCCCAGCCCCAAAAAGAAGGGCTGAACAGCTCTCTTGAAAGTCCCTGCACGCTCACAGTACAAGAACAGCCACTGGCAAGTGCCTCAGGGATCAGTACGGACTTTGGGCTGCCAAAATGAGGATGCAGATGCTGAATAAAATCCAGTGCTGTGGTTTTGATGATCACAATTAATGGCTTAGGACCCTTTTCTCTTCCCCTACCGTATCCTGGGACACAAAGGATAAACATAAACAACCAACAGGATGATCTTCAAGCACCTAAGCAGATGTTTGCCCAGCTGGGGATAAGCACAGGTTGTCTCAGCAGCTGTGAGCTGCACTGCACACTTGCACTCTGCATCCAGGGATGAACAATAACCCTGCAATATTCCTGCTCTTGGATGTTGGAGAGGTTTCTGGAGGATGAAAGAAGGGTAAATGGAGGAGCTGTGCACTGCAATTCTTCATCTCAGTCTGCCTCAGCTGGTGAAGCACCACGCTGAAGTGAGGCATTAGCAAAGATGCCTGAGAGGAGCAGGTGGGTGGTGATTAGAGTTATTTCTTCTCTTGCCCTGGGTGAATCTTTTTTGTGCTAAAAGAATGTTTCTCACACACAGGGAGATAACTTATTCTTTCCATTGTCTGCTGTCCTGATTTTCCTCCCCAGACAGTGGGTGCAGTTTCTCTCCTCAAGGCAAGGACACTCCTTGCCCTCGTGTGCTCACTCCCTTCCCCTCAGACCATCACTGTGCTGCTGGTCATGAGGGCACCTTACTCAGACACAGCTTCCCCTTGGAGCCCTTACCACCTCATACCCAGAGCTTGTCTGAATTTTTAGAAGTTCTGCCTCATGTTCCTTGCATTCTGTATTCATTTACATCACCAGAGCTCCTGTCTGCACTCTCATTGTCTCAGACCTCCATTAACATGACATCCTCCAGGATCCTGAGGCATTAAAGCTCACGGTGAATATCCTGCCAAAACCAGCTCCTTTCCTGACCCCATCACCCCTCTGTACAGCTTTCCCAGAGCCCTGGTCCCTGTGGCACCACACAGAATCTGTATCCATGCATCCTTCCCACAACTAACCACCACTCCCAGTCCCACCATTTTATCCTGATGGTGCAAACCTCTGCTGTTCTATTGCCTGGGAAACCTTTCCTTTCTTCCTCTTCTTGCCCTTCAGGATAACACAGATTCTTTGTAAACATTCACCTTGGTGTCCTCCTCACACATTCCTTAAGATGCCAGTTGTGCTATAGAAATGCAGACATCAATTACACTGTTCACGTGTGCAAACAGCATTTTAAAGTGTGTCTTGCATGTCCAGACTGTGGTCTCATTATCTTCTATTTTTCCATCTCAATGTCTGCATTTCTGTTTGTTTTGTCTCTTAAATGAAAAGCTTCATAAGGTGGAGACAAACTTTTTGTAGAGAAACTCGTACATGTAATCCTGCTCCACACCACAGAATCGATGGTAGATGCTGCAGGAATTACAGGGAAACCACTCCTTCCCCTTGGCAGTTCTCCAGAGCAGCACAGGGATGGTGTCTCCCTCAGATGTTTTCTGCTGGTTTCTCCTCCTCTTCAACCCTTGCCTGTTTCTTGCCTGGTGCCCACTCTCCAGTACAAACTCCTTCCCTTCCCAGTTTTCGCCTGTCCCCAGATTTTTGTCTCCCTGTGGAGGTTTTGTCCCTCAGCCTTTCCACCACTCAATCCCCTTGCTTCCATCACTCAGGGCTACCAAAACCCCACTTTTTTTCTGCCATCTCCTGGTCCCTAGTTCTGCTCTGTCTCCCTGCTGCATCCCTACTTCCCTGGGCTCTCCTGCCTCCCTGTTCAGTCTTTCCACTGATAATCCACATTTCCTGCTCTCTGCTCATATCTTGAAACACAGGCACATCTCTCACAGATGGAAATAAAAATATATGAAAAGAGGAATGAGAGATAAGACAAGGCCCATTGCCTGTCTCATCCAGCACACTTCCACTGGCACCAGCTGTTCCAGACAAGAGCATTAAAATCCCCTGAGCAGCCTCAGGATTCAAACTCCCCCAACAGGAACATTCAACTGTAATCCCTAATAGTTACAGATCATTTTGTGTCTTAAGGCAGAAGTTTTATGTGTCTGTATTAAAACATTATAATTCAAGACATGGATATCTCATAACCCAGATGTGGGAAGCAAAGCAGGACTTGCTGCTTTTCCAAATCATGACTCAGTGCAAGGAGGGGGATCAGGACCTGTGCTGCTCCTGCCCTGCTGTGATGGAGCACAGGGGGACAAACCCCCCGGAGGAAAGTGTTGAGGGACAAAGTGGCATTCTGGTGACCTCCTTCAGGTCACAGGACATGGCCAGTCCTTGGTGTCCCAGACAGAATGTGCCCAGCACAGGAAGGACACAGACCTGTTGGAATGAGTCCAACAAAGACGCTCAGAAGGCTCAGGCCCTCTGCTCTGGCTCCAGGCTGAGAGCTGGGGCTGCTCAGCCTGGAGAGGAGAAGGCTCTGGAGAGACCTGGGAGTGTTGTCTTAGACAGCACGAGTTCTAACATCATTACAGTGCAAGGATTTCATATTGCCAGGGCTTCATACCTCCTCAATGTGTCTCACAAGCAGCTCCTCCATGCACTGCCTGTCCCTGCTCCTTGCAGCATCATCTGGCTCCTCTTTCCCCAGACCCCACCACTCCGCTCTTTTATACCCCCTGCTCTTACTGGCTACATGTATGGCCTGTTAAGATCAGGCCTGCTTCTAATCTTTAGTAATTGGTCCAGCTGCAACTCACTGGGGGATAAGATCACCTTCCATACCACCTGCATTCTCCCATACTGTATCCCCCTACATGGGAACCCCTTCCAGGGCTTGAAGGAGCTCTCAGGGAGATGAGAAGGGCTTTGGACAAGAGAATTGAGGGACAGGATAGGGGGAAATGACTTCAGACTGAAAGAGGGTGGTTCAGACCTTAGATTCCTAATTTGATATTAGGGAGAAAAGCTCCACGGTGAGGATGGAGAGGCTGGGACACAGGTGGATGCCCCATCCTTGGAGATGCTCAAGGCTGGGCTGGGTGCTCTGAGCAGCCTGGGGTAGTGGAGGTGTCCCTGCCCAGGGCAGGGGGTTTGCAGTGGTTGATCTCTCAGGTCCCTCCCAAACCAGTCTGTGACTCTGTACCCTGACGCAGGCATCCCTGCTATGCGCAAAAGGACCCAAGAACTCCCACAAATTCTGGCTTTTGCCAAAGCCCTGTGCCAAGCTCCACATCCCCTGGACTGCACAGCATGGGCAAGGGCTGCAGGCAGCATTTGCTATCCCTAGGAGCTGGTTCCTCCCACCCAGGCCATGCAGCATTCACAGGGATCCCACACTGCCAGCAGGGTCTGGGAACTGTGCTGTGATTCTGGACTGAGCTCTCAGGCTGCAGCAAACTCCAGCCCATGCCTTACAGACCTCATTAACAAAAAAAGAAAAAAAAAAAGAACCAACCTTTGCACAGTTCTAATTTTCATTTCAACACCTCCAGGCTTACTAGAAAGCTGTGTTTGTACCGGCAGAGACCTTAATTTGTATACAGCAACAAAACAAAAATTCCAAATTAAACATATGAATTCAATTGCCGAAAACCACCCTTTTACTAAGGGTTCAAATGTAATGACACAATCATTTAGAGCAGCCTCCTCTGGGTGTGTGCCTCCCGAGAGCCGTCAGAGGAAAATAAACCACATTAAAATACAATTCCTCCAGCAGCTTCTGCGGTGCAATCAGAACCTTACAACGGGGATTTTTCAGAAGACAGGGTTCTAGCTCAATAAAATCTATAGGTGGGGTAGTCCCAAATGGCTCATGTGCAATTTTTATTCCAATCTAAAGGTGGAAATAATCTTTATGTATGGCCGTGTGCACACAGAATCCTCACCATCAGAATTGCTGAGGGCATCATGCTTGGATCCTTGAGCTTGTAGAGCCCGTGTAAAACCAGAAACTGAGGATGTGGGCAAAGATTGAGGCACAGGCACTGATGCCACCTGTTTGTGAGTACCTTATCGAGCTGCTCTGTCCTGGCAGGTACCTGTGGGGAGCATCAAAACCAGATTATTTCCCCCTGGTGTGGGAGTCAGGGGGATGCAGCTGATGAAACCCATGGGAGCCCTCAAAGTGCTGCTGGCACCAAGGGGCTTTGAAAAAACCAATGAGCCATGGTGCAAAAACCAAAACTTCTCTTGAAATAACAACTGTTCCGTAGAAACAAAGCTAAAAAGGGGAATAAATGGCCAGTGCTTGCAGTGGAGAAGGTTATTTGCACTTGGGACTGCCCAGCATATTTCTGTTTGAAATGGGAAATGCTCTGCTTTGGTCTGCAGCTTCTGAATGTGTTCAAGTGGAAGCAATAAATATAGAGCACAGATGTGGACATAGCTGTGAAAGGGCTCCCATCCAAGAAGCCATTACCTGGGCTGGCACTCCCTACCCTTGGGAAAGAGGTACCTAAGGAGGCTACAAAATCAGGAATGTCACGTAGGAAAAATGAAGAGGACGATTATTCACTGTTTCCCACAATACAAGAAGCAGGAGACATTGCTGCCTGGAAGTGATCTGCAGCTGATTGAGCAGAAACTGAGGAAAGCCCCTTTTCCCATGCTGCAGAGCTAAGCTAAGGTCCAGCAGGCTCCCAAATGCCACAGGGCTGTTGGTCACTGATGTCCAAGGGGAGGAAGGTCTTTTTATATCAAATAGAAACAGATCAGGGAAGATTCCCTGGGCACACGTGGGCATGGGCTTAGTCAAGCCTCCAGAAGACAGGACGTGCATGACAGCCCCTCCATAAAGCCCAGTGCCCTGAGCAAATCCTATTTATTCACAGCCTCATTCAGTGCAAGCACCTTAGAGGCACCGTGTGCAATCCTGATCTCTGGCTCCTTGTCTCTCCAAGGCCCTGGGTGTGATCAGAGGCAATCACTGCCACCCCACAATCCTGCAGGCTTTGACCAGCACATTCCAGTGACATTTGCATCGATCAGACAAACGGAGAGGAAAGTATTAGTGGGATTATGCTCTGAAAACAAATCCTAAATACCCGTCACATTTAGTATCTTGTGGCTTATCCAGCGAGAACTGCTGGGCTGGTGTGCAGCACAGATCCTGGGAGAGCCTGGGTGTGTTCCCAGAGCATCTCGGTGCATTTTGCAATCGGATCCGCTCCTGGTGCCACGCACATGACTCACTCCCAGGGCCTGGGAAGCATGAAGCAGAAAAACATCCATAAAGCATTAGATCACAATCCCAGCGACAGCACTGGCGATTACTAGGGGGGCAGAGGAAAGGCTCATATTAAAGACTTTTAGTAGGATGAGCATTTTGCAGCATTTAAAATTCTTTGAAGATTAAGTCTGTGTTAGAAGATACCCTTGCTCAGAGAAAGCCAACCTTGGGCCGGTATTATATGATACAGCTGTGTGGCCGGCCGGATTTTGACTTCAATCATTTCCATTGATTCACAGGCACTTTAAAATGCTTAAGTTACTACATTGGATTTAAATTTCAGATCAATGTTGTCTTTGCAGAGCTGCTGTGCCTGGGAGCACAGCTGAGTGGAGGTGGTTGCTGCGAGGGGCTCTGCTGGAGCTGGCACCTCTCTGACCCGGGCAGCTGCTGGCCAGCACCTCTGGGAGCTTCTTGTGGGCACTCTGCTCCTAACCTTCAGGGTTTTGGGTGTCTTGGATGGCACAAGGCCTTTGCACATTAAATTCTCCTACTGGCAACAGCAAAAATGGCTCCAATTACAACCTTCTCGGTAACTAATTAGTGAACAGTTGGTGTTGGGGTGGTGTGGTTGGGTTTGTGAGAGGCTGGCAGCTGTTTCCTTTCCCCCTTGTGCACTGCAGTTGGACAGCCCTCACCGTGCTTGCTGTCCCCACCACCTGAACCTCTGCAGGTGGCAGGAGCAGCCTCACCTCGGCCACATCCCTCCTCCTCCTCACGCCAGCACTCTGAGCAGCCGGCCCAGCACGGAGCCAGCCCGGGCTGTGTAGGGCACAGCAGAGCTCTGCCAGCTGTGCCACTGGGAGCCATCCTCTTGTGCTCAAACCAGCCACAGGTTCTTGCTCAATTATCTGCTGGGTGCAGTGAGGGTGAACGTGTCCCTGTCACCGTTACCCAGCTTGGCCTGGCTCCCTGCCCGGAGCTCTCCTGCCCTGCCGGGCCAAGCCTTCCGAGCAGCTTCACACTCCGGCTGGGGCTTCCTCCTTCCCCTCTGCTCCTGCCCACTGCTTTGCACGAAGCCCCACAGAGGGGATATTAGCTCAATCCCCTGGTGCCTCTTTTCCAGCGCTTGTGCAGGGAACGGTGCTAATTACTGCGTTACATCCTGCAGCTTGAAAGGAATTCCCAATGAAGCTGACAGAATTGCACTGAGCACGGTGGAAGAAAGTGAAACTTGAGTGTCAGCAGAGCTGTGACAACACCACGGGAGATAATTCAACCAAATGCATCTGCCATCGTGGGTCCTTTGCCCCATAATAAAAGAAATGAAGATTTGGTGGTAAGCCAGAGCCCTGCATCAGTAACAAGAAATACAGCTCCTCCTGGCTGTGAGGGGCTGCCGACTGAAACAAAGGCTCTGCCAAGTTACATGGGGACGGGTCTCAACCAGGATTACATTTTCCCTTCTGTAATTCAGTGCAAAAGTGATTCTGTTTCACAAAGCTGGAATGGGAAAAAAAGCCCACTTCCTCCTTTCAAGCTGCACACAGTCACTAAATCTTTGTTGTTCCCTAAATGCCTGACATCAAACACTCTGAAATCAGAGGAATTATCTTTTCCCCAAGCTTTCAGGTCTGTTCTATGGGGGTAAATCACGGCTGACATGTTAAAAGCCAGCAAACTTTGAAACAATTTTAGGAGCTTCTTCCTCTTTTCCTGCAGCCTCCAATGCATTTAGGGATTAGTATCCAGGGCACCTATCATGAGAGTCTTTAACCAGAATCAATAGAAGGAGAAATGTGTAATCAATACATTGATGAGCACAGCTTGACCTTTCCACAAGGACTGCAGGGACAAGGAAGCATTTAAAGAAAGTTTGGGTAAGTTTTCATAGAAGGAATTTCAAATTTGCAGAAAGTTCTGGGCTATAAATAGATCAGGACAGAGAGCAGACATCAAACAACTGCATATGCAAAGGGCCTCTGGCCAGCTCTGGTCCAACTCCGACACACAGCCCATCTCCCAGACTGTTTGCACAGCAGCCCAAGGTGAAAATAAAAGATCAAGTAGGGAAAAAGAATAAAGCACCAAACCCCTGCTGCGGCTGCAGAGAGCTCTCGGGCAGGTCGAGCCCCCTCAGCAGTGCAGCAGGGGGATCTCACCAGAGCAGGGCTGCTGCTGGCCCGGCACCTCTGCCTCAGGAGGGACAGCTAGGAGGTGCCTTTGCCTCTTCAGCAGAGAGAAAGGCAGGAGCAGAGGCAGAAGCCCGCCCTGGCAGCTCTGGCAGCAGAAAGGCAGGGCTGACCCTGCTGCTTCGAGAAGGAACGCTATCACTGCAGTGCCCAGGGCAGCTCTGAGCAACTCCCTCTGAGAAGAACACAGCTAATTAATTCCCCACATACTGTGCTGTGTGTGCTGCTGAGCAGCCACCATTGCAACCAGAAATGAGTCTGAGTGTGAACAGGACCGAGGCCTCAGGAGCTGAGTTATCCTGTGCCAGCCCTGCACCGCCCATCACTTGGCAGCCCCAGCCTAATGAGAATTTATGGGCAGCCAGGGAAGCTCTCCGGGGCTGCAGGATGGCTCATGGACCTTGGCTCGTGGGCTTTCTCTTTGCTGGGAGGGCAGGGGTGCCTGGTGCTTCTCCTGGGGAAAAGGACAAGCAGTGCCAGGGTAAAGCAGAGCATGGCAGTGCCCAGGCTGCTCCCCACACCCCAAAACACAGCAGGGACAAACCTCCCTGCTCAGGGCAGTCCCTCCCCAGGAGCTCCCTCTGCCAGGGTCAGCATCCCTTGCTGTGAGTGCCTGGGCTCAGCTCTCCTGCCCAAGGGAACCCAGGGGGATGAAGGCAGGGATGAGGGAGGGGGCCCTGCATGGGGCACCCCCGTGTGCCTGGGCACGGCCAGGGCAGCGGGCAGCACTCTGACAGGCATGCCAGGAGATCCAGCTGGAGCAGCCAGCAGCAGCAGGAGTGGGGCATCTTTTGCTATAGGTGATTTTGCAAGCAATTATATAATTACTGCTTTGGAGATTGGTGTAAAAGCACCAAAGAACTGTGCCAAACTCAGCTCAGGACTTAAAACCATGCAGAAACCTTTGATAGAGACAAGAGGTGAGACAGGCTCATGGTGCAGTGCTTGGAGGGGACTCAGTGACAGAGGCCTAATTTTCTACTCTGCTGCAGATTTCCTAGATGGGACCAAATATATCATTTATCTCCATTTCCAAAATGGAAATAACCTATTTCTATTAATTTGCAGCAGCACCAGGAGCTGCTGGAGGCGGCTGTGTGTTGCCCAGTACAGCAGGGTGTCTAGCCCATTAAAATAAAAACCTCAGCCTTAATAATTGTGGCCAATTCAGGACTCGTATGACATGCTTAGGCTTTGAAAATTCCTATGAAATTCAGCAAAGCACAAGGCTCTGCTTTGCTCTGACAGTATATTTGGTTTAAAACATTAAAGACAGATAAATAGATATTACAAAGTATATGTTGTATATACATATATATATTCACACACGGAATTTTTCTTTAAAGCATCTCTGTTACATTTCCCCTGTAAGTGCTATTGCTTTTCCTGTGCAACTTCAGACCCTGAACCACGTATTTTAAAGCAAAGAAATTATGACCAAAGGTATAAATACGTCTTAGCCTACCACTGACTGACAACATGAGCTTCATTTTCATGCTTTATAACACAACCTGAATCACTAAATATATTTCTGTTCTTGTAAGACAGCATTCCACATAACTTTTATTTGTGAATAAAAGCAGAAAGATGCACACACACTGTTGAAATCAGGAATAAATTATTTTGGCAGAGTCCATTACTCTGGGAAGTAGTCTGAATACCTGGCAACATAAATATAGACCAAGACTCACACTAGTCTGCCAGCAGCATTTGCAATCCTTGTCCCAGACTGCCACGGGAGCTCTGCTGAGCCCGAGTCAAAGCACCCACTGTGAGCCCTCCCAGGGCTGCCCACAGCCCTGGGGCCAGCAGCAAGGGCTCACTCTGCTGCCCCAAGGAAGGAACAGCCTCTCCCCTGGGCTTCCAGCCACTGTCACGATTCTGCTGCTGCTGCTGCACCCTGAGTTGTGCCAGCACCAGCACACACAGTGCCAGCTCTCCCCTGGCAAGCCTGGGCACACAGAGCCCGTGGGCACCCACACAGGCAGCACTGTGCTGGGATGGGTTCCTTAGAAGGCAGAATTAGTGGCAGACACTTTTCTGGAGAGCAAGAGAATACATGGGTATTTTTGGAGAAAAAACCGGGAGCAGTTGAGGAGGACGGCAGTAGAAAAATAGTGGGTTTTCATCTAAATATGCAAGCAGCAAGATTTTAAAAGAAATGCTGAATGACAGTCAAGAGAAACATCAAAACATCCTTCAGTCCCTCTTCTCTTGCAGTACATCCCCTTTTGCTCAGGTCAGGGCTGCCACCAGCCAGTGCCAGGCAGCAGAGGAGGGTGGCAGTGCCATGCTGTGCCACTGCCCCTGCTGTGCCACCCGAGAGCACCACACACCCCCAGCAGCCCTGCCAGCCCCTGCTCTGGGCACACTGCTGAGCTGCCTCCAGCTCCTCCTGAGCTGTGGTGTGAGCAGACAGACTGCAGCTGTCCCCACAGCCCCTTCCAGGCACAGAGTGGGGATCCCCCCTGGATCCTGTTGGGAGGGCTTGGCTGGCCTGAGCTTTAGGCTCAAATTGGAGGAGGCACTCCTGGGGCTCCAACAACGTCAGGCAGTGACAGAGATGGATGGAGCCAGCTCCTTGTGCCTGCACCTAAGCTGTAATCCATGCTCATCTTTCAGCAGACACGAGAACAAACGTGTCTGATCTACATCTACTGTGGCCAGCAGTGAGGGGGAATGATCTCTGCTCCGTGTCAGCTCTGCTCCAGCCCAGAAACAGCTACAGCCAATATGTGCCAGAGTACTTTCTGAGGGTTTGTGACCATTTATTGCAGATGCTGCTCGGCTCCTGATGACTACATCAATTATGGTAGTGCCTGCATCTTTCCTGTCTATCCACTATTCAAATGCCTTTTTCACTCCAGCCCTCTCATCAGCAGAAGTTACCTTCAGGGTATCCTCGTATTTCTAAATATCCCAGAAACCGCAGATGATTTACTCTCACAGTCCTAATGCAGCTCAATCCATTCTCATTTTCCATTTGTGACAGCAGTAGTTTGCTTAAGAACATGGGCTGCTATCAGTTCATATCGCTGGTGACAACTTTCCAGTCTCTGCTATCATTTCTGATTCCTGTGCCTCCAACGGCGACGCAGCCCACAGCTGCGTGTGCCGGGGAAGCGCCGAGGCACAGCCTGCATCCCCACCAGATGGTTCTCCATATGGACACAGCACAGGAGGACACACTGGTGCTGCATCACCAGTGGCAATCCAGGCCCTTCCCCCAGCAGGCTCTGACTGCAGGCTCTGCACGCTGCTGGGAATCCTAAACCCCAAGTTCTGCCGCGCAGACCCAAAACTGCGGCACCCTGTTTGTATGGCTGCACCCCAAGCTGCTGTTCTGGATTCGCATTTCTCTGCTTCACCCAGCAGCTCCTGAGCACCACCATGCAGCTCTGGAGCCCACGTGGAGATGGATGGCATTTCTCCAGGGACATGTGTGGTCCAGGGGCCACAGACCAGCTGCCATTTGAGTGCAGCAGATAATCAAAGCCTGCCTGCTGCCAGCTAGAGGAGATCCTGGCCACAGCTCACTCTGCCAGAGCAGAAGAGGGAATCCCAGGGTGGGAGCCAGATCCCAATGTCTGTAATTACTTATTGACCTGAACATCTTCACTTGTACCTTCAGGTAGGAAATCTGTTTGAAATTCTGGAGCAGAACCTTCCAGACAGGATGATTGGACTGTCACCAAGGAGATTATTTTTCAGCGAAGTAACATACCCATCTCTGCATGAGCTATGGATCTGACAAACCTGTTCCTGGAAGTTTCCCAGTGCACCTCCACGGTGGATATTCACTTCCACACAAGCACTGGATTCATTTTTCCTTCCACACACAGAGCCCAGCACTTGCACACCCAAGTTTCTTACAGAGCCCCTCTGCAAAGCACATCCCACATTCCTCTTCCTCCCTTCCCTCTGCCTGATGGCACTAAACACAAAGAAATACCACCCAAGTATGTGCCTGGAGATAGGGCACAGAAGAGGAACATGTCTACTTCTTCACTGTGTGAGGAAATGGAGCATCTTCTGAGCCTCCAGCCCCAGCAAAGACTGTTAGTAATGTACAGAGATGAGGTCTCCTTTAGAGCCAGTTCCAGTGGTCATCAGAGCAGTGGAATGACCAGCACCAGGTACTCCAAAGTCCTGACTCACTACCTCAAAACACCTAAATTCAGCTAAATAAATACAAAGAGAATCAGTGCTGGGCTCTTAGTTGCTTTCCTACTCCTGAGTGCTGAGGATGCCCTGTCTTGTCACATCCAGGAGTCCTCACATGGGCCCATCTGCACATGTCTGTTTGGTCCTGCAGCACCTGGGCATGCAGCAGCCCCCCACAGCTGGGGCAGAGCCCCCCACAGCTGGGGCAGAGCCCCCCACAGCTGGGGCAGAGCCCCCACAGCTGGGGCAGCAGCTCTGAGCCCTCTGCAAAGGGGTCAGTGCCCAGGGCACGAGGAGGACACACCGTCCATCCCTTCCTGCAGCAGCCAGCCCTGCTGCTGGCCCTGCTCTGCCCAAAGAGCTGCCAGGACAGCAGCAGCCTGGCAGTGCTGCCTGGTCCTCCGTGGGGGCTGAGGGAGGGGAAGAGCAGGCACATGCCTGAACAAGTGCTGGCTGCCAAAGCCTCCCCTGCACAGAAACTGCTGAGGCTCTGCGGCCTGAAATCCCACTGGGCAGCAAACAGCCCGACAGCTCCGCACAAACCTGGGACAGCTTCCCTGGGAAAGGAGCTCCCAACCCCAGCACCGTGGTCCCTCCATCCCCACCATCCCCTGGGTGCAGAGGGAGCCAGCCAGTCACTACATCCCCTTTGATCTTTGCTGGAATAAAAGGCTAAAAAAGAACAGATTGTTTTCTTAAAATGCGGGGGGGGAAGGAAAGAGGGTGAGAAGGAGCAAAATTGGCCTGCTAGGTTCATCTCAACCATAAGAAAAAGTCTTTTTAACTTCTCTTAATGAGGACTACTTTTTCCAGATACTACCTAATTATTGCAAATTGCTTCATCTTTTAATTGTTACTGCAAGGCAACTAAACATTGTTACGTTGATTGCTCAAGAGTGGATTGTTAATGGCTTTAATCATTTGATAATCCAGTAATACAATCAGTGTAACTCTGCACCTTGTAGGAATAATTTTGGGATCCACACTCTAGGAAAGATATCTTGCCTCACCATATGTCAGGCACCAGGGCCACATCCTGCCAGCCTTCCCCAAGGGCAGCTGCACCGACTCTTTGGAAGCTCAGCTGCCCACCAGGGATGGGGGTGCACAGGATGGGACACCCTTTCCCTCACTTCTGTTGATCCCCAATGCAACTGTGGCTGGTTTTCACTGGTGATCACAGGGGAGTCCCCAAAATGCAACTTTGAGGCATAAAAACACCCCTGGAAGGTGAATTCCTTCAGAGTCACTGGGAGAGAAAGGAGGAGGAGCACAGCCTGACAGGCTCAGTCAAAAAAGTCAGTTCTGACAGACAGCAAGGAGACTAATGAACTAAAGAGTTGCTTTGATTTAGTCTTCAAGGAAAAGGAGACAATTAAGAGGCTCTGTAATTCAATAACAGTTAGCAGGAAGAGGAGCTGTCACAGGCACAAGCAGCAGTGCCAGAGCAGACACCCTGCAGAGGAAAGGAGCCCTGGGACATGGCCTGGCACTGCCCCAGGGCCAGAGGGACCCGTGCCAGACCTGGGCTGTGCCCAGCCCCTCAGGGAGGCTGAGGGAAGGCAGGCTTAAAGCATGCTGCATCCCAGAAGGGCGAGGGAAACCAGGACAAGCACTGCTCAGCCTCCCTCTAACACCAGATAAAATCCAAGGGCATCAAATGAAGCATGTGGGGGAAGGAACCTCCAATAACTGAAGAGATGAAAGTCAGGCCAGCCCCATCCAGGCAAAGGCTGCCAGACCAATTTATCCCCAAATTTTCTAAAGCGGTTTCAAGATCAGTAGGATCCATTTTCATTAGGGTTTAATTTTCTCATGTGTTGGGTGCATATTGCCCATCAGTGGTCAAGGGACAGGCTGATGTTTGCTGGCCAAGGATCCATGGTGTTTTCACACACACAGTGCTCCCACTGTCATCAAATCTGCCTGCAATTAAAACAGAAACGAGCCCTGCACCCTTTGGGGATGGCTCAGAACAGTCAGGACCAAAGCTGAGGGGATGCTCCCAGCAAGCCCTGGCCTTCAGGCCACTGGCCCTGGCAAAGGAGCAGTGCCAGCTCCAGCAGCAGCAGCACCTAAAGCAGGAGTATGAAATGCAAGCTGGTTCTGGCAGCCAAAAGCACATTACTGAATTAGTGAGAGGGTTTTTTTCCCTGTCACCTCTCCCTGTACTTAAAGGTAACTGCCATCCCCAGCAGAGCGAGGCAAACATGCTCAGGATAAGCTCTTTTGCAGAACAGAGCCCCTGGCAGGGAGGTGAGAGCCCCTGGGGGCTGGAGCAGCCAGGGAAGGTGAGAGGTGCTCCACCCAGCCCAGAGCTGACCCTCTGGGTTATCCCCTTGCTGCAGGGAGCAGCCTCACACCCTGGCAGCAGCCTGGCACAGCCCCTGCCCTCCACACTGCCCACCTTTGGGCTCTCATCAGGAGGAACCCACGGTGCGGGGGAAGATGAAACAGGAAACCTCATAAATGTGATTGCCTGGCAAAAGATTTGGAGAATATGGAAACTGTAAGTGAGATTGAAATGAAAGCAAGCTCTGAGATCCCTCAGTTACTGAACAACTGGAAAACAATGGCATGGCCAGCTGAAGGTGATCCCCTTTGGATGGAGCAACACCCTCTGCTTGCAGACAGCTCCAAGGGGCAGAGCAGACCCTGCCAGCTTGGCAGAAGGGGCCCAAAGAGGAGTTTTTAGGGTTTAACATGTAACACAGGATGGTAATGCAATTATTCTTATAGGCTGTATGTAAATGCTATAGGATTTGTATGTGGTATTAAATTAGTTAGTGAGAATTAAAATATTCAATACAGAAGAAGAGTTATTGTACTGTAATGGGAACCTCGCTCTCTCTCATCCCCCTTACCACACTCTTGCCTTCCCTCTCTTTACCTCTCTCCTCTCTCGGGCCTTGCTCTGAGCTGTGCCTGGCAGCTCCCAGCAGGGCCCTGCACTTGGCCCTCTGCAATACACCCCAAGTTCCAGGACCTGGCTTCAGAGATCTCCCATCTCCATCCATCCTGTCCTACCCCCATCACTCCTCCACCATGGGGCTCTGAGTGAGCCTGGCTGAGGCAGGGCCAGGGAGAGGCTGAGCACAGCCACAACCTCACCAACCCAGACCCAGCCTGGCCAGGAGCCTCTGGAGAATGGGAGAATCTCATTTTTCTGGCAGTGCAACCCCATATTTTCATTTCAGATTTTCCACAAACCCTGCCCGTTGTTATGGGCAGCTCCTCAGCAGACAGGGGCTGGGAGAGCACCGTGTCAGGGGCTGTACCTGCCACCAGGAAGATCCTCAGGCTGCTGGCTGCAGCTGCACAGATCATAATTTCTATTATCAAAACATCATATGGCTCCTTACATAGTGTAAATGAGATGAACTACAGGAGCAAAGATGTACTGCTGATTAAAAATACATGTGCATGTACCTCAACAGGTCAGAGTCCAGTGGGCAGAAATGTTAAGTGGGGTCCCACTGAATGCCCTGCAAGGTCAATACGATTCAATAGTTTTATTAACAACTTGGAAGCCAGACCAGGGGTATGCTAATGAAATCTGAGCATTTTTCCAGGATGGGAGGGTAGCAAATAATTTGCAGGACAGGAATAAAATACAATACGAGCTTGATGAATTAAAGAAGTGGCCTGCAATCAATACAAAGAGATTCAGCAGGACAAATGCAAAAGATTAACACATAGGAAGGAATAAACAAAAGGAGAGAGGCTGTATGGAGATATCTGGCCAAACAGCTATCCAACAGAGAGTGGGCTGGGGGGATGATCGATTGAACAGAAGTCAATAGCACCAGGCTGCTGCATCCCTGCAAGGTAATTATTCTGCTCTTCCCAGTGCTCCTCAGGCTGCTGTTTGAAGCAACACACCCAGATCTGGGCATCACATTCTAACAAAGACAGACAAGCCAGAAGGAGTTCAAAGGACGACAAAATTTGCCAAAAGAATTCGGGAAAACAAAAAAATCTTTGTGTGCGTGTGAAAAATGAACAGCAAGTGCGAGGCCTGGCTCTGCCTTTGTTCCCTGCCATTCCCAGGACCCTGCTGAGGTACAGCCCCAAAACTGAGCCTGGGCTCAGCCACAGCATCAGGAGAGATGTGTTAAACAACAGGGCGCTACAGATGGACTAAAGGGACACAACACTGATGCTGGGATTAATTAGGGCTCATTTTGCCCCTGGTGAAATTGCAGCGCTGGGCCAAAGCTCCAGCAGAGAAAATTCAGGGGAAATTTAACTCTGTAGTGTTTCTGAAAATTCAGGCAATGGAAAGAAATGAAATACCAGAACCCTCCTCTTGGATGGAGCTGAGACCAATCAGAACACAGCACAAAAAAAGATCAAAAACTGATCCCAGAGCCCAGAGAAGTCTCTGGTTGGAAATGCTCTGCTTGCACTACCCATCACACTCAGCCCCCACAGGCCCTCCTGAGGAGGGGTTCTTGGATGCTGCAGACAGCCCAGGGCACCCAGGAGCCCCACAAACTCAGAACTGAGACTCACCTGACCCCACAGAAGCAAAGCACCGCGCATAGAGAGCTCCCACTGCCATCAAACCTGGCTGGAATTAAAGCAGAAACGAGCTCTCCACCGTTTGGTGATGGCTCAGAACTGTCAGAAATCAAATCTGCTTGGCTGCAGTTGGAGCAGGAACCCATCAGAGCTCCCTGTGCCCCGGCACTGAGAGCTGGAGGAGGGAGCAGGAGCTGGAGGAAGGCAGAGCCTGGAGAGGAGCCAGAGCATCTCTCAGAGCTCCAGCGTGGAGACGGAGGTCTGCAACTCCACAGCACAGTGTGCAGACTCCTGCCAAAAGCCCAATTGCACCATCTGCCAAATTAATATTCCTATTTTTAATATCTCGTTTAAAGGGAAACATTAAGGGGGGAAAGAAGGGAAAATAGAACAGCACCTCACTGATTAGATTTATAAGCTCTGCAAGGAATCGCAGCAGACGTTGGGTCTGCTTCTTTCCTGAGCTCCTGCGATCAATCCTCCTGCAGAGGTGCAGGGCTGCCGGGTCGAACACGGGGAAATGCACCACTGAACACCGTGCTGCTGCTGCCACTGCCACTTAGTGAGGAGAGCAGAGCGGGGAGGCTCGAGGAGATGAATCAACATGCTTCATTTCCTTGTGAGGAGCTCTTGCCCTGTCCTATTTCCATCCTGGAAGCAGCCCCTGCAACCTTGTTCTCCTGGGAGCCACGCAGGAGCTGCACCCTGGACACGAAGGGGAAAGGGGTGAAAGTGGAGGTGAGAGAGAGAGAAGGATGGAAAATGCCTCTGGAGAGCAGCAATGGAATGCACAAGCCATGTGTCAGGGAGGAGGCAGCCTGCGGAGCGGGCAGCAGCGGCTGATGCTGAATTAGCAGGGGAGCACAAGCAAGAGGCAGATGCTGGGAGCCACAGCAGCGTTAGCAACTGCTGCCGAGCTGGGGCAGGGGCTGATCTGGCTGCTGGCCAGCCACCGGCCCCCCTTCCAAGAGCAGCACCTCCTGAGGCTCGCCGAGCAGCTCCCCGGCTGAGCAGCGGCCACCGCTGCTGATGCTAATGGAATTAAACATTAATATGCTAAACAGGACGAGGAGTGAGAGAGGGGCTTGCATTTCTCTAGGTAGCAGACATGTCTGAGGTTAATGCCTGCCAATTCTTATTTGCTCTGCCATGTCAAAATCCATGTCCTTATTAGCCAGCCCATTAGTCCCCCGAGGCCAGTGGCCCATTAGTTCTGTCCCGGTCCTGCCAGCGCTCCCCAGGAGATTGGCTCTCACCGCCAGGCAGAGCATCCACAGCAGACCTGCTCCCACCTGGGAGCCTTTGCAGGGGACCAGCCTGGGGCATCACCCAGCCAGCCTCGAAGTGCTCAGGGAGTGAGGGTTTTACTTCTCCCACCCCGGGTTGGTGCCCTGAAAGGTGAGATGGCTTCCTCGCCTTCCTCTTCCTCGTCCAAAACACTTGGTGTCTGCTCCTACTCACTCATTACTGACTTTACATGACGGATGCTACGGAACAGGAAACTTTTCTTGGCCAGGAAAGGGTCCAGGTTCAGTCTGGAGCCGCACATTCAGTGTGGACAGCTTCCCAAAGGGAGATGGCCAAACACACCGTGGATAGGAAATTGGCCAAACCTCCAGAGTAAACAGTCTGCTACCCCCAGAGTAAATATTTCCACTGAAGTTTCCCCCCTGTGCAGGCAGGATCCTTCCGTTTCTTTCTATTCCCAAGCCTCAGATTCAGCAGAACACGGGAGCAGTTACTTACCTTTAATCAGGAGCATTAGTCGCTCCATTGAAGTCAATGGGACTTCTCAGGTGCTTAAAGCAAAGAATGTGCTCCGAGTGTGCTGCTAAGCCAAGGCAAGGGGTGGCTGATGAAGACAGGCAAAAAGCAGCCAACAAATGAACCAGAACCATCTGCAAATGACTCCCAGCTGGGCAGGCTCTCTTCTAGCGCCTTAGACTGCTTTGCTTGCTGAAGAATTTTTCATTATGAATACAGAGCTCCTGCTGCTGCTGGTGCTTTTAAACGGTGCTTAGCAATGCCAGCCCCTTGGGTACTCCCGAGACACAGCCAGAGCCTCCTGCTCGCTGCTCGGGCACCTCCAGCCCCAGCCTGGGCTGGTCAGCGGCAGGGAGGGCAAAGTATTTAAATCTGAATGGAAAATAACCCCATAGCCGCCAGATGGGGAATGCTGCGAGGACTCCTGGCTGAGTTAGGCTGGCCCAAGCTCAAACCATGGCCCAGACATACTGGGGAGGTCTAGAACATCATGATGAGCTCCCAAAGGAGGGCTGTGCAGAAGGTGGAGGGTCTGGAGGGGAAGCCACATGAGGAGAAGCTGGGGTCACTTGGCTTGTTCAGCCTCGAGGAGACTGAGGGGAGACCTCAGAGCAGTTCCAGTTTCCTCAGGAGGGCAAGAGGAGGGACAGACACCAGCCATTCTCTGTGGTGACCAGCAACAGGACCCGAGGGAATGGCCTGAAGCTGTGCCAGGGAAGCTGTGGACACTTGGGAGGGGGGACCTGCAGTGGGAAGTGCACTTTGCTCAGCCACCCATAGCCCTGAGAATGAGCACCAGCTAAAAACAGTTCTTCCTAAAAGCTCAAAATTCATCTTTTAAAAATTCACCATTTTCTGCAAGTAAACTGCCATAAAGTATTTACAACTTTCAAAGTGAATCTGAATGCAAAACAATTCTTCCTTTTTCAGGTGAGAAGTTTCAGAAGCTCTAGTCCTGGAGCTGTTTTCAGAGTAGATTTTGCATGTTATCTATTGCTTTTTAAAGACATTATAGGTGGCAGTTTGATTTTTATTAATTATTTCTATTGCAGCAAAACATAAGGCTGATGTGATGATGCTCTTATATTGTGTAGGAGTAGCAAATAATGAGATTATCAAGTTGTGTACCGCTTCTGAAATGCTGTATTTGGGACTTGTAACATTTGTTGCAACATACCCTGTAGACAGTATTTATCAGAGCAATGCAAAAAGAATCCATAATATTCAGTGCTGCCTCTGTGATGTGAATTCAGGGAAACAGTTTGAGCCTCCTCCCCACAAGGACCACCACAGACAATAAAAATGAGCCATCAGCCTGCTCCAGGCAGTGTCCTTGGTAGCTCACAGACATGCCAAGCCCGTCCTTGTCCCTGGGGGTGACCTGCCCCATCCCGGAGGAGCTGCTCCCCTGTCCCCTTGCAGGTAAAGCCCCTGTCCTGGCTGCCTGCAGGGGCTGTGAGTGCTGGGGGCTCCCAGCCTCCCCACCAGCTGGGGCCCCTCCATCCCTGCAGGCAGCACCAGCCCTCGCTATCAGAGATGCCCACATGCCAGCCACGAGATGGATATCTGCTCCCGAGCAGGACCCACCAGGCATGAAGGGAGAGAACTGCTGACAGAGAGAATGGAACTTACTATTTAAATCCCACTTTAAAAAATGTCTTTCTTAATAAAATTTCCTTAGCAGAGTCTCTCTTGTGTACACAAAGCTGTGGGCAGATTTCCCAAAGGGTACAGCAGAGATTACAAGATACAGTTTAGGCTGGAGCATCAGGGGGTGGATGCTTTGAACTCAGGGGGTTTCTAAAAGCACAAGGGAAATTATTCCAGAGTTGGAGTATTTCACAATGTTTTAATGGGGGACAAATTACTCATTTTTTTCTACCCTCTGCAGATCTGTCCAAAGAATCACAAACACTTTTCCTCCCTCAAATCATTCTCTAGTGAGAGTGACAACAATGCGTCCCCAACAGCCTCACTCCACCTATAGATCCCAAAGCACTCGATAAAGTTTCACAGGTTTCATGTGAGCTGTTTTCCAGGGGCAGGGAGAGGTGAAGTGACTTCACTAAAGACCTAACCTAAGTAGTCGAATCCAAAAAGTCCCTTATTATAGCAACACAAAGGCTTCGTTTAAGACGCTACAATTTGACATCATCCCAAAAAATATAATGCCTCAGGGCATGACTCCACAGCCATTAACTTTTGTGTAAGGCTTTCCATTCACACAGGTGGAAGCTGGGTCTGCCTTTTAAGAGCTATCCCTTCATCCACTCAGACAAGCCCTTTTTTTCCTTCCTTCCCATTTGCAGCTGATGTTCTCCAGCCTATTTTCTGGAAAGCGCCGACTTTTCCATTTTCACATAGAGCAACTTTATTTCCATGGCCCGCCGGCCTGCCTGGGCTGTCGTGGCGCGCTCCCAGGAACGCTAACGTGACATGACAGGCAGATGCAGCTCACCCCAGCAGGACAAGCCAGGCAAGGAGTTTAAAGCAGCTTTATTCCAAGGAAATGCGATGCAGGGGAGGACTGAATCCCCCATTTCTGCTCCCAGAGAGAGTTGAAGTTTTACAGCCAGGTTTTACTGCCAGCACGGCGCCGTGGCCCCAGAGCCACTGGGGACAGCGAGGGCACTGTCAGCCGAGCCAGGGACAACTGCAGCATCCCTAGCCAGGGTGACATGTCTCTCTGCTTGATTTACCAGCTCACAGTCACACAGCCAAGCTGTGTGCAAGCTCTGGTTGCCTCTCCAAACACCCAGGAGACATCGTCTAGCAGAGGGGCAAAAGGAACCAACGATGTGGCCTGGCCAGGCTGTGATGCCTCGGAGTGACAGCATGACACTGAAGCACAGGGGTGAGTGACAGAAAGAAGCGAACATCCCACATCTGTGATGGCACAGAGAGGCTTGTGGATGTCCAGGAGGGGGAACTCATCACCCAGATGGGCTAAGGCAGGGAGAGAATCTGTGTCACGTCCCCTCTGGAGGAGGGTGGGTAGAGGCTGGGTGCCTCCTCACCTCCTCCCCTGCCAGCTGAGGAGCTGGCGCTGGCCAGCCCTGGTGGCAGGTGGGAGCAGCCCCCACAGGCAGCCCCTGCAGAGGGTCTGGCTTGGCCAAGAGCCCTGGCTTTGGTCTCACAGCATCCACACAGACCTCTTTGGGAGTATTCCCCATCACCCTCCGTTATCTCCCTGGCTGTGTTGCCCTGCTTCCCCTGCCAGCATGCAGCACTCCCAGCAAGAACAAGGCTTGCATCAGGGGTGGAAGAGCTCAGCGCAGCTTTGGCCTAGAGCCTGCCTTCACAAGGTGTGGCACTCCAGCCACACACAAGACACCACTGCTCCTTGGACAGGGTGAGTATTTCTGATGACCGCAGAGCCTGCATTCATCCTTGGACAGGGTGAGTATTTCTGATGACCGCAGAGCCTGCATTCATTCATTTGCCATGATGCACAGGCTGGAAGGTAACCCTCAGCTTCAACAGGACACGGGCTCAAATCCATACACATCCAACTGTACCTGCAACATCCAAGCTGTCCCCATCTGTTACCCTGACTGGGAAGTTTACAGATGAGAAGCCAGAAAAGTTATAAAGCACAAGGTTCAATCCCTGCTCTCCTGCAGATGTACAGGGCACGTTTCATTTCTCACACTGTGCATAATCTCACCTGTCCCCCTGGTCCACCAACACTGCAGAAACACCAGCACCTGTGCAGGGCTGTCAGCACAGCCTGCTCTGTGGCAGCAGAATTAGGGTCAGCTTGCCTCTTACAGAGCCCCAAACACGTACTCTTCAGAAGCTTCCAGCAGGCTGAGATAATTAATATCAATATTTATTCATATTCATTAATATCCTTTCTATACAGCATGGAACACCGTCTCAAAATCCTGTCGAGCACTCTCCTGACTCTCTCTCAGAAGGCACAAGTGCTTCTTCCAGCAAATTCTGCAGGACTGTGCCTGTCCAGCCCTGGCACCAGGGTGAGCAGGAGATGCCCTGCTCACCCTCCCACCTCCCCTGAGGCACAGCCCTCTCCAGCCCTCCCCAGGCAGGGACAGGGACATGCCTGGCAGGTTTGTGGCTGCCTTTGGCTCCTCACAAGAGTTGCTGGCTGCATTCCCCAGGGTCTGAGGGGCTGTTGATGTCCCCCCACCCCAGCAGCAGAGGCAGTGCCGGTGCCTCGCTGGCACAGCCGCTCCCGAGAAAGGAGAAAGGAGAAGGGAGAAGGGCTGTGTCAGGGTGAGCAGCGACTGCACGGCAGCACAACAGCCTCTCAACACAGAAATTACTCCAGGCACAAAGAAAACACCAACAAAGATCATACTCAACAAAGAGAGGCAGGAATTTCACAGCAGAAGAGAAGAATAGAGACTTTAAAAGCTGCTTTCATTTCACTTTGCAGCTATGTCCATGGACTGTCGAACTCCAGAAACGTTAGGGCTTGGGGCACACTGCGGGTCACCAGGATTTCCTCATTTATTGCTTATTTCTTATATAAGATCACTACAAACAGAGGAGTCCTCGTCCTCTTTGCATTGTTTGGAAACAGCGAGACTGAATGGGATCTTTTCTCTTGCTCTCCCTCTCCTCTGAAGGGCTGCAGTAATGAGCAGAGGATGTAGTTCACTTCGCTGAGAGGGGAGGCTATTAGAGCTGCTGCTAAACACCCACATCAGAGCGGCTGCGGACAGCGGCTCCCTCCTCTCCTCCTCGGGGGAGTCACAGTCCTGCAGCTCCACTCGGCAAAGAGCGAGAGGAAGGCACTCCCAAAGACCACTGCCAAAAGGACTGGCTGCTCCTGGTCCCAGGCCTGAGCAGCCCCTCTGCGCAGAGCTTTGGCCGTGGGGCTGGGGGTCAGCCCCAGGAGATGGAACAGGCTGCCTGCAGGGAATGCCACAGCCACTGTACACATGGATACCAAGGAATTTAGGTTCTCTGAAAACTCCTGTCACAAGGCCAGGCTGAGATCGCTGTGACCCTAATGAGATTATCACCTTAAAGTAGGTTAGTGTGTTAATAAATTAATTATGCATGGAGGTAGCCAGTTGTCTGAGGAGAGAAGGATTAAAATTACCTCCTAGATAAATTAGGAGCAAGACATCCTGTGGGGAAGGCAAAGAAAGGAAGATCTGAACACAAAGGATTCCTGCAGGAAACCCAAAGGTGAGCCCGGAGGTGAGACCTGCCCTGTGTACCCACCACTGGTGTGTGTGCCTGGAGTCAGCACCCTCCGTGCTCAGGGACTGCCAGAAGCACCATCACCCAGGACACACAGGACACAAACCTCATGGGGGGACACGAGTACTGGAGGTGATGCCAACCTGCAGCTCAAGCTGCCAGAAATCCAAGGGCTGTCACTGAACTCCAGCGGGATGAGATAAACGCTCCAGGAGCGCCAGGTCCCTCCTCCCCCGGGAAGGCAGTGATTACTAAGGACATTTCCATGAGCGGTGTATGATCTTTATTTTTTCATGCACAATGACCTTTAAAAGTACTGGCTAAGCTATTTGCATTGCCTGGCCCAGAGTTCCAACAGACAGCAGGAAGACAAGCATTAACCTTAATGGCTAAATCACTTTGTGCCACCGCAAAGATGGAGCACTCCCATGAGCCGGCAGAAGACTGTTTTCATTTGATTGTTATCTATTTAAGCAGCAACAAGTCTCTTAAAGCTCAAAGTTCCAAACCTCCCAGTGCTTCCCTGGATTTCTGGAGGGGCAGCCCAGGAAGCGCTGTGGGATGCTTTGGGAAGGAGGCAGGACACCCTTGACGGACACAGGGATGAGGTGGGGTGGGAGAGGCCGTGCCCAGCACGGTCACACTGCCTGCAGTGGCTCCTCTGCTCCTCCCAGGCAGGAGCAGGCACTGCAAATCCAGGTTTGACCCCCAGACCACCCCGTGGCACTGACTGAAGGTTTGTGACTCCTTGGAACTGGGATCTCACACCTTCTTTGCAGTGACACTGTAATGTGTAAGTTGTATTTATAACCACAGTACAGAAACGGCACAAAGAGGTGTAAATAATATCACAGTGCCCTCAGCACGTGACTCAGGTGAAAACACCTGCTTTGGAGAGGGCTTATTTGTGTGTTCATACACGCAGAGCCCAAAAGGTGTAAGCAATGCTGAAATGAATTCCTAGAAATTGCCCGTGGCAAAATGTTGTGTGCTATTCAGCCAGCTCTGATAATTAAAACCTCCCATCCAGTCAAGGTCAAAACGTGGCCCTCATCCAAGCATGTGTGCTTCCATGGAAAGGTTTGAACTGGTCCTAGAGATTCCCAGAAGGGATCCATGTGCTGTACCTCTGACAGGCACACAGCCCCCTCCAATCACCCTGTTATTTCCTAGCAGTCCCAGAATTGCTCTGTGATGATTTTGGAAGGGAGATAAGAGCGGCAGCTACAGAAATCACACAGCAAGAGCTGTGTGTGTGGGTGCTCCCACCCAGCCAGGGCACCTGCTCCAGCCTCTCCCCCTCCATCACATCAGCTTTAATGACTGCTTAGAATCAGACCTTGCAGAGGTCACAGCACCCCCTGAGTCACAGCCAGAGCTTTAATCCCCACCTGGAGTGCTGTCATTAAGCCACTGATGTCACCTCTCCTGGCCTGCAGCCCCCAGCACTGAGCAGCACCTCTCTCTCCAGGTGTCTGCAAGGAGAGCCACACGCTGCTGGAAACGCTCCAGAGCAGCAGCCCTCAGCTCTGCCTGCTGCGTGCTTGCCTCTCCCACTCACCCTCCCAAACCTGGGCTGGCTGGGACAAACACATCCCCCAGAGAGCTCCAGGCTGCAGGAACTTCCAGGCTCACAGTCCACTGCCCACACAGACGACAGGGATGGTGGGGGAGTTGGAACTAGGTGATATTTAAGGTCCTTTCCAACCCAAATCATCCTACAATTCTATGGAATTGTACCAGATCCAGCCAAAACACAGACACAAGATGAGTCCTGGTGATGAGTCCAGACCTGGAGCATGGACATGGAGGAGTGAACATGCCCAGGGGATGTGCAGGCACCTGGAAAAGCCAGCTCCCTGCCCAAGAGGTCAGGGGCTGCTGTCAGAGGGCACAGGAGACACCAGCGACCAGGGGAAGATTTGACACAGGACATCTGTCAAAGCCCTCCTACTACAAACTACTGAGAGGAAGCATGTGATGGTATTATTGGAGCTTGTATTGTGCTGCTGAGCAGTGCTATTCTTCATGTCCTTTTGTCATTTAAGAGAGACTTTTGTGACAGCATTTGCCTATCTCTTGTAATTCCTTACAGGTTTGTGAAGTGCCCTTTTTTTAAAGAAAAAAAAAAAGCCATACATTAGATTTCCCCATTCTCATTTTTCATGATGTACAATACTGTCTAAATCAGTTTAAGATCAGGCCTGTACATCATCTCTGAAAATGAATACAAATACCTCTTATTCCAGTCAAATTAAATAATCAGGAGATACAGTGGCCACTCGCATATTGAATATGAAGGAGCACGAAGCCTGGAGGTTTCTGCTGCTGCGAAAGCACCCACACTGCAGCCTCTCCCTCCCAGGTTAGCACCCCAGGGAGAATCGAGGGCTGTGTCCTGCCGTGTCCTGCAGCAGCCTGGGGCAGGGATGGTTTGGAGGGGAGTCCTCAGGAAGCCCCCATCACACCCCCCTCTGCAAGGCCAGAGGGATGCAAAGGCCTCATCATCAGTTACCGAGCACCTGGGGACTGCCCCGGTCACATTTACATTTCTGTGCGCCTTTAATCCAAAACATAACTCAGACCTTGGTGTTTGCTGTCAGTCCTGCCTGACCCAGTGCGGGCTGCAGGGGCTCCCCAGTCCCTCAGCACTCCCAGGACCAGGACACGGCCACGGTCCCTGCCCAGGAGTAACCACGGGCGCCCGGGCTGGCACAGCTTCTAACAAGCAGCAAATGCCTCACGGCAGCCTCGGTGGAAAGGGACATGGTGACAGCACACAGTGCCCCTCTGGAATCCATTACCTGCTTTTAACTAGCTGCAATTACCCTAATTGGATGGAAAGAGGAGTGGCAGGTGTGGGGGGCAGCAGGAGGAGGTTGGGGAGCTGCAGGTGCTGACCCCCACCGTTCCTGCCTGGAGCCACGGGCATCTCTTGGCTGCCATGTGATGGGAACCCTTCATGGGCAATGACATTGCAGGGCACCCCCACCCTGCTCCCACCACCCCGTCTGTCCCCACGGGGCAGGGAGCGCCCCGGGTTCTGCCGGGCAAACCCATCCCTGCACCTCCCCGGCTTTTCTCCCTGGCTTCAGCAGTCAGCTCGGCCACCCAGCTCCCCAGCCTTGTTTTGTATGCCCAGCCATGCCTCCAGCCAGCGGTATTAGCCTCCTCCTCAGCTGCTCCAGCATGATTTTGTTTGGGTGATGGAAGCTGAATGCAGTAGTCAAGGCTGACACGTAACGCTGATTGATATATTGGCGCATAAGAGTTTTTATGTTACTGGCAAGTGACTATCAGGCAGTGTGACTAGCTGCCTGCCCCTTTTCAACTCACCAGTGA
This sequence comes from Fringilla coelebs, assembly GCF_963513975.1. NCBI lineage: Eukaryota > Metazoa > Chordata > Aves > Passeriformes > Fringillidae > Fringilla > Fringilla coelebs. The sequence continues at coordinate 23,438,619 of NC_140037.1, forward strand.
AAAAATAAAAAGTAAAGCAGCAGTGGATGTGGCAGGAATGCTAAAGGAGATGCTGCCCTGCCGGCAGGCTCTGAGAGCAGTGCCTGCCCCAGCCCTAGAACCTGTGGCACAGCCCAAGGACTGGAACGCCCGCCCACCGCAGCCGTGAGGAGCTCGGCTCCAAAAGGAACCCACAGTAAAGGAGGTGCTGAAGTCTGTGCTTGGGGTGAGCAGGACCTCAGAGGCTCGGGGCCAGCAGCACCCAGCCCTCTCCCTGCCTGAAGATGGCCAAGCACACCTGTGTCCCCTTGTCCTCCCTGAGAAGGACCTGGGGCACCCTCCTCAGAAGCACTCCTGGCCTGATGTGCTGGCAGCACCACTCAGCCCTGCAGCCCCAGGGAAGCAGCTGCTCCCTCCTGCCCTGCCCAGCTTCCAGCAGCTCCAGCTGGGATCAGCCGAGTCAGAGCCTGACTGAGGGAAGTGGACTCAAGCATGGGACTTGAGTAGGAGCTTTTATGAGCTTTACACAGGAAAAATATGCCTTTATAAAAGCTTAACAGCAGGTAGGCATAAGGCCATGAGAAACAGGGAGGTGGTAATGGTCTTTTGAAAGTAATTCCTTTCAACCATAAAACCAAGACTTGATGAAAATGATAAGCCATGGGATGTGGCTGCCTGATAGTGTATTAACATAAATGCTTCAAGCAGCAGCGGCTGGGCCCCAGAGCCAGAGGGAGCAGGGGAATTTCAGCCTCCTCAGCCAACACTGAGCTGCTGCACAAAGAGCCTGTGAGGAGCATGGCAGCCATAATTAATTGTTCAGCTGGAAATAAGCCAAAATTGGCCCACCTGCATGAGCTGCCCCTCCTGCCCTCCGCCCAGAGACAGGACAGGCAGTGGTGCTGGGCTTGAGAACTAGATCTCATCCCATCCCATCCAGGCAGAATACACATCACTCTGTGCTTGCCCCAGAGCAGGTCTTGTTTCTACCTCATTTACCTTCTCAGTATTTCCATTCCCCTGGTCCCTGGGAGACAAGCAGACACCCCTGCAGAGAAGGCTCTTAGGAGCCTCTTTCCTTTGCCCACCTTTCATCAGGGAGATTTTCACCTCCTCCAGACCATGGTGTTGGCAAGCTGAGGGCAGCCTCTGTGCCCTGCACTGCCCACAGAACTCCTCATTTCCTGGAACACAACTTCTGACCAATGAATTTCCAGGACTGCAGTGTCCCACTCCCTTACAAACTAATATTCCAGGTCAGTGGTGTCCCCAGCAGCAGCAGGATGCGATTTGGTTGCACAGTCTATTATGTTCCAGAACGTGAAAGGTCAGGCTTAAATGGGATTTTTCATTGTAAAAGTCACCTACATGAATGACACGCAGTACCACCACAAGGCATTTGTAAAGCAGACTCCAGGATTATGGATGCACCATTTACTTCTGTTTATCCCCCAAACAGGAAAAGAAAATATTTGCCTCTCCCAAGCCTCACGCTTAAGATATTTCCTGGCGCTCTGTGGACTTTGGTGGCAGGATGTCAAACAAACAGGAAAGCAGGGAGCAATAAACACGGCGGGACTGCAATCCTGCCCCGAGGTTTCATTCTGCCTTGGCTCCACCCAGGGCTGGGGAGATGCTCTTGGCTGGGTCCAGGTGTTGCCCAGCTGGGATGCTGCAGGTGCCAGGACCCTACAATGCCAGTGCTCAGGGAAGGGACACATCAAGTCTGAGCACAAGTGAGGAGATACAAGAGCCAAGGTCAGTGTGTACCCCAAAGTGTTCCCCTCAGTGCTCAGCAGCATCCCAGCCCATCCCAAACCTGCTCTTGCTGGGTTCAAGCCCCATCTCTCTGTACCCTCTTCCATCTTTCTCTTCATGCTTCCAATTTTTACTGCCAGGATGAAAGGGCTTTGAAAGCAGACTCCTCCGAGGACTAAGGGAAAAAAAGGATCAAGATGTGAGACTCAAGGGGAGAGGGGAAAGGTTTTGGGGACAAAAGAACAAAGACACTTTGGCCTTTCAGGATCACGCGTCCTGCTCTGGCTTACTGCAGAAGATGCAGAAGAAAGGGAGAGCCCTTTCAGTATGGAAAAGCAGAGAAAGGTTCAGCACAGAGAGCAGCAGGAGTGAGAGCAGCCCCATTATCTGACAGAAGTAGAAATAAGACTGGGGGAAAGAATGACTTAAAAATAAAAGGAACATTAAAACTGATGTTTCCCGGAGCATACGTGTGTGTGTGTTTCTTTCCAGGAGGAGGGCATTTGGAAGGATAAGCAGGGTTAAAGAGCCTCATTCATCTTCCCCTTACAACTGTGCTGACTCAGAACCTGGTCAAACAAGTTTAATCTTTTTAGCAACAACAAAGAGAAGTGGAAGGAGGGTGGAAAGGAGCCAGCCTGGATGGGCAAAGAGGGAGAAAAAGAAAGCACTGAAAGAAAACTTCCTTTTTACAGCTTTTGGTTATTCTTTCCACAGCAGAAATCTGTCCTGATAAGCTTAGGAAGAAAACCAGTGTCACTAGAGTTGTGGCTCTGCCTGTGCTCCTTCCTGGCGCTGTCCTGCAGGATGGACAGGGGGGACAGGGTGGGGACAGTGCCAGTGCTGCTGTCCTGAGCCCAGGGTAGTGCAAGGGTGGCAGGGCACTCAGAGGCAGAGTGAGGAGGAAGTCTGAGAGGTCACTGGTGGGGATGGAGCTGGAGTCTCCTTGTTCCCAGGCTCACACACTGGCAGTGGCACACGGTGCCAGCCAAATGCTGGCAGCCCTGGCATCCAGCAAACCTCAGCTTCACCTCAGCCCTGAATATGTCTGAGCTCCCTGGGCCAGAAGAATATCAGAGCAAGGCAAAGAAACTGCTCTTGCCTTTTTCTGGAGAAGAACAGCATGAGGACACCACCGTTGTGTCTTTCCTGAAATGGAGGTGTTCATTAACAGCACTGCTCTGGGAGGAAAATGGCCATCACAACAGGAGAGAGAATGCTTTAAAAAATCAAATACACCATACAAAATAATCCTACACTGCCTGGGAGATGAGGTCTTTTTCATCCTTAATTTCTGTAATTCCCAGTCATGCTGAGTATGATGCATCCTCATTTATAATGTAAGAGTTAAGGTTGGGGCAACAATTATTTTCAGGATCCTATAATCTCAACTGTAAAATTTCACCCCAGGCTGAAAATGAAAGAGCAAATCCTTCACTTTGGCATGAGCTGTGTGAGACACAAAGCAGTTCCACTGCTAGCGAGTTACGCAAATATAAATGCACATTAGATTCCCCACTTAACTTTTTTTTTCTGATCTTGAGCCAAAAATAAGATCTGAACCGAAATATGAATTTTTCATTGCATGTTTCTGATTCAAGATGTAAAAACAGACTTCCGAGGCTGCAAGCATGTACCTGTTTCCCCCACCTGCAGAGCCCTGGAGATGTGTTTGCTGAGCACACACCCTGCAGACAGCCACGCTGTCTGGCTGTGCTCTTGGCTGCTGCGGAGCCTCTCTGGAGCTGCTCGCTCCAGCCCAGCTCTGGATCCCTACCTGGCTGCACGCTGCCAGGCAGCTTCAGAAATTAAAGGGAAAAAGGCTGGCAAATGCTGCAAAACACAGCCCCCCGTGGAAAGGTCTGTGCACAAACACAGATCCCAGCCCAGCAGCCAGCGTGCCTGGCACCATCTGAGCCCAGCCTGGCTCTGATCTGTGCTGTGCTGAGCTCTCCTGCCCCAGCCACGCTGTCTAGGGAGCGCCCAGCCTTGGAAGGGAGGGATTTTGATGGGAAAGCCCATGCTCTCCCAAGCCTGCCAGCCTCCAGACCTCAGCAGGCCGTCTTTGCTGGAAAGGAGATGCTCTGACACGAGGGTGTTTTTGCAAATGCAGACACAAGCCCTGCAAAGCGCACCGAGAGCTGAAATGGTGAGAGGCTGGGGATGGAAGGAGCAGAAATCCACATGGATTGGGGCCAGTGGCAGGTCTGCAGCACATGCCACCAGAAAACACCCACACGTGCAGGGACACCTGGCAGGACCCACGGGTCCTTTCCTTTGGTTTGACTGGGTTTTCTTTCTTTGCCTCCAAGGGAAAGCAGCATTCCCTGTCAGGGATCACTGCCCAGCAGGCTGGGCAGGGCAGGCAGTGGGAAGTGCATCCAGAGTGGGGCCCTCCTGTCCCAGCACAGGGACACAGCACAGGAGCCCAGCAAGGCGAAGGGACCGAGGTACTTCTTGTGGTGATAAAATGTGACGGTGCTACGACAGGCTAGGGAAACATCCATTGCCATTATTGTTGCTCTGGCCATTAAAAGGAGGAATGGTCCCTGCTCTGGAGAGGCCTGCCCTGGTCTGATGTGGGAAAGCATCCCAGGACAGCCCTTAAGCCCCTGCTTAAAATTCAGCTCATGTCAAAGTGTTTCCCTCATTTAGGCTGGAGTAAGCAAGCACTTAAGGGATTTTTTTTTCTCCAAGCAGAGACAAACCAAGGCCACACAGACGCAGAGCTGGGAGGAAAAACAACAGGGGAGGCTTTTCCCTTTCAAAAGATCAAGATGCTTTGAAAGACAGCAAGACTGAGTCTGCAGAAGAGCCTGGGCCATGGGACACATGGGACACACACAGATGCATCTGCAGGCCACGAGGGAGAGAGGGAAGCCCTGAAATTCTGTGCAGCTGCAGACAGCTGTGGGTGCAGCTGTGCCCCCACACCTGTGCTCACCTCAGCTCAGGTCACCCAAAATGACCCCCGGACCAAACCCTCTGTCATTTTCAGCTTAGGAGTGCGAGTGACTGGTCTAAACCAGCCTGGCTGACCTGCCTGGACTGGGTGGTGGCAGGGGCTGCTCCACCTGCAGTGGTGAGAGTGGCAGCCCAGCCCGAGGTGGAGAATGCCAGAGTGGGACATGCCCCAGCACCTGCCTACAGCACTGCCTGAGGAGTGGACCCCCCATCCTTGGGCACTCTGCAGCAGCTCTGGTGATGCTCACGGGGCGAGAGGGAAGCCAGACACCAATGTAAACCCGACTGCAGCATCCACACACATGTACACAAGGCTGAGAGATGACAGAATTATATAATTTGCTTGGTACAGATTTGCTGCTCAATTTTGCAAAATGTAGCGTGTGATGCAGATTGCTATGAGTGTTTGTTTTTAAATACCAGATTAAATGGGCACATAAAATTACCGTAGCCTTGAGCTGATCCATTGCTCTATGACATTTAACGTTGGCTTGCATCAGTCATGCCACGTTGCGTTGCATCACATAATGCAATGTGACATGACTGATGAATCCAGAGCTCCTGCTCCATCACCAGGGAAGGCTCACCAGCCTGAGAGCCATCACAGGGACCGATGGCACAGCTGGTGCTGCCACTCTGCTGCTCCTCTCTGGGCTCCCCATCCAGAGCCCCCAGGATGTGCAGGCCCACCGGAGGGATAAGCAGGGTTTCTGGAGCCTAAACATGCCATAACAGGCTTTTCTCTGTTTTTAACTCTTTCTCTTAGGCCTGGAGTTGCTCCCAATGTGCTCATCTGGTGCCCAGCACCCCTCAGCCCTGCCTGGGCACAGGAGGGGCTGAGCTGCCTTGGGGTTGACAGAGCGCTGCACACCCTAAGTGGGCTGATGAGATGGGGATGGAAATCCACACTAAGCTGCAGGGAAGCAAAGTGGATTGGAGGGAGCATTAGTTAAATCCCTCAGTGAAAGGAACAAGGGGGCTTGCTGTGCCACCGATGCTGACTTTGAAGAATGGGAGATGGAAGAGACTGCCTGGGGACCTTGTGCCAGCTGGACAGAGGTGAAGAAGAGAGGACAAGGGCTCAAGAGGCAGCCAGAGCTGCCAAAGGGTGCCCTGCACCTCCTGTCTGTCCTAAACACGCTCTGAGAGGGAGGTGAAGAAAATCACAGAGTTTTTTGCCAAACCCATGGAGAGATGAGGAACCACTTTGCAGCATCAATCCACCTCCACAGGCCCAGCTGTGCTGCAATGATGCACTCATCACTCTCCACGAGCTGGAAATACTGCACCTACACCCTGGAGCCTCTCCCTCACCCCCCTCTGTGGCTGCAGCCTCGCATGGGATGTGCAGCCCCCACAGCTTCCCTCTGCATCCCACCTGCCTCACGCTCCTTCTGGGCACAGCCTGGAAATCAGATCAAGGAAATGATCTGGGCTAAAAATAACCTAGATATAATCCTTTAAACTGCCAGAGAGGCAATCAAAATTACGATATTTAGGGATTTGCATGCAGGAGCTAAACGAAGATTATCGCATTTAAATTAGCAGGGGAAGGAAGGTCCGTCGGGCAGGGATGAGGCAGAGGAAGCCCTGCTCTGACCACCCCTGGCCAGACCAGCCCCTTCCAGCAGGGCCGGGCCCCAGGCAGTGCCCAGACCCACTCAGCACAGGGAGAGTTAATTGTAGTGCAGTGGGAACGGGTGAAGGGAGCCAAATTGGCATTTAGTGCTTGGAACAAGAGCTATCCCTGACAGAGTGTGCACAGCTCCCTTCCAGAGAGCAGCCAGGAGCTGTCCCTCAGAGAGCACTGAATAAGCACCATTTATTCAGCTACCACCACTCACATGATTTTTCCAAATGATTGTCCCCTCTCTGTGCCGCTCTGCCTGGACACCTGGCAGCAAGGACATGGCCAGAGCAGGGTCAGCCTGGTGCTGAGCAGCGCAGCCACGGCAGCACGCAGTGACCCAGCCAAAGCCAGGCATCTCACTGCACACACTGGGTGCTTGCTGCTCCTCACCCAGTGTATAAAGTCCTCTGGAATTCACAGGGTTTAGGCACCAAAATGGATGGGATTTAGGAGCCACAGCCCTGCTGAGCCCAGGGATGTGGGCTGGGACGTGGGAGCCCATCCTCTGCTACGTACGTACACCCCAAACCACAGCAGAAATGATCCATGGAACATCAAACACTGAACCAGGAAACTTCCCTAAGCCCAGCATGGGGTTAAGCTTTGAAATATCTCACCACAGGATTTTACAGATGATTAAAATTTACTTGAGTTCAAGAAAAGAAAGGAAATGAGTAGGAGAAAATTCCCTCGTGGGCTGAAGCATCCCAACCCAACCCATCCCATCCCTTTGCAGCTCCTCCAGCCCACCCCAGTGCTGGGGGTGGTGGGAGCCCTGGGGAGGCAGCAGGGCAGTTTTGCCTCTTCCTACTCACTTCCCAGGGCTGCGGCCAGAGCCCCTCCCAGGCTGGCTGGCCCTTTGCTATGACCTGTTATGACTGCTCTTAAGTCCTTAAAACAGCTTAGTTTAAATGTCAGTGAAAGATCACTGGGAAGAGCACATCCCCAGCCGGTATCAGGGCTCTGCTGACAGCAGGTAATTTGTTATGTTGCTGTAACACGATCCTATCTCCAGCCAGCCCTCCAATGCTAACATTAGTTCTGAAAATGGAGTACGGGCAGTCCAGACAGGAAAGGCTTTGGAAAACTTTGTCCAGGATAGAGGCACTGCCAGCAAATCCTCCAGGACCTAAAATCATTCCCATCCCTTTATTCTCAGCAAAGTTGGGGTTAAACATCCCTCTGTGATCCTATAAGGAATCCAAGTGTGGAAGGGTTGGAACTAAGTGGTCTTTGAGGTTCCTTCCTGCTCAAACCATTCTCTTATTGGATCCTCTTCCAAGAAGACTTTCAAGCTTCCCAGTGCTGGTGGGTGGTGAGGACTGGGGGACCACAGGGCAGAGACAGCCTGTCCTATGGGGCTGAACTGCCCACGAGCGCAGGCACATGGGCCAGCTCTTTTCTAGGATTCCCTGTAAATGAAATCTATTCCCAAGATCTCCAACCAATGAATTTTCCCAGTGGATCTTTACCAAGTTATTTAGCTGAAGGCTCTTGGTAATTGTGATAGATTGAGACAATCGTCCGGGCCGGAGAGTGAGCAGCAGCAGGGACAGGGGATAAACATGGACAGCAGCTCAAGCCCCTGGAACAGATTTTATTTACGCCGGGGACATTCATCAGGCACAGCAGCCCGAGAGGCACAGTCCATCTTCAGCTGAAGGGGGAGCCTGGTGGAAGGCAGAGCCCCGGGAAGGAGCCTGTGCCCCGGGCTTGGAGAGCCGGGCTAGGGACGGCAGCCTTCCCCCGGGACAGCCCGCAGGTCTAAACGGCAAAGGCACCGCTCACCCCAGATGACTGCGGTGATTTAAAAGCCTCCCAAATCCAATCCTTTAAGGAACATGATAGAAAACTATAGCAGTACTGGGAAAAATAAGTGGCTAACACCCCAGCTCCTGAGAGTCAGCAAAAGAGAGCAGCAAGGAAGCTGCTATGGCACAATCTGCTCTAAGGTTTGATGCTAAAAGAGAAAGAATTAAATGTATAATTTTACACAGCACTTTAAAAAAATCTATTTTCATTTTCAGAGATTGGATTTCCTTCTTGTCCCTCTCCCAGGTAATTTTCTCTCTACTTGGCCTTATGCTGGTGATTTCTCACCATGCTTCCAGCAAGTGTGAATGGTGAGTTGCTTTGCAAACCCAGTTCCCTCTAGACTCAGATTATTATTCGCTATTGATTCATTGCATCCATCCACAAAGATGTGGACTGCAAAATATCCAGGAGCAGTACAAGAAAAGCAATACAAAACACCATAAAAAATGCAAAGAGCCAGCCACGCAGACAAGGACGAGAGGTATGAGCAATGGCAGCATCAGCAGGCTGTGGCACTGGCCCCCAGCTGCCCTTCAACAAACCCAAGGGAATCTGAGGCAGAAGAGGACAAAGACAAAGCTGGTGTCTGGTCCTGACTTTGCCCACAAAAGCATTCCAGGGGAGCAAGGGCAGCAGCCCTGGCCAAAGGTAACAGCAGCGGGTTCAACTTCCCCCCAGGGCACCAGCAATGGGAACACATGAGGGTGGTGTGCCCACAGCAGCAGGGAGACATCCCAAATTCCCTAAAGCCTAGTCCCAGTACCCCACTCTGTCTCCCAGTGACCTAGAGCAAAAAACCTTCCACCCAATATAGCCCCACACCTACAACGTGGGATGATATAGCCCCAAACCTGGGATGATGTGAGTTCCCTGGGAGAGCCACGCTGAAGGGCTGGTTGGGAGAGGAGCCTCAAAACCAGACTTGCTGAAAACACAGGCAGGATGCCCAGGGATGATCCTTCTGCTGTGCCTTTGAGCAGCCTGGCTTTCCCCTGGGCAGGGCTCAGGCAGGGCAGCTGAGACATCCCCTCTCTGGGCAGGGTGGCAGCAGGCGTTCCCCCACCACCCTGGGTCTCCCAGCTGCAATCCAGGTTTAAAGCAATTTAAAGCTCATCTTTGCAGACTCCACTGTGAGCAGCACCTCACAGCAGTGTTCAGAGGGCGCCAGAATTTCCACATCTCCTTTCCCCTGTGAACCCTTCAGGGTTTGCATTGCATGAAAGAGAAAAGAAGAGGAAAAATATATGGCTCACTGTATAATCCAAGCAGAAGAAAACCCTACATACACAGAGCCCACAAATCATCTAATTCGGGGCTTTGTTTGCAAGAGTTTAATATTCATAATGCACCTATTTTTATATTAGTGCTACCCATGAATATAAGTGAATAATTGCGGCTGATTAAAGACAAAAAAGAAAGGAAATGTTAACACTGAGACAAACAAACACTGACTGTGTGATAAATAGAAACACTCAAGGATTTAATTCCCTGGATAAGAGGTGGGAGGGGGCAGTGAGAGCAGAGTGCTCCTATCACAGAATTCCTCAAAACCGATTGCAGCTCGTGTTCCTGGTTGCACCTTCTGACAAACAATTTACAGTGCTGATGTGGTTTTGCTGTCCAAACGGTCCCAGCCCAGTGTAATACTGGAAGTTTGTCTTTCCCTATCAAGCACAAGACTGAATTTGTGTGTTCCCTCCCGTTCCCTTCCACTGATGGTTCATGTACAGCTAAACTGGGCAGCTGAGGCCACTTCAGCTGGGCACAGGGAGGGCAGGGCCCAGGGGATGGGAGCACTGGGAAAAGTCCCTCTCTCTCCACCTTCCCGTGCAGCTGTCCCTGATCTCACACCTCGGCACAGGGAGGTGCCACCAGCACTGGCAGATGCTCTGTGCCCCCCTGGCCCTGCGTGAGGGCCACCCGTGGGTCCCTCCAAAATGAACAAAATCTCTTTGTCAAGCAGCAGTCTTTAAAAAAACACAACCGATTTTCTGACTTCTGGTCAGATTTTCCACCAAATTTAACACCCTATATGTCGTGCTCAAAATAGAACCTCTAGGAGCATAAGGCATGTGTTGTTAAGGTTTATTTTATTGTACAATATTACAGCCATTCGGGATAGATTGTATCCCCCAGCAGTTTCAGAAAAGTTTTTTCCTTGTATTCATTAGAAGGAAAATAAGGTGCTGCAAAAACTGGGAAATCCCCAATTTCAGTTAAATTGAGTGCATTTCAGGGACTTCACCTTCAAGAAGGCAGCAAGATAATTTACATTCTGACCTAGATTTCTAACCCAAATGTATTTGCCTGAATGGGAATGACATTTCATTTGCTCAAGGGTTCTATTTATTTAATTAATTATCAAAGAAAAGGGATGGAAGGAAAGGCTTTCTTTCTCAGATTTCTACCAAAGAGCTGGGAAGAGATGAGACTAGTTCTCTGATCACACATAAGGGGGGAAGAGTGGTCACTGTGTGATACCCAAGCCCAAAAAGCAGTGCTGAAGCACAGGTTCTAGGGCCAGTCAGCACAGGGGGACCTCAGCCCATGGGCACCTTCTGCTCTGGTCTATCAATCAGCAGGAGCTCGGGTGGCAATGGCAAAGCCCAAAGATGTTTTGGGTCATACAAAACACTTCACAAACGTTTCCAGAAAGTTGAAGTCCCAAACAATGTGAAATCAAGGGGTTTGGGTGTAGGAAAAATACTGTCTCCTTCTAGGAAAAATACTATCCCCATCTATGGGAGAGTCCATGAAACAGCTCAGGAGGACCTTCGAGCACTGAACAGTTTACCTCACAGCCTGGGAGCTTCTGGATTCCTTTCCAGCTAATTCTGTGCTGTTCTGCAGGATGGAAGGGACCAGCAGCCAGCAACAGGCAGAGAGAGGAGTCCGAGCCTCCTGCAGGCACCTCCCCGTCTCCTCCTGAGCCCTTTTTGGCATGTTCCTCTCACTCACACATCGCCACGGCACATATAAACGCCCAATCCCACCCAGAACAACCCTGGACAGTCCGGGGCTCCCTGATCCACACGGTAATCTCTCCCTGCATCTCCTCTCCCTCCGCACATTTCTGATGGAGTCATACTGAGTCAGACGATTTCCTGCTCCAGGGGGAACGAGGGCAGCCGCAGATCTGAGTCAGACAGCCGCAGGACCCTCCAGCACGGCTCTTTGAAGCTCCTCACCTAAGAGACTCTGCAAAAGGCACGTAAGGAGGGAGACAGCGCCTAATGCTGCACCTCAGAGCTAATCACCGTAAGAGAAAAGCCTTTGTGCACCGTGAAGTGCAGGTCAAAGCAGCTCAGCTCGAGTGCCGTCAACAAGTCCTTGTTCTGACACAAACAGATGCTCATCACAGAGTGATAGATGAATGGAAAAAGCAGGAGAAATTGATATAATCACAAGGTAGCACCTTTAAATATGAGTGTGCTAAGATAAAACCTACCCCTGCCCTCCACCTGCGCACTGGCAGCTCCCTGGAATAGCTATGCCTGGTACATGACAAAAACCAAGTCATTAGCTCTCTATTTGCCGGCAGCCGATGCCTGACCTGCGGAATTCATCTGCCTAAGAGGTTTATTTTCTCTACTTCACTGCTGGCAGTTCCATCTTTCACCAGGCACGCGTTTCTCCACCCTCGGAGCAGCTTAGCACGGTCCCGCTGAGGAAGATTTCCCAGTGAAATGCCTGAATGGCACCGCATCCCCTCCAACACCATTTCAGAGCCATTGGGAGATGAAATCTCCCTTTTGGCAGCCCTGAGGTGACTCTGGGCAAAGGAGGGATAACGAGAGTGGCGAGTTTGTGCTCCGCGGAGCTCCCATTGTTCCCGGCCCTTTGTCTCGCTGCCCGATGCTCACTGGCCACCTGCCTTCCTCCCCGGCCTTTTGGGGAGGATTCTTTGCTTCCCTTTGTTGCTGTCCCTGCCCCACGCTGCCCGCGCCGACCTCTGAAAGGAGCCAGCAAAGCGACAGGGACACAGCCCGGCACGGACAGGGACACAGCCTGGCACGGGACGGGGCTAGGCAGGAGGCAAAGAGTGGATCTCTCATGATAAAAACAAATAAAACAAACAGAGCAGAAGAAAAATGTGAAAATGAGCCCGACGTTCATTATGGGAAATATTCATACAGTGGAGGCTGCTCGTAAATTATCCAGGAGCTGCTGGCTGAGAAGGGCAGCGAGCCTGGCAGTGTTTCCTGCTGCATGCCCGGGCCCAGGAGCAGCCAGGCTGAGCGGCTGGCCATGCCCACCGCCCTCCCTGCACTCCAGGGGCCCGACCCCTGCAGCAAAGGCCTCGTCTGGGAGGTGAGACAGAGACTCAGAGCATCCCTCACCACAGCCAGCCCCGGTCAGGAGCTGCTGTAAGCATGCCTGGCAGCTCTGTCTGTCGGGGTGCAGCTCCTGCATCGCTCTCACACTGTCTGGAGCCGTGGGTGTCTCTACAAAACCCAGTGCCACCTCCTTCTGCCCTACTGCTGGCTCCACAAGGACTCCAGCCCCACTGCTGGCGGGGATAATCCTTCTGCCATCAGTGCCTGTGCCCAGCACAGCCCTGCCAGGCTGGCTCCAGCTGCCCAGCATCCTCCCTGGTACCTGCTGGCAGCCCCAGCCTGCATCCCCTTCCCAAGCTCTCCACAAGGGAGGGGGAGCAGCACCCTGGGCACTGCCAAGGGGCCCCAGGCAGGAAGAGCAGAGCCTGAGCAAGGGGAGGGTTTGTAGCACAGCTCTGTTCTCACACCTCCAGCCCATCCTAGGAGACAGGCTGACTCTGCTCTGCACAAGCCACATGCTCCTGCACTGCTCTGTGCTAAGGACACGAGACAAGTCTTTCCGTGGGCAGAAACCCAGCGCATAAAAATAGATAATTCTCTGTTCGAGCCTGCAGACTGTGAAGGTCGTTAAGGGAATAAATTGCCCCCAGCTACCCTGTGCCCTCCTGGCCCCAGCCCGCTAAGGTGTTTGTGGGAATGCTCGCAGGTCACACCTGACTCGCACCTGCTGCATCCCAAAATACCAACCTCCTCCGGCGAGAACCGCGGAGCCGAATTAGCGATGGTAATCAGGGGCACACCGCGCTCCTGCCCCGCGCCGGCAGCGCAGCTCCTGCCGCCTGCAGAGCGGGCTCCTGGCCGAGATTGCCCTGTCTGCAAGGACCTGCCCAGCCCTGACCCTGCCGGCCCCGGCCGTGCTGCTGCAGGAGATAACTGCTCTGGTGAAGCTGCTTTACACTACAGGGAGCACTGGCATACAAAAAGGCTTACAAAAAGCTGGTGTAGAGAAGCTCCTTACTGCCAGAGCTCCAGTATAACGTGTACCCTGACATACATCTGCTAAGACCTGGCAGTGTGAGGTTTATTTTTTCTCTAAGTTATTTTTTACCTCCCTCTGGTCCTTGATTTACCCTGCATGGGAGGATTTATACGTTCCAAAGAGCCTGCAAAACGCTTTGTGGAAGAGTGCAGAAGAAGGGTAAAACAGCAGTGATATTTGCTGCTCCCACGGGCTGGAGACAGCTGGCCAGGGGGGAAGGAAGGGAGTGTGAGAGAAATCCAAGGGGATGCTGGGCTGGCCACACAAGCAGCTCCATCCCGGTTCCCCTCCCACCCTTGCACTGGACAGAAGGCAGGACACACTGGGGGATGTCTGGGAAAAGCATCACCTTGGCTGGCCGAGCCTGCAGCTGTGACTCGCCCAGCACGGGATCCCACCCCCGTGTGCTCCCTGCAGCCCAGGGACCTGGCAGCGAGAGGCAGCTCGTCCCTGGCCTTGGCTGTGACGGGAACCAGCGGCCTTGGCCAGCACAGCGCTTCCCAGGGATGAAGGACAGCAGGGCCAAGCGCCCTCGAGGATTTTGGCGCTGCTTCCCAGCACACTCGCAGGGACACAGCTGTGGCAGCGGGAATCTGCCACAGAAATCCCCCGGCGTCAGCAAGGAAGGGCAGTGCAGGGGGAGCCTGTCCCCCAGCCCAAACGCTGCCCAATTAGCACATCCTCGCTCTCATTCCCACTCTGCTGGCACCTTCTCCCCGGGCCCGGGGAAGCAGCAGGCGGCAGGGGTGCTGCTCTCACCCTGGTCTAACCAGCCAGCCCCTGCACAAAGAGAGGCCACTGACACCCAAACACCATTTTGCCCAGATGCTTGACACTGGGTGATCAAAGCCTTGCTGAGAGGAGCGGCTCCCCATGAACTTGTGGGGAAGCATTTAGCCCAATTTCCTCAGGAAATGAGGCTGGGTGAGTCACAACTATTAGTCACAGTGCCTAATGAGTTCTGAGCCCCTTGGCCAAGTTCAAACAAAAACTGGCTGGAAGGGGAGTCCACAGAGGTGTCACATTCCGAGGGGCTTTGGGGGCTGCAGAGGGGAAAATGCAGGAACCACCGTCCAGCCTGAGCTCTGCCAGGACCCTGCTCTAGGCTGGCTACACCAGAGCCCCAAAGGGAGCCTCATCCAGCTGAAACCCCCACGGCCTCCTTGAAATGCCCCAGAGCCTTGCTGAAACCCCCCAGGGCCTCGCTTTTCTTCGAGGAGCATCCCCGAGGAGCAGGGACACCAGCCCGGGAGCATCCCTGGGGAGCAGGGACACCAGCACGGGAGCATCCCTGGGGAGCAGGGACACCAGCCCAGGAGCATCCCTGAGGAGCAGGGACACCAGCCCAGGAGCATCCCTGGGGAGCAGGGACACCAGCCCAGGAGCATCCCTGGGGAGCAGGGACACCAGCCCAGGAGCATCCCTGGGGAGCAGGGACACCAGCCCAGGAGCATCCCTGGGGAGCAGGGACACCAGCACGGGAGCATCCCTGAGGAGCAGGGACACCAGCCCAGGAGCATCCCTGGGGAGCAGGGACACCAGCCCGGGCCGTGTCTCGCCCAAGGGGGCAGGCAGCAGGAGCAGCCTCTGTGCCCAGTGAGGAGTTTGCTCTGCTCCAGCCCACAGTTTGCTGATTTATGTTTAAAACACAGACAATTAAATTACATGGGAGCTGATGCCGCTAAATGCATAAAGGCACTGAAATGCCAGGCCTCATCGGGTTGCCATGTAAATCACCATGGTTAAGCTGGTAAGGGAGAGCACAAATAGCAGGGGCTGAGTGTGCATCACCCAAAGCTCCCTGCCAGCACAACCCAGGGCCACTTCGGGGCCATGTGCCAGGATGGAGGGACACGACAGATGGGCTGGCATGGGGGCCTTGACCCATCGGGGGGCTTTGTTTTGGGGATCACACCCCAGGTCAGAGCCACACGGAAGGGAGAGCCAGACTGCAGCAATTTACACACCCAGCAATTCAGGTTCCAGTGAACTAAAATCAATACAAATAAAGGAATAATAAGAAGAGACATTGCAAGGACAGATGGGAAAGAAGCAGCCAGCTACTCTGCTAGGATAAAAGCACAAATGCTGCCGAGCTCAATGCACTTCCATGGAGGTTTAGGGTGTTGTGGGGCAGGTTTAGGGTGCTGTCCCACTCCACTACTCACTCTGCCCTGGCCCAGCACTAGTGCTTGGCTGGTGGGTTGCTGAGCTGAGTCAAGCAGCTGAACCAGCAAAAACCCAACCCTTCAAAGTACAGTCCCATGGGATGACAGAGCCAGGCTGCTCCAGAGGCACACAGCCCCATCCCCACACAGAGCAGCACAGCTGGCTCAGCACAGGGCTGGGCAGCACACTGCCTTCCACATCAGATCCTCTGCAGATCACAGCCCAAGCCACATCAGGATTTTCTCCTGCAGGGAAATTTTTGCTCCTCTCTTGCCTAGGAAACACCTACAGATGTGCCAGCACCCTGAGTGCATCCTCAGAAACAGCCCAGAAGCCAAAAAAGTTGAGAATGTTTTCTTCAGCGCCCTTTCTTAACAACTCTGAGCACTGGACTTTTGCTTCTCATTAATTATCTCGTTGTTAATTAACAAGCAGCATTCCTGGCATGTGTCATTGAAGGGGAGCTGAGTGCAGTGGTGGGGAAGGCATGGGAGAATGGGAGAGGGGGAAGGCTGGAGAGAGCAGGGGAGTGGGGGAAGGCATGGGAGAGCAGGGGAGCAGCTCCTCTCAGCAGATTTTCACAGCAGGAGTGACGGAAGGCACGGAGCTTTGGGGATTTCTCTGGAAACATTAGTGCTGCCAAAGGTCACCCATTTCTGTGAGAGCTCCACAATTCAAACAAGCAGCCCTTGCAAGCCAATTAGCAGCAAATGTGACAGATCTGGATTTTATTTATGTAGCATCTAGCAAACAAAAGCAGATTTCAGCCCCATCTAACAGGGATACAGAGCTTGGCAGGGCCACGCGCTGGGTCACCTTGGCTTGCTCGGTGCACTCAGCACGTCCCCATGAGTGTCAGGTCTTCCCCAGCACCACAGGCTCTGGCAAAAAGAACACCCCACAAATTACCACCAGTGCCACAATCAGTAAATTTAAACTGAAAAAAAAAAGGAAACCCTTTTCCACACAGAGCACAATGACATGGCACTGTTTATTACCACCAGATGTTGCGGTAGCCAAGGGCACGAGCTGCTTCAAAAGAGGCAGCACACACAAACAGGGGAGTGGATCAGCTGGCCAGCAGGCCTGGCAGCCTGGCTGCCATCCCTGGCTCGGGGCATCCCATGTCCCTCCCTGCTGGAAGCCAGCAGGCTCTGCTACAGGAAAGCTCAGACCCTGTTTCCAAGACCTTCTCCCAGAATCTGCTCCTGGCTGAGCAGAGAGCTGAGCCCTGGGCTCTGCTCACGGGTGGTAAGGTGCTAAAGAGCAAACCTGGAGTCAGTGGCACCCCGACAGGAGCTGGGAAGTGCTCCAGCTGCACTCTGCAGGGCTGGTGTTTGAGGGATGCTTCAGATCCAGGCCTCAATGAGCCCTCCTGGTTGGGGGTAGCCACCTGCAGAGTTTTTTTTTTGTTTGAAATCAGTGTTCTGCACAAGTCAGCCCATCTTCACAGGCTCATCAGGGGCCTGCAGCATTTCACACTCCACGGCTTGACCTGCCCTGCTGAGCACACAGGGCTGGAATCCCCTGTGCAACAGAGCAGGAGCACATCCATCCCCAGCAGCCCTGGCAGGTCATGGAGGGCACAGCAGTGCCCCACCCCAAACTCCTCCTCACCTGAGGACAAGGAGAACTACTCCATCCCCTTTGTCACCAACTCAAACCCAAGTGCTGCTGCTCTGCCCCCACTGGGAGGGTGCAGCAACAAAAGCACATGGTGCTGCAGGATTAATCACTGCCACTCACTGGAGAGGTTCACACACACATCAGCCGAGCAGGAGCAGTGCCGAGCTTTGTCACTGCAGAAGTACTTTTCAAATATACATATAACAAACCTAACATCAAAGATCCTGAAAGAGATACTTCTTTCAGATGATATCCCAGGCTCAGCGTCTACAGAGCACAAACAGAAGGGATGAATGATGCTGGAAACAACAAAGAGAAGTAAATTGTCTCCTCTGGATGAACTCAAGCTTAAAATCTCAAAAAGGAACTTGTCTTGCTTTTGTCTCCGCTGAAAATCCACCTCCTGCCTGGACAATGCATGGCTATTCAGCAGGCAAGAGGCAGCCAGAGAGCCTGGACAAACTCTGCTTACAGCCCCAGAGCTCACCAGGGGAACAACTGGACCTGAGCATTTGCTTTGGTCGGCCTATTCAGACCTCCACCATATTAATGCAATACATTAATTAACAGCAACAGGTCACCCTCTGAGGAGCCTTTCATTCAGTGATAACAATTCCACCAACGCTCATCTGCCCCTCCAGAACCAAGTCACACAGGGCTCTTGTCTGCCCCTTTGAGATGATTCAACACAGCAAGAGGGAGTCAGGGCTGAAGTGGGCATTGCAGGGCAGCTCTCCAACCCTCCTGGATGGTTCACACAGAAAAAATGCCTGGAGCCAGCCAGAGAAGCTTCAAGCCACTCTGCTGCAGTCCCCAGAGGTGGCAGGAGGGGCCCAGCAGCAGGGACACATCCCCTGGGCAGCAGGAGAAAGAAGGGGCAGCAGACCCCCTTGGCAGGCAGCAGGGGCCAAGGCTGGGGAGCACAGGGTAGCCCCCAGCTGCCGTGTGTCACCTAAGGAGAGGCATCCCCAGCCGCTGCAGGGACTGCTGGTTCGCCATTTAACAAGTCAGCATTAATATTTATTGCAGCATGTTCACAATTGTAAAGATCTTCATTTAAAATGTTTTGTGCCTCACACCCTGTCAGCAGGGAAAGCATTATAAGGCAGAAAGCAGGCTTGCAGGCTCTAATGCAAAGTGATGGCTCCAGCTTCAGAAGGGAAGCCTATTTCCAGCAGGAACATCTGCTCTCTGTGTGGAAAGTGGGTACCTAGTCGAGGAGGCTGGGAGCAGATGGAACAGGAAAGTTTCTCCTCCTCTTGTCACAGACCCACAGCAAGCAAGGCTCACCTCCCATCCCCATGCTTCCCCCTCCTCTTGCTCCAAAGCTGTACCATGGAGCAGGGGGTGGCAAAAACACTTTAATTGTTCACTGCAGCAAGGCTATCCCAGTTTAATCCAGTGCCAGAAGCTACACTGCTGCTGCCAAGGCAGTTCCCAGCGTCTCACGTGCCTGCAGAGCCACAGCCAGTCTGGGGAGGAGATCTCAGACCTCGGGAAGGTGAGAACTGTCAGTGCATCAGGAGGAGAGAGAAGGAGAGGCTGAGCTGAACCAGGCAAGGGAAAGGTGAGAGGACTGTGAAGTAAAATAAAGATTAAGGTGGAAAAGTGAGAAGAACTTAATGCTAAGATCTGTTAAACCTCCCTCTTGCAAAGTCTTATGCAGGTGCTTAACTTTGCAGGCTGTGAGTAATCCAATTTAAGTCTCGGCAGGATTTAACAACTTTAATTCAGGGGAATTAATGATAGTGCGCAAAGTTAAGCGCACGCTTACTGGGTAAAACAGTGTGAAAAAGGCTCCTTAGGAGAGAAAGCTTCGTGACTTGGAACTTTTAGAAGTGGAAAAAAACACCATCAAATATATCGAGAAATAATCTTGCGCTGGGTTGGAAGAAGTGTTTGATGTGACCTAAAAGTCTCTTCCATCTCTGACTTCTATTAGTCTGTGACAAGACTTAAAAGGTCAGCCAGTCCACCCCTTTGCTAATGCAGGATTATTCCCCTCAGCACAGTGCCTGTTACTTTGCCCAGTCCAGTTTTAAATGAAAAGCCTTGCAAAACTTCCTCTTCCCCAGGACCATTATCCTCCCAATTCTAATGTGTTTCTTTTTGTCAATAGTTCTGTCAGTATAATGAAATCCTCACTGTGCTAAATTGCTAAAAAAGATCTAAAAGTCGAATCTTCTTCTAATATGACATGAAAGTGCTAGTATAAAAATAGGATTGTATTAGCGATTCTCCACTGTATTGTATTAACATCCTATTTCACTTAAGGGAGGCAGGACTGAATTATCTGCGGATTCCTCCAGCCACTACTCTCACAGAGCTGTGTATTTGGGGTTCAGAGCTGCATGACTTCCCATTAAAGCAATACAATAAAATCCTCTGCGGCATGCAAAACGCTGAGGCAAGCGTTTGGGGCACGTGCCAAGCACGGAGCCCAGCCCTGGATTCCTTGCACCCAAGCAAAGCCCACAGGATCTGCAAAGCTGGGATGTGGAAAGCAGTGCGGGAAGGCCAGCGGCAAAACACGAGGGCCCAGAGATGGGAAAGAGGGCAGACAAGAGTCTAAGAAATGGCAGAGTGAAAATATCCACGGTGGAAGCACAGCGTGGTGGCTCACAGGTCAGAGCCCAGCCCAGGTGAGAGAAGGGAAGAGCTGGCAGCAGAGCCTTTGTATCCTCAGTGCAACAAAACCGGGCATCTGTGGCCAGTTTGCACAGCATGCCAAGAAATCCCGTCGCCAGGAAGGGGTCTGATGCTCACATCACTCTCCAAAGCTCCTGGCATCCTTCAGAGGAGGGCTGGGGAGCAGCACAGGGGCAGTGCCTGAGCAGGCAGAAACCAGAGGTGAGACTGGAGCTCTTTTGGCACAGCCCTGGCTCAGCAGAGGCTGTGCACAGCCTCTGCCTGCTGCTCAGTGACAGCTACACACAGCTCCTTCCCCACTGCCCTGGGCTCTGAACACGCTTTCCAGCGAGAAACTTCTTACATTCTGTTCCTACCAGGAACCAACAGCAGCTAATACAGATTTCTGCATTACCTTGCAATAAAATTCAATACTAGCACAGCCCTGTTTTCCCAAAAACCAAGTCTGAATACTCTGAAGGCCCCCGAGTTTCAGTGAAGCTGTGGGGAGCATCCCATTTACCAGGAATCTGGGGGGGAAAAAAAAGGTTTCGTCTTGTTTCAGCCCACTTCTAGTCGCTATTCCCAGCATGTTCTGCAGCCGTGTCCTCCCTGGGATTTACTGGGGCTTATTTTCCCAACACATGCTCCTTCGTTTCTATTCTTTTTCTTCTTTTCTTTTTTCTTTTTTTTTTTTTTTTTTTTTTTGTGAACTGCATAGCAGAAACCTATTGAGCAGAAAGCCAGTGGGAAGCCACAGCTATTGTATCTCTGGTTTAGTTCCTTATCTGCTGAGGGGTCCTTTTGTGATTGTGTTGTGGAAGGACAGGGAGACAGCGCCTTTTATCACCAGCACAGCATCTCTGGAATGAAAGGAGAGGCAGCGGGGATGCAGATGTGACGTTCAAGTATAAAAATCCACCATATGGTAAAGATTGCTTCAGCTACAGTCTGGTCAAGATGTTGACACTTTGGTTATGAAAAGCAATATGTATCTCTCTCCTGGTGGTTTCTGTTCAAATTAAATGTTTTGTATCAGGCAGAGAACTAATAAAGAGCCAGGTTTTCCCTTGACAGAGGACTAGTAACAAATATGGAGTAATGTGAAAGCTGACTTGAAAATTACTATTCCCAAAGATGCAATAAATGTAGAGATAAGATTTGCTTAGAGGACTCGAATGAGATAAATGCTAAAGGTGCTGCTGGTGGGAAGAGAGTCCAAGGGGAACGAGCAGAAGTGGAAAAGGCGCATTTAAAAAACAGCGCCTGACCTGTTTCTGTTAGCACTGAATACCTCCCGGGCATCGGGCACGGTTTCAGCCTCCCAAGACCTCCTCCCTCCGCTGCTCAGCACAAGCAAAGGACCAGGGGAAAAAAGGGTACCCGGGTATCAACCGCGGAGCGTTCGAGCGGAAAGCGGCTCCTGCCTCCGTCCGGGCTTTGGGCAGGATGCGATGCCCAGCAGGTGGGGCACGGACCGGGAGGCCAGGGAGCTGCTCTGCGGGCCAGGGATGCGCACGGACCGGGCTGAGACGGAAACAGAAAATGAGGCGCAAAACCAGCCCTGAACCGTGCGAGGCTGCTCCTCCGAATAACCGCACTGTGGAGGCGCAGCGATTCAGTCTGGCTCGGGCTAAAATAAACTTCTCACATCAAATATTGAGCAGCCCGAAATCTCCTCCCGAGGCTGGCCCAGGGCGGCGAGCCCCGTGCGGGCAGGCTCCGGTCCCGGCTGCGCCTCGCCGGCATCCTCCGTGCTTAATGCGAGCTAACAGCAGCGCCAATGACTTATTTAAGAGCAGATCAAGAAATATCCCAGCTCTCTTTGGAGACTTCAAAAGCAGCTGAACACTACCAGTATCGCCCGATAAAGACACAGCTTTGCTGTACCATCTGCCTCGGGGGATCTTCCCTCCGCCGGCAGTGGGGAGGGGTGACGGGGCTGCCGTGGGGACAGCCCTGCAGAGGTGGGGACAGCCCTGCCACCACCCAGCCCAGCACTGAAGGGACCCAGGGTGACCGGGGCTGCACCCTGCTCGTGGCTGTCCAGCCAGCCCCCAGCACCTTCAAGGAGGTGGATGAATTTACTACAGCAACAAGAAGAAGGAATTAAAAACATACAAAAAAAATAGTAAATTTTTGTGTTTTGTTTTTTTTTTTTTTTTTTGCTTGAGAGACCCTCTCAGAATGGTGGTGTCAATGCTGGCCAACTTCCCTATGCCACCAGCCAGGGATGAGGCACTGCAGGATACAGAGTCGTGCTGGAGTTTGGAGACTGGGACTAAGGATGGAGGAGGGATGGTGCAGAGCCAGAGCTCGCTGCTAGCTTAGCAAAGCTCCTGTCTCACCCAGCCACTGTGGTGCTGTGCCTTCACACAGCACAGAGGTGGAGAGTGAACCAGAGGAAGGCTGGGGAGGCAAATGGCAGCATGCTGGAGGCTTTCCACTGGAATTTAGAGCTGGAGACTTTATCCCTTTTCTCAGTCCCAAGCACAGGGCTGGAGCAGAAAGACAGAAGAACCAAAGTGCTCTAATGGAGACCTTGGGACTCGCTTGCTGAGCAAGGAAAGAATGTCCTCCATCAACAGATGACATTTCCCACTGGGAAGTAGGGAACCTAAGTTCCATGACCAAAGTCTCTACCCCAGGCTGAGGTTGATAGGAGATTTGTTATTGATTCACTGTGGCCAGAATTTCATCCTGTGATTTAAACCTAACTCCTCCAAAGAGAATAAGATCAATTTTACAGAGAATCAAATACATAAAGAACAGCCTTTGAGCTGGTGTGCAGCAGACACAGAAAGAGGAGTTTAAAAAAAGGTTCTTTCCTTATCAGGAGAGTTAAGAAAGAAAAAAAAAAGGGAAAAAAAAAAAGAAAAGAACCTAGAGAATGTTGTTTGCTCCTTTTCCCTTTCTCAGTCAAAACAACCCTGTTGCTGCCTGCTCTCCTCATGAGCACGGAGGGAGAGGAGCAGCAGAGGGTTTCTGATAGCAGTGCCTGGATGAAGCTGCTGCAGTCCCCATCCCTGGAGCCTCCTGCCCAGATCCCCACCTCCCTTCCAGCCCTTCTGAGGTGGTCCCTGGCCCACGAAGCTGCACCAGCACCACAGTGGCCCAGCATGTCTGACACGCTGGGATCTCACATCCACTATGGCCCTGCCCCAGTTACCTCCACATTTGGGGATATGAGCTCCTACCAACCAACCTCCATTCCTCCTGTCTGGGAAGCTGAAAACCCTCACACTAAGCTTCTCTCGGAGGTTTTATTATCATAATTCCTTTTTATTTTTGCCTTGGAAGACAATTTATCACCCTCAGGCAGCACAGATTGGCCTCTGCCAAGGCTGATGATCTGCTTCTGTGCCATTTTCCCCTGAAGCACAGAGCACTTGGAGCTTCTTATGTCCTAAAGCTTTGCAAGGGATCAGCCTGGTGTTTGACCCTCTGCTGCCACCCCAGCCACCTTCCCTTGCCCTGGCCAGGAGCACCTGCCAGCACCATGGCAGACGCTTCTGCAAGCAGCCACCCCCCTGCCCATTATTTAACTGCAATCCAGAGACAATTTTTCTTGGGAAAAGCTTTTAAGCTTGATCAGTGATGGGGTTAATATTGTTTGCCCTGTGTCTCAATTTTTTATCTGTATTAATGGAAACTGCCACGGCTGGGTTTTCCACAGCAGCACCACAGTGCTGCTTTCTTGGGTTGTTTTATTTTCCAGGCTGGGTTGCAGTGACTGATCACTCTGCAGCACAGGAGATCGCAGCCGTGTCCCCACGGCAGCTGCCCAGACAGCCCTGCCAGAGGTGTGACGGCTGCCCCAGAGCCCAGAGTTCGTCCCCAAAGAGCCATCCCTCCTGCAGAGCCCGTCCCAGCAGCCAGGGCCGGGAGGGGGAGCCGAGCAGGGCTGTGCGTGGCAGCAGAGGTGAGCTCTGTAATTGTGCACCTGCCTGTGTTTGTTCTGCCACAGCTCTTTGGGGACGCTCGCTTACATCACGGTCAGGAGGAAAGGACAACAGCACAAAACAAAAAACAGCTGCAAGTTAAACAAGTGGGAGCCCGCCGGGGCTGTTGGACGCTGGTTCCTGCCCAAGGCAAGCAGGCAGCTGGTCCAGCACCAGACACAGGAGCAGAACCTGGATCCAGACAACAGGAAAGCAGAACAGGGACCATCACTTGTCCCTCTGGGCCCTGAGCAGAGCCCTGCTTCAAACAGAAATATATAATATATATTTTTGCTCTATGCTTTCATGCCTTTGATTCCTCCAATTTATTTATTCTTGTCTTTGTGGGCTTAACAGTCAGAGTGTACAATAAGTCATTGCTTCTTAATCCAATTTGGTTCTGTTTAGATACTCCAGTTTAACATCAAATGTAATATAGAATAATGTCCAGAAGAAACAGGAATGAGATCCCTGGCTCTGAACCTTGCCTGGTGAGGGCTGCCTGCTTTCTTTGCTAATTTATTCTCTCACTGGCTTCAGGCTGAGCCCCTCACCGCAGCCAGAGGCACAGCGGGGCAGGGGCTCTGGAACTCGGGGTGCACTACAGCACCCCTAAAACGCACTCCCACGGGAGAGGACAGCCAGCCAGCTGTCCAACCCCAGAACCGTCTCCTGGGGAGGAGCTCAGGGGAGCAGCGATGGATTCCCACAGGTCCCGGGCGTGCAGCCCACCTACAGCAGCCGGCTCTGCGCCCCGAGCGCTCCGTTATCAGCGGCGGCACAGAGCAGCCCAGCAGGGCCACAGACAGCCCCGGCCAGAGCCCCCGGTGCCAGGGACTGCCCGGGGCTCGCTGCATGCCGGGATCCTTCCCTCGCACCCCGCAGCGAGCTCCAGCACATCCCCGGGGCCAGCGGCGGTTCCAGACGGGAGCGCTCCCGTTTTTGTCCGCGGCAGACGCTCAATCCCTCCCCGGGCCGCCCACCCGGCCCTTCCCGGCGCTGGCACGGACACGGAGCCCGGCGGGGACAGGGGACAGTGACACCTGGCCGGGGAGCACCGCGGGGACGCGTTTCCAGCCTGCCATCGCCAATCCCCCAGCCAGCACAGCAGGCGGATGGAGCGGAGGGAGGCGACTAAATCAGGAGCAAACCCAGCGCCCGCAGGGCTCCGGCAGGCTGCGACACCACGAGAAAAACCTTCCGTCCGAGGGGATCTCAGCCCCATCTCACCCCCCGCCGGCCCCTGCCTAGCCCTGAGCAGCCCCCCAGGGCTGAACCCCGCTCAGCCTGGGCAGCCCCCCAGCCCCCGCCCTCCTCTCCAGGGCGGCTCACCTGGGCAGCTCCTCCCCAGACAGACTCAGTTCCTACCTGGCAGCCGAGTCCATGGTGCTGGCACAGCTCCGGGTCCCCGGTGCAGGCAGGGTCCCAGCCCAGGAACGCTGCAGGAGCCCAGCACCTCCTCGGGCACGGGAATCGCTCTGCTGCACCACCGCTGCTCCCCAGCCCGGCTGCAATCCACCCCCCTCGAACAAACACCAGCCTCCCTCCCACAGCCTGGATTATCTCCTTTTACCCACCTGCCAAATGACTCACTAATGAGGGTGCAAGCAAGCTGCAGGTGCTGGTACCGGGCTGGCTGTGAACTCACCTGTGGCCTCCGTGCCAACACATACCTGTGACAGAGCAGACCCCAGGCCGGTCAGACCCTGCTGGTTTAAAGTGATGGGGCCTCACCCAGGTGTGGTTACCTCTGTTCCCGTGCATCCCTGTCAGGCAGGATGATGTTTGGTGCACTGCCCAAGCATCTTCCCATGCCAGGGCAAGGGCTTCCCACGCCCCTGCTCCTGTTCCAGTTCCACATTGGTGTCACCCTGACTGAGCCACTGAGTGAGCTGAGACCTTGTGGGAGCGTTCAGCCTGGCAACCACAGCGTGCTCAGATTGCCCTGTGTGTAAATATGGCCCATCAGCCAGTTAATTCAAAGGCAGTGGGTGCTCCTCAACATCTCCTCCAAAGCACCCTCCTGAAAAACTACAGAAAATAAAGTCTTCTTTGCCATGCCTCAGTGAAGAGTGTGTTGGAGGCATTTCCTACCTGTGCTCATCCCTCTCACAGCCGCGTTTCCCCTGAAGGTGAAGGTGGCAGAGCACAGGACCAGCACCGTGCCGTTTCATGGGGGCTCAGAGCCTGCCTGTCCCAGTTATCACCACTGGCGATGGTGATGACCCCTCCTCAGGATCAGGAAAGTTCTGCCTGAGGTCTGCAGCCTCTTGGGTGCCAAAGCTTTCCAGCTATGGGACAGGGTGGCACCCAGCCATGCGCTGGCTTCTGCAGGACCAGCACCTGGAGCCCATCAAAGCAAACCCACTGAGGCATATTTAACCAAACACTTACTTTCCATTTTATTCAATAATTGCTTTAATACTAAAATGCATTAGATGCTCAAAGCAGAGAAAAGAAAATCACATTTAGGTGGAAAACAAAGTTCTCATCAGATGAAAAAATCCCAATGTGGCAGGTACACCATTTGGAAACAGAATCATAATAATTTAATAAAGCTGCTTTATCATCTTCATAAAATAGACAGAATGGTGATTCTTCTTTTTTTTTTCCTTTTTCCATTTTGTTGTTTACAATGATTCAATCACTGTGAAAATGTACATAACATACATATCAGCATATACAACAATTTATTCTTCATATACTCGGCAACGGAGACACCATGACGAGACGTACCGCGCTCGGTGCCGCGGCCGCCGGCTGCCGGGGCGGCTGCTGCTGAGAGCCACTGCTGAGGGAGGGGTGTCTGAGGCTGTCCCCCAGCTCAGATCAGCTGAACAGAGCCACTGCTGAGGGAGGGGTGTCTGAGGCTGTCCCCCAGCTCAGATCAGCTGAACAGAGCCACTGCTGAGGGAGGGGTGTCTGAGCCTCTCCCCAGCTCAGATCAGCTGAACAGAGCCACTGCTGAGGGAGGGGTGTCTGAGGCTCTCCCCAGCTCAGATCAGCTGAACAGAGCCACTGCTGAGAGAGGGGTGTCTGAGGCTCTCCCCAGCTCAGATCAGCTGAACATCAGCTGACGCCGCTGGAGGCTCCTCTCAGCCGCAGCAGAGCCGGCAGCGGGGGCGGCGGGGCTTCTCCCCGGCGGTACCGCAGCTCACAGGTTGGATCAGAGATTACCCAGAACTGCAAAAGCAGCTGTAGCAACAAGACCATCAATTTTCCCCAATGACAGACAAATGTGTTTCCATTCAAAATTAGATTGGTTTTTTCTCTCCCTCCCCCCCGCCCCCTCCCCAAGAATAATTTCAACATATTCATCAGACAGTGTGTTCTTCACAAAAGCAACTCATTTCCTGTTTGGAAAAATAAAAATTAAAAAAGAAAGGAATTCATTTTTGCACAAAGTGTGATCCACAGGCCACCTCCAGCTCACAACAAACAGGGAACGGCAACAGCCTCAGTAGACAGTGCTTGGAGGGGGGATTTTTCCAGCCGTCAGCTGTAGCCCCCCAGCCCTCCACCATCCCTCCCAGCACAGCCCTGCAGCCCTGAGGGTGGGAAAGGCCAGGGGCTCCCAAGGGAGCAGGGAGGAGCTCAGCCCCTGGCCCCCAGCCCCAAAGCTGCTCCAGATGGGGTCCTCGTCATGCTCGGGGGAGAATCGTCGGTGCTTGCTGCTCTCCTGGATTAACAGGGGAGCAGAGCAAGTTTGCCTGAAGGAAACCAACAGATCCCAGCGATTTTTCCTAAACCAAATCTGAGGACAGGTTTAAGTTATTAAAAAGCACAATAATTACATCTGGAACCCTTCCAAAAAGCCTTCCTGCCCGCCCTGCAGCTCGGAACATTTTTTGCATGGCCAGTTTCGATGCAAGTTGGAAAAAACCAAGAGACTGCAATTTGCCCAGGAGCCTGAACTCATCTCGAGTGACACAGAGGGACAGTGACAGGAGTACCAAAATATTCTGGAGAGGGCCAAGGCAGCAAAGCCAGGGCAGCTCTCTGGGTCTCCCCTTGGCCCTGCGCAGCAAGGCCGTACCAGGGAAGGGCCCCTCGCTCACATCCCCCACTGCAGCCTGGGTCAGCCCAGAAAACTGGTGTTTAAATGATTTTCTTGGAGGCATAAGGGTTCACTGACCTCTGTAATGCCCCCTTTTAATACAGAATTAGTTCACATTCTTTTTCGGCTGTGCTTTTATTCAGAGTGGCAAGGAACGTTTCCTCTGGGTAAATTAGAGAAATGTTTCTTTTTTTTTTTTTTTTTTTTTTTTTTCCCCTCTCTTCCTTTTCAGTTAGCATCTATTTTTCACCCGAAACACAAGGCTGGTGGTGGCAGCTCCGCAGGCAGGGGGCAACGCTCGGCAGGAATGAAGGGCTGGTGCTTCTCTGGCAGCTGGGGATGGTGATGGGGCACCTGGGGGGACCCCACTCCCCACCCCACCATGGGCCATGGGGAAGCGGGGGTCTCCTCCTGGCAGAGGTGTGGGGGATGATGGGGCCACACGGAGCTGCTGCCCTGTGAAGCCAAGAGCACCTGACACACAGGCAAGGCAGGTTCTGTCTCTCAGCAAACACACGGGAGAAGTTTCCCCCCCACCAAAAAAACCTCCCAGAGCTGACAAAACCAGGTAACATCACAATGAACTCAGCTGAACAGTTACAGAACACCCAGTTACTCCAACAGCCCCGAGCCAGCCCCTCTCCTCTTTACTTGTGTTATAATAAAACACACATTTGGGGAAAAAAACCAGAAATAAATGCAGCAGTAACAGTACACAGGCAGGAAACACAGTGGGAACAGAAACAATATCTCCCTGAAAAATGGGGTCAGAATCCAGAAGAGGGGAGCAAACCCCCAGTTTGCTTTCTGGAGGGATGCAGGAACATCACGTTAACACATGGGATGGGAGCTGAATGAGGTAGTCATCACACCAGTGAGGGAAGCATCACAAATTTCATTAGACAACTGTTTTTTTGTTGATTCTTTCCCAATTCCTGGCCCTAGCAAGTGGCAGGGGGGACAGGCTGACTCTGGACCTGTCTCAGACCAGCTGTGGCTTCAGGCAAGATCAATCTGCCCTGAAGAAATAAATGGTCGGAGTTTAATTTTATTTTGAGGATGATAACAACTGGAACTTGTTTTCTTGTTGTTTTTCATTTAAATAAATCAAGTAACAAATACTTTATCATGATATGTAGACCTAGAAAGACTCTTTCTCTAGAAATCACTAATTTCAACTTGCTGGTACAGCAAACATTGGCAAGAGCTATATATTTTTCCTTCCATAATCGATTTTAAATTCTAGGAAACATTATTGAGGGTAGGAAAAATCTGTTCAGTGAAGGGTTAATAATAATAGCAATAATAATAATAACAATAATAATACACTAACTGAAATCCTCCTACCTTGCTCATACCTCACTGAGGAATCATCACTGCAAGAGAGCAGAGAGCTGTGGAATCCCTTCCCTCTCTCCCTTCTACAAAATGGCTATTAAAGTAGCTCAATTTTCAAATCAATTTTACATGAGTAGATTTGTACCCACACAAAAAAGTCCTTAATTATGAGAAAAAATAAAGAATTGCTTTAATTTTTTCTCCATTAAGAAGGCACATTAATTGAATTAGTAGCGTTGTTACGTATCACCTGTCTGCCCCTAAATTAACATCACTATTGCTCATTCCATACTTATTTATGATGCAGGGATAGAAAGAAATTGGAAGGGTCTAAAATCCATGCCATGATGTCATACCTACACACCCTCTTGGTGCAATCATGGCTAGGAAACGCTGACTGGGAAGTGTGTGTGTCTAATTGAGAAGGTAATTTAGATCTCTCAAAATAATTCCATCTCTTTGACTTGGAAATGACTGGAGGCGAGGGATATCTAAATCTGGGAACTGGAAAAAAACCAAAATAACCAACTTCTGGAAAAAAAACCTTTCCATGCATTGCCTTGAAATTATGCAAAAGAAACGGGTAAGGGGAAAAGTTCAGCACAGTGCATCCGACAATTGCAATCCAGGCAGGATTTTCCCAAAAACGCCTTCCCATAATGCCCTGACATTTTCCTGCAGGAGCCGGGGGAGGCTGCAGGCAATGGTGGGGGCTGGAGGAAGCGCTTGCTCCACCGGGGCTGCAAACTGCAGGCTCCCCAAAGTTTAAGTAAGATGATTGTGATTTATTTTTTTTTATTATTCCTTTTTTTTAAGCCTGAAAGCCTTTTGCCATCACTAGACATACAGTAATTTGCAATATCAAATACAATAATAGTACAGATAAGTATGTGACAGCAAAAGGATTCATAAATGCAGGGGTGTCCATAGCAAAACACCAACACCTTAAAAGACAAACAACCTCGTGCTGGGTGAATTTGAACTGAAACTCACCCGACTGTCACTTTGAACAGTCCCACACAAGAAACAGCCGCTACTTCGTCCAGACTACAAAACCGCCGGGGTGGTTACTAAAGATGTCCGAATAAGGAATTGGCCACTCAATTCTCTCCAGGAATGGAAATTTATCTTCGTTTTGAGATACAAAAATATATAAACTCCGAGGAGGGGATACCGAGCGCTCCTGAGGACTGGGGGGGGTCTGGCCTCTGCCCCCGCCACCCGCCGCCTCCCGGCCAAAGCCAAACACCGGCTCCTCGCTCCGGCTGCACACCCCTGCCGCCCTCGAGACACGCGGGATTGTCACATTAACGATAGCTTCATTTATAAACAATACATTTAGGGAAAGCTTTTAAATACAGCAATCTGTGAACCATTGGTAAGCGATAAAAACAATCTGCGCTGGGAGTCGTGCGGTCCCTCATCCTCATCCTCATCCTCATCCTCCTCTCGCCGAGTGCCGCTCAGAGGACGATGTCCTTTAGTCTCCGGGCGCCGGGCGAGTCCTTTTCCCGGCGCTCCTGCAGGAGCGGGTTGCCCTCCTGCCCGCCGCTCTCGCTGTCCGCGCCCCGGGGCTCTGCCTCGGTGGGCCGGGAAGGGCCACTGTTCCCAAAGGGCTCCCGCTCCCGGCTGCCGGCGCAGTGCCCGGCACCGTAGGGCGCCGCCGGCTTGCCGGACAAGGGGCTCTTCAGGTGCAGGGGCGAGGTGACGGGGCTGACGGCCTCGCAGCCGTTGCCGGCCTCGCGGACGGCGCCGCTCACCTTGGGGCTGCAGGCGGCCGAGTCCACCGTTCTTTTGCCTTTGGGGTTGGCGAGGCGCTCCTCGGCCGGGGGCTCGCCGCCCTCCTTGCCGAAGGTGGCGAAGGTCCTTTTTGCGCCGCAGTCTGCGTAAGGCTCCGCGTCCACCGCCGTGGCCTCGATGGACAGCGCGATGACGTTCCTGCCGTGCTCGGGGGACTTGGCGCGGCTGGGCACGGCGCCGCGGGGCATCCAGCACCTGTCCGAGTGGCCCAGGATGCGGCACTCCTCCCGGCAGTGGAAGCCCTCGCTCTGCTCTGCGGGGAGAAAGCACAAGGCAGGTGAGTGGGGGTGCCCCGCCCGGCGGCCCGCCCGGGCCGGGGGGGGACCGCACCGAGCCGGGCGCTGCGCTCTGCCCCCCTCCCAGGCAGAGGGGATCCTGCCCCAAACGGCAGTGACTGAACCTCACACAGCCATCAAGGCTGTTTCGAGGCTCTACAGACTGGAGTTTAATTTCCAATAGGTTGTGTGTCACCCGTCACCACCAGAACAGAAGCCTGGAGAAGGAGTGACGGCAGCAAATCCATCACAACAGGGCCGTCCGTGTGTCAAGCCCTCAGAGCCAGTGGTTCCTGGGTTTAGTGGCCAGTGTTAAAAGCCACCATGTTTTAAGCTTGGTTTGACATGACATTTAAGCTTGACTTTTTGCAGGGAAGGGAAAGGAACAGAGGGAGGAAAGAAAAGGGGGAGGACGGAAGGTTCTTTGTGGATCTGCTGTATATGTGTGTTTTAACTTGTTGCTTAATCCCCACTGACCTCTCACACAACAGAGGCTTTATAAATCTCCAAGACTGTCCACTCCACTGAAGATTAAATGTGTCATTCCTGGTGCTGGGGCTTTATTCATACAGGAGCAATAAAGATTCCTTCTCTCGACTTGGGGCTGTCGTCCCAACACCACTTTACAGTGCTGAAATATGGACTGGTGGTTTAACCCTTCCCAAGGACCCTCCAAGACTAGGTCCAAGGGCTCCCAGGAGAATGCAAACCCTCGTGCCCGGGCCTGCGTGCATTCCTGCTCTGTCAGTCCATCCCGGAGGACTGCACAGCTTCACCTCCGCATCACAGATGGACAAACCGAGGCTCGGGGAAGCAGCCAGGCTCAGCCAAGTGCAAAGCTGGAAATGAAATTCAGCAGTTTCACCATGCCCAGCCTTTGCTGAGCATCCGACCGTGGCTCCTGCCGAACACCGCAGGATCCTGGCTGCTTTTCAGTCTCGGCTTTTCCTTCATTTGATAAGAGCTTGTAATTGCAGCTGCCCTCATAAAGCACAGCCTTTCCCCACGCAAAGACGCGGCTCCTTCCTCCCGTAAGCCACAGGCACTGGGAGCAGTGCTAAAGCTGTAATGCCATCACCCCCAGGAGCCCAGGCTCAGCCGGGGCCGGGCGGATGGACGGAAGGTGCAGGCTCAGCCCGGCTTTCCTTCCCGTCCGTCTGCAAGCCGTTCATTCTGCTGCTCTGTACATCTGTGTGCATAACCTCCGCTCCTCAGACACATTGGTATTTCCACCACATGCGAGCACTAGGGCGGCTGATAAAAATTCTCAGCACATAACACAATGCACCAAAATATGAGCAGCTTAACACTTACAGAGAATAAACGAGTAAAAGGCAGACCTCAAGAAAACAAAAAAAAGGAAGAAAAAAAGAAAAAAAAACACCAAGAAAGGTTTTTTTTAAAAAACAGAAGAAGCCAATTAATTGAAAAATATATGGGTAAAACATCAGCTTTTTCTCTACATCAGAGCAGCAACCTGTAATGTAGAGCACAGGGCTGGGTGGAGGGGAGGAGGTCTGGGTTTTGGCAGCTGCCTTTACAGCAGCTTGAGAGAAGGATGCCCTGAGCCCTACACACAGAACAACCAGCACTGAGCTCTAAAAGCCCGTGATCTTATACTTTGATTCTGCTAATTTCAAGTACTTGAGCAAAATAGAAAGAAAAAAAGAAAAAATGCCCAGAAAATATTGCTGTCTCCATATTTATCCACAGCTTAACTTCAAAAGGGTGCTACAGGCATACAGAGTTGTGTAGTCTGGCTGTGATAGCAGAGGACTTGGTGATGGCTGGAGGGGCTACAGAAATATCTTGGATTCTCATCCCGATGAGACACTGATTTATTGTGCTGTGTGACCTTGGGCGTGTTGCTGGAGCACACATCACTTCAGTCTCTCCACAAACATGAAAAGCTGGATCTGTGAGCGTGCTGGGCTGGCTGGTCCAGCACGGGAAGGCACAGGGAGCTGCTTCTCCTCACCTTCCCTGCCCAGCAGCACAGCTCAGCTCCAAATCCATGGGACCACCATAGCCAAGGCAAACCTCACTCCAGAGGGAGCACAGGCAGGTTTGTCTTGCCTTGACCCATTTATTCCAACTGGCACATTTTACAGCTAGAAACAATTGGAGGACTTCCCTGCAAGTGGATATTCCTCAAAGCCTAGAAAGGCACCTGTGCTTTAAAAGCAGTTCACTAAAGGGCCTGGTGCCTCTCTGCCAGGGAGATGAACAGTTTTGGACATTACAATGCTTGTCTAGAACCTGCAGCAGCTGAAATGCAGGGAGGAAAGGAGCTGAGAAGAATTACATTAAATTATACCGTTTCAATCTTTTGTATGAGGAAGGGAATGTTAGCAAGTCTCAAAGAGGCCAGGCTGACAGGCAGAGGGGCCCAAGTCACCATTATCCACAGACCTGGGTAGTTCCATGGCACTTTCTGTCACGCTGCTGCTGTGCTCAGCACACATCTCAGCTTTGAGACCATGCCCTGCAGCCAGAGCCATCCTGCTCTCGGGCACAGCATGTGTCTAGGCTGCCCAGAGCAGCCCTGACCTGGCAGCAGACACAAGGACCAGCACAGAGCCCCCAGCAGCAGCCTCTCCAACATGGCAGAACGGGCATCTTCAGCTACCCACCCATCCATCACTGTCTTAGCCCTTAGCTGGTATAAAATACTACTCTCACGCCTCAAGCAAGGCCTGTTGATACACACAAACACCATTCCTCTGCTGTCCCAGATCCAAAGGCACGCACAGCAGGGTCTGAGCCCCTCCAGTGGCTGACCCCAGGGCTGATCCCTGCATCCTGCTCCTGCCCCAAGCAGAGGCAGGCAGGGAGCTGCTGGGCACGCTCCTGGTGCTGCCCTTTGCAGCTCAGTCTGACTCACCCAGCTTTGATGGCACCCAGGACAGTCATTCACGTTCATATTCACATTACTGCACTGTTCTGTCTTGTTCTTTACCACTTTAACAATCAGAAATAGAACAACAGGAAATTCTTTTACAGCCCTAGACCTGCCCTGGTCAATACAACTGTTACTGTCTGCAGTGACAAAATGCTCTTGATGCACAGAGCGAAGCCCAGGTTATAACCACCAGAACCACAACAGGCTGAGTGCCTGGCAGCCAAACCAGGCAGCTCCCACCCCTGTGCTCCTGGCAGGGGCTGAGCAGGCTGAAACTGCTGCCTGAGCAGAGCTGGAGACAGGCAAAGGGAGGGGGAGCAACAGAGGGGCAAAGTGGGGTGAGACCTCCCACCACAAGCTCTGGCACTGCCCTGTGTGAGCGTGAGCACTTTATCCTGACACACAGCCCCAAGGGCCCCAGTGCACCAGGCTGGCAAGGACCTGCCAGCTGGCATGGGCTGGGGAACACCATGGCCAGGGACAGAGACCACCACAGCCGGGGACAGAGACCACCATGACCTGGGGACAGAGAACACCACAGCCCTGGGACAGAGACCACCATGACCTGGGGACAGAGACCACCACAGCCCTGGGACAGAGACCACCATGACCTGGGACAGAGACCACCATGACCTGGGGATAGAGACCACCACAGACCTGGCATGGAGACCTCCATGGCCCAGGGCATGACCTGGGCTGCACTTTCTAAGGAGCTGAGGACACTGCACACACGAGGGGATAGTTCTGTTGCCGTGTACCTGTGGGTGTACTTGTGGGGGCACCTCTGTGGCACCCAGCTGGCCCAGAGACATGCTGAGCAGCTCACCTGAGGGCAAGTGCCCTACATGGCAGCTGCTGTACCAGAGATGTGCAGGTCCCACTGCAGCAAGACCTGTGTTTCAGCCAGACTGCCCTCACCCAGCACAAATCCAGAACTTTGTTTCAGAGCACCTTAGGGCAGGGTCACTTTTAAAACATTCCCCAGGTACAAAACATCCTGGCACAAGCCTTTTCATCAAGAGGGGAGCAGTTATCCTGAAGTCAGACTTGGCAGGAAAAATGTCATTACTAAACATAAGCTCTTGCATAGCAAATATGAAATAACATAAAATCCACAGCCACCTCTGGAATAAATACGTTCTTCAACAAGTAAAGCAAAATCCACATTAAGCTCCAGATTTCAAAACAGAGCTCTACTTGCAACTCAGAAGACCAGCACAAAGGCAACTGCTGTGGTCTCAGCCAGGCAGCAGCTGCTGAGGACCAGCAGCTGCAGGAACACCTGGTGGGAGAGATAAAAATCCCCCACCCAGCCAAGACCCCCAGCACTTCCTGATCCCACCGTGCAAGCTCCTGGTCAGAAGAGAGGGACACGGGATGGATGCCCAAAAGCCAGAGCCGGGCAGGAGCTGACAGAGGACACTGCAGCAGGAGCCCCAAGCTCCACGCAGCACGGGCTCTTCCCTCATCACAGGGGGATTAAGGAATGCCCATGGTGAACAAACCCTCCAGTCCCCTGTCCGACACCCAGGTACCTGTGGCGCAGCAAGCGGAGCGGGTGCGCGAGGTGCCCGCTCAGCTCTCAGCAATTGAATTATCTCCAGCGGAATTGCAACGCTGGCCAAAGAGACAAAGTTAAATCGTAGCAAGGTGCAAGTGCCTGGGAATGTAATATTCCTGATAAATGGCCAGATGACATGTGCTGTTATACAATCTAAGGTGCAATTTGGGCGATGACAATAGTCCCTGGAGTTTCCATTTCCAAACAGGCGCTCCGTTCAATCCAATCCGTGTCAGAGCAGCTTTGCCGGGGTGAGTAAGTAGAGCTCGCTCGTGCTATTACAGGGGAGCAAGGAAGAGGAGCGGGAGAGCTGCTTGAGAACGAGAAATAAGGGGAGAGAAGGAGGGACGGAGGAATCCCAGCCTGCTGGGACATGCAGGTGGCAGGGGAGCATCGTGCTGAGCAGCCCCAGCCCAAAGCCCCCAGCCCTGCGGCAGCGCCAGCCACGGTGCCAGTACCTGGGCAGTGCCTGTATTGGGAGTACCAGTACCTGGGCAATGTCCATACCTGGGCAGTGCCTGTACCTGGACAGTCCCCATACCTGGGTGGTGCCTGTACCTGGGCAGTACCCATGCCTGGGCAATGTCCATACCTGGGCAATGTCCATACCTGGGCAGTGCCAGTACCTGGGTAGTGCCTGTACCTGGGCAGTGCCTGTACCTGGACAGTCCCCATACCTGGGTGGTGCCTGTACCTGGGCAGTACCCATGCCTGGGCAATGTCCATACCTGGGCAATGTCCATACCTGGGCAGTGCCTGTACCTGGGCAGTGCCACAGGTCCCCTCGTGCAGGAGTCCTGCTCTAGCTCCACATTTCGGTGTTTCTTCAGCAACCGTGTGATTATACTGTAATCACGATGACACTGCTCCTGGGTACAGCAAACAGCACGATCATTAAAAAATTCATTTCAAAATCTTCCTGGAAGCTAATAAATTTTACAGCAGTTTCAATCCTTTCTCATTGCAACAAAGAAAAGCTTAGTTCCAGACAAATTAGAAGTAAATTGATTGCCTTAGGGGAATCTATTCAAATATCACTTTTCCATGTTAGAAATCTCTTCCTGAAACAAGAAGAGGAGAACCAGGGAGAGCCAGCACGGGAGCAATGTGGAAAAGCAAATCATTAAATCTCAGTTCATGAAACTGAGGGGTGGGGGGGGAATCAAACTTAAAATAAAATGCAAATGTCTCACTGGGGTGCGGGCCCAACATTTGTGACAGAATTTATGAATAATAAATATGAATAAATAGTAAACACGAAGGGATCAAACACTGTTGTGGCTGTTTACTCATGGTTAGCCATCTTTCATGGACAAAGCGCAACTGCATTATTTAACACTCCTCTTCCAGCTACTTCGGGGTTTCTTTTCAACTCCAGCACCTTCATCTTCTCGGGACCCAGCACCCTCAGCACACCAGTGGAGCCCATGCCCCTCCACCCCAACAGGAGTGGCTGTTTCTGGCTCAGGGGCAGTGATCCTCTGCATTACACTCCAGATAAAATAATAAGCTCCAGCAAAATACAAACAGTCCCCAGCCGTGGTTCATCATTCGCTTGTAAATTAAGACTCTGCACCTCTCCCTTATCTCCTCTAATAGCATAATATCAGGAAACGAGAGGTGGGGAATAGTGTATTATATTTTTGACCTATGGGCTTCACAGAGCCTTCCTTGCCTTTCCTAATAAGAAATCTCCAGTCAATGCAGCAATGTAATCCTGGCGTGGCTTCCCCTGCACAATGCTCAGAGGATACTAATAACCAGGGACAGTGACAAATGCTCTTTTACTGCAACGAGAAGCCTTTCTTTTCCTCTCTTTCACCATTATTCAGGATTTATGCAAGCTAAAAATGCTGTATTTTTAATCCTGGATTGTCTGTCCCAACACAGAAGGTCAACAGCGCTTGGACAAACCACAGGAATTATTTTAATGAACAAGGGCTGTCATTTAGTTTAATTTATTGAGCAAATGCTGATAAGGACCCATGGCTGCATGCAGCTCATGGGCAGTGCTTCTGGGATGGTCAGCAGAGGCGTGCAAGGGGGCTTGTCCCCAGCTGCTGCAGACACAGACAGCTCCCAGGAAATGCTGGGGACTCCCACTGATTTACACCAGCCAAGAGCTGGCCCATTCCCCTCCTGCCCTGCTCTGTATCACCATGAATAACTCCCTCTCTTCTGCAGAACTGTCCCTGCTTTGTGAATGAGGACTGAGGGACAGGCTGACCTGGGTGCCTGGCTAGCTGCAAGCCAGAGGGGAAGGACAGACTTGATGGAAAGGATTTCCTCTGGGAATGCTGATGCCTCTGGGGTGAGGAGCAGGCTGTGGGAAGGAGGGTGATCACCAGAAGCAGCTAGAGCGTGGGTATGCCATGCACCACAGCAGAGTCGGACCCAGGAGGTATTATGGGTTGGAATGCAATTTAATGCTGGCTGCTCCCCTTTATCCAGGACCGCAGGCCAATCCCCACCTCATTCACAGGGAAAAATTAATTCCCTTTCAGAAGGCCGGCGGAACACACCATTTAAACTCCAATTAATCCTTTTCTTAAGTGGTCCGTGGAGCTCGTGCTGGCCCCTGAGCGGCGGGGATTCCACCTCCAAAACTCCAGCACTCGTGCCTCCATCCAGGGCTCATTAGCATCCTAACAGGTCTGGGATGCGGGATCCAGCCCGGGGAGGGAGAGGAGAGCACTCTGGACTCTGATGGACCTCCTCCATCTCGAGCCATTAGTGCTCCACCACTCATGGGCACGGCTCCCATTACTGCTGACGGCAGCGCCTGCACGGGCGCAGAACACAACCCCTGACTTCATTACTGCAATTCAATTTCATTAGCACTGGATACAGAGGGATTGTCCTAAATACACTCTTCCTTATACTTTCTTCATGTTAATGCAACCATTTGAGTATATTATACCCTGCAGAGATGGAAACATTTCTAGTCTGTTTAAACACATTTCCCACAATTGGGAGCAAAACTTTGTCTCAGTTTATGCCTCTGACACCAGCTGCCTTCCATTTAATGGGACTTTAGTCGCTGAAACAAATTAATCCAAAGGTTACTGTTCTCTGCTATTGTCATAGACGAAGCAAATTCACATATTCTGTGAGGGTAAGGCAGGACCAGCCAGGCAGCCACATTCCAACGGCAGCAATAAATCAAATTATTACTCAGTGCTATTCAAAATCAGGCATCGGTCAGAAAATGGCAACTCAACGATCCTGATAAAAATCCAACAAAACAGAAATTACAGTTGGGGGAGATAAGAAGCAATTCCTGGATGCCTGTACTGGGCCAAGTCCTGGCCCAGAGCCTGTCAGAGCACATCCCTGCCCTCTCCTCGGGGGGCTCGTGGTTAATGTCTTACTTCAACCAGCACCTCCCTCGGCCAGGACAAAACAGAACAAGCCATCCTGATCCTCCTCCCGCAGGGATGTGAAGGCCAGGGTGCCGTGGGGAGGCTGCCTGCCCCCTCCTCCTGCCACCCTTCCCTCCGAGGCTTCTGGTGGCTCCACACAACAAGTGAGAAATAAAGGAGCCGAGGTTATAAACGCTGATACATAATTTACTCCTATTATCAAGATTAAACACATCTTTGCATGCTTAGCATAAAACAACTGCCTTTTCCCAGATTTCTCAAGGACATGCATATACTTCATTATTATCTAAATAATCAAAAGAGTATTTCAATAGAATATTTAACTGTCTGCCTACTGGAAACTCACAGCCTTAATCTAACACTGATCCTCTGTTGTCCTTCATGTAAATATTGTTGGGATGTCAGCCAAAGCCTAGGGAAGTGAGCTTCATCTTGGTGGATGGGAATCTCTCGTGTCAGATACAGTCAGCCTGACTAATGAGACCTACAGCTTGCCAAAACCTACAGCCTCGCTGTCTGTTCCAGCCATTGAACGCGCTCAGAAACCCAGTGGCACCAGCCCAGCAGTCTACAGATCCCAATCAACTATCAATAGCTTAAGTGTAAGTGATTGTGTATGAAGTACGAGCCAAATGTGTTTCCTTTTTCAGTTTTAGGACCTTCAGTATTGTTATTGCACCAGTAATGCTTGCACGGAATTAATCATAGACGTACCCACAAGGCAAAACATTATGAGAAGCTCTTTGTACTTTCTAAAAGTGTGCAGCTCTGAAGAGTGGAGGGAGCTGGAAGGCTTCCCAGCACAATGGGGCGTTCCCCATCATCAAGGGAGAGCTGGGGAATTTTACGCCTTTTCTTAAAAAACCCAAATGTTGGTTGCTGGCCATCTCTCATCATGACATTGACCTCTCATGCCTCCACCCTGGAGCTCAGCATTATCCCCTCCCTGGTGCTCTACTTTAAGTCTCTTTCAGATGAACAGAGGGGTTTTTGCGTGCTGGTGGATCTTTACTCTGAAGCACAGAGATGTACCACGATGAGATGTCTGCCTGGGGGATGGGTGCATCAGAAAACCCCACAGAGGTCTGGGACAGCGCAGGAACAGGTCTGCAAAAGCTGCTCTGCATTGTCCAGCACCTGACTCACAGGGACCCTCCTGTTCTCTCTGCACGTCCAGGCAGCTACAGAGAGGGCTCAGAGCAGGCTCCAGCTCCACACCAACAAGGGAGGGATAACAGCAATGCCAGGGAAATGCCAGCTGTGGGTTACACTGCCCCAGGGCCAACAGAAGACATGACAGAATTGCCAAAGTCTGAGAATCTGATCCATTTAATTAGACGAAACTTTGTTCTGGCAATTAAATTTACCTTCATTAATCCAAAGGGCAGATAAACATGCATGTAAAACTACTATAAGGTCAACAGTTAAATCTAAAATCTCATTATAAGCGTGGGGAAATGTCTTTACCTGTGAGTCATGGACAAGCTCAATTCCAGCAATCCAGCTGGGGTCTCATCCTGTCCCACCCCATCCTGTTCTGTAGGCCCCCCAACCACGGGGGTGAGATGGAGAACAAGCCCTGGAGCGTGTCTGGAGTTGGCAACTGCAGAGCCACAGGGAGATTGCTGACCAGCAAGAATGGAAAACAACTGTATTTCCATGATTTGCACGAGCACTGCAAGGAAAGCACTCAGCTCCACAGCTCCAGCCCTCCCAGACAAGCTGCTGCCAACCCATGGGCACCTGGGCAGTGATTCTGAGTCCAGCTGGGGGCTGCACACCACACTGGGATCATCCCACACAGCCCTTGCTGTGGCTCCAATGCAGAGGTGGGATGCCCTTGCTGCCCATGATGGGCTGCTCCAGCTCTGCCCCAGCTTCTGCCAGCGCAGCCTCTGAGGATTTCTGGTTTGCTGAGGCACATTCCTGCAGCACTGCCCCGAGGTCAGGCTGGATTGTGTTGGCTCCTGGCCCCAGTTCACAGGGCTGTCAGCTAAACTGCACCACAGCATCGTTACTCTCAGTGATGGTGTGACAGACAGAGCCCAGCTGGATTTTCAAAACCTAAGCACTTTGCAACACTGACAGGCAGGAAAAAAACAACCACCAACCCACAACCCTCTTAGTCTGAGCAGGTTTTATCTGGAAATACCCAAAGCTAGTCAGTGTAAGACCCCACAAAGTCATTCCTGCTGAACCACTTTCCTGACCAAACCTTTCAGTGTCACTGGGAAATAAAGAGCGATAGGTACCAGCCCCAGCCGGCGTTACCTGATTAGCCCAGTCCCCACCACATCCTCAACACTGCCCTTCTGCAAAGGGATAAGGCAGGGCTGCAATGACTGATGGAGCTGGTGCTTTCAGACAGAGCTGGCACAAGGAGAAGAGTCAGGTTCATTACCCTGAGCTCAGCACGGGCTGCAGCTGCAGAGAGGACGCTGGGGCTGAGCCCCTGGCCAGCTCCTGTTCCACCAGATCCCCAAGGGTGAGTGGGCTCACCCCAAACGTGCCCCCTGCACTGGCCCCAGCCCGACTGTCCCCCTGAGCACAAGCAGAGGGAAGGCAGGAGCTCAGTCCTGCAGCAGTTCTGCTGGAGCCTCTCTACAGGGACCCACCCTGGCTGTCTGCAGCACATGCTGTAACGCTGCCTCCTTGCCACTGCACGCTCGCCTCATTGCTAAAACACTTACACATGCAGCATGCATTAGAATTAAAAAACCATTAAACCTCGGAAAGGAAAAACTTTGACAGGATGCGTAATATACTAAGTATAATTAATTAAATTGGATGAGGCACTGGGGGACGAGAGAAGAGTGGATGGAGACTGCTCTTGGAAAAGGGATGGTAATGCACTAATGCTCAGTGTGTGCCATTAAAAACCAGCCCTGGAAGAGGCGAGGATGAGCGACAGGGGCTTCCAGAGATGGCACCAGCCAGTTGGGCACCTCGGATGAGCAGCAAAAGAGGTGGTAGCATGAAATGTGGCCAATTAGAGCCCTAAAAACACTATAATGATGGTGGAAAAGGCACAAGAGAGATGGAAAAGCAGAAATAGCAGATGTTGCTAAACAGCAGCGCTCTACCAGTGACAGCCTGCTCCAGGGAGCTGCTCTCACCAACCCCACCAGGGCACAGACACCAGCCCACCTTCACCAACCAGCTCCAGGCTCCTTGGGGCCGAGAGGGGATTCATCCTGGAGAGCATCTGGCTCTCTGTGGGATTACTCTTCAGCTATTTGTAACTCCAGGTGCAGTTCCTCAGCGTGGGCAGCACCCTGCTGCATCCATCCATCCCCTCGGCAGTGCTGAGGTGGGTGGAAGCAGCAACCAAAGACGGGGCCAGGGTGGGAGCATCAAAGGCAGCCCCAGTCAGCACAGCAAGCACAACATGATGAGACAGGCACAGTCTGGCTGTTCAGCAGGACAAAGTTTTAACAGGCTTAACAACAGCATCAGCACTGATCATTAGGCAATTACAAGTGCTGAAAGTTGACAAAGCACCAGGACCAAATGAATTATCTCCCCAAATCCTGCAGGCAGGAGCATGGAAAAGAGAAAAGTCATTGTCAACAGCCTCTGATAGCTCACTGGGTGCAGAGCAGTAACTAAAAACTAAAGGGCTGTTCATTTACTTGCTGTTTTGAGAGATGAAAGGGAAAGGCCAGGAAATGAGAACTACAAAAATATTCTCATCACTCAGGGGGTGGTGGGAGGGAAGGTCCTGGAAACACTGATACAGCCAGGATTGCTCAGCGCCTGGGGACATCTGATTCAGAGGAAGGGACTGCGTGTGTTTGGAAAGAGAAGGCAGATTCTGGCTGGGGGAATTGGCTTCTGAATCATCCCCAGCATACTTGCTCAGTTCTGCACATTCCTGCACAGCCGCCAGCACCGGCCAAGGGACAGCGGAGAGCTCTTCTCCAGGATGTGCCAAAGCCCACTGCTGCAGGGATCTGCAGAGCTCAGCCCAGGCAGGACCAGGCTGACTCCTGCCCTGAAAGCAGGGGAGGCTCAGCCTGTCACACCGTGCTCCTCAAGCACAGCCCTTCGCTCTGAGTGACTAGGCACGCTTTTCCGAAAAACATGCAAATGTGATTTAAAGACTCTAAGTGATACAGAATATATCACATCCCTTGGGAACCTGTTCCAGGGGGTAATTATTCTAATTCCTAAAATCATGCATCTCATTTGCAGCTGGAATTTTCCAAGGCAAATCTCCATCTCCCAAGGCTCTGTCTTGTTCACTGAATTAGGGAGATGCTCAGCAGCAGAGATCTCCTCTTCCCTCAGTTTGGTTCTGAACACAGGCTCAGATGACCAATGTCTCCAGCAAGGTTCAGAGCACATCCCTGAGGATGCCATCTCCCTCGGGTCCTATTTCAAGCCCAGTGGTCTCAGCTGAAAGAATCCTGGTGGATTCAAAAGGCTTTGAGTGAGCTCCTAAATCTCCAGGCACGTGTTCGGAGGGTGAAAGCCAATTTGTTCACCTATCCCAGAAGCTCCTGAACAGTGTCCAGTAAGCCAGGGGACATGTCTGCACTGACAAGGCATCTCCTCTCCATCTGCCTGCCATAGCTCGCTGGTGCTTGCAAGGCAAGGCTGCTCACAGAAGGGCTTGTGTGGATTTTTACAGTGAATTAATTCAACATATCCACCTAGTAACAATGGAGGAAGACTGACAAAGGAGAGGTCAGGCAATGAGGGAATTGCAGGTAGAATTGTTAATTTTAATTACTTGTCTTCGTTAAGATGGGGTTTCTGGATCCTACAGTGATGACTAATGGGTCAAAATTTTTGCATGAGTGAATATACTTCCGCTAAAGGGTGGAACTGACACAGAATTTTTTTGGGATTTTACAGGGGCTTTTCCACCACATGATGCAGAGAATTCCCAAAACCCAGCAGCATACCAGAGGGGAGCAATCAGTAGGTGCAAGCTAAACATTTCTATGAGGCACAGAAGTGCCCAGAAAGAGCCCTACAAGGTGGAAGTAAGCGACAAACGAGGTAAAACACAAGTTATACTTGAGCTGTCTGTGTCTCCTTGGCACTGGAATGAGCTGCAATACAAGCATCAGGGCTACCTGACAGCACTGAAAGGAAACAAAAGTTTGGAACAAGCCAAACACATTCAATTTGCCTGAATAATTTAGGCTGCTGAGTTATCATGTGCCTCGTGGCCTGTCATGGGGACAGGCTGCACTGCACAGGAAAGGTCTGTAAATCAATGCATCCCAGCGACCCACACTGGCCAGAGAGTGGCTGCAGAAGCACCGCCTGTCAGAACAGATGCAGGACATGGCAGTCATCCTGTGAGTGCTGCCAGGCACTCAGCATTGCTGGGCTGCAGGGGTGGCTCCCTGGGAGCCTGCCACAGGACACACAGCAGGACAGCCTGCTCTCACAGCTCCCACTGCAACGGGCTGGAGAGCTGCAGTGGCACAAACAACAAATACAGGGGCTGCAGGAGAGCTGGAAGGGACTTTTGACAAGGGCATGGAGTGACAGGGCAAGGGAAATAGCTTTAGACTCACGGGTTGGATTAGACATTAGGGATGATTCTTTACTGTGAGGGTGGTGAGACCCTGGCACAGCTTGCCCAGAGAAGCTGAGGGTGCCTCACACCTGGAAGTGTCCAAGGCAGGCTGGATGGGGCTCTGAGAAAC
The DNA here is from genome assembly GCF_963513975.1 of Fringilla coelebs. Taxonomy (NCBI): domain Eukaryota; kingdom Metazoa; phylum Chordata; class Aves; order Passeriformes; family Fringillidae; genus Fringilla; species Fringilla coelebs. The sequence goes on from NC_140037.1 coordinate 23,483,427, forward strand.
ATGGGAGAGTGGAAGGTGTCCCTGCCCATTTTAGGGGGTTGGAAGTAGATGATATTTACCATTGTGTGATGATGATGATGGACTAGTAAACACAGAGAGTAAAAAACAAATTAAAGTCCAGTATACACATAAAAACCTCTCAGGACACACCTGAGTATGCCTGACCCTGCTCAAAGGTATTTACACCCTCCAATAATGCAGCTACTGTTCCCAAAAAAACCTTCTCTGACAGTTCCTGAATTACTACTGTGCACAGCTTTAACGTCAGGCTTCCAGCCAAATTCCTCTTCCCACACAAGCGCTACCCCTTTATAACTTCTCACCAAGCTGTACCTAATCCAGGATCACAGGTAGCTGAGTTGAGAAAGTTCCTGTCCCGGGGCAAATGGCTCGGAGCCCTTTGGCTCCTGCAGGAGCTGGCAGAACGTGCCCGAGCAGGCGAGGCAGCGCCGCGCGCTCAGCTCGCACAGCTCCCGCTCTGCCTCAGCTCCTCACTGAAGCTGACACTTCCAAAGCAGTCAGAGGAAATCAAGTGCTCGACCTATTTTGCAAGAGATGAGGACACCCACCTCCCTTGGCTTCTCACGAAAACTTCCAACCGACACTCTTCACTCTTTCATTTTTCACATAAAACAGTGCAGGAACAACCACAAAACCCGCTCTCCCTCCAGCACGCACCCAGCAGAGCCAAGACTTCTCCCCAGGAAGTGCCAGAAGCTCCTGGCCTCTCCCCCCCAGCAGCTGCAGGTCCTCAGCACCCCACAGGACGGGGCACCCCATGTCCCTGGCCAGAGGAACCCTGCTGTGCCTGTCCCCACACCGCCAGCCGTGTGCCAGGGTGGCTCTGCAGCCCTTCCCTGGCATGCAAGGTGGCATCTGTGGTGAAATCTCACCAAATGATCCAAGATAGCTTTCTCCAGCTGGGACTGATTGAATATAGCCTGGGCACCGGATGATGTGGGAAATCAGTCGTAGCCGAGCACAAATTGCATGCACAGAGGTAATTACTGCAGCACAAGGTTGGTAGCACCACTACCCACATGACAGTGTATCTCAGCAGTTTTCATTTCCTATTGCTTCAATTCAGAGAGGGGGCTTTTCATCTTTTTTTCCCTTTTTTTTTCCCTGTGGTTCAATTTAAACTCTTTTTCCTGCAGGGACTGACGCTCAGCCAGGATTTCTTTGGGATAAAGCTCTGGTTTCACTACAGCCAGTCATTCCACACACCCAGATGTTCCCCTATTTGTGACACCCAGACCTCCAGCCTGAACCATCTTGACCCAGCTCCAGTGCCTTGCCCCAGGTGTGACTGTCACTGCCCAGAGGTGAGGGGACACAGCAGTGACCACCTGTCACCTGCTGCCACGTGCCAGCACCCCCAGCCAGCTGTGGATGCTGTTCATGAAACACAACGTGCTGGCAGCCAATGAAGCCAGTTACTTGTGAAGCAAGTTGTTCTTCACACTTGGAAAAGGGTGAAATACAATAAGGAAAATGGAACAAAAAGGGGTTTCTGCTGAAAAATAAAAACACTAAGGGAGCTAGTGCTGAGAGTGGGGAAACTGATCACTGCCATTACAGATACTCAGCAAAAACAGGGGCCACCTTATGTGTACTGTGATTATACACATCGTGACTAACACACATCTATAATAATACTTGCTATAAAGAACTTATTTTCCAAACAGACACAGGGGTTAAATGCAGGAGGAAAGGGGAAATGACTGTGCAAAGGCAACACACACCCAGCCAGAGCCTGGCACAGCCCACGCTCCTGCTCCCCAGCCCACCCACTCCCCACGTACCTGCGTGCACCAGGAGGAAAGGCTGCCAAACCTCTTAATAATTCTGTGACCCATTTAAAACTATCTAGTCTTACATTCATATATGCTGTATGAGAAATAAAATACAGCACTCCCGAGTTTTGAGTGGCAGCACTTCCCTCAAGACAGATAAAAGCTGCGGGTTCTCTTTGCTGTTTGGTGCCAACTATTACAGAGTTTTGACTTATATATTATTACATAGATCATTTAGTAAAACAATCTACATACAAACCCAGTGGTGTGTCTCCCTTCAGCAGATACCTGCAGGAACTGCAGCAGCTCAGACACTCACCCATATCTCCATAGCTTGGAGATGGGTGGGCTCCTTCCCTTGCACCCAGGGGAGACACAGTCCCTGCCTTACAGCTCTCTGCAGCGTGCAGCCCAATTAACAGAGGTCCAAACGATTTATCGTTATCACACACATAAATGTAACTGCACCAACTGCACCCCACTTTGGAGGGAAAAACAACAGGCACCCAACTTGTGGCAGCCCCTCTGGAGGGGCTGGCTCACACCTGAAGCCCCAGGTACCAGGGCAGGGTTTCACCTGCTGGCCCCACCTGTGCCCAGGGGGCTGCCCCAAGCCCCCAGGCCGTGTCCCTGCCCCGCAGAGCCCGGGGTCACCACGCTGCTGGTGCTGATTATTCCTTTAATAAAGGGCCCTGTATTTTCCAGAGGCTGCAAAATTGATGCGGGTTGCCATGGTAAGCACACACTTTCCCATTTAGCAGAATAATAGGCAGCTTTGTATAATTCACTGATTTCAGATGATTTCTCACCCCAAGTGCAAGTCGCTCAAGTTATATAAGTCACCTGTTGTTTAGTCAATCTGGCAATTTTAATTAGAATAAATTTTTATGATTCGTCTTTGCAACACTTAGAGCAGCTCTGCCACCAGAATGCCGAGATGTCTGTAAATTATAGAGGCCCCAATCACATCTTTTTTTTTTTGCTGTTTTAATTACAGTAACATTGCAGCATTAATCATGTAAGCCTCTGTAAAACAAGTAACAGCCATCCCCTATCATAATTAAAAAGAAAGGCCAAGCAAACAGGAGCTCTGGAGTTTACCATATTTTCTCTGAAAATTATATTTTAACTTAAGAGTTTCACAAACATTGGTTTTATTTGGCTCTAATTAGTGTTGTGAAGGAAACACCGAAAGGTTAATAAGAGATGGTTAGTTTGTAATGCAAGTTTCCCAGTGCCAGCCCCAGCAGTTCAGTCTGTTTTCAGAGTCATTAACGATGTAGATTGATTACAGGAGGAGATGGGGAAGTGCTGGCTTGCTGTGTTAGCAGAAGGTTTGGTTTTATTCATATACCTTCCCTACTGGTAAATCTGATGGCCATTACCTTGTCCACTTTGCCAGGCTTAACTGCTGTGAGAAGGAAAGTGTTAAAGGCTTCCTTAGAAGTTACTGGCAGAGGGGCAAAAGAGGCCACGGGAGCCTTTTTCTGACTTGTTTTTAAGGCAAAAGGAAGCTGCAAGCTTGCCTGGACTGTTTGCTTATCTTCAAATATCTTAAAATCCAAGTATTGAGTAGTGGCTCTGGAAAAGGAGGCTTTGGAAGAGACAGGGTTAGAACCACCCCATCTTCAGCTGAGCCCTGAGACAAAGATCTCTGCAAAGCTTCTCCTTGGGCTGGAGTTTAGGAACAGTTAACAAAACCAAGCAGAAATAGAAGCTGAAATTTAATCTGAAATACCTCTTCTTCATATCTCCTATAAATTGCTCTCCAGTCACCCAGTAAAAATATGGGTAAGCAATGACTGAATTTGACAAAATCTCATTAAAAAGTACAATAAAACAGTAGAAACTCTCCAAATTTCTGGGCTGATCATTCATCCATTGCAAACCTACACAACAGGGCATGGATTCAAGTTTTAATTTTCCTCTCCAAGTTGCCAAAATGTTCACATCTGCTGAGTGTTCTCTGTGCTTAGGGGGAAAAAACTTGAGGATCTAAAGGTTGTAACTCCTGTGACCCTGAATGGAGTAACTTCAGTGAGGAAGACTCCACAAGAACTATCTTTGAAGGAACCTGAAAACTGTAGGAAGAGTGCCAGGAACGTGGGATATAGGACAATGCTTCTTATGCAAACAAAGGAGATTCTTGCACATCTGTTTGTTATTTAGCTCTGCTGTTGCAAAGAGGGATGGGCTTCTCTTACTGCCACGGAGATGACTTCAGTGTCACCCCTGCCCCCCAGAACCTTCCAGCAAGGACTTCTCCAAGCTGTGCTCAGTGAGAGCAGCACAAGGGATCTGTCTGTGCCAACCAGCAATTCCATGCAGGGATTAACCCTCCTCAAGTGCCCCCTGCCCTGTTCTGCTGCAGCACAGAGGTAAAGGCAGCTGAGCTCAAAGGTGGGGCCACCTGTCCCTCTGTCCAGTTCTGCCTGTCCACACCACCCTCTGAAGAAGGAGCTGAGTTACATTCAATGGCCCAACAAAAGACATTATGCCCTCCACAACCCCAGCTAGGAAATGTGAGCAGGAGCTTGGGGAGGATGGAGAGAGCATGGACAAAAGCATCAGTAACCTCCACACAGAGCTGAACCCGGATCTTCAACATGCAATCATTTAAAAGTGTGGGAATCATAAGCCAATCAACTCCTCTTCCCAAAGACCAGCTTACCCACTCGTCAGGAAAATCCTTCTGAGGCTTTCAAAGTACTCTGAGAAGCTGATTGCTCCCTCCAGGCTGGCCACTGCAGGAGCACCACTGAGCTCACTGAGGCTGCTTTACCAGAGCTGTGCAATAATACAGAAATCAGAGGAGCTGGAATAATTGACACTGCCCTGTAAAGAAAGCTTACAGCATTCATCCATCTTAAGGGATGTGCTGTCACTCACATATGAATGTCATACTTTATGTCTTGTGCTGCATGTATGAATACAAGAAATTAGGTACTTTTATTAATTTGTAGAAGCTTCCAGAGAAATGCAGCCTCCAAAGCCCTCAAATATGTCACTGAGGTCTTTATGTGCACACAGCTCTACAGAAAGGCTTTTCTGCAGAGTGAAAGGGGGTTGTAGGTAGAACGACTGCTGGAAATCAGCTTACAAAAAATCAACAGTTTCTAATACCTGTGTTTGCCTCCAGTTAATACCATTAGTCATGTTCTCAATTCACAACTGAAATACACCCAGATACTATGGAGATGAGCATAAGAACCAATTGGAATATTCCAGATAAAACCTTATCCCCTAAATGATGATACATCTGAATAATTTGGGATGCAACCAGCAGGAAAAGTTTCAGCGAATATCACAGGCCCGTTTCTCCTTTACATCCAAATCTTATTTCTATACTGTGAGATAGTATAAAGAAGACTTAACATAACTATTTAAATATAACCCATTTCTATTCAAAGAGCCCTTCACCTTGCTGGAGTTTATGGGACTCAGACACAATTAAATCTCCCCTGTGAGCCAAGTTACACAGATGTGGAAATGAATGCGGGATCAGGTCTTTCCAGATGACATTTCACGTGAACCTTTACTGCTGATCTGGCACCAGAAAAGTGGAAACGATGCTTTTAGAAGCAATTCTCTGTAGAGATCCATTACTGACATTGCTTAAAACCCTCTCATTTTGATTTTAAAGCTTTTTCACTATTTTCTGTCTGTGGTGACTATTTCAAACACTGCCATTTTATGATTAGCGTGTGCTTATTATTTTCATATTTTCTATTTTTGTCTTAAACAGTGAATCACTGCTTCATTGGACCAATGATTTTCTTTCTGTAATTGATGGCTAAAATACTGGCCAGCACTGAGAGTTAAGATAAGTGCGAAATCTGTTGCTTCTAACATTAAAAACTTATATTGGAAATATCTCCTTTCTGATTTCTATGCTGGCAGGAGCTCCCATGACTTAGAGAGTACAAGAGTGGCTCTTGCTCAAGGCAAGGTGAAAAAGGCAGTAGAATACATTTAAGCATATCTAGGTGCTTGTGCACATCCACACAAAGAAAACAAGCCAAACCTGCACAAACACTATGATTGGAAGAGGGCAAAGGGATTTAAAGAAAAAAGTACCAGTATGAGGAAAACCAAGGGAGGAATAACTACCTGAATCACAAAACAGAGTATCCAGCCTCAAAGATGCTAATTCAGGTCCTGAGGGATCTAATCAGCCTCTTTGTTGAAGTAAAGATAAAACTTTTTGACAGCAAACGCTTTCTGATAAAATGGAATTTTCAATTACCCTGTGAACAGCTGGTCCGTGCTGCCATTTCCAGGGAAAACCACCACCACAGTCTGCAGGGCTGGAAAACATCTCCCGCTGGGCTCTGCCCGTGGTGCTGGGAGCAGCAGGTGCCAGGTCCAGAGCCCAGGGCACAGCTCCCACCAGAGCCTCACCCCACACCTGTCCTCAGGGCCAGCGTGCTGCTGGCTCCCTGCACCAGCTCCACACCTCGGCTCCTCCTGGAAACCAGGGCTTCCTCCAGAGCTGCCCTTGGAGCCTCAGGTGCAGCAGGATACAGAGGAAATCCACCCCATCCTGCGGGGAAATAGGCCAAGGCACAAAGGGGAGCCCGGGATGCAGTCCCATCCTCCAGCAGACTTCTCCAGCCATCCCAAAACATCGCTGAGATCCAGCAGCTGCTTGAAAACACCCCTCTCTCAGAGAAATCCGTCTGGAGGTTCAGCTGAGGACTCGTTAGGATAAACTTCCAGCAGCACTTAGCACCTCCACAAATAAACAAACAATTAGGGGCAGCCAGGCAATCGCTGAAGGTGGAACGGCACCAGTGCCCGCCTTCCTCTGCATCCCATTTGGTGCCAATTAGCAAGGGAAGGAAAACAATCCTGGGCTATAATGAACTCCAAATTGGGTACATATTAGAGCAATTAAAGCCATCTTTTCATCAGATGAATTTATAATCAATAATTAAGATCCTGAGGTAAAGAGGGACTGGGCAGAAGTCCTGCTCCCAAAATACGCAGCGTGGCTGAGCTCCAGGCAGTATTTCTGATCACCTGCTGCTACCCACTAAAGCTCAGCACTCTCCACACTATGGTTTGCCATTTTTCTGGAAATCTAGGTCATTTCCAAAGGAGGAGAAAGGGCTCCTGCCAGCAGGACTGGCAGCTGGTGTCACTCCCACCCAAGAGTGGCACCAGGAAAGTGAAACACCAGCAGCTCCCGGGGCTCCCACACCTAAGTACTGACCACGGGTGCCACTGGTTTAAGAAGACAAAGGAGCCTGGATCCATCCAAGCCTACCTCCCTCTGCAGGAAATGCAGCTTCTCAGTAGGCAAAGGCTGGCCAGACAGGTCCACACTGACCACCCTGAGCCACCACACAGGGATCATCCTCTGCCAGGCAGCTACAAGGATGTCTGCCCACCAGAACTCTTGAAGGACTCGTGGTGCCTCAAGCTGGGGTCCAAGCCCAGCAGAGACCGGCCACAGGGGAGCCACACCAGGCTCCCAGCCAGAGCATTACCATCAAGGAGCAAACTCCAACAACTGCTGCCCCACCCCATCACTCTGGGATTACATCAGAGGCAGTTTGGGCAGGGATAACAAGTAAAGCAAAGCATGGCTACATGAGCTGCCAGGCTGCTCTCCAGACAAGGACTGTGTGTTTGGAGCAGTAGTCAGCCAACACATCCTTGCAATGAACTAGTTCTGCACATCCTTGTGAATGAATTTCTGGTGTTTTCTCCCCACCCTGCCACTCTGCCCCAAAATCAGGTAAAAATTACCAAGTGAAAACCATCTCTTTAATCATGTGGGAGCTGCTGTTATCACCATCATCTCAGCATCTTGATTTTCCTGATTATTTTCTGCAGTTCCTGTTTCACAAATCAGCTCAGGCAACACTCTCTTTAACCTTTTTTTCAGCTTCTGTGACAATAACCACTCACTTCCCCGCCTGTGCTGCTCCTCTCATTGCTCCACCAGCACCCCAATAACCTCACAGGGTCACCCCGAGCTCTTCCACACAAGACAGTGTGGGTCCTGCAGGACAAGAGAGCTGATTGTGGCACACCTGCCTGCAGGTGCAGCTGGACCTCAGTGCAGCATTACCATGCTGCTTTCCTCCCAAAAATAAACCAGACCCAGGAGCACCAACCCCCTGGGCCATTGCAGGACTGGGACACAGACAGGCTACCTTCAGAAGTCACCTTCTGGAAATACACCTGATTTTGGGTGTATTTTACATGCAGTGAGGAGTCCATGCTACAATGGACTGAACCATATTTACCCCCATCTGACTCCTCTGATGAGCTCTGCCTCCAACTCAGCCTCTTTAACTTATTTGCATTGTTATCAGAGCCAGCACGCAGACTTATCAGAAATGTAATCCCTGTAAAACCCTATCTGCAGTCCATTGAGATTGGGTTTTTTGCTGAAGAAATGTGACAAAAAATTAACAGATGTTGCTCAGACCATTCACCAGGATGGGAATCAATTATGAACATTTTTGCTTCTACAGTCATCCCTTACTACAAATGCATCTTAGGAAACCCTCTCCTGATCGAAATGAAAAAGCATTTCTTTGTAATAGAAGAATAATAAATGATAGCTATCAGCCTGCATTCTCTGACACGGTACTGGTCCGCAGAGAATTAAACTGCCACTGTACAGTTATATAAATGTTTAATTTTTTTCATCTTTGGCCACAGTAGGGTTGTCTGGAAATACATTATCGCTGCGGATGCCATCCCTCTCCAATTAGTGCGGCTGGCAGCGTGGAATGTGTAGGTGACCTCTGTGTTCCCCTCCTCGTGGAGTCTCACAGGGTTAACTATGGCCATTTAACAGACTCTATCGAGAATTAATACAGCCATCAGATTCTCCCCAGAAAAATCCCACACCCGGTGGCGCAGATGGCAAGAACTCTCTCTTCCCCGTTTGACTCTTTTATGACAGCAAAACAAAGGCTTTTAATGATGTTTACCATGAATTGAATTAAACAGCTGAAGACCAGTTCATAATCACAGCATTTTGTTTTCATATCCTTAAGTCTTTTAGCAGTGGGGCTTCCAGTTGAGCCTCAGCTCCAGCTTATCTCAAGATATAGCCAAGTGCCCCGAGGCTCTCCCGCGCCCGAGCACCAAACCGCACTCAGGCTCCTTAATTGAAAAAGACAGGATGTTTGCATTGGATGTTTGCATCCCTCAGACATTAAAAGCGACATTCATGCCCAAGTACAAACGACACTTGGGCTCAGCTGAACTCCTCTGACTTCCTTCCTCCAGCTAATACCAGTCAGATTTCAGAGCAGGACTTCATTCCTGCACATGGGCACGAGAAGAGCTGAAAGCTGCCACCTATGCAGGTGAAAAGATGCAAACCCTTGCCCACTGGCCGGAGCTAATCCCTTGTGGGACGCCTGACTGATTGCCCACATGCTCTGCTGACCTTTGGGAGAGCTGGGATGGGAGTGCTGCGAAGGGCACACACCAGCAGCGCTCCGGAGGGGAGGTGGGCAGGGACCGGCTCTGGGCACAGCGCCCTAATTCCTGCCCTAATCCCAGCTCCAGCACTCCCTCGCTGTCAGGCACATCTCAGGGCCTTGGGTTTTCTGCCTGTGAGCAGAGGATAATCCCAACTGCTCGCTTACCTGACAGTTGTGGTGTGAAGATTAATTCACACCCACCCAGCACTCAGACGATGTACGGCGCTATCCCCAGCAAGCACGAAGCATCCTCACCCACCGGGGCAGCACCAGAGGGGCACGTGGGGGCAGTGGGCACCCCGGGGCGCAGCAGGGGCTCACCTTGCTCGGGGCCCTGGGAGCCCATGGAGGGCACGCTGGTGTTCAGCACGTCGTTGACGGCCGTGTCGCAGTAGAGGCCCCGCTGCACGTCGTGCTCGCTGTCCGTCTGGTCGCTCTCCTCGTGGCCACTGTCCTTCAGACTGTTCCCCTCCAAGTCCTTGAACGTGGAGCTGCTGGGGAAACACAGCTGTCACTTTCTGGCTGGGACACGGTGGGCCCTGACAGCCCGTGGTGCCGCAGTGGGACCTGCAGGGACGGGAGGTCCCGGCCCCCCCAGCACCCAGCGACACCCAGTGACACTGCCAGGCATGGAGAGCTGGGCAGGGACTGGGGGACACTCCCTGACTGGTGCCTCTGCACCCCCGAACACAGCATCCAGCCTGCACCACCCTGCAGGCTGATCCTGCCCTGGTGTCAGCCTCTGGGTACCCTCAGGCTGCCCTGCATCTTACAGAAGCTCAGAGTGAAGCAGGATTTGAAACCAATTTTTAAAAATATACATTAAATGAGCTGTTTCTACAACTTGGCTCTCTCAAGTCGCACTACCTCATACTGAAGTTACACAAGATCTAAACCCCATTTTTTTAGGTTACAAGCCAAGTCTTAATCACTTCAAGCTTAAAAACAAAAGTCTTCCCGGAAACAGGAATGTCTTTTAATCATGATGATGCATTCTTATTTTTAAAAATAAACCAGTGATTCTGGGTCCAAGTTCATGCAGCTTTAAGGAAATCTGATACACAGTCAAACATCCTTGACAGCCTCTGCAAGCACAGCCACTGCTGCAAAGACCAAGGACTGAGCTGCTCCCAGATTTCCCCCTGGGCTGAGCAGCCCCAACACCATGGAATGCAGCCCCCAGGCCAGAGGGATGGAGGAAGGGCAGCTCCTATGAAGACAGGCTGAGAGAGCTGGGATTGCTCATCCTGGACAATGTTCTGGGAACAGAGCCCCTCCAGTTCCTAAAGGAGTAACTCTTTACATGGGCAAATAGTGATAGGACATACAAAAAAGAGGGAGAGTGGCTTTTAACACAGGCAGATAGTGATAGGACAAGGAGGAATGGTTTTAAACTGGAAGAAGAGAGATGATATTTAGATATTAGAAATAAATTCTTCCCTGTGAGGGTGGGCAGGCCCTGGCACAGGGTGCCCAGAGCAGCTGTGGCTGCCCCAGGATCCCTGGCAGTGCCCAAGGCCAGGTTGGGCACTGGGGCTTGGAGCACCTGGGACAGGGGAAGGTGTCCCTGCCATGGCAGGGTGGCACTGGGTGGGCTTTAAGGTCCCTTCCAACCCAAACCATTCTGTGACTCTATGAAGAGCTGCATTTCTGGCTGCATTTGGGACCCCGACACCCTGAGAGGGGCCATGTCCCAGGACCAGGGGTGCTGTGAGCAGCAGGAACACCTTGAGATGCACCTGCCCCAGGTGGCACAGCCATCAGGGTGTCCCTGGGGACACCCACCGTGGCATGGGAGAACTGCACTCATTGGGAGGATCCACCTGCACCCACTTCTGAACTTTCTCACCGGCTGATCTGGTGTGACACGTCAGTGAAAGACTCAGCCTGGGCTTCAAAGCCCCAAAGAGCTGGAGATTTTCATTACTTTGAAAAGCCCTTTTGTGTCTCCACGGAAACCAAGCAGACCACCTACCATCTAATGCTCTGCAAAAGCACACGAGGGGGGAGCTCTGAAATACATATAAATTGGTAAACCTTCAAACATTACCTTTTAAATAAAGATGTCCCTATTGAAGCCGCTGACTTTGATTCCAGGTGACATCAAAGATTTTTAAGTTAAGAAAGCACTACAAATCTACAATTCATTTGTGTGAGTATAGATGAGCGAGAGAGGCAGGCAGACAACACAGGAAAAGTACAAATAGATTAATTAAGTGCTGGATTTGAGAAGATTCACTCACCAAAGATAGCAGAACTACAACATCTTCATAAAGGCAAAGGATGAGAACGATGCCACAGTATGTTACAGAAAATATTTTTTGTTCTCAGATGTCTGCACAGCATTCCTGGCACCCGTTGTACTTAAGATACAAGACAAAGGTGGAAAGCAGGGGGAACCGCTGTCCTACACGGAGCTGCTGCTCGTAACGCGCAGGCAGCCCATGTTACAAGGCATTTATCTTCCCTGCAGTGAGCCAGAGCATAATGCAGCAGCCACACGACGTGCCTCCACGGCTGACACTTCCTAAAGGATGGGCAGGTCTGGGGGAATCGGCGGCAGCAGCATTTCCCAAACAATACAGCCTCGGAGTCAGCCCCGCTGCGCAGGCGGGAGCGCTGCCTGCCTTTATCTTAGCTGTGAACGGGGAAAGATTAATAGATTTGGGGTTTTTTCAGCCTGCCTGAAGACTCTCTGGCGAGGAGCAGCGTGGCACAGGCCAGCCAGCTCTCAGTGTCACATTAGCATGGTTAAACACCACGGGCCACGCGGGCAAACACACCTGCCCTCCGTGTACCCGCGCTCGCAGCTCCCTCGCTGCTCAGGTTCCTAAGATGTAAACAAATGGGATCTCAGCCAGGCAGATAATTGGATATTTTTACTGCTCAGATCAGATCTCAACAGTTCAGGGCTGGCTTCTGCTCTCTGTAAAACCCGTGGTTCAGTGATGGCTTCTGCAGAGTCACCGAGTACAGCTGCGCTGGGCACGGGCACGGCCATGGGCATGGGCATGGCTTGCTCCCCACACACCTTGGCCAGGCCCTGGGGAGAGGAGGGAGGTGGGCAAGGAGCTGCTGGCCCCATCCTGCACCCTCCTCCTGTGCAGGGAGCTGGCCCTGCAGCCCTGGTGAGAGCACTGACCACGCTGGGTCAGTGCCAGTGCCCTTCCCGGGAGGCAGCACAAGCCTGGCCTCCTGCCCCCGGGGCGATGCTCACCTCTGGGTTAACACAGCCCAGCAGGGTTCAGCTGGGTGACCCCGGTGTGAAATCCCCAGAGACATTCCCTCACCACTGCCAGGCTCTGAGGACAGCAGTGTTTCACCCAAAGGTTCTGTTTCCCCAAGGTAACTGCCAGGTTGCAGTTGAACTGATTGTTTCCTTTTACACATGGGAAAAAATCAGCCTAGCCAAGTGCTGTTTGCCTTCGTATTCAAAGTAAAACAGTGAGCTAGAGCCATGAGCTGCATCCAACCCAATTACCTGCCCCCAAACAACTTGTTGTTTTTTTTAATTTTCCCCGCCTCACATGGCAGGGAGATCTCACCACCCAAATCTATCCTTTTATTCCTGTGCATTCAAATGGAATAAACTCTCAGAATCTGAAAGTTGTCAGGGTAACAGCACTCTACCTCACTTACTGCACCTTCCCAGCATGAAGAAGCCAAAGAGAAGGAAAAAAAGATTTCCTTTACTGCAAACCATGAGCAATGGGACTTAATGGTAAATAAGTACTGTTTTAAAATCGAATTATTACTCTTAAAAAGCTTTGCATATTAAAATAAGCAAGTAGTATATAAGGCAGTATGAAAGAACATGAAACCCTTGGGATCTGGCTGGGCAAAGCAAGCCCTCCAAGCAAGCCTACGTACCTTTTTATTAAATGAGCTCTGCTGTTCACGTAGTTGGAATCAAAGGAGTAGTTTTCAGTCTGGAAGGAGGAAAAGAAAACGGAGATGGTTACAAGTCTGATTTCTCCACGAGTGGGAAGAGCCAGGTTTGCAGGGCCAGGAGGAAACCTTTGGAGATGGAAGGAGCATCCCATGATGGCACAGGCCCTGCGAGCAGGACAGAGGCAGGCATGGAAAACTCCAGTACCTGTCAGTCTTTCCACCAACTTTGCACCAAAAAAAAGCTGTCTGGTGACCACAGAACAATTTGCAGAGAAGAAACAATGTGACTATGCTCTGTTACAAAACTAATTGCTTTTAATTCCCTGATGGACTCAGTTCTGTGTGTGTCAATTTGACTGAAAGTTCAAAAGGTATTTTTCTTATTAGTGTATAATTAACATGTTAAAATATTTATTGCATAGATATGTAAATGCCAGCAAGGTAATCCCCTGCCAGAGAATTTAATGCGGGCACTTTTCTTTGTTTTATATCATTTCATTTGCAGAGACAGTGGGCCCTGTTATTAATAAAAAAGCAAACAATGGGTGACATGCTTAAAAGTTGGAGGGGAGTAAAAGAAAGGGAGAAAAGTCAAAGGAGTTGGTACTTGCAAGCAAAACCCAGTAACTCATTCTGCACTTGAAATGCATCTTTTAACCCCAGATTACACAGTCCCCGGGCTCTGGTGCTGGCAAGCAGGTAAGGAACTGGGAAAAGCAAGCAGAAGGGAGAGGAGAGAGCAGGGGGAAGGCCATGAGGCTGTGGTGGGAGCTGTGTGGTGGAAGCTGTGTGGTGGGAGCTGTGTGGGGGGAGCTGTGTGGGGGGAGCTGTGCAGTGCCTTGCAGTGGCAGGTACATGGTAGCATGTGATGGGAGATGCAAGGTGAACCACGGTGATGGAACATGGTGGGATCTGCACAGCCTGGCCAGGATCCTTCCTGCACTTCAGGGACCCCAGAGAATGCAGGATCTTGTACAAGTCAGGCACTCCAGCCCACCTGTCCATGCCCCCCAAGTGCCCCCAGACCCGCAGGGATCCCACCCAGGCTCCCACCAGCACCAGCCCTGGCCCTGGGCTGCTCCTCGCTCCCTGGGCAGCAGAAGGAGCAGGCTTTGCTCTGCTCCCCTTCCTCGAGGACAACAGCAGCATCCTCCCAGGACAGAAATGGGAGCCCCCCCAGCCCCGTCCTGCCTTCTCTCTGCCACGCTCCTCCTGGCCCCAGCCCCGTGGCTGTTCTCCTTCCCAGAGAGCTGCTCTGGGATACCATGGCCTGCTTTTATGGCAATTATGAACATGGTAAAAATAAATGCATGCATCTTTAATGTCTCAATAAATAAAGGAAAGCAGAGTCTGCTGCTAACGTCATCACAACGGCAGGATGCAGGGAGTGGGGCCACTGCAGCAGAGCCCAACGTGAAATCCAGTCGTACCCCAGCAGAGGTTACACGGCCCTGCCAAGATCATAAAGCACAGGCAGCCTCGGTTAAGTGTAATCTTTTCTGAAATACAGCACAATGTCTAATTTACCAAACAGGAGCCTCCCGGAGAGAAACAGGCGAGGAGCAGCGAGCCGGGGGAGCTGGCCTAGCACCGAGCACAGCTCTGTTATTACTTTCACACAGTAATTACTGCTGGGGAGTCACGCTGGAGATTTACTGCTCAAACCACTGGGCCCTGCAGCTCCTGCATCCCTGCCGGATGGCTTTGGTGCCAAGAGCTCAGGAGCAAACAGACACAAGTATTTTCAAAGCATATGATACCTGAGGACCTAAACACCCCACAAACCACCTGACCCTGTGTTTGTCCGTCAGTCCCGGGGCTGCCATGCCAAGGGGGTCCCACAGCAGCCCCCAGCCCTTCAAATGAGCTGAGAGCAGCCAAGCCACGGAGGGCAGAAGGGATGGGAGGCAGTTTTGGCACAATCCTCACAGGGTGATAGGAGCCCCCACTATCACCCAGCGCTGGCAGACGTGGGATCAGCTCCCACAAGCCCAGAGCCTCAGCTGGCTCCATCCCTACATGCCCAGCCCCATCACTGTGCCCAGCAGCAGGGAGACCCCTGCACCCACCTCTGCCTCCATCACCTCCATCCCCGTGTGTGCACAGCCCTGGGAAAGCCAGGAGAGGAACAGCTGGGTGAGAGGATGCAGACAGCAAATTTCAATAAATACAGGTACACTGAAGAGCTTTAAAACACTCAGAGCACAGATATGGCATCACCAAGGCTTCAGGGGCCAAGGAATACCCAAGGTCATCCACAGGGAAAGTCTGACCACTGCCACCAAAATCCCACAGGCTGAGGAGACTCCACACATGCTGCCATCAAACTGGCACAGCCCAGATACAGACCTGGTACTAAATCCCCCTCGGAACAACACCCCTGGGAGCTTGGCTATTGATTTCAAACCAAAACCAAAGACCATATCCTGGCTCAACTCATTCACCAACGAGCACATTCCCCGTGATTTCTGCTCAATGGATGGAGTTATGTCCTCCCTGTGTACTCCCTGCTCAGGATGCTCTGCACCACTGCTGAAACCCCCACATCCACACGGAACCAGAGGGCTCCTGAGGGGCTGGACACAGCATTCGTTCCCAGGCTTGGAATTCCCCCACCACTGGACACAGCACAAGTAATGATAATTACTTCCAGATTTCAGGCAAAACAAGGAGTGACACAGCCACAAGGATGGGAAATCCTCTTCCCTGGGTCGGCATCCTCAGAGGTGAAAGCTGCCTGTGCTGCCCATGCTGGCACAAGGGTGGGCTGCTCATCCTTCCCACACTGGCACATTCCCTCCAGCCCAGTTTCTTTACTTAGCCATGGGATTATCTGTCAAGGTTATCTCCATGCAGACTAGGGGATCAAAACCAGAAAAATAAAAAAAGAAATGAGATTTTTCATGGAGAAGGGTTGTTTTACAGCTTGCATTATTCAATCAAAGTTCACTTGATTTAATTCTGGTTCATCCTGCAAGGTGCAACCACTTACAAACAGAGGCAAAATGATGGGAAAGGAGAGCGTCTTCAACATGTCAACATTTTAATTGGGAAAGGATCCGCTCCCTCTCTTAATGAGACCCAAAGAACAAAGTCAAAGCATAAAAAAGAGGGAAAAGGTAAGGCTGGCTGGCACCGATGAAAGTGTGCTCTTCATCAAGTGCATCACTGAGAGGCTGGCCCTCATCTTCTTCATTATTTTGGCAAAAGCAAATGAACTGTCACTTTCTCACTAATCTGCATCACTCCTGTAGAAATCAAAGGGGAGCCCAGCCTCAAGTCCAGCCTCTCCTTTCCACGTTCAGAGCCAGGCACAGCGAGGACCTCCCAAACATGCTGCCAGCTCTTATCTCCTCGTTGTAACTGAAGAAAGGATGCTCACACTTGTCACCATCAGCCCCACAGCCTCCGTGCCAAGAATAAACAATACATTCCAGACACTGGGAAATGCTGAAGAACACCTTGCATGAAGTCTGTGGCCTCAGCTTGCATTTCTCTTGGAGGAGAGAAGCCCTGCTGTCCTCCAGGGACAGGTTTGTCCTTGCTTTCCAGGTGCAGACGTGTTGGTGGCAGTGCCATCAAAGAGAGCCCTGGCTTGCCACACGGTTTACCAGCACCTAGTTTGAAAAGCGCTTTTAACCGCTGCCTTAGCAACACAAATATAAATATAACAACAGACACACTCCGAACTGAGCAATCAGGAGGGAAATATTAAACTTTTTTTTTCCCCCTAGTAGTTGCTTTTGGTTGAGGACTGCCAATTCCATTACATTGAAAAAAAGAAGATGTCCAAACGTCAGCGTAACTCTTCTTGACCTGGATATCGGTGGGGTGACTTCCCCGGCAGCAAAGGGTCTGTTAGCAACAGGGCACAGCTCTAAGGACTGCTCACTCCCTGCCTTAGAAACAGAAATAAACCCTGGCGCGTCCAAAGGCACTCCAAGGGGGGCTAATGCAAGTGCCAGCAGAAAGGTCAGCGGGCTGCAGCAGTGCTGTGCAGGGCTGCACAAACAGAGGATGCCGGCAGGGTCGGTCCCAGGGTGGCAGGGACGCGTCCTGGGCCGTGCCAGCACAGTCATGTCCCTGCAGCCTGCTCGCCTCGGGGCAGATGCCTGGCAGCTGGTTCTTTATCACTCTTCCCTCTTTTCAGCAATTTCAGATGGGGGATGTTTTTCAAATCAAACTCCACAGAGGTGAAAATCCAGCTTTCTCCACGGCATTTGGATCCAGGCTCTCGATAAAGGGTTTGGCTCCTCAGTCCACACGTCAGCCCCCAGCACAATCCGTGGTTGTTTGGAGCTGGACCCATCTCTCCCGACCCAAAGTGACAGGTATCCATCCATCTGCCAGCCTCTGCCTCAGAAGATGGCTCAAAAGCATTGCAACACAGGGGTTGTTTGCCCTTCTTCTCACTTCAGGGTGAAAACATTTCTATCTTTCCACAAATTACTGTAAACCTGCTGCAACCTCCTGCCAAAGCATGTAGGGACTCTTCACAAAACCAGCTTCATAAAAATGACACATTTAGCACCACTTTTTCAGGGTTATCCCTTGAGCCTTTTTTCCCCTACATGCCTTGTTAATAAAGCTTGCATGTCACCCTTTATTATTAAAAAACAAAGCGGACCTTTCTCCAAGGCTGCAATGTGCATCTCTCCTTTTGGTTTCACAAAATCCTCCAGAAACATGCGACGGCTCCTCATCCTCTGCATCAAGCTGCACATCTCCACCCGGAGCACCAGTCTCCTGCGTTCCCTCTGTGCTGCAGGCATCACTGGGGACCACAGAAATGGCAAATTGTTCCCAAAAGTCCACTGGGCCTCCCTGGTGGGAAGGGTAGGGCTTGTAAGACCACTTCTCCTGGTCCTTCTGTATCCTCAGTCCTGTTCTCCATGGGCCACTCAATCTCAGGCTCCAGCATCTGCAATAGAACTGATGCTGCCTATTAGGAGATCTCACCAGCATTTAATTCTTATAGTTTGAATTATATTGTGGGTGATACAGAATTCATGCAAATTAAATAAGAACGCTCCAGCTGCACTCGGGAAACTGAAAATTTCAAAGTAGGGACCAGGTCAAATGAAGTATGCATCAGCAATGAGGGAAAGTCATTATCATTTAGCAAGCTGCTTATTTAGCCCATGGGAAATAAGGAAGCAGTCTGAGACTCCTTCCCGCCGGGAGCAGGCGCAGTGGGAAACCCCTTGGAACACTGGGATGGAGCCCCATGGCCCAGAGGAGCAGCCAGGCTGGTGCTGATGCTCTCACACCCAGCCACACGGCTGGTGTCCCTCTGCACAGCAGCACAGACCCAGCAGATCCAGGGCTGGTGTCCCTCTGCACAGCAGCACAGACCCTGCAGATGCAGGGCTGGTGTCCCTCTGCACAGCAGCTCAGACCCAGCAGATCCAGGGCTGGTGTCCCCCTGCACACCAACAGGAGAGGCAGATCCAGGGCTGGTGTCCCCCTGCACAGCAGCTCAGACCCAGCAGATCCAGGGCTGGTGTCCCTCTGCACAGCAGCTCAGACCCAGCAGATCCAGGGCTGGTGTCCCTCTGCACAGCAGCACAGACCCAGCAGATCCAGGGCTGGTGTCCCCCTGCACAGCAGCACAGACCCAGCAGATGCAGCTCCGGGCTGGGAGCACATCTCAAAGCACGTCAGGAGAGATTTCCCCCACTGTGTGTGACGGCTCGTAATTAGTAATTAGCCCTGTGCTGCCAGCCCTCCTCTGCCCCAGAGCTGGGTCAAGAGCCAGGACCATGACCAGGTGCAGTGCCTGACCCACGTGAGGAGCTCTGCTCCTGCTCTCCCTGACGGCACCTGCAGCACCCACAGCCAAACAAACCTGCTCCCCAGGTCCTGACCCCCACCCTGGCACCTCCTGGCATGGTGGGTGTCAGAGGTTTGAGAGCAGCAGCAGCCCGAGGCTTTGGGTTAAACACCAGTGCCAACCCCACCAAATAGCTACTGGGGCTTCCACCATGGGGGAAAACCAGCAAACGCTGACAGACACAGCGGGGGGAGTGATGCCCAGGTCACAGCAAGGAGCCCACCACCTGTGCCCTGACAGCCAAGCTGTGCTGTGGCTCTGACACCCCTGCAGGGTCAGCACCTTTGCACAGGACCCATCTGGCCACTGGTGCCCATCAGGAGCTCCAGCCTCTCCATGGGCACTGCAGCACAAGCCAGGGGAGGGGGCAGAGGAGCAGAGGACACACCTCTAACTGCCAACAGCCCCAGCAAGACAGAAGGAAAACATGAAGCAATTCAGCTCTTAAAGAGCATTTAGGAGCCAGTCACCTGGAAGAGCTGGAAGGACCTGAGCTCTGGCATCTCCCTCTGCAGCCCTCTCCCCACGCCCAGCTCGCTGCCAGAGCTTCTCCTACAGGAGACTGCCAACTGTGAGCTACAACGTGGTGCCTCTGAACAAGCAAGTGCATCTAGCATCTGATATTGATGTTTTATAATTAGATGTAATACAGCAGATCATTTTCCTGCATTTGATCAATGAAACCAGGGCTGGGTTTGGGGTTAGGCTGTTTTGCAGACTGATTGCTGCCTAAGCCTACTGGAGCAGTGCCTCGCTCACTTCAGCAGGAACGAGCAGAGACGAGGATGTGCAAACACAGCATCCATTTAGATTTACTATCCCCGAAATATAAACAGAATATTTATTTCTGGCCTTTTAAGTAGCAATTCCAAATTTAATGAGGTACAATGAACATTCCTCAGAGCCAGACTCTATGGCTACTTAACACCACCAAGCCTCTAATTACTACTGCAGCTTAAATAAAGGGTATTCCGTTATGATGGACATTATTAAACACTGAAGGAACTGAGTCCAGCCTCCATTTTCTCTTGATGAAATAAAAAGCACTGCAGAGAAATCACTGGGAGAGTTCATCCTTTAGCATCACTCTTCTCATCAGACTAAGCAGCAGTATCAAGCCAGACTCTATTAAAGGGCAAGCATCCCACTAATCCATGCTGAACTCCTGTCCCCTCCCCAAATAAACACAGGCTTTGTCATTTTTTGTTTGAAAATGGATGGGAGGCAAGAGAAAAGCTGCTGCTGAGATGTGATTTTGAAAAAGAGGTATAGGATTAAAAACCCAGATTGAATCCAGGAGCAGCAACACACAACAAAGCCAAAATTACACCCCACAAAGCCACAAACCGTGTCACTGGGCTGGATTTGTCAGCAGATCAGAAATCTGCTGTATGGGTATGAAGAGCAAAAATCCGAAAACACCTGCCTTACATTCACATGGTATCTATAACCTCGAAGCTTTTTGGGGGGCATGGCACAGGGGTCCTCCATTGGAACCTTCACAGCAGATACCTGTGGCACCCACAGCCAAACAGACACTCCTCAAAATCTATTGAAAAGCAAAATACTGACCCAAAAGTGGGGCAAGCTATCTAGAGAGGAGCCTACAGACACGTTCTCACGTGGGCCAAGAGCTGATGCTCTGGCAGCCACCCAGTGCTTCACCCCAGGCTGGGACAGGAGGGATTTGGGGGCAGCAGGGGCAATGCCTCCCTCCCATGTGCCCACTGATGGGCAGGGGGCTCAGCTTCCAGCCCCCTGGGGCACAGCCTTCTGCACAGGGCTCCTGCCTCAGTGTGCCAAGGAAAGCTCCCTGCAGGGATATAACAGCCCATAAACCTGATAGAAGGGGGTTTTCCCATTTCCTGTACCTGGGACTTTCAGATGGGTGATGGATCCACACACGCAGCTCCCAGCACAGACTACACCCCTCCCTAGGCAGTGAGAGAAACAATCTGGATCTAATCAGCAGGCCCAGGGTGATGGGGCATGACTTAGAGATTTGTTAAAAAAACCTTTCAGAACTGTCCTTTCCCTGCCTCCTGCCATTAGGAATGAAAACAAATATAACAGAAGAGCCTTTTTTTAAATGTTCCCATCTCTAGGGCTAAATAAAACTCCCTGCCATTCACCTTCTGGAGTGGCAGGTCAGGCCAATGCATTTTGTAGGGAGCAGGAGAAATCACAGATTTGTCACTGCAGAAAGAAGGAGGGAAAAAAGGAAAAAGAAAAACCAAAAATCAAAAATCATTGCAGCTGAGTTAAAAATAGGGAAGGCGCGAGAGGCTGCTGCCAGCTCGGCACATCAGAGCGAGGGGTGCCCGGGCTGCACCCCGAGCATGCACCGGCCCTGGGGCTGTCAGGGGCCACAGGGGCCTTGGCCCTGCCCCATTCTCCAGTGCAAACCCCATTCCTTCTGCTCTTTGGGCCAGCAGACAGAGCTTCCCAACCCACACAGCCCCAGCCATCTTCCTCCCACGGCCTCAGCAGAGGCCAGACGTGGTCCCACACTTGCCCCTGGCACACGGTCACGGGCATCCAGACCCGCCTCTGGGCTGGAACCTCTGCAGCAGCAGCTCCTGCCTGGCTGCAGCTCAAATCCCCCCACACTGGCAGATAATCAAACCCAGACAAACACTGTCCTGCATGCTCATGGTTTTATCATTCACAGTGTTTATCTGGAATTGCATGGGAAGGCTTGCAATCAGGATAGCCTCAGGCAGCTCCCACTCGAAGCCTCGAGGGGAATTCGCTCACAACAAAACTCTTTATCAAAACCAGTTTTCCCTTATTTTAATGTTTTTCCCTAGTTGTGCAGGAAAATGCAGCTCTCCAGCCCACAGAATAGCCCTGCAGCCATGAGGCTGGCAGCAAATCTGAGCAGGACTGGCCTTCCCCCGCTGCCATCACTGCCTCACCCTGCATGGGGAGCGGATGTGAAGCCTGGCTTTGCTCAGCTCAGCCCTTCCCAAAGGCGCCAGCAGCTCCAGCATCCCTGGGGACGCACCAGCACCCTCTGCACAGCCCTTCCTCCCCTCTGAGCCAAGCTACCAGCTCTGGGGCAGCAGAAACGGAGGCATTCAAGCTAACAGGAGCCGGTGTTCTCCCAGAACAAACTGCAGGGAAATAATGAATGACAATACAGCCCTCCCCAGATGAGGGGATCTCAGCCAGGCACTAACTGGATGCCCTTTTCCATCCCCACCCTGCCCTCTCCCCTGCCCACAGCCACCCCACATTATTAACAGCCTGGTAAACACAGCCCGTTGGTTATTACAAAGATGCCAAAACCTTACTACTTCTTGTTCCTTCCAGTTAATGTACCATAGCCGAGGATAAATTGCTATTACAAGGAACTAAAAATAAAAATGTTTCAGAGGCCGTAATTGGCTTGTCTTGTTGGGCTTTTTAAGGAGCCAAAGTACCAGTTCCAGGCTATTAGCCCTAAGGTTGTAGGAGAATAGTATAAAATATTTCTTCATTAAAACCCTACCTTCTCCATAGAGGTGTTTATCTTTGGGGTTTTTTTCCTCCTTTCCTTCTTTCTTTTTTTATTCCTCCTTTTTTTTATTATTATTATTTTCTTTTTAAAAGACATGCATTATCAAATGAGCTTTAGTTAAAAGAGGGCTTGGAAAGCCCAGAGGTGATATAAATAGACAGAGCTCAGTGCAGCTGGAGAACCAACCCAAGCCTTCACTCATCTATTCAGGTCATTTTTCTACTAAACTTACGTAATATTCCTCAGTTGCATCCATAATCTTGGGTCATTTTTAATAATCAGCACCAAATCTTGCAGTCCTTGGGGAGACAGTGCTCTGTGCTGGAAAGCACCCAGCCCACTGCTGTGGGACAGGACCACCACCACCACAGGCTGCAGCCCACTGCAAGGCTACCAAGGGTGCCCAGGGCCCTCCCTGAGGTGGGCACTATGGTTTTTTTTTCTTTTGAGGCTTTTTTATGCTATTTGGTCATTAAGAGTTTCAGTTACCATCCCTCAGTATCACCAACAAGCACGACAATCATGGTTTTGTTTTTGGAGGGAGCCAGGAGCTGGGTTCCAGGATCCTTGTGGGTCTCTTTCAGCTCAGGATCCTCTGTGATTCTCTGAGAACCAAATGCATTTATTCAGCAAAAGCCTCCTTTCAGAGGAAGCAGATGCTCTGCTGAGCGAGGACGCGGCGCTTTGGCACCTGCTGTCCTGATGACGACGGTGACGATGCATCAGCAAAACAGCTCTAATTTATGGCCACAACTTTAAAATTGGCTCTAAGTCCTTGTGGAGCCTGCTCCCACTGACAGGACTGCCCTCACCACCCGCACGGAGCCGGGCATGGCAGCGACCTCTCTGTGACAACGGCTCAGTGCAGCACAGCGTTGCAATAAATAATGATAATATCAGCAAGGATGATGATCAATTTCTTGGTAATATGGCCCAGGAGGGGAAGCACAACAGAAAAATTACAGCAGAGCCTCTAACCCCCTGCTTTTTCTCAAAGACAAGGTTGGATGACACATTTCTTTGTGAAACAACAACCCAACAGGTATTTACTACTTTTATTTTGTGATGTGAGGGTTGCTGCTAAAATGAGACTATTTCTGTTAGGTACAATTGCTATTTTTTCATAGTGTCTCAGCAATACCTTGTTAAAAAGGGCAAAACAACAGTTATTAATTACCCTAATTAACCCAATTCATAAGACACATTTGTGTGGCTGTCATGACAACTGCTTTGACTAACTTGCCAAGAATAGCTTAGCTGTCCATTCAAATAAATCCCTGATAATTACTAGTCTAGTTTACTGGGCTTCTGTGATAATAATAATTAGTGCTACTGTACAAAAGGTCACGCTAAACAGTTTATGAATGATGCATTTCGCATGGTGATTACATGAGTCACGCAGCAGCCAGCAAATGGACACAGCCACATCTCCAACATGGAGAGCTGGGATCAGATCCAGCCTGTGGCTGCTCTGCCTGCAGACAGCGTGGCAGGATGAGAGGGAGACAAAAAATACCCAAGAGTTGGGTTGAGCCAGGACAGCCACCCACCTGCCTCCCCCACCGTGGCAGGGGTCAGCTGGCCCCCACAGGAGATGGTCCTTGAACAGAGGCACTGGGAGACACCAAAAAGCTTCCCAGGCCAGCCCGTCACATGGTGGTATCTCACCTGAGCAGCCCATTTTCCTGCCTGACAAGAGCAGATGATCATGGATCACCTGTCTGGTTTTGCCATGCGGCCATTAGGTTTAGGATCAATGACAAAAGGGGGGGTAGAACACCAAAGGCGACCTGACCTTGGGGTGGGCAGTCCCAGCCCTCTCCCGCCTTCACCTTTGCAGGATGAAGCCCTCCAGCCTGCAGTCTGGGTGTCCCCACAATGACATGTGTGCTGCAGCTCCAGCACACCCTGCAATCAGGACTGTCCTGCAGGCAGCAGGCACTGTCAGCCCAGCACTGCTCCTCCTGGGGCTGCTGCTGGCTGCAGAAGGAGCTGCCCCCTCCAGGACCTGCCTGTGCTCCAGACTGGGCTAGGCTCTCATTTCCCTTCACAACAGCAAGCCCAGCCCAGCCAAATGTCATTTTAGCTTTGCGGAGGTTGAAAACTGATCTGTGGGATTCCCTCTGGCTATGCCTACACAGAGGCAAGAGAGGATGGGACCACACTGCACCCACACTGAAAAATCCTGCAAAACCCCAGGGCAGAGGGCAGTGGGGCAGGGACTGAGCCAGGACATTCACTTCTAATACAGAGGACAGCTGCCAGCTCTGTGGAAATCTACAAAATCACTACATTTAGAATAAATTCTGATTAAATACCACATGTGGTTCTCATTGTCCATCCCTTGTCACCTATCACAGAGGGTTCTGCACCTAAACAGGGTCTTAATCAGCAAATATTTGTCTGCCAGGGCCCCCTCCTCCCTCACCCCCACCTGAACTTGCAATTATTCTTATTGACTGACTTTAAGAGAGCACCAGGCACAGCCTGGAGCTGTGAGCAAGCAAGGGAGCCCCGCTGCAGTCATCAGCAGGGCCAGCAATTGCCCTGTCACACATGGCAGGGTATGGCTGCAGACTGGAGGCAGCAAGGCCACATGAACACTTAAAACGTCCTCACAGCGTGAAAAGCGAGCATGCAGAAATGACACCTCCTTTCTCTACAAATCTGCTCCCCCAGCACCTCCCAGCCCCGTGAAGAATTCACTTCATTAAGGCTGAAGAGCCAACAGAGCCCTTGGAGGGCCGACATGGGCTTGTGTCCTCTCTGCAGGGCAAAATAAGCGCTGATGAGGAAGTTTTAGACCTGGGGAAAGATGGATTTGAGGTCCCAAAAGGATTTCAGTGCTGGACCCTGAGCGTGGGCTGAGCCCAGGCTCGCCTGCACATCCTCCCCATCTGTAACCCAAAGTACATGCCAGAAGATGAGGTGGTTTTTTTTTATCAGACCAAAAGGAGAAATTAGGGAAACCTGAAGCCGAGCAGAACACTCCCCAGCTCTCCCAAGTGAAGTTTGCAGCTCAGTTCAATATGTTAGTGCCTAATGAAGGTTTCTCCTATACTCTGCAGGGTACAATCATTCTCCTCCTAATGAGCATGAGTTAATGGCATATTAATGCTGACAACAACCAAGTGCAGGGAACAAGAGATGAACATATTCCAAAATTTATCTCTTTTTTCCCCCAAACAAAGGAGCCCATCGCGCGGCTGAGCGAGCCCCAGCCCGGCAGGAGCCTGTGGCTCCCACAGCGACGCTGCCAGCTCTGCTCCAGCTCACCACAGGACACAGAGCCCAGCTGGGACATGGCTTTGCTCTCCCACTGACCCAGTCCCCATCATTAGTTGTTGTCCAGGGAGAGTGTCAGCCCAAGCTGGTAGTGTCCCTAGACACAGCCACCCTGGGGGCTGAAGCAGGAGGCACAGGAACTGCTCCCAGACGCCTGGGAAGTGTTTCAGGGCAGACAGGTTCGGGTCTGTATCTGAGCCACAGCCCTGAGGCTTTGCTTACTGAACGTCTGAGCTGGGTCCCTGCCAGAGCATCCAGATGTGAATCTGAATATGAAAGGTCCAGGAGGGAGCAGGTGACAGAGGCTCCAGCCCCATCCTGGTGCTGGCGTCCCAGCCCATCTGGGTTTGTCTCAGCAAGTTTACATAAGCTCTCAGGCATAGAAAAGAACACACAGAATGGGTGTTTTCCTGTTTTTTCATTTTCACTTGTGAAAACAGCTCTCAAAACCCTGACAGCTCCCCAAAACCAGCCTCAGTCTGCCGCAGCATGTGCTGCCCACCAGCAGGCACTGCAGGGAAGAGGAAGCCTAATTCCCCAACTGTCCAACTTCTGTGTGCTCCCACCATCACTTACATTTACATTTCCAGATCGATAATCGATGCTAGAATCAATAGCAGGGAATTTAGCTACATTATAAAAACAGTAAAATCAGCCGATACTGAGAAATGACTATTGAGTCCCGTGTTTTCTGTACTCACTTAGTCTAATAACAGTGAATGATATTTTCCAAGTACATTATTCAGCAATAAAACCACCGAATTATTTGATCTCTTTCTAACCTTTATGATTCTAAGCACTCTTTTTGACCCAGATTGAATGAGGCAACATCTGCAGAGCCTTTCACAAAATTGTACTCGGTGTGCACTATTGTAAGTCTGCTGCCAAAGATAAATGTTATTATTTTAAAGCCATCATCCTTCTAATAGATGAGCAAACACACTGCATTAGCATAGCCTGCAGAGCTGGAGCACAGGTGAGAAAATGCCAGAGGGGTTTCTCTTAATGGAATTTTACATACCTGACTTAGGATGGGTTAATGCAATCCACCAACACGGGAATTTACAACCTGCCCTGTGGCATACACCTGCCAGTACAAACGATGGTATAATCCAACAAGCTCCAGATCTCCGTGAGAAACAGGAGCCATTCACACCCAGATCTCAACAGGGTGTTGAGATGAGGGCCTCACCTGCAGATGACTCTCCAAAACACTTTGACTGACACGGTTTATCACCTGCCTGCCTGTCCTGGGTGTCAGGTGCAGCAGTGCTGGCATCACCTGTGGGTGCTCAGCTGCCATCAGAGGCTGTAGGAAGTGCAGTACCTGTCACACACCTGCCTGCTGCAGCATCAGCTGTCCCCAGCCTTCACCAGGCCTAGGAGAATTCTCTGTAATTCCATGTTAAACAGGGAGACACTTCAGGGCTCAGCATGAATCACTTGTCCAGCTGACATAAGCCATTACTTCACTCCAAATTTAGACAAGGAGCTAGAGGGAGACACTGAAGCAGAGATGTTGTGCTTCTTCTCCAGCAAACCCTCCACAGGTGCCACAGACAAGCTCTGCCCCAGCAGGAACAGTGAAACTGGGAGCTGCCAGCAGCCCCAGTGTCCCTTTGCTGAGCCTGGGTGATGCTCTCCTGGGGACAGTGGGGACTGGAGCTGTGGGGTGCCCCAGGGGACAAGCCCCAGCACAGCCCTGCCAGGGCAGCACTGCCTGCACAGCACCCCACCCATCTCCTATTCACAGCACGCTCTAATTTGAATTATAATTACACTTAAAAGTACACAGATTACAACTATTTATGCTACAAATAAGACCATCCTGTATTTTAATTAACAGAAAATGATTGGAACTCAACTATAGCCTCTACTGGGAACAATAGCTAACAATTTATTGAAGCAAGGCCGTGCCAGCCCCACAAGCAGCCTGGCAGGAGAGGGGGAGTGGACAGGGCTGGGGGTCCCACCAGTCTGAGCCCTCACACAAGAGCAGGAGCTGCTGCCAGAGCAGGCAAGAGGTCAGGAGAGAGGGCAAAGCCAGGAGAGATGGAGGAGAGAGGGCAAAGCCAGGAGAGATGGAGGAGAGAGGGCAAAGCCAGGAGAGATGGAGGAGAGAGGGCAAAGCCAGGAGAGATGGAGGAGAGAGGGCTGCCAGGAGAGATGGAGGAGAGAGGGCAAAGCCAGGAGAGATGGAGGAGAGAGGGCAAAGCCAGGAGAGATGGAGGAGAGAGGGCAAAGCCAGGAGAGATGGAGGAGAGAGGGCAAAGCCAGGAGAGATGGAGGAGAGAGGGCAAAGCCAGGAGAGATGGAGGAGAGAGGGCTGCCAGGAGAGATGGAGGCTTACCCCTGGGCAGCCTGCAGGCAAAGCCTGGGGATGGAAGCAGGCTCAATGGCTCTGCCCTTGCTGGCTGCTGGGAATGCAGGAAAGACCTGAGCAGGGCACAGTCAGTGAGGGCAGGAGCCCAAGGACCTGGAAGGGCACCTGGCTGAGGAGCTGCTCTGGCTCAGAGCCCTCAGGAGGGACTTCAGGAAATGGCAGCTGGAAAATCCAGCTCTTCCACCCAGCCAAGCAGATGCACACAAGGTTATTCAAAGGCTACTGCACTTGGCCTCAGTGATGCCTCTGCATGAGCACGTGCTGTAAGTAAAGGAAACCAGAGGGAGAAACCACAGAGTTCAAATCACTCGATACAACACAAATTCACTGGGATACTGCCATATGAAAGCCCACAAAGTACCATGCAAGACTATCCTTTTGATGAAATTTTAAAAAAACCTTGCTAGAAATCTTTCCCAATTTAAGAGAAAATTCTTATCTGCCATGTAAATATAGTTGCAAAAGCTTTTTTATAGACTTCACGAGTTATGCATTAGAAATGTGCATCAGAAATTCAAATTTTCCAAGAGGAAATATTTAAGGAACCTACCAACCCAAACCATTCTATGCTTCTATGAAAACAAGAGAAGCCTCTCCACTTCCAGTAAAAGTGAACCATAAAACCCAAAGCAGTAGCATAAAAACAAATGAGATGTATCTGATTATATGACATATTATACACTCACATAATTAGGGGTAATATGTAATAATTCCATACACACTTTCTGTACGCATAGGGATACAAGTGTGAACACTGCAGTGTCAGGTTACTTTCTCAACCTGATGATCTTAAATCCTTGACCTAAATGATTCTGTGATTCTATGTAAGATATCACAAATACAAGATACAACATCCAGTATGTAATATATAACAATATGATCATATCCATGGGAGCACTCAGGTCTTGCTGTTAAATACAAGCAGCTACTGCCACACCAGCCCTAATCCTCCAGAGACCCTTGGAGCAAACCCCTTTGGTCCCTCCCGACCAGGACCCTACCCCAGGCTAGAAAACCCTTGGAAAGCCCCAAGAGCTGCCAGGATAGGGCAGCAGCCCAAATTGCCTATACAAAATGTGTTATTTACTGGGGAACTTGGCAATGTTCAGCTCTTAGCTGAACTCAATCTTAACTGCCTTTCCCAACCTAAATGATGTGATGATCTTAGGAAAAGCCAAAGAGTGTTAAACTAAGGGCTTGCCCAAAACCCAGGGAGCGTGGCATGGTTAAACACAAATGGGAGCTGCTGTATTTATGTCTGTTGCAAGGTATTCAAGGGAATTTCTCCATACAACAGCTTGGAGCGATTGCATTAAGAGATGTATAATTTGGTTAGGCTGACCTCAGAATGGAATAAAGAGCTGCTGATTTCCATAATGCCAGCCTCTGACACTCAGAGAGGTCAGGGAACCTACAGCGATACACAAACCACTTTGGGAGCAGTTAAACTGAGAGATCTGCTGGGGTTTGGAGCAAGCAGGGACAGCAGTCAGGGAGGCTGGGGTCCCACCCACCACCCTGGTCCCTGGCAATGCAGGGTGGAGCTGGGTGCCCAGGCAGGGAGGCTGGGGTGACACCCACCATCCCAGTCCCTGGCAATGCAGAGCAGAGCTGGGTGCTCAGGGAGGGAGGCTGGGGTGCTATCCCACCACCCCAGTCCCTGGCAATGCAGAGCAGAGCTGGGTGCCCAGGCAGGGAGGCTGGGGTGCTATCCCATCACCCTGGTGCCTGGCAATGCAGAGCAGAGCTGGGTGCCCAGGCAGGGAGGCTGGGGTGACACCCACCATCCCAGTCCCTGGCAATGCAGAGCAGAGCTGGGTGCCCAGGCAGGGATGCTGGGGTCCCACCCTCCACCCTGGGCCCTGGCAATGCAGGGTGAAGCTGGGTGCCCAGGCAGGGAGGCTGGGGTGCTATCCCACCACCCTGGTGCCTGGCAATGCAGAGCAGAGCTGGGTGCCCAGGCAGGGAGGCTGGGGTGCTATCCCACCACCCTGGTGCCTGGCAATGCAGAGCAGAGCTGGGTGCCCAGGCAGGACCAGGAGCTGTCCCCAGGGAGGGGATAAGCAGTGCATGCCTAAAGCTGAGGGCATCACTCCTCTCTGGGGGGCTCCTGCAGGGCAGAGGCTGGGCTGGCTCCAGGCAGGGCTGCTGGGGCTCAGGGGACAGAGCAGAGAAGAGTGTGACCTGCCTTCCCCAGCACAGTGCATCAGTGGCAGGCACAAAAAAGTGCTGAGTTACAGTGACCTCCCAAGGAGAAAACAAGACTGGCAGCGCCGCCTGCAAAGTCAGCCTTCCCACGAGTGGAACATCATCCCTGATAATGCTTTAATTATTATGGCTCCTGAAAATAAGCCTCATCTCATCAGCCCCGCCTGCCTCAGCACCGCAAACTTTCTCCGGGTTGGAAATCATCGCCTTTTTTTCCCTTTTTCCCTGCTCTATACACAGCATTACTCAGAAGCAAGCCAAATCCCTTCCAATTATATATCATGACGTTTCCCCAGCGCCGCACTAAAGCGAGGCCCTTCACTTCTAAATGGCATGGTTTATAACAAATTGTCTGTTATACCAGACAGAAACTGATTTCCTCAAACCCAGCATATTAAAGTGAGTACATTCATTCTGGTTGTAACACACAAAATGTGATTATAACAGACACTTTGGGGGCTTTTTAAGGCTAGCGGAGAAGAGGAGGATAAGCTGGAGGGGAAGAAAGAATTGACAAGTAGAGAAATGACAGAGAAAGAGAAACAGCCACGCTGATTTCATTTCTTACAAAACAAAAATCTTTGTGTGTTGTAGAAATGTGCTTTAGTTAACACCGCCAGATAGCCAGAGCAAAAGCTGCCGGTGCTGCCTGAAACGAAAATTGCTCTTTTGTGCTCAGAAAACCATTTCCCACAGTGAGGAGAATGCTTTCCAGGTAGCACAAAGCAGATCTGAAACCAACGGGGCCTTATCCTGCAACTGTTGCTCCCTCAAATAATCCCCGCAGCCACGAGGAGCCCCAACTAAATCAGTGTGAGTGAGGATTATGTGGGAGTGTATCAAGGTTGGGGGATTAGACCAGGATTATCACTAAAACCAGTAATTCCCCATCTTACTGATGGTGGCCATCAGCTCGGGAGGCGGCGGATGGCCACGGCTCTGGGAGCTGCTGGGTGTGTGGGTGCTGCTGGATCAGAGACTGCTCCACCCTGACCTTCTCCTCCAGTGGGCCCTCCCAAAGCAGCACCCGAGCAGGACCACGCCTGACCCACGCTCTGCTCAAGTGCAGTGCCGGTGCTGCCACTTCCCTCCCAGCGCTGCCACCACGGAGCCATCCCAGAGAGTCAGCCAAGAACCTCCCTGCCAATTCCACCCTGGGACATGCAGCCTCTCAAAGAGGGCTCTCCCTCTCCATGTCACCTCCTGGCCTCTGGCAGCCAGGTCCTGCCACCACGGTGGCCCCAGGGGAGCCCTGGGGACAGAAGGAGCTGCTGTCCCCAGGGTGTTTCCCATCCTGGAGCAGCAAAGGAACACCATCTCCCAAAGCAGTGAGAATCTGGGATGTAACAGATACAGCCATCACACACAAACTGTTTACTTTTAAACCAACAAGTCAAAATGCAGGCATGTAAGTGCTACCCAAGGGTGGCTGCTCTACATGCAGGTCATGAGTCCTGGATCCTAAAAGGCTCAGCATTCAGACCAATTTCCACACCACCCCAATGCAACACGCATTTTTATCAAGGAAGCTGCCTAATAGCTCCTATTAATTTTGATTTTTAATCTCCTGGTGCAACTCCCAGCGATATACATGCAAAACCTGACAACAAGCCCTTTTGGTTTCAAAGCTAACTTCTCCTCCAGCTCAAGGAAGACAAAAAGATCTCTCGGCAGCAGCAAAGGCTCTGAGCAGCAATGCCCTTGAAGCTCCAACATGTCCCACTCTCTCTGCTGCAAAACAAGCCCGAACGCTAACAGGGGCCAAGCCTCCTGCTGTCAGCCAGGATCACCAGAGCTGCTCACAAACGCTTCCTGCCATCGCTGCCTGCAGCCACAGGGGTGCTGAGGGGCTGTGGGCAGTGCCACCAGGGGCCCCCTGGCACCCACAGATTCCCAGCAGGGCCAGAGCACCCCGGGATCCCCCCCTGCCTCCCCACGCTCTCTTGGCAGCCGTACCCCGGCACAAGCAGAGCTGACAGCCAAGCCCAGCCCCAGCCAAAGGGAAAAGCTTTGCAAGGGTGGGATCAAACTTCTGTTGCATCCTCAGAGCGGGGTTGCAGCCCCTCAGACACCACTCTTTAATCCTTTCCAGATCACCAGGGAAAGATGAGAAGCACCAACAAACCCAATTATTCCCAGCCCCGAGACCTGCCACCGCACTAGAAGAAACATTTCCTGAAGCTCCACAAACAAGCCATCCTTGGGGACTTTTATTTCAAGGCTCCTGACTGTTAAAATAAATGAGGCTCACGTTAAAGACCAGCTACATCACAAACCCACCGCTGCTGGGGCAGCACGTGTCTGCAGAGGCAATAGCTTACCCTCAGCCACAGCCACCATATGCCAAGTGACACTGCCAGAGACACATTTACCTCGTATTTTATCTGTTCTCAACCCATGCTTTGCTTTCCCATCAGGAAAAGTCACTCCTAGGTGGAGCAGCAATGATATCTCCCCGATGCTGACACCTCATAAAGCCTCCCCGGGGAAACAACGGCGGCTTCATCACTGGAAGCAATTCAAACCAGCCCAGACAAAGCACCACTGGAAGCACTGCAGGGAACGCTTTGGCTCTGTAAACTCTGGGCAGGGACTGTGCTTATTAAATGCTCAGCAGCCGGAGGTGTGCCAATAGCACCCTGCACAGCCACAGCACCACAGCACAGCGCTGCTCCGGCAGGCACGGGCTGCAGGGGGCTCGGGGCTGCCACGCTCCTCCATGGGAACAACTGCTGGGGAGCTTCTGTGTCACCCCCAGCGCCAGGACAGGGCTGTCACTCTAGCACCAATGAACCACCTCACTCTCAGGGTCACCAGGATTTTTAGAAGCCAACAGAACCCACGCCACCAGCAAGATAGCTTTGCCTGCAACAGCTGGAAGCATAACATAGGGGTTCTGCCAAAAAACATCAACATTCCCACCCTGAACTAAAGTTCCAAACAGCTTCCAGGTGGGATTTCTCCACCCCGTACCCTGATCCTGCCCTTTTGTCCAGAAGCACCTCCAGAGAAGGAGCAGACCCTGCCAGGATGCGTTCCTCTCACACGAGAGATGCCGGTGCCTTGGCTGGACTGGCGAGCTGCCTGCTGCCCTCAGCCAGCTCCCGGGGCTGCTGTTCCACTGACACTCCAGCCACTCATTACAAGAGACAGACTTCTTTCTCCAGGCAAGCTACCAGCTCTCCACAGTGCATCTCACCTGCACAAGCCATGGGAAGATGGGGCGAGCTGGAGCCACAGGGAGAAACACGCATCCCATGTCCCTCACAAGAGGGTGAACAAAGCAGGGAAATCTCTGGAGGGCACATTCCATGAGACCCCAGCCCAGCTGCTGTATCACAGAGAAGCACAGGCAGCACTGCCTTCTGCATGCAGCTGCCTGCTAACTTTATCAGCTGAGTTATGATGGTCCTGATGGTCCTTCCATCCTCCCTGGCACCTGAGACCTCCCACTGCCAGCATGCACTCCTGCAGAATGCCAGCCTGTGATGGATTTTGTGACTGCTGGCGGTGAATCACAGGCTGACAGGATGCTCCACAGCTCCAGTACCCATAGCAAGGCACCAGCCAGAGACGCACTTCAGAACCCTCTCCAGAAGACACTGCTCCAGGAAGACAGGAATTCCTCAGGGACCCCTGCCCGCAGCATGCCAACAGCAGCGGTCACTCGTGTGGGCAGCACCGGTACATGACCTCTCAGAGCTAGTTCTGCCTCAGTGGAAGTGTCAAACACCAGGGGTCAGTGAGCATTCTGCCAACACCACCACAGCAGGACCAGGCCCCCAGCACCAGCCCTCTCCAGCAGCCCTGCAGAGCACCAGGCTCGGCTCTCTGCAGCACCAGGATGAATCTGAAGCAGCTCTACTCCCTTCAGCAACAGCATTTTGCATTTACACCAGCACACTGAACACAAAACAGAGTGAGCCATAAATATTTCAGCTGCTTTTTCAGCTTTGTTATTCTGTTCAAAGCAGGAAACATGACAAACCTTTGATTGTTTTGCTTAAAACCAAACAATAATTCAAAGAGAGACAAACAAGCAACATTAAATGATGCCTGTGATGTACAGGAAACCCAAAGAATTAGAAGAAACTGATGAGGATGGTGTGGATCAGAGCAGTCCCTTTCCCTGCCTTTGGCAGGTACCACACATCCCTCCCATGCCAGCCAGGGTCCTGCAGAGTGCAGGGACAGCACTGGGCCAGGTGTGCAGGTGGTCACAATGGGACATCCCGCACAGTCTGCACCCCCAGCAGGGCCAGCTGCCCCAAAGAGAACAGCCACCAACACCACTTCCAACAGCCTTTTAAAAAAACTTCTCTGAAGGAGAGTGTCTCCTCCCCTGAGCATTGCCACACAGAATCCTCCTGCCAAGCAGCCACCTCCAGCCTCCCGGGCACGTGGAGACAGCCTGGCCTGGCCCATCCCACCTGGGCACCTCTGAGGGTCTCTGCAGTGTCTGGGGATGAAACATCCACCCATGGCCACAGGAGCCAGGGCTGCCCCAGAACCTATGCTCCTGCTCCTCCCTGCCCACCCTCCATCACTGCCTCCCCCTGAGATGTCCAGCACACAGAAGCCACCAAAGCCTGCTCTGCCCAGCACACAGAAACCACCGCAGTGTGCTCTGCCCAGCACACAGAAACCACCAAAGCCTGCTCTGCCCAGCACACAGAAGCCACCAAAGCCTGCTCTGCCCAGCACACAGAAACCACCAAAGCCTGCTCTGCCCAGCACACAGAAACCACCGCAGTGTGCTCTGCCCAGCACACAGAAGCCAGCAGTCCCTGTTTGCCCAGCACCCCGTTTTGGCAGCGCTGGCACCGACAGAGCCGTGGGCACGGCTCAGCACGAACCCCTGCTGGCCCCGGGCACGGACCTGGCCGCACTCACCTCCGGCAGCGGCATGCCGTTGATGATGAGGTCGGGCTGCTGGGGGCTCTGCCCCGTGAAGGTGTGGTGGTAGATGTGGTTGGAGCCGGCGTTCCTGCTGTTCTGGCTCTCCACGTTGAGGAAGGTGCTCTCGGAGCGGCGGCAGCCCAGCGGCAGGGTCTGCTGGTGGTAGTCGAAGTAGTTGAGGGAGGAGGTGAGAGAGGAGCAGCTGACAACGTTCATTTTGTCCGTCTCCTCCACGTCCCGCGGCACCAGGCGGATATCGTTCTTGCTGATCTTCTTCTTCTTGCTGGATTTCTTCTGATGCCCGTAGGAGTACTCCGCGATTCTGGGGGACAGAGGGAAAATGAGAAGCTGAGAGCATCCCAAACCCTGCCCCGCTAAATTGGCATGCAGGAACCCAGAGGGCTTGGCCCCCATCTCCATGTGCGTTCTTAGTCATGCACGCTACGTCATGGTTTGGGTCTGGTGGCACGACACGGTGTTTAGCTTATTTTCATATGCATAATGTTTTCAGGTCAAACATGTAAAAAAATGGGAAGGGAGAATGCTTCTGTTTTGACCTAGGCTATGTAATTGCTGATATATAGTTACTACAAGTAAAGTCCAGCCTGCAGAAGAGAAAAATGGAGATGTTAAAATCCATGAACTGAAAAGGGTACCTGCATTCATTTCCATGCATAATAAGGATTTTTAAAGTGATTTAATTTGGTCCCTATAATGAAAATTCAAAACGAATAGCAGATTTTTTTCCCCAGTTCATTTTCCATAGCAGTGAATAAAGCACACCCAGAAGCAGTCCTAGCTGGCAAGCTCAATTCTCTCACACTCCAAAGGCTGTTTGTTTATTAATGCTTTATCTAAATTGCTGGTGTTTTGACTGTCTCCTGATCATACCTGATCTTTTCTCCAATTGAATTCCATTCCTGACTCACACTGACACGCACATCCCCTTCTGCTGGGAAATGCTTTCACCTTCTCAAAATCAGAGAACAACAACCGTGTGTTTTGCAAAGAAAAATGATCCTTTTTGACCTTTTTATTTTACTGCAAGCTTGTTTTTCTCTGCCTTTCCTTCCCTCTTCGCTTCCCACCTGCCAAAAGAATCAACTGATGAACTGCCTTGTTTGCCTTCTGCAAAACACCAGAGGAAAAAAGTTACTGCAAAACAACACCCAAGCAAATAATGACAAATTATTTGCACTTTGCATTAGTTGGGTCTGCTCGGCTCAGAGTGGCTGTGGCTCATCTTCCCACAGTGAGCACCACAATGGTCCCTGCCATTAATTTGTACATGCACAGCACTGGGTAACTCGCTATTTCCTAGGGAAGCACATCAAATGCCATGCACAGTCAGAAATGCACATCTGAAAGTCAGGATTTTGCTCCTCTTCTTGTTATGATAACAGCATTAAAAAAAAAAAAATCCAATAGCTTCAACAGAAACAACGGGATGAATAAATAATACAGTTTATCTGGAAAGGCAAATCTTGGACAAATATTCTTGTTCCAGAAAGCTAATTGCCTGAGCATGAAAATGCCACTAAGTCGAACAGCCCTCATATGTGCCTCATAAATTAACACGTCATTTGAAGAGTCTCCAGCAGCTCTTGTGAAGAATCCCTAACACAAGGCACTGCAAAGCCTAAAGGCGTGGGGAGAGGGTGCCCCACGGTCGGTCGCCGAGCCTGCCTGGTGCTTCCCCACCTCTGCAGCCGACTCCTGCTCAGACACACACTGATCACAGCCCGAGCACCCCCGAGTGTGCAAATAAATCACAGGAAGGCAGGGATTGCTGTTGTGCCAACAATCTATATGCTGCTGACTCGTCTAACAATGCCTGATGAAGCTTTAATTGTTTTGTTTACCTAAATGTTTAAGTTTGGCAATGCGAGAGCCCAATTATTTCCTGCAGGCATTCATTTTTCTGTCCTTTCTCTATTGACCAATTATTTAATTAAACCGCACTTCATTAATCCCTAAGCCGTCACAGTAAACCCGGGGCTTATACGTATGTGGGTAGCTGCTAGGGGCATCACCACAACATGATTTTTATCCATTCAGGTCCTATCCCCTTTTAATGGGCCGAGCTGGCAAGAAATCTGGTCTGTGAGCTTTCACTTGAAGCTAGACATCCCATAATACAGCACAGACCGACCTTTATTTGCAGATGATTTTTCCCCCATCGAGCAAAAA
The DNA here is from genome assembly GCF_963513975.1 of Fringilla coelebs. Taxonomy (NCBI): domain Eukaryota; kingdom Metazoa; phylum Chordata; class Aves; order Passeriformes; family Fringillidae; genus Fringilla; species Fringilla coelebs. The sequence continues at coordinate 23,520,868 of NC_140037.1, forward strand.
GGCTTATATACGCACTTTACGCTGTGAAAACGGGGTACAATGCCCCGACTCTCCGGCATTATTTCTGCGTAAATAAAACTTTAAAGACCGCACATCCCCCCGCGCCGCTGAATTGCCAGGGGCGAGCGTGCGTTTCCAAGGTAGAGCAAAATTAATTTCCATCCCTCCTCTCTGAAACGACTCGGTGCCGAAGGAATGGAGAAGTCATGGCTATTTCACTAGTAACAGGATTAAACCATTTATGAGGCATTGCAGCTGCTCTTTTATGGCATCTGATTGATATTCATGTGTGGTTAGCATTTGTCTCCTAACTTGTGTAACACAGAGAATAGTAAAAGAGAGACAATAATCGCCAGGCTGTTACATATTCAGGGGACTGGATTTCCCCTATCAGCCTTTCAGCGGCTCCAGGCGCGGGGCTGACCTCCCCTCCGGCATTTCGGACCGCGGAGCGCTCGCCCAGCCGGGGCAAAACGACACAAAAATCCGCCAGAGCCATCGCCGGCAGCCCGGCCGGCCCTGCCCGGCGCCGGAGCCGCTCTCGGCCGCTCGCCGTGCCGGCCGTGGCCGGGAGCCGCAGCGGGCGCACAATAGCTCCTTTGAGCGGCCACCGAGGCTCGGGGATGCCGCCCGCACCGGCTGCTGCGGGGATGCTGCGGTGGCCGGGGGCTCGCCCCCCTCGGCAGCCCCGCCGGGCACGGGGGGCTGCCCGCGGGAACCAGCCGTGCCCCGGTAAAACCGCTCTCCCCGCTGGGTGTGATGGAGCACGGAAAATCGGGGATGCTGCAACAGATTGTCAAGCCGCACAATTAAGTCGATTCGTTACTCTGCTCTCTCCTCGCAGAGAACAATTTCTTAAAGCTTTGCAAGAAATTTTCTTACAGGGATGGGAACGTCAGTTTTGTTCCTAAGGCAAATCCACCCCGCTTCACCACCCCCTAGTATACAGCAGCAAATGCAAAAGTAACCGCGATGGCAAAAATCAAAGCAGACCCGCAGGTGCACGTAAACAAAGGTATCTTTACCTGCAGTTGTAGGTCCTGATTTCCTTGTTATCCCTTTTGCACTTGACTGCCACAAAGATCATGGTGACAAAAAGAATGGCTGCAATAGACCCCAGGGCAATAATGAAAATCAAGGAGAGGTTAACAGATCCTATGGACTCCTGGGCATCCAGGGCTGGAGACAGGTATATCAAAATCAAGGCAGAAGCCGAGAGAGATGTTTTCCCATGGTCATGAGCCACCACGATCAGCTCATAGGCTGTTTTGGCGTTCTCCCCAAAGGCTCTGGTGGTCCTTATCTCTCCATTGACCTGGTCGATCTCAAAAAATCCTCTGTCTCCTTCCACCATTTCGTAGGAAAGTCTGCCATTTTCACCCTCATCATAGTCATCTGCCTTGACCACCGTCACCAAGTAGCCAACCCCCGCGTTCCTGGGGATGTACACCTCCGCCGTCCCGTTGACCAGCGGCGGGGCCGTGATCACGGGCGTGTTGTCATTGACGTCCAGGACGATCACCCTGACGGTGGCATTGCTCTGCAGAGAGGGATTACCCCCGTCTTTTGCCAAGACCTTGAACTCAAAGGCCTTGGTCTGCTCATGATTGAAGGACCTCAAAGCATAGATATCTCCAGAGTTGGGGTTGATGGAGACATAGGTGAAAACAGGCATGTCCCTGACTTGGGAGGGCACGATCTGGTACGACACGCTGCCATTGAGGCCCAGGTCAGGGTCCCTGGCTGACACCGAGAGCAGGTAAGCTCCTGGGGTGTTGTTCTCCTGCACGATGACTTGGTAATAGGGCTTGGAGAAGTGGGGATGGTTGTCATTCTCATCGGTGATCTTGACGGTGAAGGACTTGGTGGCCTGCAGGGACGGGATGCCATTATCCCTGGCCTGGATGGTGAGGTTGTACTGGTCCCTCTGCTCCCGGTCCAGCCGCCCATCCACCAGGATGGTGGAGAAGCTCTCGTACTCCTGGAGTCGGAAAGGCACGTTGCCCAGGAGCTTGCACTGCACGCGCCCGTTGGCCCCGGAGTCGCGATCCGAGACGCGCACCAGGGCGATGACGTACCCCGGCGGGGCGTTCTCGCTCACCTCCACCAGCTCGCTGTTGACAGAGAGCAGGTTGATGAGGGGCGGGTTGTCGTTGGCATCCTGGACGCTAATGGTCACTTTGCAATGGGCAGGGATGGAGTTAGGCCCCAAGTCCTTGGCCTGCACGTCCAGCTCGTAGACGTGACCCTCCTCGTAGTCGATGGCACCGCTCACCGTGATGAGGCCGCTCTGGGGGTCGATCTGGAACAGCTCCCGGGCCCGCTCAGAGACGTAGCTGTGGAAAGAGTAGAGGACCTGGCCGTTGGTGCCCTCGTCCGGGTCGGAGGCGTTGAGGCGGATGACTGGCGTCCCCGGTGGGGCATTTTCAGGCACGCTGACGGTGTAGGCCGGCTCCTCGAAGAGCGGGTTGTTGTCATTGGAGTCGATGACGCGGATGCTGAGCTCCACTGTGCCAAAGTTGGGCGGGTCACCCCCATCCAGAGCCGTGATCACATAGCTGTAGTGGGACTGGGTCTCACGGTCCAGGCTCTTCTCCACCACCAGCTCAGCAAAACGAGACCCATCACCCCGCGTCTTAGTCTCCAGCCCAAAGAGGTCATTGGGGGTGATCTCATAGCTCTGCACCCCAAAGCTGCCTGAGTCCGGGTCATAGGCACTCTCCAGTGGCACCCGGGTGCCAGGGCTGGCCGTCTCCGAGATCTCCAGCTCGATTTGGTCGGTGGGGAAGCTGGGCGCATTGTCGTTTAGGTCCTTGATCTCCAGCTTGATCACGCAGATCTCCATGGAGCTGGACATCACCTCCAGCGAGATGACACACTTGGGGCTCTGGCGGCACAGCAGGTCCCTATCGATCTTCTGCTTGGTCACCAGCAGCCCGGACCCGGGGCTGATGTCCACCAAGTGGGGGGCTGAGTTAGAGACCACCCGGAAGGCGGCGGGCTGCCGGGGGTCCAGCACGAAACCGGCGTCCCGGGCGTCCTTGGCGACGTTGGCGATCACCGTGCCGGCCCGCTGCTCCTCCTCCACCGAGTACTTGAGGTTGACGAGGGCCCCGGCGCCGGCCCACAGCAAGGCGGCCCCCAGCAGCGCCGGGAGAGCCCCCATGGCCGCGCCGCCCCTCCACCCGCCGCGCCGCGCCCCGACGGCCGCCGGCCGCGCGCCTCAGGGGCCCGCCGCGCTCATGCGGGCAGCGCCCGCCGGGCTGCCCCGGCGGCGGGCGGGCGGCTGCGGGCACCGGAGCCGCGGTCTCCCGCACACACGCCAACGCCGTCCGCTCAGGCGCTCCGTGCCGGCGGAGCCGCGGAAGGGCCGGGCATGGCGAGCGGGTGCGGGAGCAGAAGCGGGGTGCTGAGCCGAGCGGTACCGAAGCGAGAAAGGAGGAGCGGAGCGGAGCGGAGCCGAGCCGAGCCGTGCGGTGCAGCGCCGAGCCAGCCGAGCCCGCTCCCGCCGGCGCTCGCTGCGGCGGCCGCACGCCACTGCCCGCAGTCCGGAGCGCCGGCGGGCGGCGCGGGGGCGGGCGGCGCGGGGGCGGGCGGCGCCAGGCCGCAGCCAATAGGCGCTCGGGGGCGGGACCGGCGCGCCGCGCCGCCGCCAATGGGATAGCTCCGCCGGCCGGGGGCGGGGCCGGGGCGGGGCCGGCGGCGCGGACGGGAGCGGAGCGGGCACGGAGACGCGCGGAACGGAGCGGGACGGGACGGAGCCGCTGCCCAAGCCGGGAGCCCGTTGTCCCTGCTGTCCCTGCTCCCCTGCCCCGCTGACACCGTCCTGCTTCCCGGGAGCTGCGGACGCAGCGGTGTTTTGGCTCCGCGCCCGCGGTCACCGGCGGTTACTTCTTTAGCCAGTGCGCACTGGGCGGTGGCGGATCCCCGCGGGCAGCGCGAGGACCAGCGGGTCCCGCGGAGCGCCCCAAGTCCGTTCAGTAGAGACTGAACCCTCTGGGGCAGGAGCACCCCGCCCCGCCGGGCAGTGTTCCCGGGGGCCGGCGAGGGGCCCGGGACCGCCCAACGCCCCCGGGAGGCTCCAGCCGCGCAGGGCTCGGTGCACCGTGCTGATCCCCGGAGAAACCACCGCGGTACCGTGTCCTCCTAACGATGAAATAAAGCGTTCCCGGGTGCCTGTGCCCGTGCCTTACCTCCCGTCTCCGCGCGCGCCGTCCGCAGGGTCCCGAGGGCTCTGTTCAGGGCCAGGGGAAGGTGTCACCGGGAGAACCCCGGCGGGTCGCTGCTCGGAAGCCTCCCAACACGCCGCTCCCCTCCCCGGGGTTACAGCGGGGCCGGTGCCGGCGCGGCCGTCGGCAGACCGCCCCGCAGCCCGCCGGTGGGCAGCAGTCAGGCGGCGAAGGGAGGGGGGGCAGCGGGGCGGGGGTCCGGTACACCTGCCGCGGCACTGGTGCCATTGGGTGGTTGGCATCGAGAACCGACACCTGGGAGGTGCCGTGCCCCGCGGGCCCGTCCCGCTGGCCCTGCCCGGTCCTGCCCCGCCCCGCCCGGCCCGGCCCAGCCCGGCTCGGCCCGGCCCAGCCCGGCTCAGCCCGGCCGCGCCGTCGGGCCTCGCCGCGCCTTCCCAGGCACAAGGGCGCCATCTCGCGGCCGCGCGGGGGGCGGCATCGAGCCACCGGGACGCCGAGAGAACGGGACCCCGGGACATCGCGACCCGGCACCCCGGGACACCCGGCCTGGGCGGGGCTCCTCGGGCGGCACGGGCCCCTCCCGGCTGGGAGGGCCTGTAGAGGGTGACCGGGATACACCGGGATACCGCCTGCCGCCAGGGACAGCATCCATCCACGGTCACCGTGCCTGGGACCTCATCCGTTCAGAGATACCGTCCCCGTGATACCATCCCGCGTGACATCTGTCCGGGGACACCCACCACCTCTCCGGCGACACCTGTCCCGGACAGCATCCGCCCTTTGACTCCATCTCCCGGGACAGCATCCCTCCACAGACACGACCCCGCCCAGGGAGGGACGCAGCAATAAGGGGCAGCCGAGGGGAGTCCGCTCCTCCCGCAGGACACCGGAGGGACGCAGGGCCCCTCCATTTCCGCTGCCGTGTCCTGGAGCAGAGGGACAAAAGCCGGCAGAGGAAAAAACCTTTGCCGGGTCTTCCTTGCTTGTCCGGAAAGCAGCAGCGTAGGTCACTGTGACCCACGGGGGAGTGGCAGTGGGACACGGAGTGGTGGCAGGTGGGGACGGCACGAGGGAGCAAGGCCCTGTCTAAGTCTTCCATGAAAAAATTAATTCTGATGACTTGAACTGTGCCATGTGGAGTGAAAACCTGGCTGAGGGATCATAAACAAAGGGTAATTAGAAGCAGGGGGAGGTGTTTATGGGGTACTGCAGGGATCTAGGTTAGGGCTGCTCTCATTTAATACCCTCATTAATGACCTGGAAAGAGGGAGTAAACTGCACATTAATGAATTTGGCAGATGATGCTATACTGGGAGGTGCTGTGAGCTCCAGCAAGCATAGAAAATTAACACAAAAAGGGCCTAGTGAGATTAGAAATATGGGCAGGAAGCAGCGAAAGGAGCTGTGCCGTGGACAGATGTGAGCGAGCGCGGCTGGGACGCAAAGGCGAGTCGGAGCGACAGCAGGACAGGCAGCGAGGGCTGAGCCGAGCCAAGCCAAGCCAAGCCAAGCCACGATCCAGAGCGACGCCCCAGAGAAAAGCCTGGGGCCAGGGGTCAGCAGCGGGGGACGCAGGAGCTGCTGTGCATGAGGGCGGCAGGGACGGGTCGGCCCCCGGCGGTTCGGGTCCCGCACGTCCGAGGGCGGCGGAGGCGCTGCGGGGCTCAGGTGCGGCTGCAGCCCGAGCGCGGCTCCCTCGGCGCAGACGTGTTGGCGGCAGTTCAGAGGGAAGCCACACAAATGATCAAAGGCACGGAGAGACTGATTTCTGAAAGAAGATTAAAAGGCTTAAATATATATATTGCTTGGTTAAGAGCTGTCCGTGGGGAGACAAACTAAGAGCCTTACAGATCTGGTTGGAGTAAATAGAGAGGGAGGGAAGGAATTATTTAATAGAGTACAAGGGGCATCACCAGAAGGGATGACAGGAAATGAAGAAATGGAGCATTTAGGTTGAATGTCACAGGGGAAAAAATCCCCTCTGCTGACAGCGAAAATTATGAGACTGCGACGTGGTTCCCTGGAGGGAGAAAGTTCTGTGGCTTCAGATATTTAAAACCAGACAGGATCAGTCTGAATATAAAGGCGCCTGGGATCAGCTACTGGCAGGGGCTAGGCAAAGGCGCAAGAGCTGGGCAGGGATGCATCTCATTTCCCAGTTCTTTTCCCACTGAACTATTTCATTATAGATCACACCTATATAATACCTGCTTTTCTTTACTGCATATAAGTATTTCTGCTGCTGTAAAGGAAATCATGGACAATGGATCCTGTGCCAGTCACCTCATAGCCAGGCAGGGCTGAAAAGGCCCTGAGATCAGAGGAACTTCACCTCTGTGTGGGTACAAAGGGGGATTAGAAGTGGGTCAATAACTGATAGGAGGGTGCTGAGTGTAGAACCTGAACAGTGTGACGTGCCCTGGGGCACAGGGTCTCCAGGTTTGCCTCCTGTAGAACATCTCATCTCTCAGTGCTTTTCTGCAGGATGCTCTCCAGCTGACCAAGGAGAAGCCAGGCCACAGCTGGCCAGCACCCAGCACCTGTGGCCTTGGCCAACACTGCACCTGTTCACCTGCAGCTCCTGCTCGGTTTGTCAGAGGCTGTGACGGGATCCCTTTGGAACAAAACAAGCATCGATTGCAGCCCCACCTCTTCCCCATCTCCTGCCTCACTGGAGGTCTGTGCGTGCTGTCAGCAGAATGGATTAATAGTCCTATTATCAGTTCAGATGGATAGCCAGGGTGAGGAGAAAACATCGCGTCCCAGGGAACTCAAGCAGGCACATTAATAAAGATGCCACACGTTGGCTCTGAAATCTAAAAGCTTCGCTCCACTCCTTGCAACACAATTAGCTCATCCAAAGCGCAGCACTCCTGTTGCAGTGCCCCTGGTGATGCCCTCAGCATCGCTGCCTGCTGGCCTGCCTGGGAGGGAGAGGGCTGGTGACATGATGGTGCCCGTGTTCCCCTGGGCCAAACCCCCTGCAGCAGCTGGCCCTGCAAGCCCATTTTGTAGCAGCACCTCCTGCTGCTGCTGGGGAGCTGCATCGTCCCCCTTGGAGCCCAGAAGGAAGCTGAGGAGAGGATGGCACCAGACCTGTCTCTCCCCCACCTCATTGCTGGGGCTGGGCAGCACAGAACAGAGACCCTGATCTGCCCATGCTGTAGAATAAGGAAAGCTTTGAATTATAAGCAAGTGGTGCAGCTTGCAGCCCTTTGTTTGAGCCCTAATGTGATGACTCCTCTCCAGCCCTCATCGCTATCACAAAGTAAATCTCAGCATCTGAAAGATGTATATTTGAAACTATGCTATTGGGGGTTTTATTAAGCATTCCTTGTGCAGGGATGGTGGAAAAGGACAAGCAGGGATCAGCCTTGCTCACAGATATCTGCTCCCTGACCAGCTCCCGCTCCCATCCCAGTCTCTGCGGGGCTGGGGGACTGCAGAGCAGGGTGGGCTGGGGGATTCAGTGCCTGCCCTGCATCCCTCCTAGCCCAGGCTCCCTCAGGTCCCTGCACCAAGCCCCCTCATCCTCTGCTGGAGCCAGGGAGAGCAAAGCCACACCCCAGCACCCCAGCTCTCTGCAGATAAACATGGGGAAAACACGCACAAAATAGTTTGAAAATTTGAAATCTGTTTTAAACATCAAAGAGGAACTTTATCTTTTTAATTTTTCAGAACCTTTCTTTTAGTTTCTCAGTTCTGAAGTGTTGTTTTTCCCCTTTCCAGCACCTTTTCTTTTAGCTACTAGGTGAAGTAAAATAAATGATGTAGGTTTATTTTTTCCTTTCTTTGCTTATCCAGTTCTGCACAACTTGAAAGCTTTTCAAAGTATCGGGTGTCAGGAGTTACGGTTTAGGTTTGTGGTTTTTCTTCCCCTTGAAATGTTTCTAATATCACAGTGAAGTAGAAAAAGAAAAAACCTGTGGCATAGAAAAAGGAAGTGAAGAAATAGAAAACCTCAGAGCAAAATCCCCAGACCATTCAGCCATGAAACATCTACTGTGTGATGAGAAAGAGAAGCTCTAAACGGAGAAAAATACAAGTTTTATATGTAGGGGGGTGTTCAGAAAATGAGACAAAGTGTTCAGCTTAGACTTAAAGACTTTTTTTCTTTTAATCTCATGGGAATTCAGTGCCCATTCTCAAGAGGGTTTGGAGTAAGAAGATCCTGGCCAGCTCTGCCCATCAGCCCTCTTAGTGCCAAACCTTATTGAGCATCTGCAGGACTTGCAGACATCTGTCTGTGTAACTCTGTTAGCAGTTTGCACATAATGCAGATAAGAAACCACTGCTGTAAATTATTGAGTCTTTAGACTATAAAAAACTGTCTTTCTAAGCTGAAATCTAACTTTATTTGTACTCCTGCAATTCCACCCAAGTCAGCAGGGTTTCCTGGCTGTTAGCAAGGGCAGAGTCTGGCACACTCCTTGCACTGAAGAGGTTAAAGTGCCAAAGAGAGGACAACATCACTCTGAGGAATTCGATAAACTCCTATCACTCAATAGTTTAATTCACTTTTACTGATGCAGCATCTTTTATCGAAGATTACATAATGCTGAATAATCATGAAGCACATAATGCAGAGCCAGACAGGCAGCCATAATCAGATTTAAAGCCTATATTATAAAAGTGACAGGTGCAGGGCTAATTCTCTGCTCCAACACTGGTGTCAGTCCAGAGGAAGTCCGCTGGACCCACTCCCAATTTACACAGCCTGCCTGGCAGCACAGCGTGGGGAAAGGGGAGAAATAATCGTGGGGAAAGGAGAGAAATAATCACCTGGTGCTTTCTGAAGGTGCCTGAGGAGCCAGGCAGGCACATCCTGTGTGAGCAGAAGCAGCACAGGGCACAGTGAGGAGCTGGGAGGCAGCTGCCTCTCACCAGCCTGCGCGGGGCAAGAGCAAGGCAAGGGCAGCCAGCATCACAGAACGGTGTGGGTTGGAAGGGACCTGAAGGATCTTCCAGTTCCAAACCTCCCCACAGCCAGGGACACCTTCCACCATCCCAGGCTGCTCCAAGCCATGTCCAATCTGTCCTTGAACACTCACAGAGATGGGGTATCCATGGCTTCTCCGGGCACTCTGTGCCAGGGCCTCCCCGCTCTCACAGGGAAGAATTTCTTTCTAATATCTAACCTAAATCTATCCTCTGTCAGTGTGAAGCCTTTTCCCCTTGCTCTGTCATTCCATGCCCTTGTTCAAATACCTCTCCAGCTCTCCTGCAGCCCCTTCAGGTACTGCAAGGGGCTCTAAGGTCTCCCTGGACCTGAGACACAAAGCAAAAACTGCTGCATGATTCAGGGGGCTGCAGTAAGTGATACAGCCTTTTCCCCCACCTCACTGGGCTGTGTCCCGCTGGCTGCTGCAGGATCACACAAAAAACTGCAGCTTGCTTGATTCAGTCCCATATCCTGCAAGAAAAGATGACCTGAAGGTCTGAAGGGGGCTGCTGATCACCCCCTGAGTGGCTCCCCACAGTGCAGTAGCTCACCTGCACCTGGCAGCCTGTGGGGAGACACACATTCCAGCCGTGCTGGCTAAATATTTCCCATGCAATCAATTCCAGGGTATAAAACCATCAAACAGGATAACCTTGTGATCAAATGGCCAACAGAGAGAAGTGCTTAATATTCCCCACTCCAGGTAATGAGCCATATTTCCAGCTCAGGCCCCAAACACACATCACCGTGAGCTAACTGCCCTGCACTCGCCTGCACAACAAGTTAAGCAAAGATTAAAAAAGCGAGGAGGAGAGAGGAGGGGGGGCAGAAAACGGAGCTCAGGGAGGTTGGGATGTGTGCCGTTGGCATGTGCAGGAGGCGAGCCAGGAGCAGCCCCCGGGGCAGGAGCAGCCCCGCACAGCACACGGGCTCGGCCACCTGCCTGCGGGCCAGACCCGCTGCCGGCCCCGCAGGTGAGCGACAGACGGCCCCGGGCTCCGCAGGGCGGCCGTGCCACGGATGAATTAAGAGGCAGCCAAACCTCTCTCTGCAGGAGATCCGCCTGCTGGTGAAGGTTATCCCAGGTGATGGGACAATCTCCGCTCTTTCTGCCCTGCTTACAAACAGCACATCTTAATTCAGGCTCCGGGTCCCCGCATGGACAAACAGATTGTGAAGGTCGGGGAATAAAGACACCTGGGGAAAGACAGTGATTTAGTGGAACAGAGCAGTGCAGTGTCTCGAGTCTGAACGGCTCCACAGATAACACAGAGAGCTCAGCCAACTCCGCACAGCCGCTCCAGCAACACCCAGCCCATCTTTCAAAACACTCATGAACAGAGCTAAATCACTTGTTCTGCATTTCTCCTTCTGCTTTTCTCCCCCTTTATTCCTGCGTGCTACTTAGTCTGCTGCTGACCCCATGCAAGGGGTCAGAGACGCTGCAATTCTTCCAGCACAAACTAGATAGCTGGCACTGGCAGAACTGACAGCTCCCAAACATTCATCTGCCTTTACCCCTGAGCCACAAGGCTGCTTCCCAGCTCACCAACAGGCAGGATACATGTCTGGGAGGTGCAGCCTCTTGCTGCAGCACTGAGCGTCAGCTGGGGGCTTTCAGCAGCATTCCTCAGCTGGTGCAATTTGTCCTGGCTCCAGAGCTGCCGACGGAGAACCAGCACCAGCTGAGAAGCAGCTACAGGGCTGAGAGCAGGCTCCAGCTCCATCCCACCCAGGTGCCCACATCAGGGAATCTGGCTCTGGTTCCTCCCTGGTTTTGACTTTGGCACTTCAATGCTGCCTGCCCGCATCCCACGCCCAGCAACTGGCAGCGCAGGCACCAGTCCCGGTGCACTTCCCTCCTCCCTGGCATCCCCTGCCACTTCTGCAACTGCAGACACAGGCAAACTGCAGAATGCACCCATCAAAGCCCCAGCTCTCCCCCAGCCTTGCCACGTGGGTCATTTTCACCTGTCAAACTGAGATTGCCAGGTTGTGGCTCCCCACCTGCACTGTCTGCAGCGAGCCTGATGTTCCTGCACCGCAGCACAGCCGGGTGAGCAGTGGTGTTTGAGCTGAGGATGTCAGGGAAAGGGATTGCTCACATAACATTACCTGGGAGAGGAGGCAGAAAAAGCTAGAAAAATGCCTAACAATTGCTGTAATTATGTCCCTCTTGAAATGGCTACACGATGTCAGACAAGGGCTGGCATATCTTATCACAACTGAACCTGGGTGAATGCTGTTCCAAACCAGTGATTAATAGTCTGCAAGGATTTGTTTTGGCATGGTGGAAAAAATGAATACAGTGTCTCAAAAAGATGCCAGATGGATGGCCTGGAGCAGAGCCCCCCCAGCCTGCCACCAGCATGCTGCAGAGCAAGGGCTTGCTCCTTATTTGTGGGGTAACAGCATCCTGGCAGGGACCAGCTCCTGCTGCTGTCCCAGCACTCCTCGAGCTGTTCCCAGTGCCTGGCAGAGCAGGTGGAATGCTGCATACAAGGGGCAGCGTGCAGGCAGGGAGCTGGCTCTACCCTGCTGCAGCACAGGCATGTGGAGGCAGCCGTGTCACCATCCCTGCAGCAGCTCCACAACAAGTTCCTGGGCCTCCTTTCCACCAGGAGTACCATGACCAAGCCTTTCTCCTGCAGCCCAGGCTGCTCCTCCTCCCCTTCCCCAGCAGGCAGCACTCATTTGCCCTGGGATGATGAGACATCCCCATGTGGGCACCCAGAGCAGCAGCAAAAGCACAAAGCACTGTCCCTCGAGAGGTGACCCAGCTGCCCTGGAGCAGGGGCACAGGGTACCCAGCCTGGGGAGGATCTGCCCTCTCCCCAGAACCCTGAGACAAGGTGCCACCACTGCCAGCACGGACCCTGTCCTTCAGAGAAGGACATGCTAGGGAGGTGGCAGCAGAACCCATCCAGCATCACTCATCCCTTTGGAAAGGGAGAGGCAGATCTTGGCTCTCTGTGCCATCAGGTACCAATCTCTCAGTGTGTGCTGATGCCAACATATCCGGATTGTGAGGCTCAGGATAAAAGTGAGCCCAGCTGGGCCACAAGATATATTGTTTGGATCAGGCTGAGAATCACTTATGCAGTGTTTTATTAACCATAATGGATAGCTGTGCCTGGTAAAATGAGTAATAATCTTGTTTAAGGGCTCGCTCCTGAATCACACAGTGTTGTTGCCAATGCTACAAACTTTCCTCGCTGCTCTGCAGGCCAAATTCTGTCCTGGAGCAAGCAATACCCTGGACAGAAGACCACAAATCAGACAGAAACAGCTTTCTGCTATTTTTCATAAGAAATAGAGATAATATGACATGTAGCATCTTCCATCTCCCAGTCCCTCTGATTTTCACACTTTGTCTCATCACAGTCCATCAGCAGTGCTATCTTACCCAGCACTTACCCAGCCTGCTGCTCCACATCCAGCTTGGTGTTTCCCTGGGACAGAGCCCTGCCTGGGGTAAATGGTTAGCGGCTAATGGAAGGAAATAGAGGAAAAGATAATTTACATCAGCTAAGCATTCTGTGTGCTGTTATTTTGTGATCATCTATCATTTTGATCTATTAACGGTAAAAGGCGCATCTGTTCCCTGGGTTCATCTTGTTTACAGGTGATGTAAACAAGACCCAGAGAGTGGTGTGCTGTTTGAGGGAGATTTTGTATTTCAGCAGACACGAGTCACCTCTGAAAGCAAGGGTGGCACACGGGGAGGGACAGCACCCACCTGATGGAGGAGCTGCCTTAGAGCAAGACCTGCTCCAATGTGGGACACCCTCAGGAGTGCCACATGGAGCCAGGCAGCCAGGAGACATGACAGCCATCAGCCCAGCTCTGGGGAAGGAGCAGCAGGAGGGACAGACACCCAGGCACTGGGCAGAGCTGGGACCAGAGACCCAGGCCTGGCACCAAAGGCGAACACTGCAGCATCCCACAGAAGGCTGTTGCCTGTAGCTCCCCCTCTACACCCTCCTGACACTCCTGTTCCCCAGACAGATAGTGATGAGACAAAGTCAAACGGTTTTAAACTGAGGGGAAAGATTTAGATCAGATGTAAGGAGGAATTTCTTTACTCAGAGGCTGGGGAGGCCCTGGCACAGGCTGCCCAGAGGAGCTGTGGCCTCCCCACCCCTGGAAGCATCCAAGACCTGGATGGAAGCGGCTGTGGGCAGCATGGTGCAGGGGAGGGTGTCGCTGCCCCTGGCACGGTGTTGGATGACAGGAGCTCTAAGGTCCTTTCCAACCTTTCGAGCCTTTCTGTGATTCCCTGGCTCTCCACAGCTGCCAGGACCCTCCTGGGGCTGAGCCATGGCTGTCTCCCAGGGCACCGAGCTCTCCTGCAGGCGAGGAACAAAGAACCATTAAAGTTCAGAGGGAAAAGCAGCAATTACAGCCGAGAGCCTGCGTCAGAGCCCCGAGTTAAACGTGGAAACACCCTTCATGGCAGGGCTAACCGTACCCCTACCTGCCGTCATCAGTCACTTTAATTAGCCGGCTAATCAGCTGTCGGCGCTGTGGAGCCAGGGATGGCCCTGGGTGACAGCTGAGCGTCCCGGAGGAGGCAGCCACCAGCCGGAGACCCCCGCAGCCCCTCGCAGGGCGCCCCAAGCCGGGGCTCAGCTCAGCTCGGAGGGTGCCGGCGGGGCTCAGCTGTCCGTCCCCGTCTGTCTGTCCATCGGGGAAGGCCTGAGCAGCCAGCCCGTGACCAGGATCAGATTTCCAGCTGAAGAATGAAGAGGCAGCTGGCTGAAATGCCGCCTGCCCTTGCGAGCAGAGGCGTCCCGGCTGTGCCCGCACAGCCCGGAGAGCGCTGCTCAGCCCCGGGGGACAGCAAAGCGCACAAACCCTCCCTGGGTCTTTCGCACAAGTGCCAGGCGGACCATCCTCTTTAATGCGAGCTGGTTGCCCACCCCTCCGGGAGCCTCCTTTAAGCTGTGTTCTCCCAAGCCCAGCACCGTATCTCCCCTTTCCTGGCGGTGGCCGAGGCCAGCAGCACAGGCACTGTCCCCTGCCGTGCTGCCCGAGGGGATGTTCCTGCTCACCCCAGGGGTGGAACAGTCTCCCTGGGATTGTCAATAAGACCCCTATCTCCAGAAATCACAGCCACCAGCAGCAGCTCTGCCCAGCGGGCTCTGGCTGCTCCTGTCATTCCAGCGCTGAGAATTTCATGGCTTTGGGCTCTGCAGAACCTGAGCTGGAATGGACAGAGCTGGTTTAGGTATTCAGCAAATTTGCAGCAAACAGCTTATTGGAAACATTTAGCCCTCTTCCTGTTCATTAACGAAGTTCAAACATACTTTGATTTTCTTCATATTTGCTCATTATTGGAAATTGCAGAGGGATGCTTTAATGGGGACGCTCCGGAGGGGGACAGGCTGCCCGTTGTTCCAGGGCAGGCAGCAGCCACAGCACGTCCCTGCTGAGCCCCGACACGCTCTGCAGGACGGAAACCTGGCAGGGATTCAGGCTCCTTCCACCGCCCCCAGCCCTCCTCTTCCGCAGGCTCTGCCGCGAGCAGACTTTGCTCCAGACGCAGCAGCGCTCGCTGAGAGCAATTTGAAAGGGTTTGCAAACAGCAGCACGGTTCTTATTGAAACAAATATCCACCAGCCTGCGTCACCATCCGAGAGCAGCAGCTCTGGGAACCATCACGTCCCCCCAGCTGGCTTGGACGCGGTGCCGCAGCAGCAGCCTTGGAGCATCTTGGCCACAGGCAGCCTCCTGCCAGCCCTGCCGTGCCACAGGGCAACAGGGGACACCCCATCACCAAAACATTCCCTGTGGTGGAAGCGCCCGAGCCCGGGGAGAAGGTCAAGCGCACATTCTCCACCCCCACAATAATTCCTGCATGGATAACAAAGCTTCATGAGGATGAGGCTCCCACATGGGCAAGGAAAGGCAGAACAGGGCCGTGAGATACCTCCTTCCCCTGCTGCTTCAGCCCCTCTTACCTGGGCCAGGAGGTCTGGGTCACCCTGGCTGGGGTAACCAGAAGAGAGAGCTGTGGTAAGACACAAACCCCTGGTCTATGCTGTTACACCCAGAAGTGTTGTGGCCACTGCCACATCTCCCAGACTGCAGAAGGTCTCACCAGACTCAGCAGAGCTGCCTGCCCCAGCTGTGGGACCAGGAGCCACCTCAGGGGCTTTCCAAACAAGGAGCCCACACCGACCAGCCAAAGGGTTTTGTGGGAATGCTCCCAAACACCCCCAAACCTCCTGCAGGCCGAATATTCCAGACCTGCTGTGACATCCGGGTTACTTCACATACTGTATTGCACAATCCCAGTTTATTTTGGGAATTACTTGGTGATGGATAGCTGGATGTAAGGAAAGGCCATTATACGCTATAAAAAGCTGCACAGTCTTCCTGACTGCTCTGTGACAAACCATCTGCTTCTCCTGCACCTCCCTTTGTTTATCCTGCTCAGCTCAGCTGAAATTAAAATTGACAAAAGCAATTTCTCCCGATCAAGTTAGGAAGATAAGGAGAGCGGCTGCTCTCGCAGTGCCATAGAAACCTGGGCCGCTCCAGCCCTTCCTCCTCCTCCCTGTGCAGCAGCTCAGCCTCCGAGGGAAGTGCCCAGCTGCAGGGGGAAGATCCCCCCGCTCCTGCCAAAGGAGAAACACAGATGGATTTAGCCACGGGAGATCAGTCTCACAAAGGCAGCGCTGAGAAGGAGTTTTGTTTTAGTCCTGTTCCCATCCCCTCCCCTTGGATTCAGGCGTACAAAGTGGCCCCTTTGATTAGAAAAGCACATTTGGATGAATTTGGAATTATTTCCCCATCGAGGGAAAGGAAGGGGAGAGGCAACATATTTTCTTGGAGAATGTTTCTGGGGCATTTGAGAACCTTCTAGGTTATATTTGCCCTGCTAAAGCACTTTTCAGATCAAAGCACTGAAAAATATGGGTCCAGGCTGCAGACACAGCTGTAGCTCAGCTCTGGCACCAGGCCCCCAGGACTCAGCGGCACAATCTCTGACAACACACCTGGCAGGGGGGTTCAAAACTGTAGGATGGAAAAGAGCCCCTCATCACCTTCGGGCACCTCTCCTCAAAGGGCTGGGGTTCAGCATTCCCCTTTCAGCCCAGCAGGGTCATCACCTGGAACCTATTTGCATCCCACAGTGCTGCTCTGCTCAGGCAGAAGCCGGGAGCCCGAGGCAGGGAGTGCAGCTCCTAAAGGATGAGGGACCTTCATATTTCTACATCCAATTTCTTTAGACATGTTAATAGCACGAGGCCTTTTTTCTCTGAGATGCAGGAGCAGCTGCTCAAGTCTCCACTGAATTAAGCTAAGGGCAAGTTTTACATTTTGAAGAGAGATTTTTTTTTTTTTTTGGGTCTGGTATTTTTCTTTCAAACCTGAGAGCAAAGAAAGACATCACAAAAACATCAAGCTGCAAGACATGCCATTTTCCCTGTGCTGGTATAACTCAGGAATCACTGAACAAAACCACAGTCCATGTTCCTGACAAATTCCCCAGTGGGCTGAGTAAAGGCTGGAGAAATTCCACCCCAGAAGGTAATTACTTTTTTTTTTTTTCCTTCCTGAAGTTATTAGAGTTGCAGGAAGGCCTTGCAACAGAAGCACCTTGGATCACAGGAGCAGCAGCCCAGTGTGTGCTGGAGCTCACTGCATGGGCAGCAGGTACCAGCCTTGGCAGGGCAATGCAGCAAAGCTAGGGGACTGCCAGGTGTCACAACCCTTCTATTAACTAAATTTGCAGGTGGAAACCTCCAGGGCCAAAGAGCACTCTAGGCAGGACCAGGAGCCTCACTGACACCTTTTGCAGGCACCCACAGCCACGTGTCCCAGCAAAGGAAACCTGCCCCAGCTCAGGTGGAAGGGAGCAGGGGCGCCCTGGTTCCCAGCCAGCACTGGCCTCCTCCCTCTATTGCACTGCACTGAGCAGGGAGTGCTTGCACAGCTGCATCAGGCACCAGAGTCCTGCAGCCAGGGCTGCTGGCACTCACTGCCAGCACTTCATCAAGATTCATCATCTGCTTTGATTGCATTACACATCGAGGGGCAGATCATGCCGATAAACCCCTCTGCAGAGGCCACAGCAGAGCCACCAGCCAGCACAGCAATAGAGCCACTCTGGATTTGCATGGGATGCATTACCCTGGGCTCTGGATCTGCTCCTGGGCTTGCCCAGGATAAGCAAGATTAGATCTGGATCAATCCCAGCCTTAGTGGGGCTAAGCAAGATTAGACCACAATCAGCCTATGCATTGATCACGTAATTTGTCACTCCTGTGCCTGGGGAAAACATTCCCCCTGCAGAGGACAGAGGCTGCCCTGGCACAAGGGGGTGGCAGTGCCAGCCCCACTCCCCTTGCTGTGTTCATTAGATGTGTCACTCACTCAGCACTGCCATTGTTCTCTGTGACAACGTGCTTAAAATTCAGCACTGCGCTCTTCCCCACATTTAAATGGAAACAGGGATTTACTCTAGGACATATATTTTGCATTAAAACAGTGTTTTAAGAGTTGGAGTAAGGATTCACCTGGCTCCTCATCTATCTGCAGCTAATGAATCTCCACCAAGCAGCAGCCCTGGAGTGCTCAGGCCAGAGCCAGAGCGTGGCACAGGCAGAGGAGCAGCGTGAAGCCTGGGGAGAAGGCAGGCAGGTGCACAAAGAGAATGGGGAATGATCCACAGCACCACAGCCTGACAGCCTGTGCTGGCACCAGCCAGTGTCAGGTGACATTTTGTGCCCAGGAAAAGGACCTGACTTCATCCAGACCTTGCTAAGTTCCCTGGGATTTTGAAGGGTTTGATGATTATAATAACTCCTTGGGGTTTTTGCAGCTTTTTTTTTTGTTTGTTTGTTTTGTTTTTTTGCATCAGCTGCTTTTTATGCATCCCTGACTGTAGGAGTTAGAAGGATTCAAAGACTTTCAAACCTTCTGGCAGCTCTGGGGCCCACAGCAAGCAGGGAGGAGAGGGAAGAGCTCCCCTGGCCTCTGAAGTCTGCTTCTCCTCAGGGAGCAGTGGGAAGTTATTTCTGCAATATTGCAGCTGGCTCAACTGAGGAGGAGATGACACGAGATGAATGAAACAATCGTGCTCTGTGGGCTGAGCAGGGAGCAGGGCAGGATATTGCCCTGGCAATGCTCCTGGCAGCAAGCTGAGCAAGGCAGGGAAGCTACAGGCACAATCCTTCTGCCCCCACTAGAAAAAACTTCTTCTGTCTGCACCTTTCCTCTGCCTTGCCCGCTCCTGTGCAAGGGAGGGTCATTTCCAGGTGCAGAGACAAGTTACTCTGATCAGAGGCACTGAACCCAGCTTGATTTGTTCAGTGTGAAGAGTCCAGGGCCTGGCTTTTATGTACCCAAGCAAGCCCCTCCACAGGTCTCCCTGCCCCATTCTTTTGGAAGTGTTACCTGCTAAAGATGAGCATTTTTGTAAGTGTGGCAGGTGACACCAATAAATCACTGGGTCCCCCTGCTGCCAGGGAGGCCCTGATGGGCCACCTCCTTTGTGGCCCTCTCAGCCCCCTTCTGCCCCATTTTCCTTTTCCACAGCAGGGTTTTGCTTTGGGGAGTGCTGGGGTCCCTGGAGGGTTCAGCCACATCTGCAGACACCAGTTTCTGCAAACAACCCCTGTGCAGGTTTCTTTCCCCCTGCTTATCCCAGTAAATATGTTTCAGTTAATCCAATTTGCTCTTGCATTGAGTCACAGAGAGCACAGTGGCTGCCGACCAAATATTCAAAAAAGGCAGCTCCAGGCCCTTGCTGGTGCTTTGGGAGAGGAGGCTCCACGGGGGCATCACCCACAGAGGGCAAACAGCTCCCTTGGCCCTGAGACACAGCTGGGGAGCAGCAGTGACCAGCAGCCAGTAACACAGGGGCAAAGGACTAAATCACATTTGTTCAGCCTCCTCCACCGTGTTTCTCTGCATTATTTAAGAGAAAACATGTCCTGTTCTACTCTTTATTCTTTCCCTTTTGCACTCCATCCCTGCTGTGGGCGAGTGAATTAAATCAAACGCGCCAAGCCCAGGTTTCATGAGGCTCTCTGATCACACTCTGGGTCTAGTGTGGGTCTAGAAATGCATCCCAGTTCCTGCAGCAGGCAGGGCCAGCTCTGGGATCTGCCCGAGCCAAGTAAAGGTGGGGAGCTGCTCCTCCTGCTTGGCAGGGAGGGCAGTCTGACCCCCCGAGGGCACCCACCAGGGCAGGGGGCTGGAGCAGGCGCCAGCATCCCTATGGATAACCCACCCTGCAGGGCAAAATTGATTTTTTGGAATTAATCTATTTACAGAGTTGGAGTTGAGCTAGCTTTAGGTGCTGTTTAAGCTGCTTTCCCTGTGCCTCACGTTCAGCATTTGCATGGTGGGATTAAATCAGATGGGGGAGCAGAGGCAGAGGTGCAAGCCCCTCTGGATGCCTGCAATCTGCACTCCCAGAGCAGGGTCTGAACCTCCTGAGAGCCTCCAACCTGCGTGCCTAAAGCATCCCCCATCGGGGCAGCAGCAAAGGAGCCCCAAAAGCTTTAGGGTGCAGCACTGGAGGGCCAGACCCCACCAGCCTGAGGGGCTGCAGCCCAGCAGGACCCCCACACCCTCCAGCAGACATCCTCCATGCTTGGAAAAAAGCTTCACAAGGAGGATTTCTCCTCACTGTCATTAACCTGACATAATGTCTTTCCTGCTGGCAGCTTTCAGGCTCAGCAGGTTTGTTATAAAATTCATTATCAGATATTGCAATCACAGTCACCTTTATTGGGCTCTGCATTTACAATAATTAGGCCAATAAACACTGATTTATAAAAATGACAAACAGGAACTCCCAGTAAGCAAGAAAAATGTGCTTTCTTTAGCAAGCAGTTTCTCACAGGATGAAAAAAATTGTAGAAAGGTAGGAACCAATCATTGTAGGTGACAGCAAAGTAAAGCAGATTCTCCTGGGAATTTCCACATCCCAGCCAAGACATCACCAGGGTCCCTTCCCAAGGGCTGCAGAACCAGGGAGCAGGGGAGATGCTGGAGGTGCAACGGGAAGAGAGGATCACAGCAGGTGGCACAGGGAGGGAAAGAGCAAGGAGGAGGCAGCAGGAACCAGGAGAGAGAGTGGGAACAAAGCAACAGCAGAGAGAAAAATCCAACAGAAGGGAAGAACCTTGGCAGGGAGGGAGGGAAAAACAAAAGAACCTGCCAGGTATAGCAAGGGGAGAGCAGAGCAGTAGAAGAGAAAGAGCATGAGATGGAGCTTCAAGCCTCAATGTCAAGGAAAAAATGAGAGAGGGAGGTGTTATCAGAGAGAGGGCACTGCAGATGCTCTCTGCATTGGCAGCCTGCTCCAAAGGCACAGGGGCTGTCTCCGTGGGCTTTCTGAGGCACAGCCAGGCTGGGACAGCCAGCTGCCCCCAGAGCAGACCCTCGGGCAGACACAGCACACACACAGCAGAAGGGGCTGTGAGTGTGACCCCGAAGGCAAAGGCTCACTGAGCCAGGGACAGGGCAGAGCTGCAGCCAGCCTGGCTGCAGGGCAAGGAGCTCATGGGACACAGAATGGGGCCCAGCACCTTAGGGGGGCAAGGCAGCCCTCCTACAGACCCCAGCAGGGGTGCTAGGAGACCCTCACCCAGGGCCAGCGCCCCGGGGCTCTGGCACCTCCCCAGAGGGCGGCAGCTGAGTCGCCCAGGTTCCAACAGCCCCCCAGTCCCAGCAGGACACCAGCTCCTGGAACAGCCCTCAGCGTGTCCCTGTCCCACAGCCACGAGCACTGGGAGCCTCTGGCCTGACAGCAGTCCCCTGCAGCAGCCCCTGGGGCTGGGCAGGGACAGCCCCTGGCCCCACAGCCAGCCTGCCCCAGCACTGTGTGCCAGGGCACAGCAGCACCAATATGTTCATCGTGTCCCCTCTGCAGCCCATCTGCCACCACACATGGCCGGGGCAGAGAGAAAGCAGAGCAGGAGGAGGAGGAGGAGATCAGCTCCTGCCATCACTGCCCCGTGGGCACACAGCCCAGCCTGGGGCAGGTGCCCCACAGCAGCAGGGCTGGCGAGTGCCCACCTCACCGCCCTGCCCCACAGCTCCCTCCTCCCCTGCGTGCACCAGAACCTCCTCCCACCTCTCTCCCCTACCTTTTCTGTCTGTTTTCTTGGGCTGATGCTCAGCTCCCAGCACACGTTGCTACTGGGGGCCCTGCAGCCCCACTCTGCCAGCCAAGGGCACACCCCAAAGCCCCCCACAGCTGCCCCATCCCCTATATACCCTCCCAGGCAGCTGAGCAGCGTTGGCTCCAACCACCTTTGCTCATGAGGAACACCTGATGCCCCAGGAAGACGCGTGCCTGTCAGCACTGCCCCCCCATCTGGGCACCCCCAGGGCCCCCCAGCTGCCAGGGAACATCCAGAGGGGAGCCAGCATCAGCTGATGGACCCCAAAACTCATGGGGCTATGGAGCCTTCCAGCATTTTGTTCTGTTTGAGGCAGACGTGGGCAATCATGCTGACTTTGTTTCATTTTATTTATTTTATTGATTTTTAAAATAGCTGCTTTTTTCCAAAAGCGCCCTGGGGCTGTGAACAGCTTGATGTGCATGTGAGAGCTGGGAAAGAGGCAGAGCAGAGCTGGAGGTGCAGAAAACAGGTGAGGCTGCATGGAGACTCCACAGAGAAGAACCAGGCAAAGCCCATCTCCTGAGCCTCAGAATCTCACCAGGAACCTCGGTGCACCCAGGAGACCTGGGGAATTCACCCTCCCAGCACTGGACTGCAGCTGCCTGTGGTCTCAAAGGACCAGGGAAAATGTTGTTTGCATCATCACTGGGCCGTTAATGGTAAAAGCCATCAATGGGAGATTTAATGACAATCAAAGAAAAATTAACCGTGTTGAAATTCTCCAGTTTAATGGATCCTTTCTTGATTAGTAGCATGTGGGAGTAATCTCAACTCTTTCTTTACTTGCTTTAGAGTAAACAACATTAATGCATGTATCAGGTGACAGTATAATAAGGCAGGAGACATCGTGGTGCTGCACTGATTCAGTAGGAAATGGTCAATATGTTAACATTAAACCCTTTAGGTTTGCTAAGCAGTGATAAAATTCTGGTTATTCTCCTCACACCATCCCAGAGCTGTGCAGTCCCTTTTACCAAAGCTTTTCTTCTCCCTGTGGGTTTCCCCCTGCCAAGTTCTCCGTTGAGGTAAGAGACTGACCTGGCAGTTCCTCAGAGGGACTCTGGTGCCTCTCCACGTGCGGGCAAGTTTATCGCTGGTACCCAGAGCATCCCTGCATCCTGCACAGCACCCCCACACCTGCAGCCCCACACCTGCACCTCTGCAGGTGACCAGGCTGGCCTCACCTTCCTCCTTCCCCTCAGACACAGTCATCACCAAACTGCCTGCTGCTAATGAAGCAGCCTGGCAATTAACTGCAGCCAGCAGAGCGCTGGCATCGCTCCGAGCATCCGTGAGCAGGGAACCCAGGCACAGTCCTGTGGTTGTGAGGGGCAGATCCCTGCAGGGCATGGGGACACACCAACCCATCACCCCCAGATCTTCCTCTTCTTGCTCTCCTTTCCTGCACATCCCAGAGGAGCTGCAGACTATTCCTCAACAGCCCTCAAACTATTTTTAATAAAAGGCTTTTCGGTGTGGCACCAACACGCACGGAGCTTTCAATTACATTTTAGCTGTCCCAGTAGGAAGCAGCTCTTTATTGGGAAAAGTGACTGACGCTAGTGCGGGATTATGGGTTTGCTCTTTGCATTACAGGTATTCAAAGCCCGCTGAAAATAAAAACTGCTCAGCACACATTGCATAGCTGAGCTAAGCCTCGTGCATGGGGAAGCATTTCGGGAGAAGTTAAGTGTTTGAAGTAAAACTGCAGTCATCTGGTAGAACAGAGACATGAAATTGTTATTTATCAAGATGAAACTGGCATTTGGATAAAATTCTCCGGCGCTGTTAATAACTTCTGTTGACGAGGGAGCTGCGAGAGCAGCGCGAGGCAGCTGTCCCCGGAGCTCGCAGGAGTGGGATTTTTCATGGGCTGTGAGCAAGGCAAGCGTGTGCCTGCTGTAATAACTTTCTGGGCGCCTCCGTCACAACGGCCACCACGAATTTATCTTTTTCTGCTCTCTCCCAAAGCTTTGTCAGTTTTGAGTAATTTGCTGTGAGCAGCAGCTGCTGGAGTGCCACATGGCCACGTGCGCCTCCGACATGAACTCCAGCTCCCTGAGCAGTTTTATCATAATGATTAAGTTTCTTAACTTGAATCAAGGATGTCTCTGGAGTTCCCTACAACGATGTGAACTTAAGATAAACAATGAATGATGAATAGGCCAATTACTGAAGCCTCCCTTACTGAAACCTTTGGCTGAGGCTGGCTGATAAGAGGAGGCACACGTCCTCTCATCTGGCAAATGTTACTGAAAATTGGACAGTTTGTAGTGAAGACAGTCCTGGGTAATCAGGCGCTGGCTAATGAGCACCTTTCTTTTATGTGTGGTTTTTCCCTTTCTGTGTTTGCTGTCCATAATGCTGGAAGTGGAGAGGGAGCCGTCAGCCTGAGCCACATGCTGCAAATGCTGCACCACGGTACAAATCCCTGCCCTCAGCCCCCAAATGCATCCCAGCACAAGGCACAAAAGCAGCAGCAGACAGTCGAGGGCTGTCTGGTGGTCCTGCACACCTTCTGGGCTAAGGAAGCCTTTCCTGAGAGACCCACCCAAATGAGGGAAAAAGCCATTGCCAAAGCCTGCCAGGAGTCTGGTAACACCTCGTGGGTGTAGCTGCAAAGGGATACAGACAGCACAGCTGAGGATGGAGGCAAAAGCACCTTGGAGCCGGGCTGCAGCACTTCAGCCATGCAGCCGGCCCGTGTTCAGGACGTGCTTGGGGCTGAAGCACCAAAAAGAGCAAAGCAAGAGGCATTTTCCCTGCTGAGAGATGTCCCAGTTGCAGACAAGGGCTGCATGGAGGTGGGCACAGTGGGTCCCTGGGGGGCTGTGGCTCTCTGTTTCTTCTCTGGCCCCATGCAGGAGCAGGTGTCACCGCTGCCAGCAGTGAGAGCTGCCTGGCACCACGTGCCACAGTAAATGATATGATTTACTTACTACCTATGGAATTGCCCAATTAATTCACTATCCACATTAATATTATGGCTCATTTTTAACTTTACTGTCTCCATCGTTCCAATTTAGTGCTGCTCAGAGATGCTGCCACTGACCTTAATGGGCTTTTCATTATAACAAAGAGCACGATATTAATCACGAGGGGCTTTCAGCTGGAGGCTGCTGCCCAAACCCCACTGCTTTGAGGAGCTGCTTTTTAGTGGTTTGGGGACCTATTTTATTTCTGCCAGGCTGCTCACCCCCGCTCACAGCGTGTACAATCCTTTGTGCTGTCCAGGAGGAATTTCTTGGTGTAACATTTCCAGGCACAGAGATTTTATGCGGCAGTCAAGCTACGCTGAAGATATGATAGATTTTTCTGGGCAAATTGGAACACAGAGTAGAAAACTGAAAGGATGCACCAGTCATAGCCAATGAGCCTCTTATTGTCCTGAATAAAAATCAAATGCCTTTTAATCATTTCAAATGTTCTTCTGGGTATCAATTAGTCACACATTAATATCAGTATTGCTTCTCTTCCTCAGTTCACATCAGATTAAATTCTCCCCTGTCATATACACTCGCTCTCATTAGCTTCATGGAAAATTAGTAATTGTTCCCTCTCCATTGGCATTGATGGGAGATTTTCATCAGAACTGCTTTCTATACAGAGAACCTACTTGTCGTCTTAAGGACACTAGGAGGTTTTCCCCCAAAATTATTGTCTTTTCATAAAAATAGGTTGGTTTTTTTCCCCTCCGAAACCCTGAAGTCTGAGCTAGAGCATTAAGGAATGGGGGTAAAAAACCCAACATTTTCATGAGTGTCATCCTGCAGTTTCTGCCCCTCTCTGCATCCCAACCATCTGTCTCCTTGTCAGGATCCAGTGGCTGGAGCACAGCCACAGGTGCAGAGGGGGGACACCAGGGGTTGCACAGGGGTTTGCTGCTCTCAAACCCCCAGTGCACGGCTGGCTATTCATAAAGCTCTCTGTGCAGAGCAGCAGTATGGAGGGCTCTGACCCTGCTCCCTGCCCTCCGTGGGGCCAGCCCCCTCTGTGCTGAGCTGGCCCTGGGGCTGGGTGTGCAGCTGTGCCCGTGGGTGTGCAGGCAGTGCCCACCCCTGCTGCCCCCCAGCCCAGCTCTGCAGGATCAGCAGGGCTCCAGCCCAGCCACAGCATCCCCCACGCCCCCAGCACCCACCCTGGCTCTCCATCCCCAGCACTGCCAGTGCTGCAAGGGTCCTGTGATATTTATTGAGTTTTATTAACTCCCAGCCCTGGGAGCTTCTCACCTCTTGCAGCTAATTCAGCCACCCGACTCCTGATGGAGTTACAGTGATTGCCATTAAAAAGCTTGACATTTACCTTACAACAGTAATAAAATAATAATGCCTAATTTGGTTTATGAGTGGTATTTGCAGTGTTTCCTGTGCCTTGAGTGGGGGATATGGTGAAGATCTGCTGATCAATTATGTCTGCTTAGCAGCACTGCTGTAATTCTTTCCTGTAATCAGAACCATCTTTCAGTAGAGCTGCTCCAAAGTTTCCCTCTGAAACTCTAATTTTGACAAGAAAAGAAAATGTTTTCAAATACTTGAGTTTCCAGTGAATAACAAAAGCTTCCCGAGATGGAACTTTCTGGTGGGAAGTGGAGACAGACAAACCTGGTGTCTGCACAGATTTGCTGCATTTAGATTTCCAAAACCCCTCAGATGTTTTCAAAGGCTGTCTGCAATTGCTCTCCATTAAAAAGGGTTTTTCTCCTCCAAATAACCTTGTCAGTATGATTCCTTTCTCTTATAGCCATCTCAAATATTAACCCCCCCAGTGTGTTTTACACCCCTGCACTGCTGAGGGGCTGTGGGGTGAGGAGCTCCTGCTGCTCTGGGGCCAGGGAGCCCAAACCTCTTTGCAGGGAGCAGATACACGCCAGGGCTCACCCCCCAGCACACACATGTGCACAGTGCTCTCCCCAGGCTATTCAGAATCTCTACTCCTGTCCCTCCAGGTTTTACCCCTGGTTGCAGGCAGCAACATCCCAGTGCTCACAAAGCCAGTGCCAGACCTGCTAAAAGCAATTTCTTTCTCCATTTCTCATCCTGAGCAAAATTCGATGTGGATTTTCTTTTTTCAGTGCAATTTTAATTAGTGCATGATGCACTTTGGGTTTTTATTAGAGTAAACAGCTTGGAAAAAAGTCCATGCCAGCTCTTCTACACCAGGGAGCCTCATCCTGTTCAGACCAGAAACCTCACGCTGGATTTCTGAAAGCCTTTCTTAAGATGGGTTCATTTCCATGAAGAAAAGCTACGATTTCAACAAATGGAAATTTTTGAACGTAGGAAAAAGAAAAAAAAATTAGTCAGGAAATTCCTGGCTAGGCCGATTTTGGGGTAGGGCTGTGAACAAGAGGGAGAGCTGAGGCCTCACCCCACACACGGGCTGCACATGTGGGCACAGGGCATGGCCAGGTACATCCTGCACAGGTGGGCACAGGGCATGGCCAGGCACAGCCTGCACAGGTGGGCACACTGCATGGCCAGGCACACCCTGCACAGGTGGGCACAGTGCATGGCCAGGTACATCCTGCTCCTGTGGGCACACTGCATGGCCAGGCACACCCTGCACAGGTGGGCACACTGCATGGCCATGCACACCCTGCACAGGTGGGCACACTGCATGGCCATGCACACCCTGCACAGGTGGGCACACTGCATGGCCATGCACACCCTGCACAGGTGGGCACAGGGCATGGCCAGGCACACCCTGCTCACCTGGCTGCATGCATTACACACACATCTGTGTGCACACACTGTCCCCTGCCATGTCTGTAACCCCTGCCATGCCCATGTCCCCTGCCATCCCGTGTCCCCCTGCCATGCCCATGTCCCCTGCCATCCCGTGTCCCCCTGCCATCCCATGTCCCCCTGCCATCCCGTGTCCACCTGCCATCCCGTGTCCCCTGCCATACCGTATCCCCCTGCTATCCCATGTCCCCTGCCATGCCCATGTCCCCCTGCCATCCCGTGTCCCCCTGCCATCCCATGTCCCCTGCCATCCCGTGTCCCCCTGCTATCCCATGTCCCCTGCCATGCCCATGTCCCCCTGCCATCCCGTGTCCACCTGCCATCCCATGTCCCCCTGCCATGCCCATGTCCTCTGCCATGCAGGGACCCCACTGGCAGCTCCCAGGCTGTTCCCACACACTCAAGGACAGTGCAGCAGTGTCCCTGTCCCCAAGCTCATGGGACACGGGCAGTCTGGGCACGTCCAGCCATTGGCACATGGGCCAAGCTGGGGCAGAAGCAGAGATCAGAGAGAAGCGTGGCCCTGGCCGTGTGACAGCCACCATGCCGTGGGGCCAGCAGCGCTGGGGACAGCTGGCTGTCCCTCCGTGGGGGCGGCCGTGGCCCTGCCTTCGCACCGCGTGTGCAGCCAGAGGCTCCCTGACTCCACCTCGGAGCGGGCTGGCTGCTCGCACACGGAGGAGACCATGGGAGGGACGGCGGGGCGCAGCCCGGAGCACTGCCGCTTTCTGGACGTGAGTTGGCGGCTCGCCGTGCCACCCCGCATCCCCGCGGGGCCAGCAGCGTCCGATGTGCGCTGTCCTCCTCCCGCCGGGAGCCTCGGCCAGCCTGGCGATATATCGCTGCTTTCTCCTTAAACAGGCAGAAGCAGCCAAGCCGCGGGAGAAGAGCTGCCCCAGGTACCAGCTCTGCGGACTGCTCTTCAGCCTGCTGCTCCTTTCCTTTATTCTGATATTTTTTGGTGTCAGATACCTCTGGAACCCAGCACCCAGAAAAGTAAGTAAAAACTCTTTGATCTGGCATTTCAGAGTGTTGCTTCCCCAGACAGAGCTGTCTCCCTCCCCTTGACTCGCTGAAACTTTTAACGACTCTCCAAAACCCAGGCAACTTCACCAAATGCATTTTCTCAGACCACAGGTATTCATGGGACTTTTAAAAATCTTTGTATTATTCATAACTAGCTTTTACTTTATGCAGGCTGGTTTTTTTCCCCCGTCACCGTGCTCTTTCCCCAGCTGACAATTACAGGGGATGGGAGCTACGCCATGAAGAGTTAAAGTTTCTCTTATTTCACCGGCAGCAAATTTTATGACAAGTAAGAAAATATTTTCCATTTCATTTCAATTATCTTGCCAGAAACCGGTGGAAAAGTCATTATGCCACCGCATAAAGAGGAGAGAAAGCCAGGACGCAGTGGTGATTGATTGTCATGGATTATATTTCTTACTTTAATGTGTCTGCAATGTGAGGGACGGTGAGACGGATTAGCTTCTGGAGGAGCCTCTGCTAACTGGATTGGGCTCCTTTACTCCCAGCTGCAGCCCAGCGCTGCTGTGAGTGCCGTGTCCCCAGCCGTCTCTGCCCGCTGCTGCCCAGCATCCTGAGAGTGCTGCCAAAACCCTTTTTATCCACACCCCAAGGGAATCATTTAACCTTGAAACCCACAGCCTGCCTGCTGCCCCTCATCCTCCCTTCCTTTGAATTTCCATGCTCATCCAGGAGGCCCCACTTTGCATCCCATCACCAGTGGGGTTTGCTGGCTCTCAAGAGCATCTCCAAAATTCCTGTGCACAGCCAAGGCAGCCTCTTTCCCACGCTGGCATCTCCAGTCTGCTCCCTGCACTATCCTGGAGCCTCTCCAGCCTGGCCAGGCCGCCCTCCTGCTGGGCAGAGGAAGCACCCTGCTTGCTGGAAACTTTATCTTCTTATCAGCAAATAGAAATAAATACCCCCTGAAATAAAAGGAAAAACAATAAAAGCCATATGTTCCTCCAGAATCCTGCCAAGACGATTATAAAGTTTCTACTGTTCCTAGAAAAACAGGGGTCGTGCCAGCCATGAGGGGAAGAGGCTGTTAACCCCTGGAGGGGTGGTTTTCTCCAGGCAGGCAGTGCAGAGACAATGCCACAGCCTCAGAAAGGACATCCAGAGCCCTTGGTGTCCTTACTGGTGGAGGATGGAGTCCATGTAGCACTCCCCAACACCTGATGGGCAGGGAAGCAGGGTGTGAGGTGACGAGACAGCAGAGCTGTTCCTGCAGCAGAGATGCCCACAGACACTCCCAGAGCCCAGCACTGCCCTGTGCCTGTGGCCATGGGGCTTCTCCAGCTGGCCCGGGAGTCCTCAGGACAAACAGGCTGGAGGGGGCTGGAAGTTGGCAATGCTCAAAAATATCAGCCAAGGGGAAAGAAACTCTTTAAAGAACATGAAACCCTTCAAGCTTCCTTCATGTAACTGGAGGGTGGAAAAAAACTTGAAAGAAGAGTTGTTCCTCTGAGGAGTGGCCTTGGATACAGCTCTGCCCTCTGCACAGCAGCCTCCTCACCAGCCAGCACAGCTGATGATTCAGCTAACGAGGGGTTCATCACAGCCTTGCAGAGGGACATATTTCAACCATTCACCAGCAAGTGTCATTTCTAGCCCCATAAAACATCTCATAGCTCTCTGAGTAGCACAGAGCTGGCAAAGCCCAAGTGGGTTAGCTGGCTGCTGTGCTGGCCAAAGTCATTCTCTGTAAATGGAGAGGCACTTGAAGGTAAGGTGCCACCCGGGACCTGCCCTCCTTGAAATGATTTATGGCACTGTGTGCATTTTGTCAGTCAAAACCAGCGGCCTTCCACCCATTTTAGGCTTCAGACTGTTTTTTCATATCATAAAGTCCATGGAGAGCTGTATATCTACAAAATCTTCCTGCAGACCATCAGGAGATGTCCATGGCTGCCAAGGCACACATCACTCCTCTAACCTTTGAGCAGGGGTGAATGTTCCCATCAGTTCCTGCCTGCACAGGCAGTTCTGCACCCAGGTGGGTGCCAAACAGGAGATACCAATGCTGGGAGCACTGCTCAGAGGCTTTGAACCCCCGAGGGGAGGGATGTGCAGGAACCAGGGACTGTGAGCGGGGCTTTGGACTGGCACTAAGGGCAGAGCTCCTGTCCTTCACCAGTGGGGCCAGCATGCTCCTGCCCTGGTTCATGGCCATGCCATGGGATCAACAGGGCTCTCCCATCGCTGTGTCTCCATCTCTGCTCCCTGCCCCGCGAGCTCGAGGGGATTTGCACAAACCCTTTTACTTCCACGCAGCCCCGTTCCATCTGGGAAATGAGGCTCCCCAGGGCCCGGCAGCTCTCGCCGCGCCAGCAGGATCGTTTTTGTGCTTCAAAGAGCATCTGCCACTACTCCTCCTGCAAGGGTCAGGCATCGGCAGGGACCGAGGGCTGCCGGAGTGCAGCGAGCACCTGCGAGCGGGAGAGCGCTGCCGCTGCCGGCGCCGCTCCCCGGGGATGGCGCCGCCGGGAAGCCGGCTGCCAGCGCCCCGGAGCTCTGCAGCAGCCCTCGAGGAGGTCTTTGATCCGCAGGCAATCCTTGATCTCCTCCAGGCAGAGAGAGGCTCTTACCTCTGCCTTTCAGGAGAAATAAAAGGCACAGAGATGGAGCGAGTGAGCTGGGGAGAACGCGGTGGAGCAGGTGAGCCGGGGACACCGTGATGGAGCAAACCAGCCAGGGATGCAGTGTGCAACAAGCAAGCCAGGGAGAAGGGAGAATAAAGTACCTGTGGATTTGGGAATTCAGTCCAGCCTGGGCTGTAACCAGGCTCATGCTACAGAAAGCACCAGCAAAGGCTGAGCTGGGGCAAAGCTCCTGCTGCAGGTGTGTGAGGAGAATCTTCTCCCAGGTTTGACACACGTTCCAGGCTTGACACATTAGCCCTCACCCTGGCTGCAGCCTGCCCTTTCACCCGGCCCAGGCTCCCCTCGTGCTGTCCTGGTGATTGCTCGGGCTCACAGCCGGGTTGTGAGGGAGCAGCCAGAGCCATGGCAGGGTCCCCAGCAGTGGTGGTCACACACCCAGCACAGCCTGTCCACCGCTGGACAGCCTGTGAAGCCAGAGGGTGCTGAGCTGACCCCTGTGTGACTTTGGCCTCCCAGGTTTATGACATGGAGCACACATTCTTCAGCAATGGTGAGAGGAAGAAGATTGTGATGGAGATTGACCCACTGGCCAGGACAGAGACCTTCAGCAGTGGGAATGGCAGTGAGGAGATCCTGGAGATCCATGACTTCAAAAACGTGAGTGTGGCAGCTTGTCCCTGAGACCCTGCAGTCCTGCAGCAGGCCTGATGGGTCCTGCAGGACACTGTGAAGCCCCTGGAGCAAGTCCCTGGACTATTTATTTATTCCTGCATCAGGGACAGCAAGACCCAGATGCGCTGGGGGTGCTCTGAGGAAAGGAGATGTGCCATCTACATGAGCTTCCACCTGTATTTAATAGTGGCGTGGTTCAGTTCCAGTGAAATACATCTTGGAAGCCAGAGCTAGTTATTGGATTTACCCTTGCAAAGGAAGGCAATGATCATCAGTCTATCTGAGCCCAGTGCATTTGTCTGTCTGGAGAGCATTAAAACCTCATGACACTGAAGAAGGCTCTCTATGAAACCTAATCAAAATTTGTAGGGAAATACCCTGTGCAGTGACATATGGCAAAATTTTGAGCTAATAACCTAGCAGGAACTGGGGGCTGAATGTTCATATAACCATAACGGTCAGATGCTATTCTGCATATTTTTATTTATTATAATGAGAGCTCATGATAGTTATCAGGAGAAGAGGAGCAGAGTAAAATTTTATGACTACCTGCCTTAAAATATTTGTAAAAAGCCCAGTTCTCCCAAACCATAAAATGCAATATCCCTTATGAGAACCTGTTAGTACATCTTAGCACCGCTGCTGAACGGAACTGGCACAAAAATAGCAACAGGAAAAATATGACTAAACCTTCCTCCTCCAGCTGTACCCTGCCTCCAATGGGCTATTCATCCTACTCTTTGCCCTGACTGCTTTTCGAGTGTTTGCTTTGATCCTGTAGGGAATAACCGGCATCTTCTTTGTGGGACTTCAAAAATGTTTCATCAAAACTCAGACTAAAGTCCTGCCTGAGACAACAGAGGCCAAGATCCCTGAGCTTGAGGTAGGTGAACAGAGCAGGGTTCCCCCCTGCCCTGTGAAATCCACTCCTCTCCCTGGCATAGGGGCTGCCCTTCCTGCCGCCTTCCCATCTGCTCCAGCCTTCCCAGAGATGTGCAATAAAGAAATAATGAGTTGTGATCGCTTCATAAACTGATCTTATTTCAGAGGATTGCTTATGAAAACAAGTGAAAAGAGACGGGATTAGAAAGCAACAGACAAAAGCCTCTCAGCACAATACCAGAGATCAAGAACAATAATCCTGTTGTAGTCAAAAGGTCGTAAGGCAGCTCAGGATTAGCAGGCACCAAAAAGTCAATCAAATTGTTTTCTCCAAGATTTGAACCTCATGTTTTCAAACAGAATGAGGCAGAAATAAGGGATTTAAAAGAGCAGCCACGTTTAAGAAATGCAAATTGAGAAAACTCTTGGCATGCAGACCTGAGAGGTGGGAAGCACGAGGCTGGGGCCACTTCCTTGTTCTGCATGGACCCCTGTCCCACTGACGTGCCTGATTGCTTCCTGCTCACATTGAACTGCCCTGCATCCTGCTGCAAGTAGCCTTGCATGCTGCATGGAAAAAAGTGTGGGCTCCATGATTGAACCCCTCCCTGACAGCGTGACCTGCAGTGACAGCTCAGTCCTGTGGTCCCCATCCCCAGGCCCTGGTGGTGGCACAGCCTTCCTGCCTCCCCATTTGCAAGAGGATGGGTGTTGGCAGATTGAATCCCCCCTGGGGAAGCTGCTGCAGATAAAACGCCAGCAGGACACGTGTTTGAAATGAAGCGTGGGCAGAAACATTTCCCTGAATCATGACCCAAATTCCCAGACACCGATTCTTTGATTATGCCCTAAGAAGCTAATAGATCTTTCCAGCTACCGTCGTAAAAGGGATATAACTTCCCAGGCTTTAGCAGAACATTGCCCCGGGTAGAGAGCTGAGATGTAAAACCCAGTGAGATAAATGTAGATTTAAGCTCCAGTCATGTCTTCTCGGAGCCTGCACCCTGCCAGGTCCTGCAGGCAGCACCTCCCCGACCCTGCAGCTTCTACCAGAGACTCCAAAAATGACCCAGACTGGGTCGGGTTGTGTTGGCTTCTTCCTATGACTTCCCAAAGCCGTAAGGAAAAACTCTATAAAAGAGATATACAGCTCTAGATGCCTTCTGGAGAGAAAAACACTTTTTGCCAGCTTGCTCTGTGGGCTACCACCACCAACACAGACAACGTTGCCTTGGCAGAGAGCTCAGCACAGACCCATCCCATAATCTTTATATATCTCCCTCCCTAAGTGCCTGCCAAAACACACCATGGACTAATGCAACGGCAGAGACATGTGGTATAAATTACAGAACACAGCCGTGCAAAGAATTTCTGTGAGGAGTAAATTAAAGTGTTCGATCAAAAAATCAGTAGCAGAAGAAGAGAGGAATTAAATCCTAGGAGCAAAGTGGAGCAGAGGTGGTTTAATCTTGTGTTTTAAACAAGTAGAGCGGTTCCAGAAGGCTCTTCCAGATAGTGGGGACTGTGCAGGCAAAGGGTCTCGGGTGATGAGCTAAGAGAGAGGAGGGCAGGGTGGTGAGGGCCGTCGGGGTATTGCATGTGCATCCCGTGAGCACCACGAGCCAGGGCAGGTGAAGTCCCGCTGCTCTCTTGGAGGGCCAAGGTGCCTCTGAGCCAAGGGGAGGAGAAGCAGCCAGTGCTGGGAACAGGGTGTCTCACCATGCCAGGGTAATGTCTTGCCCTTTTTCCAGGGACAAGAAATCACCACCACCTACTTTGAGCAGTCTGTGGTCTGGGTGCCTGGGGAAAAGCCCATTCAGAACAAGGAATTCCTGAAGAGCTCCAAAATTTTTGACATCTGCAAAAATGTGACCGTCTTCTGGATCCACCCCACGCCAATAGCAGGTACAAGGAGCCATGTCCTCCTCAGGGGGCTCATGAGCCCTCTCACTGGGAACAGCCCTGCCACACACCTGTGGACCCCTGCCGTGTCCCCCTCTGTGCTGTGCTGAACCCACTTTCACAGCCTCGTTGTACATCTCAGACTTGAACACCGTGTTGCCCGTGACCACAGGAGATCATGGCCAATGTAATAGCAGGGGCTGAAGATTCTCTCTACAAAGCACTTGTTTCTGCCAGCTCCCCACCGCCCTGCACTTTGCAGAGTGGCCACCCTCCTCATAACAAGGGAGAAAAAAAAATAATCCCTTGTACCTGCAAAGAAAGCAGCGCTGCTGGAAACTGGGGCGCCTAAATTCTCGTCACCACATGAACATCAGAGTGTGAGCAGACATCTGCATCTAAATCACACGGCGGGGTTGCCACCTCCAGCTGCTCACTACACAGCCCTCGCAGAGGTTGTGGCCTCTGAGATGTGCTGGTGTAATTACCTGCTCTCTCTAACCCACTTCCAGCTGAATGAGCCAGTTTAAAAATCCCTGCTGAGCAAACTCCCTCTGCTCTGCAGCCTCAGAGGCACATGGCATCTTCACAGGTACTGGCCAGCTCACCTGTGGTCTGGAGGGTGGGCGGGCACCTGAGCTCCCCAGTGCAGAGGGAGGCTGGTGTCCCCGGCTGGTGTCCCCGACTGCTGTCCCCTTTCTGCTTCCTTGTCCCTGCTGTCAGACCAACCTGCAGCAGTGTCCTGGGTCAGTGAGTGAGTCCAGCTGGGTCACCAAGGTGCATCCGAAGCCTTTGCCAGGACAGCAGTGTCCCAAGGCTGTCTGGCACCTTCCCTAGCAAAGGAAATTATTGCTGCTGTGGCTCTTTCCTAAGCTAAGAGAGCTGAAGCTGGGCATGAGACACCCCAGATCATGTTGCTTTGATGGGGCTCTACAAATCCACCCCCAACCACAGAGCCCACCAGGAGGATGTGCTTCTGCACACCCACAGCCCCATGCAGGAGAAGCCAACATGGGCATGGGGATGGAACGAGCCATTATGTCCCTCAGCCCTGCCCCAGGCTGGGTGAGAGCAGGAGGCAGTGGAGCACTGGTTTGCAGTGGGCATTTCGTGTACCTCAGCACCAAATTCTGGTAGACATTAATTCTTGCTGCTGCATTTATCCCCGCGTTCCGTGGATATTTACAGCAATATTTGGACTCTCCCTGCAGCTCCTGAGCTAGCCAACCTTGAAGGGGCAGAAGAAGAAGAGCCTGAGCTGCTGATGGACAGCCAGAGCTGGTTGGACGGGGGAAACGAACACGAGCCGGAGGAGGACACACGGGCGGGGCCCAAGCGTCGGGCACGGCAGCTCACTGAGGAGGACCTGCCTGTCAACGACTACGTGAGTGAGGGACCCCCACCCTGGGCTGCCCTGCCCACCGTGAGTGAGGGACCCCCACCCTGGGCTGCCCTGCCCACCGTGAGTGAGGGACCCCCACCCTGGGCTGCCCTGCCCGCCGTCCTGGGCTATCTTGGCCATGGTCAGGGGTGCCCCGGCTGGATGCCCTGCGCGTGCCCTTGGGGTGTCTCCATGGCCCCGGGGAGCTCTGCTCCTCCCCTGGAGTGCCCAGAGTGCCCTCCCAGGCTGTCCTGTCCGCTCCCGGGTGTCTCAGCCACACAGCCCCCTCTGACTCCGTCTCTTGCCGGCAGTCGGAGAACGGGCTGGAGTTCCACCCTCTGTGGGATGAGCGAGGCTACTGCTGTGCCCAGTGCCGCCGTGCCAACCGCTACTGCCGGCGGGTGTGCGAGCCGCTGCTGGGCTACTACCCCTACCCCTACTGCTACCAGGGCGGCCGGGTCATCTGCCGCATCATCATGCCCTGCAACTGGTGGATCGCGCGGATGCTGGGCAGGGTGTAGCCGGGCCGTGCCTGCTGCCAGCCTCCAGGAGCCTGCTGGCACACCGACAGCTCCGCGGGGCACTGCCCGGACCGTGCCGGTGATCCCTCACCCCTGCCCGGCCGGTGCCCGGTGATCCCGCACCCTGCCCGGCCGGTGCCGGTGATCCCGCACCCCTGCCCGGCCGGTATTGGTGATCCCTCACCCCTGCCCGGCTGGTGCCCGGTGATCCCGCACCCTGCCTGGCCGGTGCCGGTGATCCCGCACCCCTGCCCGGCCGGTGCCGGTGATCCCGCACCCCTGCCCGGCCGGTGCCGGTGATCCCGCATCCCTGCCCGGCCGGTGCCGGTGATCCCGCACCCCTGCCGGCCGCGGCACCACCCGGGATGCGATCCCGCCGCACCCTGCGCTGGCCCCGCGGGGCTGCGGGAGCCAGGCTGAGGGCAAGAGGCAGACAATAAACGTCCTGTATGAGCGATTGCAAAGAGAATGGAAAGTCGTTTCGTCTCAGTCTGATGCTTAATGGGTCTGCGAAGTGATCTCATTGCGTGGCTGCCTCATCAGGAGCATCCATAGCTCAGGTGCTGCCGGTTGCAGGGGGCCCCGGTGCTGCTGTTGGCTGCTCAGCATGGCCTGACCTTCTGTTCCAGCTGCTGACAGCTCAGGGGTGCCACCAGTCCCTCCAGACCTGTTGCAGCACAGGCACAGGGAGCTGGCACAAGGAGCTCCCTGAGGAACCGAGCAGCCAAAGTCACAGGGAGTCCACTCCTGTGGAGGACCCCAGGTGCCACCAGCTGTCCCCAGTCCTGTCACCAACAAATGGGCAAAGCCTGAGCTGCAGGAGGGAAGAAGTAAGTCCTGAGCACTGCAGCTGTCTTGAGCAGGGCAGTGCCTGCCACAGAGCTGAAGGCTTACAGCAAAACCCCGTGCACCCCTGGTCACATTTCTACCCATGACCTTGGGCTCATGCCAAAACCAGGTCCCAGATTTCATCCCAGGGAGCCAGCTGCTGCTGAGGAGCTGACATCCTGCAGGTGTCACAGGGCAAAACCCTCAGTGTCACCAGGGGAGCACACTGCCATGGCTGGAATGTACAGACAGAGCAGGGAACAGAGACGGGTGCCAGGTGTGGCATCCCCAGGGCTGCCAGACCCCCTCGCCTCCCCGCAGCTCCCATGGGGATGTGAGCATGTTCTAAGGGCAGTTCCCTTCCTCCCTGCACTGACAAAGTGGTTAAAACACTGGGAGCTCCCCACATGGCGCTCCAAGGGACACCAGCCAGCCTTGGAGACACCAAGCCTTTCTGACAAGTCCCCTGAGACATTTATCCAGCTGAGAGGGGCCGTGCAAACACAGCAGGGGGATGTGTGAAACCCACCCAGCCACAGCTGCTGCAAGCAACCAGAGCCCTGGGGCCAGCCAGCAACACTTCTGTCCCTGCTCAGGGTGTCCAGGCAGGTGACCAGGGTGCACCCAATGCCTTTGCCAGGACATCCAGAACATCTCTCCAATTCAAGTGAGTTGTCTGCATGAGTGCTATTTAAGCAGGGAAGATCCACACCCTCTGATGGCTGCAGTGCTTCTGCAGCCTGTGGGCATGAGCAGGCTTGCACAAGCCTCCACGACCCATGCTGGTTTTCCTGCAGCTGCTTGGAAACCTCCAGGCTCCCTGTGCCAGCCTCTGCCAGAACCATCCCCATCCACCTGGCACCACCTCCCCTGGGTGCCCCAGGAAGGAATCTGCCTGCAGGGGCACAGAGCAGGGCAGGGTCCTTCCCTCTGTGCAGGATTTAAGATGACAATTGGTTTATCCAAATCCATTCCTGCTTCTCCCCTGTCCCTGCCCTGCCTCCATCCATCCAGCCATGCATTCACTGCCCTTAGCCAGCCTCCAGCCCAGCTCCCAGCTCTGACACATCCCGAGCCAGGAGGTTCTCAGCCAGCCAGGAGCTGACAACAGCCTGATTTACTCACCTGGGCTAAGTGCAGCACGAGGGTTTGGGGAGTTTGCCTCCCTCAGCAGCCAGGCTGGCCCACACCAGGCCATTGCTGTCCTGGGGCAGCTCACCCAGCACCCAGGCAGCTTTGGCCAGAGGGGTGACACTGACAAAGGGCCACCACTGCTGGTGGTGCCTTCACTGCTCTGGTTACACCTTGCCTCCTCCCTAGGAACAGGACAGGCAGCCCCACACCCAGCCAGACACAGCTCATTTGAGTGCAGTGCCTGAGACCCAAAAATCCCCCAAGCTTGGCAGGAGTGCTTCACTGCAGCACCAGGCTCACAAAGGCAGAGGCTTGCTGACAAAACAGCCCAGAAATTAGCAGTAACAAATGAATTTAAAAGCTTAAATCCACATTTCTTGCCCTGGGGAGCAGCTGGGGCCTGGCACTGCCCTGCCCTTTGCTCCAAGCCAGCTGCCAGGCTAAGGATGGCTCACGCTGGGCTGAAGTTTTCCACCCCGTTCCTGGGCTGGGGTGCTCCAGGCCCTCTGCTCCAGTGCTGTTACACAACCGCTGTTATGAAGAAAATTCAATTACAGAAGTTATTTGCAAGCAGAAGTGCACCAGTGCACGCTGGAGGAATGCAAACTGCGATGGCCAGAGGTTCCTGGCTGGCCCAGAGTGAGCAGATCAGCCCCCAGGGAACTTGCTTCTCCTCAAGCAGAGGAATTTCCAGGACATGAAAAGAAAAGTCAAGGAGGTTTCGTAGAGTAAAATATCTTAATATTTATTGTGTCTTAGGACAAAAAGAATTCTACTCTATACATAAAATGAGTTGAAGCAGCATATAATACTGACAATCAAGTCACAGCTGAATCGGTGCAAGGACACCTACCAAGGTAAAGGCACCAGGAGCTACATCACCAAACCTCACTACAGCTTACAGAGAACCACTACAGCCCATCCTTAAAGAAGTACAACTATAAAAAAGTATATAAAACCCAGGGGAGGGAGGAGACAGCTTGGCAACAACCTTGCTGAGCCAAGGCTTCAGGCAGGCAGGACTGTGGTTTTAACAGCCCTGCCTCAAGAACAACTGTGTCTGGAGAGTGAGGGGATGTCAAGGGGCTGCCCGAGGCAAGGGGAAGCAACTCTTTCCCAGTGGAGGCACTGAAGATGAGCACTGGGACACCTGGGAGCTGTGCTGAACCAGTGCAGCACAGCTCAGGCACTCGGGGCAGGAGCTGGGGGCTGCAGCCACCACAGCCACACCAATTATTATCCCAGGCGGTGGCACAGCAGAGTATTGTCAGGACAAGTCCCTGAGTGCACCAGGACAGCTGCTGCACTCCTTTCTGTGAGCTAGTTGAGAAGAAGATCAGTCAGTTCAAAGCAAGATTTCACGACATGGCATCCAGAGGAAAACCTGAGGTGGAGGCATCCTCTCCAGCCATTCCCTGCAATGCACACAGCAGAGTGTTAGCAGACAGGATGGATTTATATGGATTTATACAGAGGCTGAAATGACACAGGGTAAAATGACACAGCAGACCTGGTCTTGCAGGTGCCCTCTACCCCTAAGCCCCCCACATGTGGTACCCCCATCCCTTGGGTGACCAGCAGCAGCTGGGGGGCAGAGGCAACCCCCAGGCTTACAGACATACCCAGCCACAGGCACAGAGTGCTGGGGGCCAGCTACACCATCTCATACTGATTGTTGGTGATGTACCGGGACAGGCAGCAGGAGAGAATGATGCCAATCAACTGAAAAAGAGGAAAAACAAACCCCACATGTCAGAGGTAGCCAAAACCAGGGAAAGGTGTTTTCAGGAGAAAACCTGACAAATTGATCCAGGGTTTTATGAACTCCAAGGATGGACAGTGGGGTTTACAAACCACAACAAGGGCTGCTGCACCCTGCTTCAGAATCACTGAAAGTGGCTGAAGCACAGGATCCTGGCAGCACCAACTAAACAAGCTCCTCACAAGAGATGTTCCAGGTCCCATCCTGTTACAAGTTGCTTCATGAAGCATTGACTGTTTAATGGTAATTGCAGAGATTACACAGGTACCAGGAACGTCACAGCCAATTACACAGTCACCAGAGAATGGCAGCACCTCTCCCTGCTGCAAGGACACCGGGGAAGCAAGGCTGCTGCTCTCACACCAGGAAGGCACTGCTATCACACGAGCTCTGTTATCACAACACAGCCTCCCAGCACCTGTGCAGACTCCAGGGCCAGATCCTGCATGACTCTGACCTCCACAAGCCAGGTCAGAGGCACATCAGCACAACGGGTCCCTGTCAGAGCTGTGACCCAGCCGAGCTTGCTGAAAGGGCAATAAAAGCCAGGAACTGGTTACAATTCCCAAGCCTGCCATCAGCTGAGATAATGCTGCAGCTGGGAGTGTGTGTGCAGTTCATCACTCGTGTATCAGGCACATCTCAGTGAGCCCAGCCCAGCCGGACAGGAGTGGGGCGAGCAGCGGGCACAGCGGAGCAGCTCCGGCTCTCGGGCTCTCCCGAAGCACTTGGTACCACGAGCTGCAGGCTCCCACCTCTGCCCAGTTCAGTCCATCTGGTGCAGAAAACACACAGTGACGAGCTCATACAGCTGAGTATCTCACAGGGTCCTGCTCCCCAGCCTGCAGTCCTGGCCAGCAGCACCTTGACACTCACACCACGGCCGCTGGGTGCCGAGCCAAGGGGAGGCAGAATCTGAGCCCCTCCGAAATCAGGACTGGCTGCCCAGCCCTAGAGCCCAGCAAGCTTGCCCAGTGCCGCTGGAGGAGGGCCAGCTGCACATCCTGCAGCCATCGGAAAGCCCTCGGCACCTCGGGAAAGCCCAGCGTGGCGTCAGCCCCGGGGGCAGGGGCCTCCCGCTTCCTGCCGGGAAAAAGCTCTGGAGCTGGGGCTGGCCAGCACACTGCTGCTGCTGCAGGAAGAGCCCTGCACGATGAAGTGAAGGAGACATTGCAGGAGAGGACATAGGGCAGGGTAGGGCCGTGAGCCACCAGCACAAGCGGTGCCACACCGGCACTCATGGTGACCCCAGCACACAGGAGTGATGCCAAACACCCCCTGATAACAGAGTGGGTGGGTAGGAAAAGGAAGGGCACAGATCTGATCCCTGCAGACACAGAGCTCCTCCATCTCCATTTGTTTTTGCTTGTTTCAGGAGAAGATCTTCCCAGATAAACCTGAGCTCAAGGAAACAGAGCTGGGGCTTCAGACTTGGGTGTGAGAGACTGGGGCTGCCCAGCAGTCAGGCTGAATCCAAGGGGAATCCACAGAGTAGCTGCTCCTCCCTGACTGAAACCAACCGTGCCTTTTGTACACACCAGACTTTGCACTGAAATTAAATCCCTCTAGAGACGTGCTGGCTTCACTCTGCCCTCCTCCTGAGCCAGACAAGGGAGATTTACCTGGAAACACGCGACGCCAAAGGAGATTCCGGCCACAACGCTCATCTTGGACTCCATTGTTGACGTTACCAGGAAAAAACAACCCTGCAGAGGAAGCAAAGCAAGCACTTGGATCCAGGGCTTTCCACCCCCAGGAGTACAGACCAGCTCCTCCCCAGAGCACCCACAGCTCCAGCGGAAGATGCTCCTGTGCAGGCAGCACGGGGGTCCTGGCTGACCTGGCAAAGCCATTTCCAGTGTCCCAGCCCAGATGCATTATCAAGGGGAGCACTGCCCTTGGGCTGCTCCCAGCCTGAGCCAGGTGACTCATCAAGGAACCCTTGCATCACCCAACCATCCCTGTGGATGAGGTCACACGCCCTCACCACCGGGCCAGGACTTTGCACCCAAGGGAGATGTCAGCACTGCCGAAACAAACTTTATTGGGAAGCTGCTTCCTTACTCACCTGTTCTTCAAAACACACATCCCCAAAGGCCAGTGCTTGGGTCTGGCTGGGCCCTGATCTTGAAAGAAGGAATGAGGGAACCTCAAACAGAAGGGAGAATTCCATACCCCTACCCACTCCAGAGGAGTCCCTGGGCCACTGAACATCAGCACTGATAGGGCACTTCTCCTTTCCAGCCTGCCAGGGACAGACTAGCCTTCCCCCAAACACCCATCCCTAACCTTCCCATCTCTAGGAGCAGCAGGCAGATTTTTCTGAGCTTAACTTACATTCACAAACACTTTCTGCTGGGCCTTGTTTGGGTCTTTCAGATCTTCCTCCGAGCAGTCGTTCTGGTTCTTGCAGCAGCTGCGGGGGATGCCCCTCTGGCTGAAGTACTCGGTCTTCTCCCAGTCAGAATAGTTCTGCACTCCACAGCAGTGCAGCTGGAGGGGGAAGCACATTTGGGGAGCCTGGTCACACCAGGGAACTGACCCCTGCTCCCACCACCACTGCCATGGCTCCCGCCATCTCACCCAGCATCTGCCAAATTCCAAAGCCTGTGGCAGGGATGCTGGTGCCACAGATGTCAGAGGGGACACGCTGGGCCAGGGCAGCATTCCCACATGCTGCCAGCCTGGGGCTCTCAGCCATCCCCACCTGGGGCTCCCTCCCATCCCCACCTGGGGCTCTCAGCCATCCCCACCTGGGGCTCTCAGCCATCCCCACCTGGGGCTCCCTCCCATCCCCACCTGGGGCTCCCTCCCCTCCCATCCCCACCTGGGGCTCTCAGCCATCCCCACCTGGGGCTCCCTCCCATCCCCACCTGGGGCTCCCTCCCCTCCCATCCCCACCTGGGGCTCTCTCCCCTCCTCACCTGGGGCTCTCTCCCCTCCCCACCTGGGGCTCTCACCGTTCTCTGGATGGTGTCCACGGCCTCGCTGTGAGGATCTGCAGTCACGTTGTAGTCCTTCAAGGCCAGGTCCAGGTTACTCTCAAAGCTTGTCTTTATCTGTAGGACAGAGGTGTCAGGGCCGTGCTGTCCCTCCTGCCCTCAGGCCCCCGTCCCGCGTTTGTCACCGCTCAGGGATGGCAGCAGTGACTCCGGCCGTGGCCAGCAGACATTTCCCAGCAGCGGGCAATTAGAGGCTGTATTAGAGGGCAGGCTGGATGCACTGTGGCAGCACGGATGCCGCCTGTAATAACAAGGACGTGCACCGTGC
Organism: Fringilla coelebs; assembly: GCF_963513975.1. Lineage (NCBI taxonomy): Eukaryota > Metazoa > Chordata > Aves > Passeriformes > Fringillidae > Fringilla > Fringilla coelebs. The sequence goes on from NC_140037.1 coordinate 23,563,880, forward strand.
CAGCTCCCTCCCAAGCAGGCACACAAACCCTCCCAGGAGCTTTAATTACTGAAATTATTGCAGAAGATAGACCAAAGCCAGAAATTACAGTCCAGGGCTACTCTGCCTGCTCTGATGGAGGGACAACGCGCTGTGCTGGACTGACCCTGCACCCAGGCTGCTCCTTCTGGGTCCTTACAGGCACCAAGCTGCTCTTTGTGCTGGTTTAACCCTATCTTTGCTAAACTAAGCCCTGCTCCCAGGCAGCCCCTCTGTCCCTCGGTGACATCTGTGACTGCACTGGGGTAAAAGCAGCATCAAACTCACTCTGCAGCACTGGGAGATAGCAGTGGCCACCCAGACTCACCTCGTGCCTGAAGACGAACCCCACGATGGCAGCCACCAGGACGATGAGGAAGATGAGGGACAGGAGCATGGCATACTGCGGGCAGAAAGGATGGGATGGGAGGGGATGGAGGGGATGGGGCAGGACAGGATGGGATGGGACAGGAGTGGAGGAGGAGAGGATGGGGCAGGACAGGACGGGACAGGGTAGGGTAGGGATGGGACCAGACAGGAGTAGGATGGGGTGTTTCGGGATGGATCAGGACGGGTCGGGATGGATCAGGAGAGGAGGGAGCTCCATCCCGCCCTGTCCCAGGCCACCCACCAGCTTGAGCATCCAGGTGCTGCCGCGGCAGGTGGCGAAGCAGCCGAAGGTGCCCAGGAGGACAACGACGGTGCCAGCGCCCACCAGCACGAACGGGACATTGGTGGCTTTCTCGTCCAGCAGGGAGAAGTAGACGGCCAGGCTCACCCTACCCCAGATGCCCACGGCCAACAGCACAATGCCCGACACCTGGTGGGGAGAGGGCAAAGCCGCGGTGGCTCGCGACTGTCGCGACAGGGCGGCGCAGCCGCGACGTGTGGCGGGGGAAAGGGCGGGCGCTCACCCAGAAGACGAAGGTGTAGGTGAGCAGGACGCTCTTGAGGCAAGTGATCACCGGCTTGGTCTGCAGCCGCCGCGACGGGGACGCCATGGCCGACACGGGGCGGCTGCGGGACGGGCGGGGCGGGGCGGGGCCTCGCGACACGCCCCGGACACGCCCCCGAGCGGGGCCCGCCCCTGCCGGAGGGAGCCGAGCGCTCACGGAAATGGCCGAGCGCGCCGGCCGGCGCCGTGCTCTTCCCCTCTCCTCCCGCAGAGGGCGCCCCGGCCACTCCTGTCCCCTGTCACCCCCTGTCCCCTGTCACCCCCTGTCCACCCCCTGTCACCCCCTGTCCTATAACATCCCCTATCCACTATCACACCCTGTCCCCTGTCCACCCCCTGTCCGCTGTGACCCCCTGTCCGGGCCTACCCCCTGTCGTATGACACCCCTTTTGTATGACACCCCCTGTCCTGAGCCACCCTCTGTCCTGTGACACCCCCTGCCCGGAGCCACCCTCTGTCCTGTGACACCCCTGTCCCCTGTGACCCCCTGTGCTGTCACCCCCCCGTCCCTTGTCACCCCCTGTCCTGTGCCACCTCCTTGTCTGGTGTCACCTCCTGCCTGTCCCCTGTCACGATCTGTCCAGTATCATCTGCTGCCTAGCCTGTGCCACCCCATACCTATCCCTACCACCTCCTGTCCAGTGCCACTCCCTGCTTAGCCCTTGTCACCCTCTCTCCAGTGCCACCCCCTGCCTGTCCCGTGCCACCGCCTGCCGGTGTCACCCCCTGCTTGCCTCATGCCACCTCCTACCTGCTTGGCGCCACCCGCTGCCACCTCCCGCCTGTCCCGTGCCACCCCTTGCCCGACCCATGCCATCATTCCCTGCCTCCCCGGTGCCACCCCCCGCCTGTCCCGTGCCACCCCCTGCGCGGCGCCAGCCAGCGCCAGTCCCCGCTCTCCTGCTCCAGCCCTGCCGTGCCCCACCCCGTGTCCAGGTGTCCAGCGGGACAGTCCCCCGCGGCCCCGCACATGGCGCTGCCAGCACCCTGGGCTTGCTGCGCTCCGCGGGCTGAGCCCTGCCGGGGCTGTCCCGGGGGTGTCCCCGGCCTGCTGGGGCTGCGGGGTCCCTACCCCGGCAGCAGCAGCCCCTCCCGGCTGCCCTCTCCTGCCCGGGACAGTCATTAATTAGCGCAATCCCAGCCTGGCCGCCACATAATTAATTAGCCCATTGAGCCAGCAGCGCGTCCCCCCGGCACACCCCACGCGGGCGCTCCTACCTGTCCGCGCCAGCCCATCCCTCGCCTCTCCCAGCCCCGCGGAGCCCCGGCCCGGGCGGCCCCGCTCCTGCCCTGCCCGCCCGACCCCAGCGGCCCCGGACAAAGGCGCTGCGCTCCCTGTGCCTCGGGGGGCCGGGCTGCGGCAGGGAACAGACCCCAGCTGGAAGCGCTTTTCTCGGCAGCGGGCTCGGAGCCTTCCGTCTGCAGCGGGGTCTCTCCCTCCCTCCCTCCCTCCGGCAGGAGGTGGGGAAGGGGACCTGGCTCCTGCGGTTTGGTGCTCGCCCCTGCAGGCCCCGCGTTCCCGGAGCCCGTCAGGGCTGGCACAGGCTCGGCTTGGCTCTCGCCTGTGTCCAAACAGACTCCTGGCTCTTCTGCTCGCAGAAGAAAGCCTCTTACAACCTTTTAAAGCCCCGGAGAAGCAGGAGACGCGTCGGAAAACGGGCGATCCTGGGATTTATTATTTTTTACAATCTCATCATTTTGGGCCTGACTCACGGCTTTTGAATGTTTGGGATGGGCAGCCAAGGGGGAAAGTAAGTTTGCTCAGCACAAGCAAAGCGGCCAGGCAGGAGCGACAGACATCTGTGCGGTGACAAGGCGGCAGAGGGGGCCGTCACCCTGCCTCCGGCTCCTCTCCATCCTCGCCAGGGCCCGCGGCTGCTCCCGGCCCCAGCACGGCGGCTGGGCTGCCCAGCGCAGACCCCGGCTGCCCGGCATGGCAGCCCCCGTCCTGCTGCTGGTCCTTGCCAGGCTGGTGTCATCCACGTGGCACGAAGGTGAGTGCGGGGTGTGCGGGCACCGCGGGCTCCTGGGGGTGGCAGCCTGCGTGGTTCTGCTCCTGTTGAGGGCTCCTGGTGGGAAGGGATGCGGGGTGCCGGGGAACGGCGATGCCGGGAGAGCATCGGTGCCTGAGGAATGGGGTGCCTGTGCGGGTGAGCTGTGGGTACGGGGAGGAACGGAGGGGGTGCTGGCAGGCATTCAGGGAGGAGCAGAAAACCGGCCTGTCTTCCTCACACCCCCGCGTGCGGGAGCGCCGCTTCCCGCTGACTCCCTGCTCCCGCGGGGCCGCAGATGTTTGCTGGACGGAGCCCACACTCCCGACCGCCCCATGGCTGGGCGACCAGGTCACGGGCCTTGTTTGGGGTGATTTCCCCCTTCCCCTCCCCTGGCCACGCTGCCAGCACACCTGGGGATGCTCCTGCCCAGTGCAGCGGGGCTGAGCTGAGCCCAGGTGAGAAGGAAAAGGCAGCCCTGGCAGTGGAAGGAAACATCACCATTAAATGGCACATCTGCCTGCGGGGACACGGTGCTCTCTGTCCCCAGGGTCCCGGCGGGAGTTTTGGCAGCCCCCCGGGAAACAGCTTCCCCAGGTTCCCCAGGTCACCCCCACGGTGCCGTTGCTGCCCCCCGAGGACCCATGGCAGCGTGAGAGGGCAGCTGGACTGACGCACTGTGAAACGGGCGGGCTCGTGGCGAGCGGTGGCGAGCCGCTGCACAGTAAAGTTCACTTTGGAAAGATTTGTAATGGAGTTTCCTCCCCGTGACGGCGGGGCTTCTGTTCGGGCTGGCCCCGGCGGACATCCCCTTCCCAAGACGCCGAGCAGGGACAAGGGGACGCCGGGTGCAGGCGCGGCGGGGCTGCCGCCTTTCCGGGGAGCCCAGGCCCAGCATCCCCCCGTGCCCAGGGGAGCGCGGTGCGCTGGGCGGGCGGCGAGGAGGGGGCAGCGCCGGCGGGGGCCAGCGGAAACGCGGCGGAAACGTGAGCTCAGTGCTGGGGAATGCCGCGGCCGGCCGAGGCGCCGAGGGGCCGGGGGGAAGGACGTCAGCCTCTCCCCCTGCACGGCCCCCTCCCCAGCGGCGAGCACCGTGCCCATGAAGGGCACAGGGCGGCCCGCAAGGATGGCGCGGGCTGTCCTCACCCCATCCGCGGGGCCCCGCTGTGCAGCGCGGCTGGCGAGGGCCCAGCATCTCCGGCCGAGCCCATGCAGCAGCTCCATCCTTCCCTGGAGCTCGGGCAAGGGGCTGCACCCCCAGCAGCCCCCAGCTGCCCTGGGCCGGGCAGCGTGCTCGCCATCCCTTCCTTGGTGAGGGGACGGGCAGGAAAGGGCAGGCAAGGGCAGCTTTCTTCCTTCCCCGGGGATGCCCCGTGGCAGCGGCGGTGCCATGGGAGCGGGTGGCAGGACTTCCCGGCAGCACGAAGCTGGGGGTCGGTGCCAGCCCACTCCGCGCCAGCGCCCGTTTCCTGCCACAACCGCGGCTGCCGCTGCCGCTGTTTAGTCTGCGGCTGGTGCCAGCGCTCCCCACGCCACCGGGGACTGGGCTCGCCGTCTGCCCACTTTAACCCTTGAGAGCAGCCCCCAAGGACAGGCTCTGCCCAGGGCTGGGATTGCTCTTTGGCAGCTGCGGGACGTTTTGCAGCCATGAGCTGCCCTGCAGCCTGCTCGTCTCTTCCTTCTTTCCAGGGTCTGGCTACTACCTGGAGAGTCACACCAACGAGGTGTACGCAGAAGAACCCCCCCCTGAGCCCGCCCTGGATTACCGTCGAGGTAACAGCACCCAACCCATCCTTTGCGTCCTCGTGGGGAAACCGAGGCACGGCAGATTCCTCCGTCACCTCCCTGCTCTCCCGCAGTGCCGCAGTGGTGCGCCACGCTCAGCATCTACCGCGGAGAGGCCACTTGCTACTCGCCCCGGGGCAGCTCCTACCGCAGCAGCCTGGGGACGCGCTGCGAGCTGAGCTGCGCCCGCGGCTACCGCCTGGTGGGTCCCAGTGCCGTGCAGTGCCTGCCCAGCCGCCACTGGTCGGGGATGGCGTACTGCCGACGTGAGTGTCCCCGGCCCTCGCCCTGCCAGCCTCCCCACAGCGGCCGGCCCTGGGCGCTCTGCCCACCCGCACGGCCGGCAGCCGCTTCCCTCCCCTCTCTGCTCTCCGCATCCCAGAAATCCGGTGCCACGTGCTGCCAGCGGTGCTGCGGGGCTCCTACGTGTGCTCAGCGGGCGTGCAGATGGATTCCCGCTGTGACTACACCTGCCAGCCCGGCTACCAGCTGGAGGGCGACCGGAGCCGCATCTGCATGGAGGATGGCCACTGGAGCGGGAGCGAGCCAATCTGTGTAGGTAAATTCTCACCCTGCGAAGGTAAACTCTCCCTCCGTGCTTCTGGGGCACGCAGGGGATCATCCCCCGTGCCTGGGGTGCCTGCAGGTGTCACCCCACAGCCAACCCGGGCATTTCCTGCACCTCTCTCCCTTGGGACTCCTGTCCCCGTCCCCGCAGTGCCGTTAGCCCTGAAGCACAGGCACCAGCCCGGGACTGAGGTGCTCAGCGCTGGCTTTACAGCAGGTCCGGGGGGCTCCGAGGAGCCTGGGGTGGTTCAACACCGCTCTCGTAGCTCAGCCAAGGCACCCACAGGTTCCATGAATCCCTCTCCTCCCTCTGGGCAGATCTGGAGCCTCCCAAGATCCGCTGTCCTGACTCCCGGGAGCGCATAGCCGAGCCAGGCAAGCTGACTGCCACCGTGTACTGGGACCCTCCCCGCGTGAGGGACTCCGCTGACGGCGTCATCAAGAGGTGAGGGCAGAGGCGCTGCGGGCACTGCCAGCGGGGGCTGGGGGCCGTGCCGGGTGCCGCTGCCCGGGGTGCTGATGGAAAAACCCGTCTGTTGGGTCAGGGTGATGCTGCGGGGCCCGGAGCCCGGCTCGGAATTCCCCGAAGGAGAGCATGTGATCCGCTACACCGCCCACGACCAGGCTTACAACCGCGCCAGCTGCAAGTTCAGCATCCGCGTCCACGGTGAGAGCGCTGCCGCGGGCCCTCGCTGCCGCCCCAGCGCCAGCCTGCTCAGCCCTCGCCGCTGGGCACCCACGGCCCAGCCCTCAGGCCGCTTCTCCCTCTGCAGTGAGGCGCTGCCCTGTCCTGAAGCCTCCGCAGAACGGGTACATCTCCTGCACGTCCGACGGCAACAACTACGGCGCCACCTGCGAGTACCTGTGCGACGGGGGCTTCGAGCGCCAGGGCACGTCGCTGCGGGTGTGCCAGTCCAGCCAGCAGTGGACGGGCTCGCAGCCCCTTTGTGCGCGTAAGTGCTGCGGGCAGGGCGGGACTCGCCCCGAGCTTGGGGAGATGGGACCGACGGGTCCGAGGGGTGACGGGGGGCACCATGGCACCTCTCCACACACTCATGTCGTGCCCCAGCCATGCAGATCAACACGGATGTGAGCTCGGCCGCCAGCCTGCTGGATCAGTTCCACGAGAAACGCCGTCTCTTGGTCATCTCGGCCCCCGACCCCTCCAACCGCTACTACAAGATGCAGATCTCCATGCTGCAGGTGAGCAGAGCTTCCTGCCGCCCCCCGCCCCACCTGCACACCCAGCACCCCCTCACTGCCCCCCTCCACAGCAAGCTGCCTGCGGGCTGGACCTGCGGCACGTCACCACCGTGGAGCTGGTGGGGCAGCCCCCGCACGAGGTGGGACGCATCCGGGAGCACCGGCTGTCCCTTGGCATCATCGAGGAGCTCAGGTAGGGCAGGTGGGGCTGCCCTGCAGGTGGTGGCTATTCAAGGGGACGGGGGACGGGAATGCCTCTAGCAATGGCAAAGCATGAGGTTGCACCTCAGGGTTTGTGAACGGCCCCTTTCTGCTGCACCAGAGGGGCTCGTGCAGCGGGGGGAACCCCTGCTAGTCTGAATGCAGGGTCACCAGAGCTTCCCAGAGCTCACAGCCCCGAGGAAGAGGTGGGAGCCCCCGCTGCAGGAGGACCTGAGCGTGGTTGCAAGAGGCGGGCATGCTCAGCCCTCAGTGCAAGCCCTGAGCAGCGACGCCCTTGCACCTGCAGGCGCTTCCTGCACCTCACACGCTCGCACTTCAACGCGGTGCTGCTGGACAAGGCGGGCACGGACCGCGAGCGCTACATCGCCCCGGTCAGCCCCGACGAGCTCTTCGTCTTCATCGACACCTACCTGCTGAGCGAGCGTGAGGCGGCACGGCGGGCACAGAGCGGGGACCCCTGCGAGTGATCCCCGCGCTGCCCTCCGGGGATGGACGCCGCCCTTTCTGCTTTCCTAGTCGCCCACCATAGAGGAGGAGCAGGGTGCCAAGGAGCTCCGGGGAAGGGGAGCCTCTCCCTGGCTGTTCTGGCACACAGAGGGGAGCAGGGGCTGTGTGCCAGCAGTGTCCCACTGCCCAGGGCCAGGAGCTGTTTCCAGCTGGGGCACGGTTCAGCCCAACCAGGACCCTGGTGGGAGACACTGGAGGGCCCCTGCTCAAATCCCAGGGCAGGGGGGGCAGGGAGCCGGAGGAGAGTGGCAGGGCAGGAAGAGCAGGGAGGGCAGGCTGGCCAGCAGTGCAACAGCCTCTAGCACAGCAGCTTCAGCCTCCCCACGGCTCACCCTGTGCACAACTTAGACCCAATGCCTCCCACTCTGAAAGTCCTGATTAAAAGCAAATGGCCCCACGCCCAGCAGAGCCCACAGCAGCCAGCCAGCATGCAGCCCACCCTAAAGGGCTTGCCATCTCCCCTGGCACTCACTCCCTCTCCCACCACCCACGGGGAATCCTTTCTGGGAACTGCTTTGGCAGTAGAATATTAAGTTGAAATAAATAGATTTGTATAAAAAGTCAGTGCTGGCACATGTGTCACTGAGAGGCCTGGGAAACAAATGTTTCCTGGAGACCACAATCCCCAACCCCCCCAGGCTGACCCCACACAGCTCCATCCATCCAGTGCTGCAGCTGGGGCTAGGCTGTGTATGGGGAACAGGGTGGAGAGGACAAGGAGAGAGCAGACTCTGGAACGGGGCGGTAGGAAAAAGAATGGGAAGAAATAAAAACACAATGACATTTAAAAGCATTTTGCCTGGGGAAGAAGAAGGGAGGGTTCACACGGACTTCAGTTCAGCCTGAAATCTGGTACAAGGCTTATGGCAAGAGGAAAACCCTTTAAACAAAGCTAGGCCAAGAAGACTTTCTGCCCAAGCTTGTTTAGAGAAGGTCATGTTTATTAAAGTATAAGGAAAAAACCCCAATGCATGTTTGGCTGCCTTGCCGGGCTGTGCAGCGAGCGTGGCTCCCAACAGCACTGCCAGCCCCGGTGCCACAGCCTAGGGCCCCAGCTTGGCCATGGTGGAGCGGAGCTGGAGGGTCCCCTCTGCCCAGGAGCCTGGGTACTGGCACATCTTCTGCCACAGGTTCAGCTCCTCGCCCGTGGAGTCCATCCAGTCCACAGCCTGCCCGTTGCTCATGCCTGGGGAAGGGATGGCAGAAGTGACTGCTGGGGCAGGCTGGTGCCCGCAGCACCGCTGCCCCAGCGAGGCTGCTGCTGCTGCTGCTGCCCGGGGTGTGGGGGCTGCAGGCTCTCACCAGTGCCCACCCCCAGGCGCACGCCCCCCAGGAAGTCGTTGCTGGACAGCGGCTCCCGGTCCCAGACCGTCAGCTCCAGGCAGAGGTGCTGCAGCTCCTCGGCCTTGATGCCGTTGTAGACAAAGGTGTGGTTGTAGTGAGGGTTCAGGGTCTTCTTCACCACAGGCGTCTTCCTCTTGGAGGCTTTGTTTTTGTGTGGCAGGAGGTAGCTGGGGGGGAGCAGCCCCTTGGGTTAGCAGCACACGGGTGCAACTGCCTCCTGCTCTGGGGGCTGGGGCGCCTCAGCACCCCGGGACCTGCCTGGAGCCCCCCTTCCTGCCTTTCCTGGCAGGGCTCAGCAAGAAGGACCGTGACACCCTGCAAGGGGCCTCCTCCAGGTCCCCCAGCAGTTTTGGGAATACAGCCAGGGAGGAGGACAGTGCCTTCCTCGCCCCAGGACCCTCACTCACCCCTTGACAAAGCTGTCTGAGGTCCCTCCAGACTTGGCTGCTGTGAGGTTCTTGGCTTCTTTGATCCAGACCTGGAGCTCACCGCCTTCCCCTGTTTTGCCTATGAAAAACCCAACACCGTAGAAATGAATCAAATTTAATTTCTAGCACCGCAAACTTCTAGAAAGTTCCTGCTGAGCACCCTTCATCCCAGAGGCAGGCACAGAGCCTGGACTGGCATTTCCTCTTGCCTTTGCTTGTATTGACCCTGCCTCCTGAGGCAATGGCAGACAAAATTGCTTCATGCAGGGCCCAGTGGTCCAGCCCCAGGGAAGTACTGAGATGGCTGGGACAGCCTGAGGACAGCCAGGTCTGCCCTGACCCAGAGCAGCTTCGCAGAGGAGAAGGCTGCAGTGACACCCCCCAAAAACCCCATCCAGAGCCAGCCTGCATGGCCATAAGCAGGCCCTGCAGGGCTCCACACTGATCCCAAAGCTTCAGCACTCACCTTTCCTGCCATTCCCAGCCCCAGGATGCTTGGCAGATGGGATGTACTTCATGGAGACAACCAGCTCCCCCTTGTACTGGTGGAGACCAGCAGCATCTGCCCCAATCTGCCAAGAGGTGAGAATTACCAAGCACTGTAGAGATGCCATGGCACACACAGTGACAGCCTGGTGTGCAGCGCCTTCCCAGGCTGGGACAAAGGACTTGGCCTCTCCTAGATGTGGCTGAGCTGGCACATGTGCCTGCCAACTCTCCCCAGCATGACCAGTGTAGCCCAGCTCCTCTGGGATCTTATTTTGGCCCAAGCATCTGACAAAGAGAGGGAAGCTAGGCTCGAGGCAGAAGATCTGCCCTTTTTTACTACAACAGCACTGCTGTCTGCATCTGGGGTTTTCAGACCTCCAAATATTTGACTGGGCACAAGCCTCTTGGCAATGCTCAGCTGAGGTCTCCACACCCCTCTGCCCACTGAGGGCTATACCCCCAGCAGGACCAGGCAAGGGAGGCTGTGGGCAGCAGGGGCACACCTTGCCATGCAGGGGCAGGAACTCCTCCAGGTGGCTCTCGAAGTTCCAGGCCCCCAGAGGCACCTCTGCCTCCCCCAGGAAGGTGTTGCGGCCGAAGCGGTCGTGGTGCCACACTGAGAACTGCAGCGTCCTCGCCAGCAGGAGGGACTTGCTGATCTCATACTGGGGAGAGAGAGAGAGAAAACCACTGGTGAGCCTGCAGCACAGGACAGGGCAGGCCTGGCAAACTCCATCAGCTACAGCTCAGGAGCACGAGAGGAGACAGAGAAGCAATGGATGTGCACAGGAACCTGTTCCTCTTTCCTTCCATGCCTGCCAGAACCTCAGAGTCCCAGGGCAGAGGTGCAGGAGCCTGTGCTCTCCCAGCAGGTGGCCCTTGGAGCCAGGACTCACAGCATCTGGCCATGCCACCAGCAGCAGAGCTCTGCCAGACCACCGAGCCTCAGGTGGTCAGAGCACAAAACCTCAGCAAACCTGTGTGGGAGCCTGAAAACCAAACCACAGCTCTCACTTCCTCCTGTGCCTGGCCTCAGAGGTGCACTGCCAGACTCAGGGACAAAGTCAGCCAGCAGGGATGGTGAAGGGCAGTGCCAAGTTGTTCTGCCCTGGGGCCCAGAATTTATCTCTGCCCCCGTGGCATGCTGCCCTCGCTCTTGCCGCTGTAACATGCCTCCAGAGGCCAGGAAGCCCCTGGAAGGAAATATCCAGGGTAAGCAGGATGCCTCTGCTCTGGGGAATGCCACAGTGACACAGTCACATCTGCAGCTGTGCCTCCACCCCACCGTGGCACTGGGGCCTGGCAGCACAGCCAGGGCACAGCTGGGAGTGCAGGGATTTTGCAGCTTTCAGGGCACAGTCTCTGACATGGGTCCTGTGCAGAGACCCCACTGCAGGGTTAGGAGCTCACCCCTCCCCTTGTTTGTTCCGGCAGCATCCCCTGAGCACCCGCAGCCCAGCCCAGCCCCACACACCTTCAGCAGCTCGTTGTACAGGGGGTTGATGGTGTTGCGTTTGATGGTCGTCTTGCGCTTCCCTTGCCGGGATTTGTCGGGCAGGAGGTAGGTCTTCACATAGCTGAGGGGAGAACAGGCAGCCCTTCAACGAGGCCCCCCCACAATTAATCCAGCAAGCTCCCCAGGGCAGCCCCAGACCTTCTGCCTCACTAGGACCCTCCCACTTACAGCTCCCATCTCTGGTGGGCACCCCCAACCCAGCTGGGCACCCCCAGTGGTGGCACCACCATTGCCCCCCTGGCTCTCACGGGTTGGAGCGCTTCCTGCCCTCATCCCCAAAGGCCAGCTGGCGACACTCCTTCACGTGGATGAACAAGGTCTGTGTCTTCTGCTCGTAGCTCAGGGAGAAGGAGATGCCCCCGGTGACAGCCACGCTGCCGAAGTCACCGGCCTCGCTGTAAATGCTGACCATGCTCCCCAGCGTGCTCTGCAAGACAAGGCAGGGCTGAGCGGGCACAGCATCAACTGACAGTCCCTCCTCATCCTCAGCAAGGTTACTCCCTGTGCCTCTTCTGCACAGCCCCCCTCACCTCCCCGTGTCTGGGGATGCCCACACACAGCGGCCTGGAAGAGAGCTGAGCCTCTGCATTTTGATTCCCTTCTAGGGGAAGAAGCTGCCACACACAAGGCCCTTACCCCTTCCCTCCAGGAGCTGCCTGCCCTGCCTCCCTCCCACCCAAGCCTTTGGCACTGCCTCTCTCCATCCCTTCTCCCTGAGCAGAGCTGGGCAGAGCAGGGCGCGGCCCGGGGCTCACCGAGGAGGTGCCGCTGCGCATGCTGCCCCGGGCCACCCGCTGCCGGTGGATCTCCACCAGGTTATCGATGTCCTCCTCCTCCTCCTCCTGCAAGGACAGGGACAAGCTGCCAGTGAGGGGAGGTCGGGCACAGCCAGCCACACACCCAGCTTTTCCAGCTGGCAGCCACCTCGTGGCACTCAGGGTCTCACCAGCTCTGTGTTGAGGCCAGGCACCGACTTGCTCCTGTCCCCCAGAGAGCCACCTTCCCCCACAAGGTCCTCGGGGCGCAGGTCGATCACGGACTTGGTGTAGTCTGCACGAGAGGAGGAGAACAGCGGCACAGAGCAGGGCTAGCAAAGCCCTGCTGCTCTGTCACACAAGGGGCTGCTCCAGCCTCTCACAGCTGCACTGAAAGCCCTTCCCAGCCCAGGGAGGAGGAGCTGCCCACCCTGGCCATGTCAGCACCCATGCATCTCTCACCTGCAGGCCTCACCACTCGCCGGGCGTTCTTCTTGAATATCATCTCATGCTCGTCCACCAGGGTACTGCTGCAGGTCCCTGCGGTGGCATCCTGGGCAGGAAGAGTCCCTTCAGAGCAGGGCAGGGCTGGGAGCCCTGTGTGTGCCCAGCCCCACGCCCCAGGACAGGGCTGAGCCTGCCGGAGCAGCGTCACGCACCCGTCTGTCAGAGAACGCATTCTTGGAGCGGAGAGGGAGGGTCAGGCTGGAGGAAGCAGGTCCTGCTGGCCCAACAACCTGTTTTCCAGGGATGGCTCTCTCCAGGGAGTTCCTCCTGTGGCGGACACAGAAAGGTCTGTCCCAGGCCACGATCACAGCTGGCAGAGCAAGTGCTGGCCAGGAAGTTCCACTTGAGCTGCCCATAGCAGCCTGGGAGCAGAGGACCTTCCTGCCCAGGGACAGGCTTTAGCCCAGCCTGAGGAGCCAGCTTCCCCTCACTAGACTGAGAAAAACACACTGCAGATGAAGGTCCCGTCCTCTGCCAGCCAGTCTTGCCAAGGACAACCCACCCCGGGATCCTCTCACCTGCCCCCCACATCAGCAGAACTAGGTCTGTAGCTGTCAAGGCTCATGTTTTCCATGGACTCTGTGTCGCTTTTGCCATCCCGAGGGTCTGAGGCATCTGGAAACAAACTGCAGACAAGCAAAACCACAGGTATGTCCTGTTTGGCGAGGAGGTCGGTCTGAGAGAGCTTCTGTGCCACCGATGATCCACACGGGGCAGCAGATTCCTCTCAAACCCGCAGCAGATGAGAGCTGCTGCCCGGAGCACGAGGGACAGCAGGGATTCTTACCTGGACCCCTCCCGGGGTGCGGGGGGGCTTGGCTGCCGGACTGCAGAGGAGCTTTTAGGCTCACTGAGCTGGGCTTTCTGGAGCAGGGTTTGTCCCACAGTCTCTCTTTTGTTGGCTGGAAGCAGAGAGCCATCAGGAGGAACACTGCTCCAAGCTCACTCATTGCCTGGAGCAGGAGTTGCTCCCATCCAGTTCCACACCGGGCAGAGGTGCACTGGGGAAGCTGGAGCATCCCAGAAGGCTGGGATGTGGGAGAAGGCTTTGCTGTGGCAGCCCTACCTGTCGGCCTGTGCCGCAGGGACAGCCGCACCATGTCGCTGCCCAGGTGGTTGGCGAAGCGGTTCACCCTCTGGTCATAGAACCAGTCACCCGTGGTCTTCTTCAGCTCACTGCAGGGCAGGGGTGGTGGGGGCAGTCAGGGGCAGTGGGGGCTGTCTGCTGTGCCCCAACCCACCCTGGGTGCTGCCACAACCCAAGAACACAGGCACAATGGGCAAAATCAGCAGGTGACTGGGCAGGGACCAGCATTCACCGGGCAGCTGACAGGCTCAGCTACATCCTCAGCAAACACAGGAGCAAGCCGAGTTCTGTAGGACAGGGGAGGCTAAAAGGGAGGAAACCCACGATGCTTGAAACACAGGCCGTGCAAGAGGCACAGGGGGGATGCTGCAGTCAGTTCAGGGGGTGAAGAAGCGGGGCATGAAGGAGACACAAGGGTGGGGTATGACCCATTTCTCCAACACCCAAACATGGGAACCCTCTCCAGAAGTGACAGCAGAGCAAGCTGCCCTGCACTGGAGAGAAGCAGCCAGGCTAGGAAAGGCTGGCCATGGGCATCAAGTTGAGGAACTGAGAGGAAGGGGACAGGAGGGATGTACAGAATGTCCCTGCCACTTGTCCAGGCTACTCACGCCTCCTTGGTGCAGACTTTGCAGCGCCAGGAGCCGCTGGGGCTGTAGGAACGGCAGTCCCGACACACCAAGTGGTTGCAGCCCCGGCAAGTGTTGGCTTTGGGGCTGACACGGCCCAGGCTCTGCTGGCAGCGGGCACAGGTCCGCTCGCTGTAGCGCTGGCTGCCCCGCTTGGCTCCCTTGCGCCGGATCTCCAGCAGCTCATTCTTCAGGCGCCTGCTCAGACCCGACACCAGGAGCGGTCAGAGGCGCCCGGGACCCCGCGACACCCGTCACCCACACTCTCAGTCATCCGCCCCTTCCAGAGCAACGCGGGGAAGCAGCTCCTGCCCAGCTCCTGCCGCGTTCGCACCTGATCCTCCTCTCCTCTGCCTTGCGGAGCTCCTCGTCGCGCTGCAGGACCTGCAGGATCAGATCTCTCTCCACGTCCGACAGGAAGGACAGGTCCACAGCCTCCGACATCGCTCCACCCGGGATGCCTGGCCCTCGCCGGCTGCCAGCTAGGGATATGCCAGCTGCTGAGCGCGGGTCCGGCCCCGCGAGGTGCCCCGTGCCCGCTCCCGGGGCTGGACGGGACGGCGGCACCCGGGACACCGGCCCGCCCGCCGCCTCACCGCCCTGCCCCGGGCTGGGCTCGGGCCGCCTGCCAGCCCCGCCGCCCCGGTGACCTCAGCCGGCTCCGTGGGACCGGGCTGACGCCCAGCACCCGCGGCAGCCCCGGCAGGAAGGAGCCGCCCCGGGCTGCCCCTCCCACGAACGCAGCGGGGCTCGGAGCTGCCCGAGGAGCCGCCGGGAGCGGACGCGCACCAGGATCCGCGGCAGGGACAGGGTCCGGCTGCAGGCGGCGGCACCGGGACGTGGGCGGCTGCGGCCGCTCCAGCTCCGACGGAGCCGGGGCGCTTTCTTGGGGGCTGCAGCCGCTCCCCGCTCCCGCCCGGCTCGGCGGAACCGGCGGGAGGGACCTTCCCGTCCCCGCAGCCGCGCTCCGGCGTCCCTCGGGGAGGAGGGGGCGGCGGGACGGACCCCAGGCTCCTCTGTCGGGGTAAGGGGGTCCGGGGCTGGGAACACCGCGTTCCCAGCGCGGCCACCGGGGCTGGGAACTGCCCCCGCCCCGGGACACCGCGGCTCGACCCCCGGACCACAGAGGGACCCCTGGCTCCCCCGACTCCCCACCAGCCGAGGGATCCCCCGGTACCCCGCCAGGGGAGCGCGGCCCGACCCCACGATCCTCCCGGTACCTGCAGCGGCTCCGGCCGGCACCTCCCGGCAGCGGGAGGGGGGAGCCAGGAGGGGAGGGCGGTGCCGGTGCCTTAAAGGAGCCGCGGCGGCCGCACCTGGGGCACCGCCGGGGCGGCCCGTGCGGGAGGCGGTGCCCGCTCCCTCCAGCCCCTTCCCCGCCCGATCACTCCCGGCAGAGCTGCGGCTCCAGCCCCGCGGGCCGCTTTTCCCGGTGCCCCATGGCCCTGGCTGGGTGGGCGGCCTCTCCCGGAGAGCACAGAGCGCACCGACACCCGAACTGCGGGAGACCCCCGGCAGCCCCAAGGAGCCCAGGGGCGCGGCCGTGGTGTCCTCCCGCCGCAAGGCTCCAGCCGCTGCCCTTGTCCTTGGAGGCAGAGATAGGATCCCCGCAGGGCGCCTCGTCCCTGCCCCCCGCACACAGGCACCGGGGAAGCCGAGCACACGCGGCTGGCCGAGGCGTGGGGCTCCACCCGAGGAGAGGCGGTTTCTCGCCACGCAGGACAGCGGGGGAGGCCACCAGGGTGCAGCCCCAAGGCAAACGGGAGGACGCGGCTCTGCCCACACTTTCGGCCGCACCCCAGGGATGGGAAGCGATGCGACACTGACACAGTGGAAAAAACCGCGGAGACATCAAAGGGCCAGCGGGAGCTTCCTCATGGGGCAGGGGTTCGCTCCCTCTGGAGAACAGTCCAGATGTAGAGGGCTTTGGGCTTGCAGGCAGACAATGCCACAGAGGCTTTGCTCCCTGAGCCCCTCCACACACCACTGAGGACCCAAAGTCCCCAGGCCAGACCCCCACACTTGCACCAATGTTCGTGTTTTAACTGCACACCAACAAGAGGTGGTGAGAAACATCTTTATTTCGGAAAAAAAAAAAAAAAAAAACCTAGGAAGGAAACAAGCTGAACAGACTTGCTTCCAGGACATTAAAAAAGCATGCTGGTAAATACAGGCATAAAGCTTATCCCTGACCTGCTGAAATAAACCCAGCAGGAGCCCAAGGCTTCTCAGCACTGTGGCTCTCTCTTGGCGAAAATGGGGCTCAAGGTGCTACCACATGTCCAAGACCTGAGCAGTGACTGGCAGAGCCAGGGCAGAACACCGGCACTCTGACCCCAGCTTGCTCCATCCTTGTCTGGATCCTGACAGGATCTGCAGTGCGGAGCACGGCCCCAGGTGCCCCAGGCACAGGGAGGCACTGCTGGGCAGTGCTGCCACCTGGGAACTAGGGGACACAAGGCACATCCAGGCTGGCAGCAGGACACTGCTGGCCACCCTTCCAAGGAAGCTGGAGCCCCACTAAACGGGCAGCACAGGCCGGCACTCGAGGTCCAGCACGAGGTGATGCACGTGTGGCGCGTAGGACTTCACCGGCTCGATGTGCAGGACGCTGCTGCGCCACGGCCGCCCATGCAGCTCTGCCAGCAGCCCCTGGATGCGTGTGGCCGTGCCTTCAGCCCACCTCTGCCACTCGGGTCTGAGCCTGGCCCCCAGAGTCTCCTCCCCACCGTGCTCTGTCGGGTGCTGTGCCTCTTCCCCGGGGCTGGCTGCCTCCGGAGAGCCCTGCTCAGCCAGCAGCACCGCGCTCTGCGGCGCGGCCGGCACGGGGCGAGTCTCCACGTTGTGGTGGATGTGGAGAACCCCACCCGTGTCCTTCTTCAGGACGCGGCAGGCCACCGGCCAGCCTTCCTCCGAGCTGGGGATCAGCCCCAGGTTGACCCTGTCTGCCACGTCCCGCAGCTGCAGCTGGGAGCAGAGCGGAGGTGAGGGGATGCCGGCGGGAGCGGTCCTGCGGCCCCGCCCGGCCTGGCGCAGCGCTCACCTGCCGGCTGTCCCCGCTGTGGATGTGGCAGCGATCCCGCACCCCGTTCAGCACCAGGCTCCTGTGCAGGGCCTCCACGGCGTGGCTGTTCCACTCACAGGCGTGGACAAAGGCGGCTCCCGCGTGCACCAGGAACGGCAGCGTGAAATAGCCGATGCCTGCAGACAGGAGGTGGCAGTGGCTGAGGGCAGGGACCTCCAGAGATCCACACTCCTCCCTGAGGGCAGGGCAGGATGCACACGGCCACCCTGCCTCTCCAAGTCTGCTTTGCTCTGGGTTGGAGAAAGCCCAAACGCTGTAAAAATGGAAATTTATCCCTCCCTCTTCTGCAAAAGCAAAATCTGCCTTGAAAAATGTTTAGAGTTTATTTTACCTTCAGTCTTTGGCCATCAGATTGAGACCTGCCTGGCTCTGCAGAAGTGTCCAGATTACTGTTTAGTTTGATTAATCTAGAGCAGTTTTGTGGGTGCCATGTCCTTTCAGTGTGGCACAAATTGGAAGCACTAACTTTCTTAAGCACAAACAGTGGCAAATCTTTCCCCTGGATCCAAGTGATTCCCCAAAGCAGCACTAGGCACAGAGCCTGAGAACAGGACACCCTAAGTGTCCAGAGGCTGCAGGGACAAGGGCAGTACAGCAGTGCCAGCATAGCTGAAGGGCTCACAGACAAGACAGGAGCTGTAAGCCTGACTATTTTTCATTCCAAGCTGGAAATGACATTTCATGTCTATCTGGATGCCATTAGCACCTGTCTTGCCCCTCTTCCATCCCCCTTACCTGCATAGAGATCCACCAGGACCTCCCCGGAGCAGGGCAGTGAGGCCACACGCAGCTTCTCGGTGATGTTTCCCGGGGAGAACATGCACTTGGTCACATCAAAGGTGTACCTGGAAGACCCCGCCCAGACGGTGAGGGCAGTCCCTTTTCCACCAGCCGCATCCCGCGGCTCAGGCCCACCTGATGCCGTTGTCCACGTGCTCCACCCAGCCGTGCTGGCCCAGCAGCAGGGTGACCCTGGGGCTCCGCATCCCGTCCGGCATCACCCGTCCTCGCCTGGCCACCCGCCGGGCCCCCAAAGCCGAGGCGACAGTCTCCCAGAGCGCCGAGCCTGCAACACAGCAGCCTGGAGATGCGGGTGGCGTGTGCCAGGCCGGGCCGGGGCAGGCAGGCGCCGCTCCCCTTACCCATCCTCTCCCGAGGCGGGCAGGCTCCGCTCCCCTTATCCATCCTCTCCCGGGACAGGCAGCCTTGCTCCCCTTACCCATCCTCTCCCGGGGCGGGCAGGCTCCGCTCCCCTTACCCAGCCTCTCCCGGGGCGGGCAGGCTCCGCTCCCCTTACCCAGCCTCTCCCGAGGCGGGCAGGCTCCGCTCCCCTTACCCAGCCTCTCCCGGGGCGGGCAGGCTCCGCTCCCCTTACCCAGCCTCTCCCAGGGCTCAGCCCTGAAGCTGTCCTCGCTCAGCAGCACCAGGTCCCCGTGCCTCTGCCAGGCGTGCGGCACGTCCCGCTCCAGCTCCTCCGACCAGCCGGCCCCCAGCAGCCGCCGCAGCTCCTCCCGCAGCCTCTGGGCCGGCGAGCGCCGGCGGGCGGCCCTGGAGGGGACAGGGTCCTGCGGCAGGGCCGTGCCGCGGGCTGGGCGCCCAGCGCCGCCGCGGCCTCGGGGCTCGGCGGCTGTGCTCACCTGGATCCCGAGCAGCTCACAGGGCACCTCCGCGGGCAGGCAGAGCTGGGAGAGCTTCTCCGGCAGCACCGGCACGGCCACGCGGCCCCCCGGCACCCGCTGCAGCCCGTAGCGCCCGTCCAGGAGCCGCTCCTCTTGCAGACACTGCCTGCACGGCCAGGCGCGCTCAGCTCTGCCAGCCCCGCGGAGCCTCCTGCTGCCCGGCTGGCCCGAGCAGCACCGGGCTCCCGTTCCCAGTGCCCCTCACCTGAGGCGCTGGGCGAACTTCGGCTCTGTGGCCAGCGCGGGGACACCCATGGGGACAGCCATGGGGACGTCCGTGCCTTCCATCCTGCCGAGCCCCGGGCGATGTTAGGCTCGCCAGGGGCTGTGCCTCAGGGCCGCTGCCTGAAGCGGCATCCCTGAGGCCGCTCCCGGTGCCGGGGGATCCCCAAGGCCGTGGCAGCCCCGTCCGGGGACCCCGGGGAGTCCCGGTACTCCCACCCCGCTGCCGCCGGTGCCGCGTTACCCGCCGGAGCGCTTTTTGAAAGCGCCGCTGCCGAGCTTCTGTCGGGCAAAAGCGGAAGCGGGGGGACGGTTGGCGCGCGGACCGGAAGCGGCGCGGGCGGCGCGATGGCGGGGCTGTCGGTGCGGGACCCCGCCGTGGATCGGTCCCTGCGCTCCGTGTTCGGTGAGGCCGCGGGGCGGGACCGCGACCTGCAAAGGGAAAGGGGCACGGACGGGCAAGGGCAGGCGGGGGGCCGGCGGGTGTCCCCCCCTCGCCGTCGGGGCCGGTACCCGCCGCGCTGACCGGCGGCACCGTCTGTCTCCGCAGTGGGGAACATCCCGTATGAGGCCACGGAGGAACAGCTGAAGGACATTTTCTCGGAGGTTGGGCCCGTGGTCAGCTTTAGGTGAGAGCGGCCGCAGGCCTCCCCCGGGTCCCCCTGCTCGGCGCAGACCGAGCCCCGCGGGCTCCGCGGAGCCGGCCTTGGAGCCGTGGAGTCTCAAATCCTTAACGCTGGGAAAGGCCCAACCGTTCCCCCAGCACTGCCAAGCCCACCGTGTCCCCAAGTGCCACATGCACACATGCCTCGGGCTGCCTGCTCTGGTGCTTGCCAACCGTTTTGGCGGGGGAGCTTTGCCTGATTGCCCGTCTAAACCTCCCCGGGGCCCCGAGCCTGGTTCCTCACACAGAGCAGCATCTGCGGGGGTTGTGAGGCTGTACTAGCTGTGCTCACGGTGTCCCGAGCACAGCAGGTGGATGTGGAGCTGCCCTGCTGTGGCTGATGAGGGCTCAGGTGCTGGTTGGGCTCTGTGCTCCTCAGTGCCATCCCTGTGCTTCTCACAGGTGTTTTCCAGGCTCAGTTCAGGTTTTGGGAGTCCTGTCCTGTGCCTTGTGGGGTGATGGGAGGCACTCAGCTGGCACTGGTGGGCATCCTGCCCACCACAGCCTTGGGATCAGCCGTGCCAGGAGCCAGCAGGCCCTTTGGCTTAGGCATGGACCCAGGCCCGATTGCTGTGTGCCTTGAGCTGCCCTCCCTGTGCTCCCAGCTCTGCTGGGGCTCTGTCCCCATATGCCCCTGAGCTCTACCCGTGCTCCCAGCTCTGCTGGGGCTCTGTCCCCATATCCCCCTGAGCTCTGCCCGTGCTCCCAGCTCTGCTGGGGCTCTGTCCCCATATCCCCCTGAGCTCTGCCCGTGCTCCCAGCTCTGCTGGGGCTCTGTCCCCATATCCCCCTGAGCTCTGCCCGTGCTCCCAGCTCTGGTGAGGCTCTGTCCCCATATTCCCCTGAGCTCTGCCCGTGCTCCCAGCTCTGCTGGGGCTCTGTCCCCATATCCCCCTGAGCTCTGCCCGTGCTCCCAGCTCTGGTGAGGCTCTGTCCCCATATTCCCCTGAGCTCTGCCCGTGCTCCCAGCTCTGCTGGGGCTCTGTCCCCATATTCCCCTGAGCTCTGCCCGTGCTCCCAGCTCTGCTGGGGCTCTGTCCCCATATCCCCCTGAGCTCTGCCCGTGCTCCCAGCTCTGCTGGGGCTCTGTCCCCATATCCCCCTGAGCTCTCCCTGTGCTCCCAGCTCTGCTGGGGCTCTGTCCCCATATCCCCCTGAGCTCTGCCCGTGCTCCCAGCTCTGCTGGGGCTCTGTCCCCAT
Organism: Fringilla coelebs; assembly: GCF_963513975.1. NCBI lineage: Eukaryota > Metazoa > Chordata > Aves > Passeriformes > Fringillidae > Fringilla > Fringilla coelebs. The sequence goes on from NC_140037.1 coordinate 23,584,733, forward strand.
ATCCCCCTGAGCTCTGCCCGTGCTCCCAGCTCTGGTGAGGCTCTGTCCCCATATTCCCCTGAGCTCTGCCCGTGCTCCCAGCTCTGCTGGGGCTCTGTCCCCATATCCCCCTGAGCTCTGCCCGTGCTCCCAGCTCTGGTGAGGCTCTGTCCCCATATTCCCCTGAGCTCTGCCCGTGCTCCCAGCTCTGCTGGGGCTCTGTCCCCATATTCCCCTGAGCTCTGCCCGTGCTCCCAGCTCTGCTGGGGCTCTGTCCCCATATCCCCCTGAGCTCTGCCCGTGCTCCCAGCTCTGCTGGGGCTCTGTCCCCATATCCCCCTGAGCTCTCCCTGTGCTCCCAGCTCTGGTGAGGCTCTGTCCCCATATCCCCCTGAGCTCTCCCTGTGCTCCCAGCACTGCTGGGACTCTGTCCCCATATCCCCCTGAGCTCTCCCTGTGCTCCCAGCTCTGGTGAGGCTTTGTCCCCATATCCCCCCCGAGCTGTGGGAGCTGTGGGCATAGCAGGATGCTCACACCGCCCCCAGCAGCAGCGTTGCTCTGCTCTGCTCCCTGGCAGGCTGGTGTACGACAGGGAGACAGGCAAGCCCAAGGGCTATGGCTTCTGTGAGTACCAGGACCAGGAGACGGCGCTCAGCGCCATGCGCAACCTCAACGGGCGCGAGTTCAGCGGCAGGGCCCTGCGCGTGGACAACGCCGCCAGCGAGAAGAACAAGGAGGAGCTCAAGAGTGAGTCAGCCAGAATTCTGGGGTCTCCCTCACACTGGGCCCATCTTTGGCAGCTGCAGGGCAGGGTGTGTCTCTTCTGCCAGGCTGGCGGAGCTGACTTGCTCCTAACAGGGTTGTGAGTAGTGCCCCAGAGGGATGCATGGGCTCAGCTCTGGGTTTTCACTCCCAGATGATCACAGAATCACAGAATTACTTAGGTTGGAAAAGGTGTGTAAAGATCATGGTCCAGCCTTTGACCAAACTCACTGCATCAAATTGTATTGCCCCAATAGATTGGGGTACTAAATGCCACTTCCAGTCTTTACTTAAATGCTTCCAGGAACAGTGATTCCACAACCTCCCTAAGCAGCCTGTTCCAATGCCTAATCACCCCTTCTGTGAAGAAATTCCTCTTAAGGTCTCCTGGTTTTGCTGCCTCCTTTTCCCCTGGTGGGCTGGTGCTCTCTTCCTGATGAGCCTGTTCCATGTGCTGTTCATGTTGCAGGCTTGGGCACAGGTGCACCCATCATAGAGTCACCCTATGGGGACCCTGTCAACCCAGAGGATGCCCCTGAGTCCATCAGCCGGGCAGTGGCCAGCCTGCCACCCGAGCAGATGTTTGAGCTGATGAAGCAGATGAAGGTGAGTGCAGGAGGGCCATGCTCCCTGTTTGAGCACTGCTCCTCCCACCACTGCCTGCACCCTCCCACCCATGTCACACCTTGTCAGAGCTCTGATCAGTGCCTGTCTCCTCAGCTGTGTGTCCAGAACAGCCCCCAGGAAGCCAGGAACATGCTGCTCCAGAACCCCCAGCTGGCTTATGCACTCCTGCAGGCCCAGGTGGTCATGAGGATTGTTGACCCGGAGATCGCGCTGGTTTGTCCCTTTGTGATTGTCCAGTGTTGGGAGGGGAGGTGGGAGGATATCTGGGAGGATATTGGTGGAGTGGCAGTGGAAAAGAACTCCTTTCTCCTTCTTTCTCCCCTAGAAAATCCTGCATCGCCAGACCAGTGTTCCTCCTCTGATCCCAGGCAACCAGCAGGCAGTGCCAGGCCCGGGGCCTGGGCCAGGACCGGGGCCTGGGCCAGGGCCCAACGCGCAGCTGAACCCGCAGAACACCCCATCGTCCCAGCCACAGGCCATAGTAAGAGCCTGCACAACACATGAGCTGTGCAGGGGAATGGGCAGTGCTGGCTCTCCAGCTGGGGCACGTGCCCGGGTGTCGGGGTGTCCCTGAGATCCGGTGTCTCTCTGGCAGGGCGGGATGCACGTCAATGGCGCTCCTCCTCTGATGCAGCCCCCCATGCAGGGGGGAGTGCCAGCCCCGGGACAGATGGCAGCTCCTGTGCAGGGCCCAGGCCCTGGCCCCATGGCTCCAGGAGGTGAGTTTGGGCTGAGCTGCCCCACCGTGAGCACACAGGTCCTGCAGACACCCCTCTCTGCCTTCCCCCTTACCAGAGGGCTCAGCCCTGTGAGAGCACACGTAATCCTGTGCTGTACATTGTGGTTGTGCTGCTGCCAGAAGTGGGCTGCAAAGTTGGATTATCCCTGGGGGGAACCAACACCAAGGGAATAAACCTCCAGATGCTCCCCCAGGAGCTGGGAGCGAGAAGGTATTTGGGACCAAAGGAACAGGTTAGTCATCAGGGATGGCTGAGGAGGGGTCTGATCTCTGCCTGTCCCCTCTCAGGTGGGATGCAGCCACAGGTTGGGATGCCAGGTGCAGGGCCAGTCCCCTTGGAGCGTGGACAAGGTAAAACAGATGTGTGTAGTGCTGTGTGTGGTGTGAGCCTCACTCCAGTCAGCAGTGCTGTGTTCCAGCTGTGTGCAGCCTGGCTGTGCCCAGCCCCGGGGCTCTGCCCGGGTTTGTTCACTGAGGCACTAAGGCTGTGGTAGCAGCTCCCTGGCTCCCAGGGCTCAGCCCATGCCCAGATTGGCTCCCAGCTCGTTCTGCATGCTGTTGTGCAGTCGTGCCCTGGCAGCCAGGAGAGCTGCCAGTCCCCACCGAGCGGGATGTGTCTGTGTTTTCCACCTCTGCGAGCCCATGTCTGTCCCTGTGCTTGTGCGGGCAGGCAGAGTTTGCTCTTCTCTAGTCCTTGTCCTGTTCCTTCGCTGCCGGGGTGCGGGGAAGCAGCTGGTGCGGCCCCGCGTCCTCCGCGCTGTGCCCAGCAGAGGGAGCTGGGTCTCCGGTTTGGCTTGAGGCTTGGCAGGGACTTCCCGGAGGGTGACGGCTCGGCTTTCCCTCCGCAGGCACGGTCTGTCTGGCCCAGCCCTGGGCCCCGATTCCTTATGGTTCACACATTGCCACGTGTAGGTTAGTACGGCCCCGGTGTTCTGTTCTCTCAGGAAGAGCACATGCAAATGCCTGTCACCTCTGTTGCCTTGACTTCTATCCTAGGCCTTGTTTCAGCAACATGGCAAACCTAGTCTGAGATCCTTTGGCCTTAGGGTCGGCTGACTCTCATTTTCTTTGGGGTGGGCACTGTCTTCCTGAAAGCTGTCTGATAGTTCTTGGCACCCAAAAGGTTTTGGAGAGCAGAAGCTGGGTGTGCGTTGTGGGGCCGGTGTGGCCCCACGGAATGCCGTGTCTCTTGGCAGGAGGTCTTCTCTGCCTGCCTCTCTCCCCGAGTGAGGGAAGGACTGTGCCACGCTGGCTGTCCTGCTTGTGCTGACAAAGGGGGTGTGATAGGAACAGGTTGATAAAGCCAGACTTGGAGCATTTTCTCTGTAGGTTTTTCTGGGGACTTCAGGGTGCGTGATCCTGCAGGCAGCACTGTCCCCAAAGCTGGTGCATGTGTGCATACACCATTTACGTGTCTGCTCTTTCCCTCTTTTCCTGCTGCTTGCCCAGGGAACCTGCAGCTCTCGCCCGTGGGACCTGCCAGGCCTGCGTCTATCGAACGCGTTCAAGGTACCCCGGCACCAGCTCCCTCTTCCCATGGAGCTCGTTGTGGAGTGTGCAGAGAGCAGCTCTCACCCTGCTGTTCTCAGGGCCAGGGACTGGCATGTCACTCCTTGTAGCCTGACAGCAGTAAGAGGAGATGAAGGAGGCAGGATTTCTTCTAGGACTACAAGAGAGAACAGGCTAGAACCATACATGGAGCCTCCAGTGGAAAAGGAGAGCCTGTTTAGAAAGGGCTTTTGCCTAAGATCTAGCCCTCTTTGACACTGTGCTTCCAGGAGCTTTCCAGGTCTTGCTTTGCTCCTGGCCCCACGTTAGCAGGGTGTTGATGCCCACACTTGTAGGGATTGCCATGGGGGCACCCATGCTTGGTTTGGCCCCTGGTGCCATAAGGAACCTTAAATAAAACCTGAGAAGAAAAAGAGAGGAATAAAATTAGCAGCCAGGGAAGGAGCTTTGGTGTGCTCCAGCCTCGTGTGTGGGGCTGTGTCCCCAGCCGACAGCACAGCTCAGGGGAGCAGCGTGGCTGCCCCACGCCCGGCCTGAGAGCGCTGGGGACAGTCTTGGCACGGCACTGGTCATGCAGATCCTCACGAGTTCTTGTGTGTCTCCCTGGCAGTGCCCATGCCAGACCCGAGGGCCCCTATGCAGCGTGGACCTCTACCTGCTAGTGGCCCGCCGCCCCGAGGCCTTTTGGGAGATGCCCCGAATGACCCTCGCGGAGGGACCCTGCTCTCAGTCACTGGAGAAGTGGAGCCCAGGTGAGGGGAGAGGGAAGGAGAGGAGCCCTTGGCACTGTCCCCTGCCCAAGGGTAACCTCTCGCTGAGGACAGGGATGGCACCAGCCTTCCGGGAGTCACTGCTGCCTGGTCGGAGGCCTGTGTGCTGCCAACCGTGGGGGCCGGCCCGTTTCCCCGGGGAAGGGATCTCCCCGGGGTGATGGCAGCTGCCCTGTGGCATGGGGCCACCAGCACCCATCCCTGTGCCAGCCTCACCCTCCTCCCCTGCGGCCGGCTTCGGGGGCAATCCCAGTGCTCTGCCCAGACCGTGCCAAGCCAGTGTCTGATTCACACTCTCTCGCTTTTTCTCCTCCTCCTGCTTTGCTCTCCTCGTCTCTCTGCGTCAGAGGTTACCTTGGGCCGCCCCACCAGGGAGCCCCTATGCATCATATGCCTGGTCATGACAGCCGTGGCCCCCCCCATGAGATGAGGGGGGGACCCATGGGAGAACCCCGACCACTGATGGGAGAGCCGCGGGGGCCCTTGATGGATGCTCGAGGTGAGAGAGGGGGCATGAAATATGGGTGGCTTGGATTGTGCAGGCAAGAAGTCAGAGTGGAGCCGGCTGCCCCGACCCAAGGCATAGGAAGGGGGTTTGGGCAGTGAAATGACTGACTCCAGGCGAGGAGGGACAGTCCCAGGGTGCAAGGGACTTTCTCCAGGCATGTCCCCTCTGCCCCCAGCCCTGCACTTCCTGGGTGCTTGCTGGCCCCCAGACAAAGGAGGCAGCAGGCTCGCTGCCACACTCCTTGCAGCACTGCTTCCTTCAGGAGCTGACCTTGTGTTTCCTCCGCAGTCGGAAGAGATCCCCGGGGGCTGGAGCCACGAGGGCTGGAGCCGCGCGGGCTGGAGCCGCGTGTGATGGAGGCGCGGGCGCTGGAGGCGCGAGGCCTGGAGCCGCGGGTCCTGGAGCCACGAGTGCTGGAAGCCAGGGCCATGGAGGCCAGGGTCCTGGAGCCCCGGGGCCTGGAGCCTCGAGGGCCTGGTCCCAACCCGCGTGGCCCAATGCCTGGTGGGATACAGGGTCCTGGGCCACTAAACATGGGAGCCAGTGGCCCGCAGGGGCCCCGCCAGGTACACACAGCTCTGCTCAGCTGCTCGGGCACCGATGGCGTCCTGTAGGCTGGGGCTGGGTGGGGGGTGTCCCACAGAGCAGCAGCTCTGGGAAGCACCAGGCTTTGGTCACTGGCTCTGAGGGATCAGGGCATCTGTCCCATTTCCCCAGGCACTGCCCATCAGCTGGGGACAAGACAAGGCTCAGGCCGCTCTCCACCTCTTCCTGAGACACAGAAAGGAGCACAGGAGTTGGGAGGGGCGGGCACATAAAATGCCCTCTCTCTGCGTGCTCAGGCATCTTCAAGCAGTCTGTGAGGGCATCCATCTGATCATCTGTTTTACCTTCCTGAATTTGTAGGGCTGAGTCCAGAAACCTCCAGTCTCTAACCCCTCTCTTACTCCCCCAGGTTCCTAACATGGCTGGGGCAGGCATGCAGGGAGGAGGCATACCTGGGGCAGGAGTCCAAGGAGCTGGTCAGCCTGGAGGCTTTAGCCCTGGACAGAGCCAGGTCACCCCCCAGGATCACGAGAAGGTGAGAGAACAAAAGGGAAAGGGTGAGACAGTAGGAGCAGCACTTCCTGTGTGCTTTTCTGTGGCGGGGTCAGCCCCTCCCTGGCTCTGGTATGCTGTGGCTGCTCTGGCAGGTCACGTCTCTGACCCCTCTTTCCCCACAGGCAGCACTGATCATGCAGGTCCTGCAGCTGACAGCAGACCAGATCGCCATGCTGCCCCCAGAACAGCGGCAGAGCATCCTCATTCTGAAAGAGCAAATCCAGAAATCCACGGGGGCACCCTGACAGGTGATGTCCCTAACCTGGTCTCACCCTGTGCCTTCTCCCCTCCAGTAAAACAGCTGCCTAGGATGGGACTCTGCCCTGCTTCCCTCTGTGCCGGGCTCACCCTCCTCTCCTTCTTTTTGGCAGGCACAAGATGGAAATGCCATGTGCCTGGATAGAGGTGATGCTCCATGGCAGCTGCTTCCCGTTGCTACCTGGGCTGATGGTGCATTTTAGGAGAGGTTAGGTCACCCCCAAGAGGTTTTTTCCTCCAGTTCATCCTTTTTTTTTTTTTTTCTGTGTATATTTTATGGTGTTTGAAATAAAGTGGGAGGAGGGTTTGAGTAAATCCATGTCCCTGGCTGCCTTGTTTGGTCTCTCATGGAGGCCAGAGTGGGAGTTTTGGGTTCTGGGAGCAGTGTGGCCTGGCTCCAGTCTTGTCTAAACCACTTGTCATCCTCCCTCCTCCCCACACCAGGGCAAGAATTAATAATGGAATTTCTTGAAGTATGCTGTTTACAGGGGTCTAGGGGAAGGGCAGGACAGAGAGCTTGGCTTTCTATCCCTGCTGGCAGGGCAGGAAGGGCTCTGGATCCAATTGCAGTATCACTTTCCACACCAGCCTGCTCAGGCAGCGGGGTTTCCCTCTCTGCTCTAGCTGGAGCAGAACCTTGCTGGGAGCTGCAGTGGGAGCTGAGCTGTGTGCTGGGTGCAGGCTGGCTCTGGGGTGCCAGTGTTGCAGCGAGCCCATGCAAAGGGGTGTCTGATCCTGCACCCCAGGGGGTTTGCTATCAACCAGCTCTTCTATTGCACCCCTGCAAGGGGCAGAGCATGGGCTCCTTTGTACCTGCACAGCTGAGTCACCACGGAGGCTTTCGTTACAAAGAAAAGGAAGTTTAATTTATTCTTATACAAAAGAGTGTTTAAACCCTGAGGGGCACGTTTCGCCCCTGACACCTGCATGGATGCCCGTGTCCCATCCCCATCCAGTGGTTCTGCCCAACCTGCTGGGCTTCTGCTGCTTCCTGCTGCTCTAGCAGCATCACAGAACGTGGCTCTGGTTTCCCAGTGAGGGGGCTGGGCAAAGTTACAGGCCCACTTGCTCCATGAAGACCCCTTGTACACCAGGACAGGCAGGCAGCAGTCTTTGAACCTGGAATTTCTCATGGAGACAGAGTACCTTGCCGTGTCTTGCTTGGCTTCAGTGCATGCTTCTCCCTGGCCTTGCTTTTGGAAGGCTTGAGGCAGTACAGTCAGGGTCCCTGCCCTCTAGGGCACCAGCCTCGCTGCCACTTAAAAGTTTTCCTTGTTGAAGTAGAATTTGACCTTCCTGGGGTCCAGGCTGGAGTGTTGGTGACAAGACTTCTGCAGGCTCCTTGCCAGGGCCTCCGGCCCACAGAGGAACACACCGACCACTGACCTGCAAACAGCACAGGCATGTCAATGCCAGGTGGGCAACTCAGGGAAAAGTGATTGAAAAGCTTTGTGGGCTCCCTGCCTGGGATAGCACCCCTCTCCCAAAGCCAGCCCTGTGCTGAGTGCCAGCGTAGAGGGCATGCCTCTGACTCCAGCATCCCGAATTCCCTGCTCAGCTCTCACCTGGGGTGGGCTGCAGCCACTGCTGCAAACTCCGTGTTCCACATGGGCCGCCCGAAGATGGTTTTGTGCCTGAGGCCCGTCACTGTGTCCGTCGCGGTGTCGAAGTGGAGTGCCACGTTGTTGGCCTGGGCAGGCAGGGATGGTGAGAACCCTAGGCACCACCCATGAGCCCCCCTCCAGCCCCTCACCACAGATGAGCATCCATTGTTGATCCCACAAACACTGTGCCTGGACTTGGTGCCTAAAAGCCATTGTCATGCTTGCCCTGCCCTTGATGCCAACCCTGTGTCCCCCTCTTGCAGCCATGCCAGCCTGTGGTTGACTCACAATGCTGGTGTCCCAGCCAGTGAGGAAGAGACGGTAGGTGAGGAAGTCTGCCTTGCCCGACTCAGCCATCTTCTGCTCCAGGGAGGCAAGCAGGTCGTTGAACCAGGCAAAGGCTCCTGTGTCCCGGCAGAGCCAGTAGAAGTAGATCTGGCATGCAGGGGGAGAGAGATTGCTCAAGGTGGAGCAGAGCCAGAGGAGGAAACCCACAGCTGGTGCCATGGGACGCTCTGTACCTTCTTGGTCTTGAGGGTCTGGTCAGCCTGATGGAACTTGTACCAGATGGACTTGAGGATGGAGGCGAAGGGGGTGACACCAATGCCCGCTCCAACCAGCATGGCCACCTCGTACTGGAACACATCTTCGCTGGCTGTGCCAAAGGGACCATCCACCTCAACCCTGGCCAAAGCAGGGTCTGGGTGAGAGGTACAGCCTCCCTAGATCCCTGGCATGACCTGTTGGGCACTCCCCAGCCTACCTGGGCGTTTCCTGTTGGAAGATGTCGATGAGACGCTCTGTCCAGTCACCAGCTGCCCGGATGTGGATGGAGAAGAAATCCTCCTCGGGTGCAGAGGTGAGGGTGAAGGGGTGCCACTCCAGCACAGAGATGGTGGGACAGTTGACGAAGATGTACTGCCCCACCTCCATGCTGAAGTCCTTCTTCTGCATCTGCAGCTCCAGCACGCGGGCAGGGTGCATGACTACCTGGGGGCACGGGCAGGGCTCAGCGCCCAGCCTGGCCCCTGTCCCTAGGAAGGGGCTGTGCCTGTGGCCCCTGCCCGCCTCCCCATGGCTACCACGGTGAGGGGATGTGGCACAGGTGACTCCAAGGGTAGGAGCTGGCAGAGGAGCAGGCTCCTGCACCACCCACCTTTTTGACAACCACCTTCTGCTGCGCACGCCAGACCCGCAGGATCCGCTCAAAGACATAGAGGATGATGGGGGCAAGAACCCACTTCCAGGACTGTGAAGATGGAGGAGAGCAAAGGATTGGCCAGGGCCAGGGCCAGAGCATCCCCAGGGCAAGGGAAGAGCCATCCCACCACTGCCCTACCTCGGCAGGGATGGCCCCGAACTCGGGGTCTTTGCAGCAGCGGTGGGTGCAGTTCTGCTCCCGCTGTGTGAGGTACTCGGCGCAGTGATAGGGGCGCACCTCTGCCATGCTCTGCTCCGTCTGCCCACGCACCAGCCCACTGCAGGGAGGTGAGTGATGAGCCCAGAGCCAGCTCTGCCCCCAGCCAGGGCTGAGCCACTGCGTGAGGCCAGCTGGGCTAGCCCGCCCTGGGAATGGCAGGTCACAGCCCCACCAAGAGTGTGTGTGCACTGGCCCTTGCTGTCCTGCCCTGGGCAGAGCTGAGGAGCCTTACGCAATGCCGTGGATGAGGAGGCCAGCAAAGTAGACGAGGAAGAGGTGGTGTGTGTACCAGAAGAGCTCAAAGTAGTTCCTGCGGATGAACTCGGTGGAGGACGTGACCATGAGGATGAGTGCCAGCGTGATGATCACCCCAGTGAGACCCGGGATGGTCGTGAAAGCCACGTACTCGACGGTCTGCAGGGGCAGCAGGGAGGGTTAGGGGAGCAGGGGACAAGGGGTGCTGGGTTGCTGGATGCCAAGGCCACACTCACCGTCTGGTTGGAGTGGATGGGGTTCAGCCACTTGCTGCCCTGCAGGTGCATCTTGGAGAGGACAGCGGGGAGGCTGCCATCGGTGGCTTGTTGGCTCTGGTTGTAGCGCTCCAGGTTGAAGAGGTGGGCGATGGTGTGAACAGCTGGACAGGGTGCAGGCAGTCACCACCGGGCAGCTCCCAATCCCCACTGTGTCCCCATCCCAGTCCAGGGGGTACCTGTGAGCAGGGCCAGCGCGTAGGCCACCAGCTTGTGGAAGGTGATGTTGTGGTCCAGCTGCTTCCGCAAGGTCCGCCTGCAGCACTGCAGGGAGAGGCAGCAGTATGGTGTCAGGATGGGACAGGATGGGGACGGCCATGCTGGCTGTGCCACCACGGGACACTCACCGAGCAGGTCCCACGGAGGAAGGAGAGCAGGTTGCGGCAGACAGGCAGCAGGATCAGCATGCTGTTGAAGTTGAGGCATTTGGCTGATGCTCGAGCCCATGCCAAGGCAGACTGGGAAGGAGAGAGGGGTGAGCACTACTGTCCTGTGATGCTGTGCCAGGACTGGGTCAGGATGGGGCCAGTCAGTGCCGAGCTAGGATGGGAACTGGGATGGAGAGATGCTGGGCTGGCATGGGGACTGGGAGGGGTGAGCTAGGAGAGGACTGGGAGGGGGAGATGCTAGGCTGGGCTGGGATGCGGTTGGGCTGAGACCAGACAGGGATCAAGATGGGGACTAGCATGGTGCAATGCCAGGCCACGAAGTGGGGTGGAATGATGGTGGGAAGGGAACAGAACATGAAAGGGGCGTGGGATGTTGCAGCCCCCACCCCACTTCAGCAGGGCCCCCAGGGGCTCCTGTGCCTGGGCAGGCAGGGTGCTGTGGGGGAGCACCTTACCCCAAGGATGGCCCTGGTGTAGAAATACCGCTCGTCCAGGTCAAAGAACAGAAAGTAGTAGGTGAAGAGGAAGATGTTGATGCCCAGCCAGGCTGCCTGCAGGGGAAAGGCACAGCCTCGTGAGGGACCCTGTCCCAGGAGCCTCCCCCACTGCAGCACTCAGGGCTGGGTGCAGCCAGAGGGTGTCAGGACAGACAGCAGACAGTATCCGTACTGTTTCCTTGTGAGCTGCCCTGTCACACACAGGGCTGGGACACAGGGTCAAAGGTGGGCAGAGGTGTGGAAGTCTTGCAGAATTGCTGTCTTGTCACACACTGCCCTGTGCATCACCCGTGCATGAGGAAGGAGGAAAGGCAGGAGCAGGCAACACCCGTGTAACGGGAGGGAAGGCAGATCCAGAGGGTGGTCAGGACTGTGTGGGAAAGATTCTGAGAGAAGGAAGTTTCACAAAGAGCTGGCTCATCTGCCCCACAGTGCTGCTGTCCCCTGTGTAACCCCACTGCATCCCACACTGCCGCCTCTCACAGCCACTGAATTTTTGCACAGGTCCCCAAAAAAAACCATCCTGCCATGTATTTGGTTTTTTACTGTTTTCTTTTTCTTTTTTAAGTAACTTAAAAAATTAAAATAGCCCAACTGTCAGTAAACCCCATGTTCCCATGCATTCACAGCTCCTCACACAGTTCTGAGCAGCTGATGGGTGCTGGCCAGGCAAGCTCTGTTACACCAGAGATGCTGCAGCACGGCACTGGCAGATGGTCCCTATGGTGCCAGCTCCTCACCCTGCCACGAGTTCTCACAGGATCCTCCTGCTCTCACAAGGGGAGAAGAGGCACATGGCAGACTCCCAGCCAAAGTGGCCAGGCAAAGCCCATTTTTAAATTTTCCAGGACCCCCTTTCCTGTGAGCTGTGTTTTCCCCAAGACTTCAGGTTTCCGGATCCCATCCCTCCCCTGGCTGCCGGGGTACGTGCTTGGCGAGCAGAGGGGATGCTTGTCTCTGCCCACAGCCCAGCCCAGGGCAGCTCACCATCTCCCCCATGAGCCCCCAGGGCCCGTAGCCCCTGGAGTCCCCCAGCACACCCCACTGCCCTGCAGAGCCCCCAGACTCACGAGGACAGCAGCTGAGAACCAGTGATTGACCAGCCAGTTGCCCATGGTGCGCTGTGCCCGCGCCCGCCGCTGCCTGCCCGGTTTTATGGAGCAGCAGGCGGTGACAGCCCCGGCCCGGGAACGGCACCTGGGACTTTCCCCTGAGAGGACTTTAAGGAAATGCCGGTGGTTTCAAAGGCCTCCTTCCAGGAAGGCAGGGCTGACCTGATCGGCCAACACCAGAACGAGCCCCTTGTGCTGGCCCCTTGTGATGGCCCCAGCTGAGAGATCCCCGTGCCCCACGGCTGGGTCACACAGGGTGTCTGCCTGCTCCTTCTGGGGTTTCACAGACTCTGAGGACAGAAACAGGCTTTTTTTGTAAGGCAGGAATTTCCTGGGAAGAAGTTGTGGAGGATCCATCCTGTGCCTGGCTCAATAGCTCTGTTTTCCCTGGTTTCCCTCACCAGCCTGCACTGCCCATCTTCCAGGGAAACCACCAAAGGAAGAGAAGTCTCCTGGGGTCACGGTGCTGCCCTGGTGCCAGGATCCAGCCTGGGCATCCATTACAGGGTGGGTAATTTAAGACAAAGCACCAGTGGTGCTGCACCTCCATGGGCCCCCAGGGCTGATGAGCATCCTCAGTCCAGCACCCAAACTGAGCTGACCCCAAAAATGGGTGCTGGGGTGGGGGGTGTCACACTCCTGGTTTGGGGCCTGATGCCTGGGTCCCATCAGCACCCACTGCCACTGCTGAGCCAGCCCCCTTCCCCTGCTGCGTGCCCTCCACTGCAGGACCCTGAGCCCTGGGGTGTCCAGTGCTCCACCTGGGAACAGCGGCCTGTTCTGGGCCCCTGAGCCTGGAAGAACAGGTCAGACAGGCTTGCTCCTTGCTGGCATGCTGCTCTCTGCTGGCCTGCAGCCATGGCCATGCTGAAGGAAGCACAGGATGAGGTCAGCCCCATCCCACCGTGTTCCTGAACCTCCACAGAGGGGCTCCCCCATCCCCACTTCCCGCTGGCACAGCCCCATTTCGGTGCCTGTAAAGGAGTTTTATGTGGACAGCAGGTGTGTGCACCCGTGCCAGCCCCTGGGAAGGTCCCCACCCTCCGTGTGAGTCACTGCCAGCACCCAGACTCGCAGTCACAGCAAAGTTTCTTTACTGCTTATAACAGTCCCAGTGGCACCCATGGCCCGAGGTCACCGTATGCACCATAGCAGCAGTGGGGGTGTCGGGGCACCCCAGGGGCTCTGCACCATGTGGCAGCCAGCTGGCAGGGGCAACTGTTGGGGCACCCCATAAGCTGTAGAATTGTAGAATAGTTTGGGTTGGAAGGGACCTCTAAAGGCCATCTAGTTACACTCCAGAGATGGGCAGGGACATCTCCAACTAGGCCAGGTGGCTCAGAGCCCATCCAACCTGGCCTTGAATGTTTTCAGGGACAGGACATCCACTGTCTCTCATGTGCCAGTCCCTCACCATTCTCATTGCCAAAAACTTCCTTATGTCCAATCCAAATCAACCCTCCTTCATGTTCTTTCGAGTTGTCCTGCGCGGGCAAGCACACTCCTGTCCCCCTGACCCGAGGGGATGCCTTAGGACCTGATGCCACCGCAGCACCAGGCAGCCTGTGCCCTGAGCATCCTCCAGCTGCCGGCACAGCCCTGTGCTGCCCACGCCCGTGTCCGTGGCTGGCTGGAGGAGCCAGGTGCTCAGACAATGCTGTGCCTCACGCCGGGCTCCAAGGGTGCCTCGAGGCACAGCGGGGTCCCTGCCGGGCGCCGGCGGCAGCACACGCAGTGCAGGAAGTCAGCGACGTTGTGCCGGAAGAGCTGGCGGCAGGGGTGCAGGTACTGGAAGAAGAGGAGCATGAAGTAGATGCCCAGGCAGTAGCCGAGGAGCAGCTGCAGCACCAGCAGCGCGGTGCAGACGTTCTCATAGACGTCGGTCTTGAAGAAGTACCAGAGGATGACGAGGGCCGTGTTCTCCGCCAGCCGGGCCACGTAGTACACGGCCGGGCGGCCCCAGTTCTGCGACTTGTCGATGAGGTCCCGGTCAGCCAGCTTGAGCTGCACGGCCGACCAGCAGAACATGTTGATGCTGGAGTAGAGGAGGGTGAAGGCACACAGCACCACCACCGTGCCCAGGCGGCTGAAGTTCTTCTCGATGTTGTCGGGCAGGCGGCTGCCGCTGCGCCAGAACTGCACCCAGGGCAAGAAGAAAACCACCAGGAGGTTGGCCAGGGCGATGGGGATGATCCAGTGCTTGAAGACGGTGCTGAAGAGCACGAGGACGGCGATGCGGGTGGAGATCTCCAGGCTGCGCCACAGCACGATGCACAGGAAGGCCAGCGGCCGCAGCTGCACCTTGTAGTCGTCGTACTTGACCTGGATGGCCAGGATGTTGCAGACGAGGGCCCCGTAGGTGACTGACACCAGGCAGATGGCCATGAGCACGGCTGCAGAGGGACAGAGCAGGCCAGTCAGGCAGGGGAGGGGACCAGGCTGTGTCCAGCCTCTCCACTGCCTGGGGTGCAGAGTGGGGTTGACAGCTCCAGGTGGGAAACCTGGGGTGCCAGTCCTGGGTGAGAAGTACAGGGTGCCAAACACCTGGGCTCACAGCAGAAGGCTCAGTGTGAGCAGTGCCAGAACAGCTCATGGATGGTGGTGACGGCCCCCAGGATGAGGTGGCTGCTGGCAGCAGGAGGCGCAGAACCCCAAGGTTCTCCCTACACCAATAAAACACAAGCCTTGGCCGAACCACAGCCATTTCTGTGTTTGGACCCTGCCCCAGCCCCCCTGCCCTGTGCAGGAATTGCTGCTCAAGGGAGAGCAGGGCACAGTCAGTGCTGAGAGGGCCCCTCTGCCTTCATCCCAGCCGAGAGCTGCACCACTGTAGCCCCAGAGGCATCCCAAGAGCCAGCCCCATCCGAAGGCTGCAGAGCCAAGGTCATTTGTAGGGAATGCCAGCAGCTGCTCACATTCAGCACAGCCAGGAATGGAGAGAAATAGAAGAGTGCAGCTGGTCCCATCCATGGTGGCTGCCAGCTGCAGGGCTGAGCTGGCACTCCAGCTGCGAGGGAATCACCCAGAACACATCATTTGGTATTTACTTCCTGCATCTACTGCTAGAGCAGCACTGGCACTCATTCTTCCTCTGCATCTGCAACTCCCCAAAATGCCTTTGCAGAGGGCTGTGGCAAATTAGGGGGTTTCTGTGGGGCATCTCCTGTGCTTCCCTCTTCATGCTGCTGTGGGCACAGGTGACAAGGTCTGGGCTCCCAGCACTGCTGGGTGAGGGCAGCTCCTTCACCCAGTGCTGTAATGGTGCAGGAGCACACCTGCATGCCCAGCTCAGTGCCAACATGGGAGCTAAACGTTTGCTCTGGCATATCCACCCCCAAGCACATAAACATCCTGGGAGCAGGCAAGGGAGCCTCGGAGTGGGAGTGCGGGGCTGGGAGCTCTGGCTGCTGGAAAATGTGCAGAAATAGATACAGTGGGGGGACTTGAGGGAAGACAGAGCCTGTAGCTAGATGGAAAAAAATGAATGAAGACTGGAACAGGCTAGGACAGGGACCTGACCCTCTTAGGAGACATGGCACTGAGTGGATGGCTTGGCTCTGGAGGGCAGATACTCAAGAGCACGGGGCTGGGAGCAGAGCCTGGCACCTCAGCCAGGCCCGCTCTTTTCCACTCTGCATCACTGCAAGCAGGAAAGCAGAGAGCTGATGAGTGCCCAAGCTTTGTGGGTTGTGCTCCACTTTTAGGGGAGCCCAGTGGAAGCTGTGTCCCCGGGAGGGACTTTTTGGATTGCCTGGATGTCCCACCAGCACGAGCAGCTGAGGAGCTGCCCCTGTGCCCTGGTGGGCTCCCGGGGAGCCAGGTGCCCCTTACCTCGGGCAGCAGGGACGTACTTCTCCAGGACGCTGATGTAGAGCTGCAGGGTGAGCTGCGGGGTGGAGCCCAGGAAGGCCTGGATGACGGCCATGCGCTTGAAGGCGTTGCGGTGCGTGGCCAGGCGGCGCTCCGAGTGCCCCACCTCCTGCTCCATCTCCACCTCGTAGCCCTTCCGCAGCCGCCGCTTGCGGGTGATGGTCACGTAGGGCTCCTCCTCCCGCCCCGACCAGCAGTACACCACCAGGGCCTCCACACACCTGTGGGGACACGGCAGCTGTCACCCCCAGCCCTCCTGCTGTCCCGCTCCAGCACCTCCAGCCCCACCTTGCTGGTGCTGCCCAGACCCCAGTCCTGCTGAGTGCAGCCCGACCGTCTTGGGCAGCTGCCCGAAGTGCAGTGGGCACAGCAGGACCATGGGGACGCCCCGTGGCTGCTCCTCTGCTCCAGCATTTAGGGTGATCATGGGTGGCAGGGCGGCAACAACTGCTCCAGCGAGCTGCTGGAAGAGGTGCAGCATCCAGGGTACAAAGCAGCGACTCTGCTGGGAGCTGCAGCCACCGGAAGGTGTTAATCACCCTCGGGTTCTGTTTTCCCACTGGCAAAAACCTCTTCCTCTAAGCAGAGGCAACAGAAACTCTGAAATATCAGAGCTGAATATCAGAGTTTTCTTTGATCTCTCATCTTGAGCAGAAGAAGGCTTCCACACTTCCTCCCTGGTGGGGACAGCAGGAAGGAGGGCGCAGGGTGAAGCCGTGTGTGGCAGGGCCAGATAAGGCAGTGTTTCCTCAGCCCCTTCTCTGCAGGCCTCAGCGTGGGCAGGGCTGGGACTCTGCCCTGCCTGCAAGGACAGGGGACCCCAGCCCCTCCACAGAGCCATGGGGGGGTGTGCATGGCCACAGGGGATCAGCTTGGCTCCTGCCTGGGGCCCAGCTGGCTCTGGGACCAACAGGACATCATTGTTTATGGGTGCTTATCAGGACAGCACAAACTGCTGTGTATCAAACCCAAAAGGAGGGAGGGTTTAGGGTAAATTCTCTCGACAGATCAAGCCAGCACTCATGGCTCATTGCAAACTCTAATGGGAAAACGGTTTCATCCCGAAGGCCCAGCTTGAAGGGTAGTCCCAGCTGTCTCCCAGCGCCCTCTCAGACCTTCTCAGCAGGCTGGGCCCCACCTCCAGCCCAAGCAGCCTTCCCCGGGCAGCCCTGGCTGGCTCCTACAGCAGCTGGGCAGCACCTGCCCAGCTCAGACAGCCTCGTTGGTGTGGTGAGAGTCACAGCACTGCTGTGGGCCAGCACAGGCTGGCAGCACCCAGGCAAGGCCCCCCAGGTGGCTCTGAAGTTAAGGCACGGTGACAGGGACACATCTGGTGCACTGCTTGTTTCCGGTGACAGAGGAAGTGCAGAGCAGCCACTCTGGTGGTTTTGGAACCCCTTGGCTGCTGGGCTGCCCTTGGGAAGGAGCCGTGGAGATGGTGGCTGTGCCATGCCTCCTGCAGAGCCTTCTCGTGGAGCAGGCTGCCTGGGTGATGACAGCCCAGGAGGCACCACAGCATTCCCAAGGAATGAGGGATCAGCTTGTGCAACATCCATCCACCCCCTCATGTCCTCCTCCCAGCACAGCCCAGTGCCCCACAGTCCCCATGCCAGCCCCACTCCTGCACCTAGCTCTTCTCCCTGTCCCATAACACCCCCAGAATCCCACTATGTGCTCAAGAGCATTGTCCAAAGGTTTGTTGAACTCAGCCAGGCCAGGTGCTGTGATCACTTCCCTGGGGAGCCTGTTTCAGAGCTGCACCACCCTCTCTCCGGGTGTAAAAGCTTTTCCTGATATCTAATGTAAACTTCTCCTGACTCAACCCGATACCATGTCAGTATTCATCCACCGGGGACTCCCACCTGCACTCCCAGCACAAGCACAGCCAAATGATGGCAAAACCAAGAGGCTGGCTGAATCGCTGGCTGCCTCCCGGACCTCGGGCAGAGCTTTCCAAGCCGCGTCCTGCCCGGAGCGGGCTCCTCCAGCAGCAGGAGCACCCGCGGCAGCACCGGCGAGCAAGGGGCCCCCGCGGGCCGGGAGCAGCAGTGCCGGGGCGGAGGGACGGGGAGGCGGCTGGAGCAGCTCCGGGCAGGTGGCTGATGACACACGGTCCGGGGTGCCCGTCCTGCCCGGCACCGCTCCCTGCTCTCACCCGGTGCCCGCGCCCCTGCCGGGCCCCGCGCATTGCTGCCGGGGGTGCCCGGGGGTGCCCGGGGGTGCCGGGGGTGCCCGGGGGTGCCCAGGGTCTCCGCCGCGCTCACCTGATGATGGGCCCGAGCTGCAGCAGGTGCATGAGCAGGACGAGCGGGCGGTCGCGGCTGAGGTCGCGGTGCACGAAGATGAGGGTGAGCTGCACCAGGACGGAGGGGCAGAGCACGAAGAACACGGTGAGCGCCAGCCAGAAGCGGTCGTCCGAGTGGCCGTAGGAGAGGCAGAGCACGGCGGCCGCCGCCCCCTCCCCGCAGAACAGCGCCGTCGAGAAGACGATGCCGAGCGGCAGCTTCGCCCGCGACGGGGCGGCGGCGGGCGGGCAGCCCCCGCTCGGAGCGTCCATGGCGGCCCCGGCCCGGCCCGGCCCGGCCCGGGCGCTCAGCCCCGCCGCGGCGCCATCCCGGGCTGCAGCGGAGAGAGGAGCCGCGCTGCGGGGCGGGACGGGCGGGGCGGGGCTCCCCCGCCGCACCGAGCCCCGACGGGCAGCTCCGCACTGGCCCCGCCGAGCCCCGCGGCCGCGGCTCCGCTCCGGCACCGCTCCGGGACCGCCCCGAGCCCTCGGCCCGGGCTGCACCGGCCGAGCAGCCCCACCGGGTCCGTATCCTCCAGCCCGGGGTCTCCGGCTCCCGGTACCGCAGCACTGCCCTGCCCACCACCCTCCTGCTCCGGGACCCCACTTGCTTCTGTGCCCTGGTCCCCACCAGGTGTGGAGGTCCCTGCTCCAGGACAGCCCCACCTGCCCCTCTGCCCCCACACCCCTGTCTCGGACCGGGACCTTCCGCCGAGGGCTCCCCATCTCTGCAGGGACAGCCCCATGGCCAGGACCCACAGCCCAGAGCCCCCGCAGCACCCGCCTCGGGACTCCCCCGCCCCAGATACAGCGGGACAATCCCCGTGCTACCCCTCGTGTGTGCCCTTGAGACTTTGGAGCCCTCCCCGGGACCCCCCTGTCAAGACCAAATCAATTCCTGGAAGCTGCCAACACCCCAAGGTGCCGCAGCACATGGAGGGCCCCTCCAGGGCAGTATTGTCCGGTAGCCCCACTGGGGTCCCAGTGCGGGGCAGGAAGGATGCCAGTGTGAGTGCCAGCCTTGCCTGGACCACATAGCTGCCAGAGCTGCCTGCACCCAGCAGCCCCTCAGATCTGGGGCCTGACCCCAGCTCCAGACCCAGAAATGGAACCACATGGCCCTGCTCTTGATGGGCAGCGTGTGGGAGGGAGGGTGTTGTCAAGGCAGGGAACATTCTGGTATCTTGCAAGACAAGCTGTGTCAGGGACACCTTCAGGTGCGGTGTATCGAGATTTGGGAACGTTGTTACACGGGAGTTGTGTCTCCTGTGTCTTGGATGTTCCTGCCTCCAGCTGTGACCCTGTGCTACAGCTGAGCAATAGTGCTTTGGGATACTGACAGAGCCAAGCCTCCCAGCGCTCAGCCCCCCTCGCTCTGTCTGTCCCGCCTTGTTCACCTGCCCAGTGGTGGGAGCACAAGGCTGGCTGGGCTGTCCCCACCTCCGTGGCCGGGGGGTCCCTGCTGTGCCCGGCTCACGCTGCCCCAGCTCCAGCCCTGCCCACCTTTCCCCCGGAGCGGTGGGGTGGGCACAGGGGGATGAACACACGCTGTCTTGGCTGAGCACCCGCTGCCTGCCAGATCCCTCAGTCGGCCTGGGCACACGCTGCCTGGCTGGGACACGTGGGACAAGGCAAAGAGTGTTTGACACTGGTCAGTTTTCCCCAGTTCAGGCAGAGCAGGCTCTCAGTGCTCAGCCCTCAGCCTCTAGGCCAGCTCACAAAGAGGTGCCCATGTTAGGAACAGAGCCACTGCCCACTCACCTGCCCCACGCCAGCCAAAAGCACAAAACCTCCCAAAACACACGCACCAGAATTTTCCCCATTTCACCAGGCTGGAAGCATTTCCAGGGCTATTGGGCTTATCAGCAGGAGAGCTGAGAATAAAACTGCCTGAGACTTTGGAGGCCATACCTCCCCCAGCAACAGCTCCCACACAGAAGCAATCCCTGTCCCTGCAGCTGCTCAGAGCTGTTCCTTCCGAGCTGAACAGCTGCTTTGGGAAACCACAAACCCCACGCGCTCATGGGGACCGGCCTGACTGGCGGGGATGGGAGATCTGTGTGTGACCACTCAGCTCTGGTATGACAGTTACATATTTTCAAGCTGTTTTTGGAAAACAGCCTCTCCAAAAAAAACCTCTGGCAGGGCAGAGGGTGAAGGCAGCAGTGTCCAGGCTGACTGGTGTCAGTGGCCAGCCGGGGTGGGAGCTGTGCACGGGAGCAGCTGTGCCTGGCTGGGTGCTCAGCCAGAAACAACACATCCCGTGGCACTGCCAACTGCACCCATGGCTCTGCATGAGCAGCAAGAGCAGCGTGCCATTTGTACCATTTATGCAACTTCCACTTATCCAAATTAAAAGCATTCCCCAGGAGTCTGGCAGGTCACCAAGCCCTCGGCTGAGCAATGCCTCGGCTTCGACTCATCATATTTTTAATTTCAGCTTCCTCTGCTTCGTGATGAAATACTTAAGAGCAACTGTTTAACAAGCAAGAATTCCAGTCCTGTATCCGTAAGCCCCAGCAGCCACCAAGAGGAATGGAGAGACAAAGCCTCACAGCGTTTTCCACACCAGTTATTATCCCATTTTCTGTCCCAAGCAGGGAGCAGCAAGAGCTGTTCCTGTTGTGAGTCACCTCTACAGCCTGACCCCACCTGTCCTCTGTGCTGTAAACAGCAGACAGACCATAAAAGTGATGTGGGTCACAGATAGCATCAGCCAGAGCTCCTGTCCCACTGCCACTCCCTGTCCCTGCCAACCCCACGCCCACACCTCTGCCTGCAAGCCCAGCACAGCTGGGGCTGCACAGACACCCTGGGACACCCCTGCCAGAGACACTGCCTGAGCCAGAGCTGCACAGACAGCCTGGGACACCCCTGCCAGAGACACTGCCTGAGCCAGAGCTGCACAGACCCCCTGGGACACCACTCACTGCCACAGAGACACTGCCTGAGCCAGAGCTGCCGCAGGCCAGCAGGGCTGGGCCGCTGGCTGGGACATCCTAGGTGTCCCCACTCTACAGTGGCTGCATTCTGGGCCAGCAGAGCTGGTGGCTGCTGGCTGGCCCTCACTCTGGAACCTCCCAGATGCAGAACAGCCCCTGGGCTGGTGGAAGTGAAGTGACATGGAATCACACAATTACAGAATTACAGAATCACAGAATCACAAAATAATGGAATCACAGAATCTCCTGAGCTGGAAGGGACCAATGAGGATCATTGGGGATGCCCAAGACACCAGCCTGAGTCTCACTACCATGTGCAAGTGTCATTTTTCCTGTCTCCACAAGTCCCTGCCCTGCCCTGGACAGATCCCAGCTTCATTAATTTCTTAATGCCAGCCTCCATAACTTTCTTTTTAATTCCAGTGTTCACAGAGCACACCTTTCACAAAGGGCAGTGGTGGTGGTGGCCACCAACTGTGTGAAACCTCATGGTTTGCTGTGCAGCTTTCCCAGCCCCTTGGATGTGCCAGGACACTTGTGTGTGGGAGCCTGGGCTGTACGTGGGGTGGGAGCAAGCTTCCTCACTGGCTCTCAGTCTCAAAATAACCCTGTCTGCTTTGCACATGCCTGCCTGGCGGCTCAGCTCCTGTAAAAGGAGAAGAGAAAATTGTTTGGAAAAGACAGGGAGCTCTGAGCCAGGCTCTTAAAGAGCCCAGGTGGGGAGAGCTGCCAGCGTGCTCCCCCAGCTCTCCTCTCTAGGACCCAGAGCAGACACCACTCCCAGGGTGCTCGTTGGAACATGCCCAGCACTCTGCTGCCTTCCCAAATATAGCCTTGCACACAGAGGTGGAGGCAGCAGCAGGGGTGTGGGGATGGCCAGGCTGCCTTCAGACCTGAGAGCTGCTCAGTCTGCACTGGGATGGAGCACCACAAACCCAGCTGGTGCCCAGGGAGTGACAGCGGGGACGTGTGGCTCGGCCCCGTGGGCTGGGTGAAGGGGCAATCACAAAGTGTCCCCCAGCCTGACAGCTGTGTGAGAAGGGGACACAGTTTTGTCCCCTCAGTGCAGCCACGCTGCCCAACCAGCAAGGCTGGGAGCTTCCCAGCAATCTGTGAGCTGGGAATTTTTGACTTAGTTTGGAAATAGCTTTGCAAATGACTGGTTTCCACAGCCTAAACTGTTTGGATTTTGTATTGCTTTCACAGTAACTCAGCTGTATTTTTCCCTGCCCCAGCAGTCTGTGGAATAGTTTCTGGTTGGGGAAATATTTATTCCATTTGCTTCATCATGCGACGGCTTTCAGCACTCCAGTTCCTCATGCAGCCTCACTCCGACCCTGCTGGGAGAGAGTCTGGTGTCTGTGCTGAGCACCTCAGCCCTCTAAAGCTCACTGGGGGCTGTGCCCTCTGGCTCTGGGCACGGGCTCAGTGCTGCCAGAGGATGCTTGCAGGCACAGCACAGGCCACGTAGCTGCCTCACACTTCAATTCTTTACCAAGAAAGCAGAGTTACCTTTGGGTGCATTTACAGATCTTTGTGATAATTACACATTTTGGAGTCATGCCTCCTTGGCTACTGTCCCAGCACAGGCAGTGGGTGATGCTGTAACACTAAACCAGGCAGGAAGGGTTAAAATTACCTTTAATTAACTGATTCCCCTGGTCCCTGCGGTAAGAGTATACAGCCCTGGCACAGTGCTAACCCAGCCAGGCTGCGCCTGCGTGTGCCCTGGGCATCCTGGCAGGCAGGAGGAACAGTTTATACTCTCCTCTCCCCCATGCAGGAAGGCATCAGGAGCACCAGAATGGTCTCAACAAAACCACTGCAGGAGCCTGGGCAGGGCTTGTGGCCACGGCAGGCGCTTCCCAGAGCTGTGGCATGGGGCAAGGAGCAAGGAGGCAGCTCGTCCTGCAGCAGGAGCAGAGCAGACAGAGCGCCCAGATCCAAGCCTCTCCTAGAAATGTGTGTATGCTTTGGCTGGGAAGCTCCCTGCCAGGAACGGGGTGAAAAGCAAACAGCTCCCTGCATGCTTCCTGCCTGCTCCTGCCCCTGGCACAGGGTGAAGGTACCGGCGTGGGGGAGCACAGAACACTCTGGAGAAACCATCTCCCCTATCCAAAAGAGCTCGGGGAATGGCTGCCCACAATGTTTGCATGGCAGTGGGGTGCAAACCATGCCCTGTGCCCAGTGCCCTGCCAGCAAACCTCCACGGTGCCCCAGTTCCTCAGCAAGAGGTCTGGGTGTCACAGGCTGTAAATATCCTGTGTTCCCAGCCTGGCTGCGGGGCGTGTGCCTGTAATTAGCTCGTGGGATTTGGGAGCTGGTGTGATCCGGGGTTATCGTTAGCCACTGGGATTTAAAGGGACAATGTGGCTGTTTGCATACCTGCCAGCTCAGAGTGCTGTCATATGACACATTAAACAGAGAGATGAGTCTCTCCTCAAAGCCTGTGTGTGTCCTTGCTCACCACAGGTCCCTTTTTGGGCAGAATTGATGCGGTTCCAAGCAAAGCAGAACAGCTTGCTAATGTTTCTGCCAGGACTTTTTGGTCTCTGCCATCACCTTGGCTTTGGTGCCAGCTCGGCTCAAGGCTCTCCAGGCTGCAGGCAGCCCCTAGTGCTCTGCCCTCTGTGCTCCCTTGCAAACCATCATTCCCCAGGTCCAAGCTCCCCAGCCATCCCCCCAGCTCTGCTGCTTGCCCGGGGTGCCCCACGTGCCCCACGAATACTCACGGGGTCTAGCGAAGCCAAGGCAGGGCAGCCCGCCAGCCCGCGGCCATCTGTGCCTCTCCGTGCTGCCCGTGGTTCCTCCTCGCCCTCTCCTGCGGCTCTCCAGGGGCAGGAATAGCCCCGGAGCACGTGCTGCCCTCCGGGCAGCGATGCCAGCCCAGGCTGCCGGGCACTGCCCTCCCTGGGGGCTCCTGTGCTGCTGGCAGCGCTAGAGGGTCCAGCCCGGCACGGGGCACGGGCTGCTTACGGCTCTGGGGAGGAACATCTTCATTTATCTGCCAAGATAATAAATTCCGCCGTAGAGTTTCTCACCTGGCAACGGTCACCAAGGAAACGAGGATGGCTGCTGCGGGTCCCGCTGGCACCGCCTGGGGAGGCCCAGTGGCCCTGGCAGAGGGGGTGTGTGGCTGCACTCCGGCCAGAGGCTGGGTGGGCGCAGGGCCAGCTGCCCACTCGTAACCTGAGCACCGCCCCAGCAGAGCTCACATCGACGTGGGCTTGGCCCTCGTGCCACTTCCCTGGAGCCGAGTGTGGGTTTCACCAGATTTGGGGTGGATTTTGAGGTTTTCCTGGCTGTTGATCCTGTGTGTGTGCACTGGGAGGCGTGACCTGGAGCTGCCTCAGGCTCCTGGGGGGTTTTCCTGTCCTCATCTCCAGTCTCACCAGGGATTTTGGACACTTGTTTTAAAAGCAGTGGCACCCCAAGTGTTCAGAGATGTCTGGAAATCCATTGGTGCCAGAGGGAGATCAGATCCTGCTGGCTCCAGGGCTGCCTGACACATGGCACTATTTATAGCACCTGTGGTCATGTTATAGCACATTCCTGTCCCTGCTGGGCTGTCCCCTGGCAGAGCCACCCCTAAACACAGAGGCAAGAGCTGACACTTGGAGTGAATAATTTCAGCCCTCATCCAGCTAATTCTGCAAAAAGCATCGCAGCCCATGCTGGGTGGGAACCTGCCCCAGCCACTGCTCCCTGCAGGCTGCTGGCACAGGCACAGAGAAACCAGGAAGGGCCACCAGGATGGGGACAGGGAGATGCTGCCACTGCCCCGCCATCAGCAGCACAGGGGTGACCAGTCACCCCAAGTATGGCATCTGGCTGTGATATCAGAACAGCCACTTCATCAGCCATTAACCTTGCATGGCTGCCTGCCCATGGCATGGAACTGGGGCCCCTCCCTTGCCCAGGACAGGTGCTGAGTTCCCAGCAGTGTGTGGGGCTGTGGAGAAGAGCTTGGGGCTGGAGGGAAGGGCTTGGGGCTGTGGAGGAGAGCTTGGGGCTGGAGGGAAGGGCTTGGGGCTGTGGAGGAGAGCTTGGGGCTGGAGGGAAGGGCTTGGGGCTGTGGAGGAGAGCTTGGGGCTGGAGGGAAGGGCTTGGGGCTGTGGAGGAGAGCTTGGGGCTGGAGGGAAGGGCTTGGGGCTGTGGAGGAGAGCTTGGGGCTGTGGAGAAGAGCTTGGGGCTGTGGAGGAGAGCTTGGGGCTGGAGGGAAGGGCTTGGGGCTGTGGAGGAGAGCTTGGGGCTGGAGGGAAGGGCTTGGGGCTGTGGAGAAGAGCTTGGGGCCGCGCCCATCCTGGACTTGCACCCCTGGGGCCAGGGCAGTGTCTCAGCATCTCGGGCTCCTGGCTGGTGCTCAGCTGCTCGAGGTGGTGCTGCTGGTGCTGGGTGCTTTAGCACAGGCTGATGTGAGGCAGCAGGCTCTCTGTTTGCTCCTGGGCATGGCTTTTGAAGGATCTCATGTCTTTGTCCCTCTTGACTCCACTTCCCCCACCCAGAGCTCCTGCAGCTCAAACATCCCTGTGTGACTTCACACACATCAGTGGCAGCAAGCCAGGGAGGGCAGCTCTGGCTGGGAAAAGAAGCAGGAAACCTGAGAAGCAAGATAAGAGCTTCAGAGATGAAGATCGAGGAGCTGGAGCTTTTTTCCTCCACTCTCTGCCCTGAGGTCTGAGGGTCTCCACCACTTCCCTGCTCCCAGCCAGACTCCTGCTGGGGCTGTTGCTGTTTCCACCCCAGGCAGCACAGGGCCTGCTGCCACTCAGTGTCCTTGCAGAAGCAGTGAGCAGTGATGTCCCCCAGCCTGGCTCGGAGGGGACCCTGGGTGAGCAGCAGAGCTGTGCACACCATGAAGAGGATGCAGACAAACATCCCCTCAGGGATCAGGCAGGGGGAAGGCAGAGATGCTGCTCCTTCGAGGAGCCCCTAACTCAGCCCACGTGGCTGTCAGGCAGTGTCCCCACCACAGGTCACATCCAGCAGCGATGGGGACACGAGGCTGCAGTGGGGTGGGGGAGTCAGTGCCATGTCACCCAGCGTGGCAGGCAGTGCCACCAGAGCCGTGTCCCAGCAGCCACTGGCCTGGCCCGACCCACCCGGATTAAGGAGCCTGCAGGAGTAAGTAATTTAAATCCAGATTAGGTTTAAGCAGCTGCTACGCAAAGGGCATGTGAGCAGAGGGGATGAGCAGGTGAGAGGCTGAGTGGCACCCCTGGTGTGAGGGGCAGTGAGAGCAGAGTCTGTGCCCATGGGGTATTGCCCGGGACGGATTTTCCTCCAGGCTTGGCTTGCGCACACCAGACAGAAGGCAGCAGTGCTGTGCCGTGGGACGGGGCACCCCGGATGAGATGCTCCCTGCCATGAAGAGAGAGCCCAGAGGAGGATGAAGCACAGGGACACGCTGGGCTGCTCCCTTCAGAGGTGCTGCAGAGGGTGCACCCCTCTGTGCAGGGCTGCAGACCATGTTCCACCTCTTCTCCCACTGCTGGTCGTGGCTGCAGGCCATACAGGAGCCCGTCAGGTAGGTCCCTGTGCCCACTCCCGGGGCTCCCACGGTGACAATATTTACCCATGTGTTTTGAGTGTCACCAGGGTGGTGACAGGGGAAGACAGGTGCCTGAAGTGTCCCCAGACTGCTGAGCAGGGCACACGGGTGTCCTTGCTGCCCCTGCAGCAGGCAGGAGCTGGCAGGCAGGGAAGCAGGCTGGGCAGGGATGCAATGCAGGGATGGTTCCACGGGGATTCTGGCTCTGCAGAGTCAGCAGCTCCCCAGGAAAGCTGGGGAGGATGAACTGAAACACCTGCCTTGTTTGCATGTGTCAGGACATCCAGTCTAATTCCCTGGGACGGCACTGCAAGGAGGTTTATGGTCCTCTCCCTCCAGAGAGGACACCTTACCTCACCTGCTGTAATTCTGGAGGTGGAGCCATGCCACCTGCTCTGTATGTTTAGGGAAGAAAATTGTATTGCGCATAACTGTAGTGGCTTGCCAGTGGCAGAGAAAATGTTGCCTGTGTGGCTCTGGTGGATCATGTTGCTGGAGAGTGGACAGGACTGTTCAGCAACAGGAAAAACACCTGAGTCCAGGCAGAAACTCATAAAATCATCCTTGCAACTTTTCCCTGCCTGTGTATACTCAAAATTTACTGCAAGGAAGGTGTAATCATTGACTGCATATAAGGAAGAATCATGCTGGCCTGTGCATATAATTGCTTAATCCTGTATGCTTTGAGAATAAATCCTTGCCATAGGAAGCACCTTGGAGGCTCTGCAGTGTGGCTGTCCCATGGTATTGGGGTGGCTCCAGGCACTTGTGCCTGTCCTCACCCTCTCCCATGCACCAGGGATTGTCCCTGCACTTGTCCCCAGCTGAGACAGAGCCTGTGTCACTGTCCTGCCCCTCTCCTGGCTGAAATGTAGCTGCCACGGGCAGAGTCCTCTGCCTGGGGGCCAGCAGTGGTCACTGCTCCCCCGGGAGCACTGCCTTTTCTGGGGTGCTCACCTGCTGTTGTTGCTCCCCAGGAAGGTGACCCTCCTTGTCATGGGGCTGGACAACGCAGGGAAAACCTCCGTCATCGCGGACATAGAGAGAGGTGAGGAGCGGCACAGCCCCGAGCCAGCCCAGACGGGGCAGCAGCTTTGTGGTCCTCTGAAACCAAAGGACCGAGGCTCCAGAGCCGCAGCCGCTGTTCTGGGCGGAGGGCACGGCCGCGTCCCGGACAGCCCTGGGGGTGGGAGCGGGGATGTGGCCGGGGCAGAGGGGCACACGGCACAGGGACGCTGCCGGGCCCCGTGCCAGCTCTTTGCGCTCTCCCCACCCCAGCCCTGGCCGGGGAGGTGCTGCCCGGGGCGCAGCCCGGCCAGAGCCGCCTGCGGGTGGACAGGTTCGAGGTGACGCTGCTGGACCTGCCCGGGGCACAGCGCTCCCGCAGCGCCTGGCGCAGCCACTACAGCGAGGCACACGGGCTCCTCTTCGTGCTGGACTCCGGGGACCTGGCACGGGTGGAGGAGGCCCGCAAGGTCCTGAGCCGCGTCCTCAGCCATCCTGATGTCGCCGGGAAGCCGCTCTTGCTGTAAGATTGGGATGCAAGCTGTGAGCTGCGGGTGAGGGGCGGAGCGGGACCCTGCGGCGGGGTCTGTGGGCTGCTGCGGGATGTGGTGCCCCGGGAGCTGTCGGGGGGCGCGGGGACATGAGGATCCCAGCAGTGCTGGGAGATCGGAGCATCCGTGGGGAGGAGGTGAGGAGGGGGCTCCGGTGCCAGGTGAGGCTGGGGCAATGCTTCACCTAAGCGCAGCCAGCCCGGGATAAAGCACACAGCCTCCCTCCGAGGCACGGGGGCCGAGCTGGCGGTGACGGCCGCTCCTGCCGTGCCCCAGGCTGGCCAACAAGCAGGACGCGCCGGCCGCGCTGCTGCCCTGCGAGCTGATCGAGCGGCTGTGCCTGGAGCGCCTGGTCAACGAGAACCGCTCTCCGTGCCGCATCGTGAGTGCGGAGCCGGCTTCGCTCCCGTCCCCGCTCCCGTCCCCGCTCCCGCTCCCCGCTCCCGCTCCCCGCTCCCCGCTCCCCGCTCTCCGCTCCCGCTCCCCCCGCCCGGCGCTCCCCGCGCTGATCCCCGCCCGCCCTCCCGCAGGAGCCCTGTGTCGCCAAGCGGGTCCCCCCCGCCGGCCCGGCCCGCACCACCCTACAGGGGCTGCGCTGGCTCCTCCGCGCCGCCGCCGCCGGCCCGGCCCCGCCGGACGCCGCCCCGGTGCCGCCTGCCCCGCGGGCCGCCCGCAACCGCCCGTCCGCCCGCAGGTGCGTGCGGGGCCCCGTGAGCGTGTCCCCGGCCCCTTGCTCCCCCCGCAGCGCTCGTCCTCACCCCGCTGTGCTCCCTCCCGCAGGGACCGGCCGCCCCCCGGGGAGGATGCTCGGGAGGGCGCGGGGAAGAACGGGGAGCCCCGGGCGGTGCGCCCCGTCTGCCGCCTCCTGCCCCTGGTGAGTGAGGGAGCGGGTGGCGCCCGGGATGGACGGGGTGCAAGAGAGGCTCTGCCACCCGCTCCTCATCCCCCTTTTCCTGCCCAGGAGGAGAGCGCTAAGGGCCCCAGGAGGAGGAAGAGGAAGGTGAAGGTGAAGAAGAAGGGCTTGGGGCAGCCAAGCCCAGCTGAAGAGCCGGAGGGGCCGGGAGTAGGGGCTGCCGGGGGGCTGCTGCTCCCCAACAGGGTCGGGCAGGAGGAGCCCACGGCCTTCGGGATGGCCACCCCCCATCCAGGTGAGAGGGGTCTGTGGGCAGCTGCCAGCTCTGCAGGACCCCCAGAGCCACCCCATAGGGAGGTGGCCAGGCCTGGCAACGTGACCAAACATTGGACCACTGGTGGCCACCACCTCCATCAGTTTTGCTTGCACATCAGCTGAGTGCAGAGCCAGGTCACAGGAATCCAGAGGGGAAGAGGAGAGACACCTGAGCATCTCCACAGGGGATGGTGCACTGGAGGACAGCCCACCTGCCACCAGCAGCCCTCTCAGCTGGTTTGGTGACAAAGGCACCCTTGCTCAGGTGTGTGATGCCTGAAAATTTGTATTTCTCTATTCAGCACAGGGTATGAAAAAGAAAAAAAAGAAGAAAATCAAGAATAAAATCAAGTCACGGGAACCTTCTGTGGAGCAGCAGCGTGAGGAGGTCTCAAGCACCTTTGGTGGGTATTTCTCAGGACAGATTTTGCTGAAAGCATCAGGGGTCTGGCCTGCTGGCAGCGGGCTGCGAGCTGTGCAGGGACACTTGGCCACAGGGGGCTTGGTGTGGGGACACGGGCACAGACAAGTGCTGCTGCAGGGCTGGGTGGGGGCTGCTGTGGGGGCAGATGCTGCTGCCTCTGCTGTGGGTGGGATGCAGGGAGGCCACCCGAGTGACTGTGCTGGAGGCTGGGCTGTCCTTGCAGCCCTCACTCAGCACAGGCTGCCGGCTGGGCCGTGGAGCTGGTCCCAGCTCAGGGCCTGACCGCCCCCTTGTTCCCAGATCTGTACCGCCGGGCCATGCTGGCTCTGAAGATGAGGCAGGAGCAGAGGAAGCAGCCTTCGGCCATCGCCCCCTGAGCAGGGAGGCACCGAGCCCGGGCTGTGCTCCCGGAGGAGCCAGGCTGCCATGGGCCCCACAGAGCTGCCGGCTGCTCGGCCAGGCCTGGCAGAGCTGGGAAATGGGTCCTGGGGCATGAACTGCATCTTTGTCCCCTGCGTGGCTTGAAAACCAGGGATCCAGAGGGGCGAGCCAAAAGTCCCTTTGTAAGACGCCTCTCTGGCAGCCGGGCTGCAAACCCGAGTGAAAAGGGAACAGCCGGCCCCCTGCCGCCCCCCGTTCGTATTCCCTGGAAGACTCCGTCTAAACCCGGATTAGTCTGTGCGGGAGAGGAGGACCCCAGCGAACAGCAGGGGAAAGCTTGTCTCTTGAATTGACCTGTGCCCGGGGAAAGCCGTCTTTGCAGGTCAGGGCTGACCTGGCCCGGCACTCCCTGCCTGCTGCCTGGGACGGTCTCGGTCCCTGCCGGTGAAGGAGGGAGGGCAGCCCCGGGCGCTCTGCAGAGGAGCTCCACATCTGGCAGGGCTGTCAGGACCCGCTTCCCACCCTGCAGGAGGGTGGTGCCCGTGTTTGTGCGCCCTGCAGCCCGTCAGTGAACATTTATGTTCAAAGGCAGCCGGTGGCGGAGGCTCCATCCCCAGGAGTGTCCCCCTGGCCCTGCCACCCTTCCAGGAGGGACACTGTCGCTGGCAGCCTGGCCCTCTGCTGCCCCGGCCGGTCCCTGCCGTGAGATGGCAGAGCTGTCGGAGCCCGGCCTGGGACACAGCGTGTCTGCCGGCTGCACGGCCGGGAACGCTGCCCTCAGCTCTGGAAACACTTCACCTGAAGTCCGGGGTTGGTGACACCTGCAGCCAGCAGCGTTACAAGCTGAGGTGTGCATTAGTCACCTCTGCTCCCATGTTACTCATTAACAGGCAATGCCTCTGCGGTCCAGGGGAAGGCAAATCAAGGAAGCCCTTCCCTTGGCAGGGCTGGAAAGGGAAAAGAAGATAAACTGGCCACTCTGCCTTGCCAGCCTGCCATAAAGCTCTGTCTGACTCTGCTGTATTCAACTGTTGGTGACTACAGGGGTTATTTGTAAATAAACTGTAAATAACAGCAGCAGAAGTTAATAGTGCCCTGTAAATACAGCACTTTCAGTGACCCCCTGTCTCAGTCTGGTGGAGTTCCCTGGGATGTGGGTGCTGTGGGTACAGGGCAAAGTGGGGGGCAAAAAGGAGATGGTGGTGAGTGGCACCCTCACATGAATTTCAGGTTTGTTGGAAAATGCTGGAACTCCAAACGTGCTGGAAGCAGGAAGCAGTGCCTCAGCAGCTGCTCGGGAAAGACACATTTTCTATCTCTTGTGCATAGCATCAACAGCACTTTCTGCAGGGAGCCAGCTGGGTGACACAGCCCTGCTTTGCATTTCAGCACTTGGATATGATCTAGTGCATCCTTTTTTCCCAGTTTCCAGAGAAGCTGACTCAGGAGCACCAGGGTAGGCAAAATATTGTGCCTGGTGCCACAGCACTGTCGTGGTGCCTCAGCCTGGGCCGTGGCTGCATTGCTGTAAGGTGGTGTGTGAGTGCTGCATTTCTGCAGCTCTTGGTGCTGCTCTCTCAGACACCCACGTGTGCCAGCAGGGTCACCAGCGGCTCTGTCCACAGCCTGGGTCCTTCTGAGCCCGAAGGATGGAGACAGCCAGAGATGGAGGGAGGGAGTCTGAGCCTGGCTGAGCTCTGGCTGTTTTTGTGCTGCCAGGAGAAGATGAGGAGATGTTTCAGCAACTGCCTGTGGGAATACACCTCCCACCGCCTCATACCAAGGTTGCTTTGCACAATTGGATTGTTTCCTGATGGCTGTGATCGCTATCAGCACTTAAACGTGTGTGCTGGAAGTTGAGTAGTGAGCCTCCTGCTCTTTTGTGAGGAACACTGCCTGGTCAGCGTTCAAAACCCTGCCAAGTCCTCCTGTGTACGGACACCACCAGTCCTTCCAGGCAGCACAGGGCCTGCAGGAGAGCCTGGAAGATGGGTCCACGTGCTGAGGCTGTCAGCCCCTCTAGTTCCACCCATGGCCCTGCTGTGCTTTCTCCAATGTCATTACATTTCACTTCATGTTATAGCCCCCCGAGAAGAGAATGGGGGGTGATGTTGACTCTGAAGCCTCCTCTGAGAGCCCTTGGTTTGCCCAAGACACATGGGCAGGGCAGGAGGGTCCCCACTGCAAGCTCTTGTTGAGAGTACTGGCACCTCTGCTGCTCTGCATCCACTGCTCTGTTTTCTCAATAAAACCTAAACTCTGTGGGTTTTCCCATTTTCCCCATATACATTGGAGTTTCCAGCAGAGTGGGAACCATTGTGGATTTCATAATCACTTCCAGGATTCTGATGGAGACACCCTTTGGGAATCAGCCTTCCTGGCAGCTGCAGAGAGGATGCCCCGTGCCCGAGGGGCAGGACAGGGGAGGTGAGCCTGCTCCACACATCAGGGAGTTGGGTGGCAAACCCAACAAAGGAAAATAACCTAAATAAGAGGCAGAGATTTGTGACCTGTGAAAAACTTGGCAGTCCTTTGTTCTTTGCTAACCCAAATTTACAGAACAAAGAGCTAGCGAGTGGTTTTTGGGAGCATCTCAGACACTGGAATTTGAACAGTGATTTAGGGCAGCAAAGGGAATTAATTTCAAGTGATCCAGGTTCATGGGTGTTTGGAAAGGCAAATGGGATGGATCACATCCTGTGGGGTGGCTGCAGGTGACTCGAATTCCCCGCTGTAAATCCCATCACCTGTCCTGGGGCATATAAACTGCCAGAGAAAGGGGAGGGGATTCCTGGGTACAGAGCCTGGGGTTTGGGCTGGGGAGGGGCTTTCACGTGGAGCTCTGTCCTCTCTGCTTTGTGAAAGAGGTACAAAAATTAATTACAATAACTCTCCTAGCCCAGCAGGGCAGTGGCTCTGGGGGAAAGGCGAGCAGCTCCTTAGCTTTGCACTCTGGGGTGTGGGCTCTGGCCTGCGTTGCACTGCTGTCTGAAAGCTGCTCGTAGCATGCACCGACCTAAATAAACATGTGTCAAGAAGGTCAGTGGATTTTAAACCTTGGAATGGGTGTTAGGGTTGATAAAAGCCTGGAGTGGGTGGTTTTTTGCACTTGAGAAGCTGGTTGCTGTGTACACTTTCTCCTGCTTGCAGGTTCTACCCTCTGACTAACTTGGGTGGGCTGGGTGCCAGCAAGCTCTTTTGGAAGTTTCCCAGTGAAAAAGTGAGAGTGCCAGCATGCTCTTGTGGAAGTTTCCCAGTGAAAAAGTGACTGTTGGAAATCGGCTCAGCTTTTTTCAGATGAGCCCACCAAGGTCCAGGTGATTTTCAAGAGATCATTCAAGATATTGCAATATATGTGATAACAGGCAGCTCTCAATATGTTGAAAAATGAGCAGCCATGCACAGTTTGTTTTGGGTGTTTTGTTACCTGTTGTAGAACCTCTGTTGTGCGGCACTAAAAATGAGATCTGGAGTGTTTGCTGTCATGTGTGCTGAAAAAAAAAGGCTGTATTCTTTGACAATAACTCCCTAAGCTTCTTTTGATGGTCATGGAGGAGGCTATTAAGACATTGTAAGGAGGAAGAGGACAAAGGACTGGAAAATGAGAAACTGTGAGAACTTTCCCTTTCTAGGTTAAATGAGCCTTGTTGGAGACATTGTTGCTGGAAGAAGGATATAATCAAATTTATTTAGTAGATAGCTTTGTCTTGGGGCCCCAGGAAATATGCCGGAGTCTGAGGTATATAAATTTGTCATGTCATGTACCAAATATATTTGTTGGGTTTCCTTCCTCTGAAAAAGAAAAAGCCTTCTTTTTAAAAAGGGGGATTTTGTTGACTAAAATTGGTATTCTTTCCTAAATTGTCACTCTGCAAGTTGCTGCATATTTGAACAGGTTATATCACACTATAAGGACAAAGTGCCTCTTGAGGAAGCCTATCAGGCTTTTATTAATTAGGGCTTGTGCTACAGGATATCTCTGGATGTGGGATCAAGAGCCAATTTATTAACCAAATTTTTTCATTTGAAAGTCAGCTGCAGCAATCAGAGCTCAGGCCTTGTCTGTGAGAGATCTTTCACCTTCTTAAGCTGCACTTACATTTCAGTGCAGCTGAGTTTAGCAAGACTGCAGCCCAAATACCTGACCTGCTGGCATGAATCTTGCTTGCTACCCAAGCTGTCATCTTATTAGACCTTACACTCCACCTTCCAAGCACAGTGCAGCTGTAGGAGAGGTTTGGGGGTGACTTTGTGGGGTTTTTCTATGTTTATTTTTTGGGCCAGGCTTGCGTTCATAGATTGCAGGTGCAATTGCTGCAGAGGCTTGCAGCAACCAGCTGAGCTCTGTGCCCTGCTCCAGCAAAGAGAGCTGCAGGTGGAGTGATCAACTGATCGAAGATGCACTTGAGGGGTGGAGAAAAGCGTGTGCAGGTCCCCTTGTGTGATGGACACTGCCGTGTGGGGTCACTGCTGGTCAGCTCCACGGCGCTCTGAATTCGCCTCTTCCTTCCTTTTCTTGGGAAGGCGCAGGGGAGCTCCCCAGGAGTCCCTGCTGCAGGTTGGGACATCGCAGGGGCAGTCCTGGAGCTGATCTTTGGGCACAGGTGTGAGGCAGGACTGGGGAGCTGGTGCTGCAGGGATGGGACGGGCTGCAGGGCTGCATGCACACCCTCTGCAGACAGCTGCTGGCCTCCCTCCCTCCCTCACGGGTGTTTGCCAGTGATGCAATCCCTCCTGCAGCACCCAGGCACGCTCAGCCTCGCTGGTTTCTCCAGGCAGATGGGCATGAGGGGAGCATGGAACGGGCACCCTGCCCTGCTGAGGGGCAGTGAGCACTGCCAGAGGTGGCACAGCTACAGGCCATCGATAGGACTCCACAGGTACAGAATTTGGGTGGCTTTGGCTGCTTCCAGACAGTGAGCTCCTGGTCCTGTGCTGGCAGGGAAGATTGGGAGTCTCAAATGTGCACAGGCAAGAACTGTCTGCTGGAATCTGCTGGCAAAAATACTCTCATTTCTTATAAAACCTGATTCACCAAATCAGTGAAGGACTTGCCTGTGAAGGAAAAAAATGGGGTCAACTTCTCCTTGGCATTCCCCTCGGTGATCCTGGCACGCTGTGATGTACCTGGGGCTCTCAACAGAGCCCTGCCCCTCTCCAGAGAGCTGGGACTGAGCAGCCCTGAGCGTGAACTCCCTTCCCCAGCTGGAGATGGCCCTGCAGG
Organism: Fringilla coelebs; assembly: GCF_963513975.1. Lineage (NCBI taxonomy): Eukaryota > Metazoa > Chordata > Aves > Passeriformes > Fringillidae > Fringilla > Fringilla coelebs. The sequence continues at coordinate 23,619,938 of NC_140037.1, forward strand.
GGCTGTCAGGGGGACAGGGTGGCACTCAGCAGCGAGTGCCTTCTCCCGGATGCTCCTGCCCGGTGCGAGGAGCAGTCAGTCAATGGGCAGGTCATGCCCTGGCAATAAATTAGCTGCCAACCCACACGCTTGGATTAACGAGACCTGCTTCAAGCTGTAGCGACTCTAAAGACAAACCTGTAGTACCCGTCCGGCGGTGGGAAGGACTTGGGGAGAGGTAATGCATCTCCACTGACCTCATACGACATCGGATATTATAAAAATCCGTACGGTATTTGGAAGACGTGGAAAGCAGATTCTTGTTTTACAGACAGTGCTTTATCCTCCAATGGCCGCACGATGGCAGAAGAAGCAAAGAACACTGCAAAAATAAATATCTGAAGGGAAAAAAAACCAAAACACAATGGTGTTAGAGCGTGTCCCGAGGCCGGAGGGGAGCCCGGCCTCTCCGGCTGTGGTCCCTGCCAGGGACTGAGCTCCGAAACCCCCATCGCCGAGAACAGCCGAAACAAGACGGGAGAAGGATTTTGTGGGAGTATTTAATGGGTTTACCCACGCTGTGAGGCTCTCCCTCGGGTCGCTCCGTCCGTGCCCTGGTTGCAGTCTGCCCCGCGCTCGGCTGGTGCGCCGGATTTTTATGTGCACATTTTTTGTGCTAATTGAAGAGGCGAGGGACTCCAACCAAGCCGTATGGGGCAAAATTCTCCCTGCGACAGGGAGCTGTCCCTCGTGGTCCCTTCCCCGGGCAGGACTGGCAGGAGTCCGTGCAGGAGCGCTCCGGGCACAGCTCCGCCCGTGCGCGGCTGCGAAAGGCGCGTTAAAACAGATTTCCCCTCCAAGACCAGCGAGCCCATAGAATCGCCACCAAATCAGCAGTGGAACCGTGCAGGCCGTTCCAGGCTCTGAAAAAGCCCAGTCAGGGCTGTTTGCTTCCTCTCTGCGGGGCTGGTTTTGCTGAGACGGGGTTTTGCTGCCCCGCAGCCACTGTGTCAGCAGCAGGGCTGACAGCTGCCCGGATTTCTCCAGTGAAACCCTGCCTGTGGCTCCTCGGGGTCAAGTTAGGAGATGGATGGAGCTAAACAATCTGGTTCACGGCAGGAACCTGTGGCTCTGCTCTGGCTGAGCTTGGGAGACCAGACACTCGCCTGTGGCTCTTCCCAGCTGTGCTTGCACTTATTTCATCCAGGAGCTCCCTGGAAAAGGGTCTGTCCCTGGTGACAGCGCATTGAAGCTAATTATCTATTCTTTAATTCTGTATCACAGTCCAAGTCTTGCATTTTGCTTCTAATCCCAGCAAACTTTAAAAATTAAGACATCATAATCTCAAACTAAACTGGGTAGGGGCTGCAATTTGTATGGCACAGGAGTTGTAAGGACAAGTGCAGCTGCAGGGATTCTTCTGCTGGTGAAACCAACTCTCCTGATCATTAATTCAGGTGAAAGGTGAGGAGCATCTGTACCTGTAACAATATATTGAGAAGAGAACAGAGCTATTTTTCTGTGGGCCAGGTAGGCCAGATTGCCTTGACCTTTGGAAACATGCAGGGGCCAAACCCCAAACACTGCTGGTTCACTGGGCATGGCTGGTCTGTTCAGCACCTACCACAGAGCCCTGCCACAGGAAAAGTGTCTGAGAACAGCAGCTCCCTTTTCTAGCCAACACAAACAGGCTGGAAAAACATCAGGAAAGTACCCAAAAAGCAAGGCAAAGGCTGCAGGGTAGCGTTGGTGTAACTTCAGTGCTCTGTTGCTTTGTGGGGGAGGGAACTCTGCAGCCAAACTGGTTAGGCATTATATAAAGATGTTTAACAATTGCCATTCATTATTTTAAAGTGCCTGGCATTGTTTTCTGGTTTCCTCTGTTGTGGTGTGAGGCCTTTGTGTGGAAAGGTGAGTAACAGCCCAGCTGCACGGGGAGCAGTGGGAGGGCTGCCCTTGGGATGCAGGTGAGTGCTGGCTGTGCCTCGGGAGCTCTGCCCTGCTCTGCAGGGCTGTGGAGCCCTCCCTGATCCCTCTGCCTGCTGCCTGGGGAGAAGGGGGGTTAAAAAACCCCATAGCTCCTGCCTGCCCGACACCTGACTTCTATTTTGGTGCTGGGGCAGGCTTAGCTGTATCACACTGTGTGAAACTGCCAGACAGTGGGTGCTTATGCAGAGCAAATGTGACTGGGTTTAGCCTTAGTAAAATCAATAGGATGCTATTTTCACTTTAAAAATGCAAAGTGAAAAATCTGTGTTTTCCAGGCCTCTGGAAGCTGCCAGCTGCTCTCTAGGCCCAGTTGTGGTGCCACAAGGTGAGTTTCGCTCACTTTCCAGGAAGAAGCTGACTTTAAAATGGGAGCAATGCAAACTGGTGGAATGGCAGTGGCACCTGGGCACTGGGGTCGAGGAGCCTGCCTGCTCCTGGAGGTGCTCAGAGCTGTCAGCAAGGGATAGCCCAGGAAAACTCCCTGCCCTGATGCAGAGGATATTGCTCCCAAAAAGGCTGTTTTATTACTAGGCAATAATGATGTTGAAAACAATAATAAAAGCATGTAGGTTTCGTTAGGTTACATCTCGTCTTTTTCAACTTGATGTTGAAAACATAACAAAAACATGTAGATTTTGTTAGGTCACATGCTGTCTTTTTCAGTTTTGGTGGTTTACATTGCCTGCAAGGCCATGTGGACCTGTTGGATGAGTTCAGAGGAGGCCAAAAAGATGCTCTAAGGGCTGGAGCATGTCTGCATCAGGCCAAGAGCTGGAGGTGTTAGATTGTGGAGGAGAAGGCTCTGAGGAGACTGGAGTCCCTTCCAGGGCTTAAAGTGGATGCAGGATTGCTGGACAGGGACTTTTAGTGGGGCGTGTAGTTGTAGGGCCAGGGGGAATGATGCTTTGGGCAGGTCACACAAGGAATAACTGAAAGGGGGGGGGGGCAGGTTTTGATTAAATATTAGGAAGAAATTCTTCCCCCGAGAGTCTTCTGGCACGGATTGTCCGGGAGAGGCGCGGATGCTCAGGGCCAGGTGTCCCCGCGTGTCCCCCCGTGTCCCCGCCCGGGCTCGGTGGCTCCCCCCGGCGGCCGCTCGGGGCTCGCCCTGCTCCCAGGCTGCTCCGGGGCGGCGGCGCCGCCTCCAGCGCGGCGGGGACAAAGCGGGGCCGAGCGGGGCCGGGCCGGGCCGGCGGCATGGAGCGCGGAGCGGAGCGGGGCCGGCGGCGCGGCCCGCAGCCCCGCTAGGAGCCGAGCCGGGCCGGGCCGGGCGATGCGGCGGTGAGCGCGGCGGGGCCGGGCGCCGCCGCGATGCTCCGCCGCAGCCTCAGCCGCCTGGTGAGTGCGGGGCCGGGGCGGCGGGCGGGGAAAGTTCGCTGTTTTTCTTTCTCTGCCGTGTGCTGGGGCTGTTCTCCCGCGGGGGCTCCCGCATCCCCCTTCCCGCGGGGTCCGCCCGCGGCCCCGGCCCCGCCGCGGCGGCTCCGTCCGACCCCGCGAGCCCTCCAGAAGTTGCCTTCGCTGCCAGAGCCCAAACCTTGTTTTTTTCCTCCCAAACCTGTCGGAGGGCGCTTCCCCGGGCCGGCAGCGCGCTCCCCGGACCGCGTGGCTCTTCCTGCCCGGGGCGGGATGCGGCTGTGCCCCCGCCGGCTCCATCCCGATCCCTTCCCGCTGCCACATAAGCTGCTCGGAGATTTCACCGTGACCTCACTGCTTGGCCCGAGCTCTGTAATTACTCATGTTTTTCCTTTTCCGCAGCTAGCGTGCGGAAAGCGGTGTTTTACCCTCGTTCGGGCGCCGCTGTTTATTCGGCAGTGTCATTGATTGCGCAGTGCGTAGTTAGCGAAGTTCCCGAGTTGGGGCGGTGGTGCCGGTCACACGGCCCGGGCGCCGTGCGGGGCTCGGGGCCGCGCCCCGGGGCGCTCCCGGTACCTGCCGCGGGCGCTGCTCTGCCGCCAGGCCGGGGCCGCGCTCTCCGCTCCGCTTTCGCTTTGGAGCGAGAGATTTGTGCCCGGTTTTCCAGGCTTGGCGCGCGAGGGAAGGGTTTGATTTCTAAATCGCCTTGTTAAGTCTGGAGGTAGCTCTGCGGAGCTTGGCAGGGAAGGGTTTGATTTTTGGGTTGGTTTTCTGCTTGTAGGCGGTGTTTCTGTGGCAGGCTCTGGCTTAGCCCTGTGGAGAACACACCTACCACAGCCATTGTTTTGCAGCCTCGGGGACAGATAGGTGAGGTGGAAACTCAGTGCCCTGACTTTCTGGCTTTGATGCCTTTTGAGTTCAGCGCTGCCCTGAGCGCTTCCTCCCCCACCCAGCCCAGCGGCAGTTTGTCCCGCTCTTGTCGAGAGGCGTTTGTGGTTTGAGGCATCTCCACCGAGTTGAGTGGAAAGCTTTTTTAGGTGGCTGCTTCCTGTGAGCGGGTGACTGGAGGTGCCTGCCTGGCTTCTGGATCCAGCACCCTCCTCGCTGGTGAGGAGCAGTCCCTGCCCTGCCCGGGGTCCCACGCAGTCTCTGTGTCACCCCTGAGTCCCTCGGCGTGGGGAGGGGACATTCAGTGCTGCTGGGGTGTGATGTCCTCTGAGGTGGAGAGAAGCCATCCCTGCACAGCCCAGGTATTTCCAGAGGCTCTGTGCAGGGCTGAGCTGTGGCAGCACCCCTTTGGAAGGGTAGAGGTGATGTTCTGGCTGGAGGAACGGCTCTGCTCAGGGCCCAGGACAGAGTGCCAGGTCAGCTGCAGTGTTGGTGCAGGGTTTAGACGCTGTTTCCACCTCCTGGCTTTGCGAGCAGCATTTCAGCAGCAATGAGCAGTTTATCAGGCTGGTGCAAGTGGTGTGGGTTCCCCCATATCAGCCTTGGCTGATAGAGCAGCTCCTGCCCTGCTGCTGCAGCTCTGCCCTGTCCCCAGCCCTGCAGGGTGCCACAGTAGCCTTGGGCCAGTCCTCTCCCTTCTGCTCCATGGGAGGAGAGGGCAACCTGTCCAGTCTCTGTGGAGCCATCCCCGAGGGGCTGTCTGGCCCTCAGTCCTGGATGGGCAGTGCTGTTCAAAGGATGCTCATCCTGTGGCCGTGGCATTGCAGGAATTCACTGCAGTTATTAAAGGCTGCAGATTTTCTGGCACTTAAGATCCCATAGGGCTACTCAGACAACCACTGTAACCTCTCCACTGTGTGGTCTCTGCCTGAGGCTCATAAATACCATCAGATATTAAAAATCCTGTTTTCAGTTGTAACTCACAGCTAGGCACAATGGAGGTGACTTGCCCTATCAGCATGACTGTTTGTGGCTCTGTTTTTCCCTCCTATAAACTGTTATCCTGGATAGGGTATGAAATGGGATGGTAAGAAGAGCGGGAAGGGTAGAGTGGTGCATGTGGGTCTGCACAGCTACCTGGGGGTACAGACTGATGCTCTGCAGAAACAATTTGGATTCTGAACTTTGATTTGCGCCACAAAATTAATCCTGTCAAAGGAAGAGTGGGGCTGGGATCACTGCGGGGAGGTGGGATTGAATTGCCATGGTTAATCCACTTTTAGGAGATACTGTCAACTTGAAATATAACTTTAATTCTTTTTTGGAAACAGATTCTAGCACTGGAGTCTTATTTTTAGTCTCCTGCTGCTTGCACGGCTGTTGTGGGAGGGTGCAGGAGCGGAGTGGGGAAGTGTGGGGGTGTCCAGGGCAGGGCTGGGGTCACTCTGCTGGGCTGGGCTGAGCACTGTCCACTTCCAGCTGGCTGGGCAGTGCTGCTCCCTGTGTCTGCAGCACAGACTGCCTGCTTTTTCTCACCTATTGCTCTCCTGTTCTTCACTGTACCCTGGGGCCACAGCTCTGCCAGGGCTGGGGGCAGTGCCCACTCAGGCTGGGGGAGAGATAAGGGAGGAATGCAGAAAGAGAAGTTACTGATGCCCTCGTTGTTTTCACTTTTCCTCCCAATTTGCTTTTATTTAGGGCCAGTCTGGAGGCGAGCCCTGGGAGCTGTGACCTGCTCACAGTGCAGGAAGGCTGGGGTGGTGGGTGAGGCGCCCCGGGGTGCTCTCCCTCCTCCTGGGTGCCTGCTGCTGGCTGAGCCCCTGGGCTGGTGCTCTGTGCTGGGTCTCCTGCCTCTGCAGGGAGTGCAGCTCCTTGCTCTGGCACTCTCCTGTTTGTATTCCAAACCTGGGATAAGTGAGAAAACACCAAACAGTCTGTAATTTGGGGCAAAATTCTTCTGTTGGAGTGTTTGTGCAGAGTGTAACAATAGGACCTTAGTTGTGTTATTGCAGTTAATTAAATACCTTGGGGCCTGATCCTCTTTGCAGCCCGTGTGCTGGTAAATCCCTGCTGTTTGGCAGGTGCTGGGCTCCTTGTGAGCTGCTGGCTCTCAGCACTGTGTGCCTGGTGTTGGGAAGAAGGTCCCTCTTGGCTGGGTGTGCAGGGCTGTCCCTGGGCTGGGCAGTGTGGCTCTGTGCCCTGTCCCAGGCTGCAGTGATGTTCTCTGTCTGCTCCTCCTGGGCTGGGCTCTGCATCCCTCTGTCCTGTGCCAGCAGTGGGTGCCCCCAGCTTGGGCAGGTCTTACCTGGAGCTCTGCAGGAACATACCCACCCCACTGAGACCTACTCAGATGGCTGAGAAAGGGACGTGGCCCAAAGGCACTCTTTAGGTGGGAAGTGAATTCCCCACTGGCACTTGGGAATAGGTGAGAAGGCAGGGCTGGATGGGGAGAGCCCCTGGGGTGCACTGGGCAGTGTGGGGCTGTCCCTGCCCAGCCCAGGGGGTGCTGGGGGTGTGCAAGGTGTCCAAGGCTGTGGTGGAGGATGGAGGATGCTGATTTACACTCCAGTCTTTAGCATGTGCAGCAAGCCTGTAATAAAATCTGGTTTTTTTTGTGCACAGGACACATCTGTGATTTTCTTTCACACTTGTTTTTTTTTCCCATGGAGTGCGAACCAAACATTAGTGTGTGATTGCAGTTCCTATTCTAATAATAAAGATGATTACAGTTAGGTGTTGGTAGCTGTAGGAGTTGTCTTTTCCTCCCAGTCCAGCCATGTTAACAGCTGGAGAGTGAGGCTGCATGTCAGGTACCTTGTACCTGATGCCAGCTTCTACAGGAAGTGTTTTGCTTTCATTGGTGTGATAAAAACCTGCCAGCAGCAAAGGTTGGGGCTGGGGTGTCTCTGTGACACCAGGTGGCAGTTCTGCTTGGAGAAATCCCACACTTCAAAAGAGTATGGATTTCAATTAAGCCACTTGAAATTTTCATGAAAGTTGTTGGAGTTTTATTTTATAAGATGTGTTCAGCATGATAGCAGCATTCCACATGCTCAGGCAGTTCCCCTGTAGCAGCCACAGGGCAGCCCGTGCTTGACCACAGAGAAGTCAAGGGAGGCTCAAATAGGGAAGCTGGGACTGCAAAAAGCTCAGGGCTGCAATCCCCTATTGCTGCTCCTTCCCTGGAAAATTGGGACACAGGAGTATCTCAGGTTCTGGGGGACATAAGGTTTATGAAATTCCTGTAACAACCATTTCCTCTTTAACTGTCTCCTAACTGCAGCCTTATTCCCAGAAATAGCTCCGCCATTTGGCTAAAAATAAATAAAAATCAAACAAAAAGCTTGGCCTGGGATAAACAGCTGCATGTGTTCAGTTAAAGTCTGGGGAGTTGGGAATGACTCCAGGAAGGGCTGGAAAGCACCGGTCAAAGATTAATGATAAATGATGCCTCTAATTAAACCTGTGGCATGGTGAAACTTTTCTGTGGAGAATGAGTCTTGGCTGTAGTTTCTTCTTCCCTCCATGCCACTTTTGTCCCCAGCTGGTATTTTGCTAGGAATAATGGTGATTGTCTGGGCTGTGCAGGAGAGGTTCGGAGCTGAGCTGACTGGAGCTGCAGCTGAAGACACAGCAATTTGCTTTTAATAATAAAATTTGTAGAAGCAAACAGGACACCTATTAAAATAACAAGCTTTTCAGCCTTGCCTCTAATTTCATCCGGTTGCCTTTGGTTTATGTGTTTCCTTTCTGATTAAAACTGCTGTGTTCTGACTGTAGCTGTCTCTAGTGGAGAGATTTATTTATTTTTAAGCGTTAGTTAAAAGCAAAGCTGATGGAGAGCATTCACGGTGTCTGTAAGTCAGATGAAACCTTCACAGCCAAATTAGGTGTCTGCCAGTGATCATGTTTTTAGCGATGCAGCTTTGGTCCCTACGAGCATCTTCCTCCCATGGCACCGTGCTTGCATTTCTTGTCCCAGGTGTGTAATTCCTGGCACTGTGGGGCTGTGCTCCCTTGGGAGAGTTAAACCCACCTACCTTTGCCAGAAAGTGCTGGGCTGGCCAGGGGGAGCATCTCTGTGGCTGAGGTGTGCCTGCCGAGGAGCTGGCATTGCAGGGACAAAGGAGTCCCCCAGCAGGTGCCTGGCAAGGAGGAATTTTCCAGGCAGCTTGGACACAGGGTGACCCACTGTGCTGTCCCCCGTTTGCCTTTCCCTGACAATGCTTGCTCAGGGGATTTTCCAGGGGGTTTCCTGTGTCTGTGGTGTGTGGCAGCGGGTGCTGGAGGGCAGTGGGGAGATTTTCCTGTATGGCTTGGGCAGTCACCCCGTGGCTCTCTGCCCACATGTGTCCCCTGCTCAGGGGACAGGGCAGCAGCTTGTGCCCTGTGCCGGGGCAGCCTGTCCCAGGTTACCTTGGAAAATGCCTTACCTGTGCATCTAGACTGAAGCCTGCTTCTCACTGCTCATGTTGGAGATATTTCTGTGCTTTCTGAGGTCTGGGAAGGATGGGCTGGTTTTGGGTGTTGTGGACTTCACCTGCCTGTGCTCTCCCAGCCAGCACACCTGTGTCCATCCTGGGCTTGGAGCCCACAGGTGATGCTGTGGGAGCCAGGAGAGCCTGGCACACATCTGCAGCTCTGCCCCTGCCAGCTCCCTCACTCCTGCAAGTAGACAAGGTGTTTTTTCCTACTTCAATTAGCAAGCAGTATTGAGGTTCAGTGGTGGGTTTTTTAGTGCTTTCCCTGGTTTGCCTGGAGGTTTGCAGGTTTCTGTGGCGTGTGGGGGCTGCAGGCAGGGCTGGCCCCAGCAGCTGGGCTGTGCTGCTGGGTGATCCCTGCTGCCCTGGGAGCCCACACCCCTGGGCTGCTGTTGGCATGGGCACAGCAGGAAGGGCACAGGGACGTGGGCTCTGCCCAGAGCCTGTCCTGCCCTTGGGGACACCCTGCCAGTCACTGGGGTGTCCTGCTCATTGCAGGTAGGTAACAAGGACGCTGCTGCTCACCTTGCTGATGATGGTGAGCCATTTCTGTTATTATTGAAGCGATTGTTCAGTGATACTGTGTAGTTTGGCTCCCTGCACCCTTTGCACAGGCTGGCTCCGTAACCAGCCCACAGCCCCTGCTGCTCTGGTGTGACCAGCACGCTGCACTTTGCTGAGCTGCCTTCAATTATCCAACGTGCCACCGGTGCCTTGTTCACTAGGCTTGCCTGAACTGGCTGACATTTGGTTTGGGCAGTCAGTATTTTGCCTTTTTGCAATAAGCTTGACTCCAAGACTCGAGCATGGAGCTGTTCTGCCGAGTGCCTTAACCCAGCTGTGGGAGGAGGGCCAGGCTGCTGCTGCCTGTGTGCTGCAGGGGATGGCAGCGAGTGGCAAAGTGCTTTAAAGCTTGATTTACCAACTTGTAGCCTGGGGAAACTGAAACTTCCCTCTTTTAAAAGGTCTCCCCTTTCCTGCCCTCACCCTGGCAGCTGCCTGGCTGCTGGGTCAGGAAAAGCCTGTTCTGCCCAGAGGCTGCAGTGACTTCGGTAGATGTATGTGCATTAAATATACATGCATGCAATGTATGCACATTAAATATGCATTTAAGCAATACACAGAGATGCATTAAATATATATATATATTTATTTTTGCTTATGGGCTCTTTCTCAGGCTGGGCCAAAACCCAGGGAGCTGCTGGGCAGTGACTGGCACAGGGCACTGTTCTGATGGTTGCAAAGTGCATTTGGATCCTGAGCCCCACGTGGGACAGTGGCGTGGGGACAGGAGCTGAGGCTCCCTGGTGGCAGGAAAGCTGTCCTAGGTTTTGCTCCTCCCCTCCATCGTTTTTCATGCTCTCACTGCCACAGGTGCTGATCAGAACCAATACTCTCGACAATGTTTAGCCCCTTGTGCAAGCCCTTCTGCCCACTCCTGTGGGCACCTGTTGCCTCCTGCTGACTCCAGTGGTTTTTCCCCCAAACCTCAGTGGTGTTGTTTGGGATGGAATTCCAGCTGAAGCCCATTAGTCTAAAAGCACATCTCCTCTGGCCATCCAGCCTAATTGATAGTGCTTCAGAGACGTTTGTCCTGCCCTCCTTAATGAGAGCTTAGTGCATGATCCAGTTGTTTGTAAAGAGCTTTTTGTTTGCCTCCTGCAGCAGAAGGAGGGGTAAGCTCCTGCAAGGCTGTTCCAGCTGGGTATTTTGCTCTCAATTCAGGCGTTTCTTTTCTATTTCCCATCTTGAACTGGATTCCTGTTAAACTCCATTGTGGTCTTTGAATAATGCTTTGCTGCAGGCTTTTTGCTCTTGTTTTCAGCTGAATTTCAGGATCTGTAGGTGAAAGGACTCCAGCCTTGTTTATGGAGGGCTTGGTGGCTTTTTGCTGTGTGTTTTCATAGAATCTCTTCTTCTGGCATGTCCTAAAGTGCTGTATACCTTAACAGGATCCTGTGAGATGATTGAAGTGGGAAACAGAGGCATTGCTCACTTGGTCCATGTAATTTGTGTGCAGCATTGTGGCAAATGCACTGATTTGCCAACCAGAGGGATCCTCTGTTTCTTGTGCTGTAAAGGACCTAAAAAAGCTGAGTAAGATGTGCAACAGGCAAGGCCAGACGATTTGAAGCACTTCTTTGGTGCTGCCATCCAAGATCTCTTCAGCAGTAATACAAATTAAATACTGCTTGACTGCAGCGACGCTGTGCTCTGCTGCTGGAGTCTCAATTGGCTTAAGAGGGGAAAAAAATAAAAAAAATAAATCTCACTGCCGGGAAATTAAATGCAGAGGGGAAAAAATCCACTTTTGTGAGCAGCCCTTCCATCTTTTATTATGATTTCTGTGTAATTCCTCCCCAGCATTCATACAAAGCCAAGCAGCTGCTATCTGTAGGGACTCAGACTACACTCGGGGGGCTGCAAAGCCAGCCTTGAAATGCAGTATTAATGAATTTTTTTCTGTTTGCTTTGGGTGGTGTTTTGCATGCCACTTTTGTTCAGTCTGAGTTGTGGAAGGTTTTTATTCTTTTTGTTTTTTCCTCCTTCCTTACAGCTCACCTTTTCTTGCCTTGTTTGCTCAGGGAGGGGGTGCAGTAAAATGAGCTGCGATGCCCAGAGGGCTGTTGTCCTGTATCAGCCAAATTGATATTGTAGAACACAGAATTTCCATGGGGTGGTTTCTCTGGGGCAGGTGAATGGATGGAAGTGGGACTTTGCACCTGACAGGTACCACTGCAGTGAGTGCAGGGTGGGAAGCACTCGGGCAGACCGAGGAAGCCGTGGCTGGAGGAGCTGGTGTTGGTGACTGTGAGAGCAGGAACACCCTCGTCCTGGTGCCTGGCTAGGGAAGAGACTGATGGGCTGGAGATGGCTGAGTCATCCCCAGGGATGCTCTCCAGCACGGGATGGGCTCTGCAGCTGCTGCTGCTGCTGGGGTGGAACCCCCAGGCTGCAAGGCTGAGGGCCACTGAAAGCTCAGCTCCGTGTGCCTGTGTCTGAGCTCTGCTGGCTGCTGTGCTGGGCAGGGCTCACTCTGCCCTGCTGCCTTCCCACCCTGTGTCCTCAGCTCTGCTGGGCACTGCCCAGCTCTGCCCTGCTGCCTTCCTTCCCCAGCCTGGCCGGAACAGGAGCCAAAGGATTTCCTGAAGATAAACAGTTCAGCCACATGGGGAGGATTTCTGTCCCGGCTGGGCGGATTTCAGTGATCCACTGTCCTGGTATGGCTGTGCCTGCAAGCCCCAGGATGAATCTCTTGGTCATTGTGGTACCCAGAGATGAAAATATTCCCAGTGTGGTCTGGGTCACGTGGAGCTGATTTTGGCTGTGGAGTGAGGGGTGAAGTAGGTGATTTCTACCTCTCTTCCCTTTTATCTCCTGCTGCTTCTGTGGAACCATTTGTCTGTAGTACAGCAAGGGGCAGAGTTAGAAAACCAGAGTTTTCGTGGTTTTGGAGTTGAAAAGCTTGATCTGAACCCATGAGTGAGGAGCATGGGAGGTGCTGGGACCTCGGGTACCATTGTGGGGTTGAGGCACCCTGGGATGCTGGGGCAGGACTCTGCAGGGTGGACCTGCCCTGCCCTCCCTCCTGTTTGGGAGACAGGACAGCTTCCCTGGGGGATGGCTCTGGGCAGCCCTGGGTGCCAGCCCTGGTTTCTGGGGTGCTGTGGTGAGGTACATCCTGGCAGGGCAGCCTGCAGCCTCTGCCCTGGAGTGTGCTCAGCCAGGCAGGCTTGCTTCCCAGGGGAAAGGGAAGAAACTGCTCTGGGAAATGGGCTTCTCGCCAGTCAGCTGGCAGCCTGGCTCTTAAATGCTGGGAAAACTTTAAAAGGGGCAAAATGTTTGTAGGTGGCAGAGGTTAGAGCAAGGTCTGGCTGAGCTGGGATACATAACATAGTATTTAGGGGTTTTTTGTTTCCATAACTGAAGAGCTCAGGCTTTCAGAGGACCAGAAAACAACGGGAAAACCAACAAATTATAGCTCTGCTGGGTGGCGCAAGCACTGACAGTTGCAGACTGGGAGGTTTTTTCCATTTTGCTCTTATTTCAATTTTTGCCAGGCCAAATCACTGCTCTGGAGAGCTTGCTGCCCTGCTAAAATAGCTGCTGATGAACAGACATATGTGCACAGCTTGAGCCGGGGAGAGGAGGGAGGAAGAGTTTTGAAGACAGGAAGACCTCGTTGTATTTGCTTTGTGACCTCTGCAAAACATTTGGCTCTTATTCAAAGTCCTTTTTCTGTTCTCGAGCCCGAAGTGTTCCTATGAGCCTGAATTTTATATGCTGGCGGCATGCTGGTCGAACTTTTCTTTTGGACTGCCAAAAATAAAGATCTGCTGCCTGTATTTCAAGATGAGCAATGGTTTCATAACCCTGGCTGCCAGCAGGGCAAGGAAAAGAAGAATTGAGATGCTGAAAACTTCCGAGGGTCGGTGGCTGTGTTTGAGCAGGAGCAACAGATTTTGCAGCAAGCAGCAGCACTGGAGTGATGCTGCCCCAATTGATCCCTTCTGGCTGTGGCTTTCTGCATCTCCCGTGGGGCTGACCTTGTGCAGAGTGCTGCTGAACAGAAGCTGCGGTTGCAGCCATTGTGGCATGCTTGCTGGCGAGATGCAGTGCTGCCTGGATTGAGGGTAGGCTGCCTCCAGAAGGAAAAACAAAATCCGTGCCAAAAAATGTCTTTTCAGCTGTCACCCCTGTCCACGGCACTCCTCAAGTCCAGGATAGGGCTGGGCTCTCCTTTAAATTTATTACATGGGGAAAAAAACTTTTGTATTTCCTCTCTCCACCCTTATGAAATCTTTCAAGTAGCCTTTTCCCCTTTCTCTCCACCCAGCCATGTCTCTGTTGGTTTTTATCAGTGGCTTTGTTGGCCAAGTCAGCTTTTCCAGGAAATGCAGCCTGGCTGGGCTCTGCTGTTCCCCAGCCCCCTGTCCTTGCTGAAGGTGAGCTCCCTCTCAGACCATACGGTGAGGCAGCAGCTCTTGGGGACAGAGGGGACCTGGGGGTGGGCTCTGGCTGGTGCCCCTCACTTGGCTGCAGTCCCCCTTGCTTTCAGGATGGTGTGCTGTGGTTCTGGTGCTGTGCTGGAGCTCATCCTGTACTGCTGCATCATCCCCAGGGAGCAGGGCTGTGTGCTGAGCCCCACCACGTGCTGACTGCTCTGAAAACCCCTGGCCCTTTTCCCAAGGCTCCTCTTCTGCTCTTGCCTTTTCTTTAGGTCTGGGGGCTCTCATGGTTGCCCCTGCAGCCCCCCACCCTGGCTGGAGCTGGCTTGATGTGGTCACTCCTTGGTGGCCACGTTCTGTCCCTGGCTGAAGTATCAGTGGGAGCTCCAGCCTCGGCACAGGAGAAGGGATCCTGGTTTAAATTTCAACCTGCTGGTTTCCCAAGGTACCAGCCTTCCCATCCTGCCTAGGAGTGAGCAGCAGAGTCCCATCCAGTGGGAAATGAGGTCGGGCAGTGTGTGCCTTCAGCCCTTCCCCGTGGACCTATGAGCTCTCAGTATTGCAGATGCACTGTTGGTTGGTTGTTTTTCCAAGGTCTGTGTGTGTTATTGACCCTCTCATGCAGGCACAGGGAGACTGCTGGGGTCTGTCCAGATCCATGGAGCTCTCTCTCTAAACCAGGACATCTGCTGGAAGATGTGCTCCGTGTGGGTAAGCACAGTCTGAGCTGCTGAATTATTGAGGGTGTTCTCAAAGCATGGCTTGTGTCCTCACAGAAGTGACTAAGGACAAAGACTCATAGGAAAATTGGCAAGAAGAAGTCTCAATTAACACGTATCGGCTGGACAGTGGGGCTGATGGATGTTTTGGGGATGTTACTGTAAATTTATGGAGGCTTTTAAAAATTGTGGCTGTGTTTTCCTTTGTTCTTCTGAGGCTAAATGAAACAGGAGCTAGAACAGGCTGTTTGGGGAGGTGCTGTTATTTTTGCAAGCTTTTTTTGTAAATCAGGTCGCCTTCTCTACAACTTTTATGATAAATGGAACAATACAGGAGCAATTAGACTTTAAACTATTCATGAGATTGAAGCCAAGTAATGTGATTTAATCTTTCTTTTGCATATATTTATTATAAGCTGTGATTTCATTCAAGTGTTTGAGCTTTGTACTTGTACTGTATAATCTCTGGGTTTAGCAGATGATTTTTTTTAAATGCCTGTGGTTTTTATTAGATCTGTTTTCTATGAGTTATTTGTCTTTACGTTGTGGCCTAAAGTTATCTTCAGCAAACATGAAAGGAGAAGTTTTTTTTACTAGTTAGTTCTGGTTTTGGTGCTTTCTGGAGCTGTAGTAAATCAAATGCTGGTGGTTTTTTAGTTCTGCTGCTGGTTTTTTTCTGGAAACAGGGCCAGAAGGTAGCACAGACACTTGCTTTCCATATGGGGGATATAATTAAAGACTCTGTTTGCAGCTGCCCTAGAAATAGTCCTCTTGAAGTGGCTCCTCGTCAGCAGTGACTGCAGGGCACAGGTTCACCTCTCCTGTTGGACTCAGTCTAACTCCATTAATTTTTACCCAGGCTTGCTAATTTTTACCCAGGTTTGCTGCTTTTATCCGGTGCCATCTGGGCGCTGTGTGCGGTGCTGTGCTGGATTCCCAGAGAGTGGGGAGGGGGGCTGAGGAGGGGCCTGTCCCCATGGCAGGTGGAGGGACATTCCTGTGGGAGGGGGGCACAGATGGAGAAGGGGAAAGGGGCACGAAGGGACAGGTGCCCAAACTCAGGCCGAGAATTTGGGGAGTGCTGTGGGCTGCAAATGGAATTCTCCCATCTGTACGTAATGCTCCAACAGCTTCCAGTCAACCCATATGTTGGGTTATTAATTGCATCCATGGGCACTTTTACTCCTGGCCTGGTACCTTCAAATCATACCTGTTCTTGTCTCCCCAAAGAAAAATTTATTGTGCAGTGCCAAGTCTCAGGTGACCTTCCGTGGGCACATGGATGGGCTTTCTGAGTTTGGGCAATGTAAGGAAAGAGCCATTATCCCCCTCATGCCTTGATTTCAGAGCTGCTGCTTCTGGCAGAGCGTGGGCTTTATAAAAGGTGCAAGTGTGGGGAGGCTGGGTTACACCAAAGCATTTTCCAGAACACACTCATCTGTGAGTTTCTCCCTGGCAGAGCGGGGTGGTGCTGCAGCAGCAGCCCTGTGTGCCGTGCCAGTGACGCTGGGCACCTGGACCTGCCCCAGGGCAAAGCCAGGAGGGGCAGCCAGCTGCTGTCCTGGCAGAGCAGCCTCCCCTGCCCCGCCTTGACCTCCTGGGATTTGTGTCTGGCTCTCTGGCTGGTGTCTTCCAGCTGAGCTCCTTCAGGAGAAATCTGGTTTGGATGCCCTGCTGAGGGATTGACTCACTGGTAGGCTGGGTCAGGCACCGGGGCAGTGGGGCAGGAGCTCTGAACTGAAGCTTGAGGTATTGCAGGAGACACCTGCATCTTTGGGGCTGCTGCTCAGGTGGTGCAGACAGGGTGGTGGCTCTGCTCAGAAACGCCTCCTTCCCTCTCTCCTCACAGTTCCTGGTGTCTGTGGTGTCCCCCTGGTGCTGCAGTGGTGTCTGCCAGCTGCTGGAAGCCCTTCTGGGTGGCAGGGACACGTACATCTGGTGGCTCTGTAGTCACCTACTGCATCCCCACGTCCTCCAGGCTTGGTGGGGGAACACAGTGTGGCTTCCCTGCCACTGTCCCCACACCGTGCCCAGTCTGGCACCGCTGATCCCTGCAGACAGCTCGGCTTCTCCCAGTGCTCACAAACACCTCTGGCCCAGGGAGGTGAGAAAGTGCCTAGGAAGGGAACACAATTGTTTATTTTCTTGAATAATCCTTTTGGCAGGCTTGGCTCTAAACAGCAGGAGAAACTCTGGCTTTTGCCTGCACCAGCTCACTCCAGCACTGTGAGCTTTGGGCTGTGTGGAGCCCCACCAGGCAGCAAGGCAGCTGCTTGAATTGCATCCAAGTAATATTTTCTGTTTTTTTTTTTCTTTTTGCCATCAGAATTAAAATTTTTCATGAAAGGCAGTTGGAAAAAGTCGTCTAAATCCTCTCCCTGCTAATCTGCATATTTTATAATTTTCCCAAAAGCCTGGCAGTTATTCCCTAAATCTGCCTCTAAGTCTTTGTTGAAGCTGTTATTAAGATGTAGCAATCTATTAAGGACCCACGAGGGCCGGGCTGGGCTCCTCCAAGGGAGAGCTTTGGGTTGCTGAGCTCAGCCAGCCCCTCCTGCTGCAGCCTGGGCTGTGCTCACCTTCAGGGGCTGCAGAGGGATGGGGTGTGATGCCTTCCAGCTTCTGCTGGGGCTGTGGGCAGGTGTGAGGGAGTGGGAAATGAAATGCTGTGAGTGGTGGGAGCCTGGTTGGACCATGGAGGGAGGGCTGGGATGCACCACGGTGTTACAGTGCCACTTTAGTTACCCTGGCATTGCACTCGTTGTGTAGGTGATGCTGCAGGTGAACAACAGGGGATTGGAGGGTGAAATCCCTCCCAGGAGCTGGTCCTGAGCTTGCTGTGGCTTGGTCAGCCAACACACCACACCTGGAATTGGGTTCTCCTCTGCTCTGAGGCTTCACGTGCACCGTGCTCTCCGTGGGTAGTCAGGAAATCTCGTGAATGCTTTTCCAGAAGTGCTTGAAGCAGAGCTTGGTGGTTTCCGTGCCAGTGTGTGAGTGGCAGACCCTGACCCTGCTCCTCCCCAGCGCCGTGCCAGCGGGCAGGGGAAGCTGTTCCTTCCTCCCTGTGCTGCAGGGATGCTCACCAGGCACGCCTGGCCCCAGAGCCTGCACAGGGACACGGTGGGGACCAGCGTGGGGACATTATCTCAGCTGCTGCTGTGGCGTGGATGGATGGCTCTGCCTCCTGCTCCTGGGGCTCAGGTTGGTCAGACCGTGGCTGGCACCTCCATAATGCAGCAGATACATCAGGGAGCCTTTTTTGGGTCTGGTTTGTGGTTTGGAAGAGGCGCAGTTTGCTGCTGCTGTGGTGGTGGTGTGGCTGGGAGCACGGTGGCATTCCCTAGGTGGGACTGTGTGCCAGCCCTGCCCAGTTTGGGAGCTGGTGAGGGGGTCACTGTGGCTGCTGCTGGCTCTGTTGGGAGGTGCAGGGACATTGTGTGGGGCATGGGGATCCACCTGCTCTGAGCATCAGGCTCTGGAGCTGTGAGCGTGGCTGTGGTGAGAGCGGTCAGCACACCTCCCCAGGTATAGGCATGGTGTAAAAATGCTTCTTTAGTTAGTTACAGGTGTGCAGACGTGGCTGGGAAACAGAGGAAGGGAAGAGCTGCTGCTTCCCTTGGGCAGATCCTGCTCCTGGTGCAACAGGATCCATTCAGTTAGTTGTTGCTGCTCCAGGACCACTGGTTTTAACTGTTTACATTTTTTGTGCAGCAGTTAGTCCCAAGCCTTCTGTCTTGGCATGTTTTTCTTCGGAGCACCTTTTCTCTGTCTGGGTTTTGTTTGCACCTTGCCAAGCTGCCTATGCTGAGCCCTTTGGATGAGGGATGCTGAGCTGGATCCAGGGCACTCCTGGAGCATCCATCTGCAGAGGCTGAGCCTGTGCTGGGCAGCTGACTTGGGACAGGCATTTGGCAGTTCTGACACCTGCTCTGGTGGGGCTTCAAAGCAAGCAAGCTGTAGGGTTGAGGATGAGTATGGCTAAGTGCAGTATGAAGAGTGTCTGCTGGTGTTTCAGCAGCCCTGCTGCCTGATAATGCCCTCAAACCAGAGACTGTGACCAACGTTTTCCCTGTTCATGTTTTGAAATTTGAAAACTGAACTCTAAGGAAATCTTACCCTGGTCTAACACCACTCTTTCCCCCTCATCCCTCTTTCCCCATTTGCTCTTAGTGGGTATTTTAAATTCACTGTGTAATTTTAAGTTCAGCATCACAAAATGCTTTGTGGTTCCAGCAAGGTCTTATCCCTTGGCTGTAAGCATCTGTGGCAAGGACACTTTGTTAAATGAAAGGGGGAACCTGGACAGAATGAAAAGCTGATTTTTAAACTGTTGCACAGTTCTGGTGTTTTTGAAAACAAAGTTTTTTGGTCCACTGAGAGACTTGAGTGTGCTGGGTGGCCAGAGCTGGAGCCTGATGGAGACAGAGCTCACGGTGCTGCCTCAGCCCCTGAGAGCTGCAGGGACCTGCCTGGCCTTGCCTTTGTCTCAGGTTGGGAAAGGTTTTAAAAGAAGTTACAAGAAGTTGGAAATGTTGAAGAGTTACATTGAAATAGAGGAGCTCTGGTGCTTTTGGTCATTCAGGTACTTTGTTTACTATGTGTTAACATCCTCTCCTTTGGCTAGGGGGGTCTCTGTGGTTTGCAGGGTGCTGTCACTGCCCGAGGGGTGGCTGGGCTCTGCTGGAGCCCCGTGCTGCTGCTCACAGGTGTCTTGGCTTTGTGCAGGGGCTGTGTTGTCCTGCAGAGCAGCCCTGCTTCCCTGCTGAGGTGATTCTGCTGCTCAGCAGTGGGGCTGTCATCAGGCCCCCATGACGTGAGGCTGGCATTCACTTGTGACATCTCATTCTGCTTTAAATTAAACCCCCAGCAAGCCCAGCTGGCTTCCCAGCACCATGTGTGTCATCTCGAGGAGTTTGTGCTGTGAAGCTGTCTGCCTCATCATTCGTGATTTTAGCTGAGATTTTTAAATAGCAGAAGCAGACCCTTTTGGTTTTTTGAGCTGAGCACTGAATCTGTGTGTGCCAGTGTGGTGGTGAGACATCTTGCATGGACAGAAGAGTGAGTGTAAGGGAGGGTGCAGTTGCCATCATCCTCCATGCCATGAATAAACCCAGAGCTGAAGGATTCTCCAGGTCAGGACTAGGAAGAGATGTGTAGATGATAAATTATGTTCCTAATGCCTTGAAGTGCTTGATAAAGACACGTTCTCCTTCAAGAAGGAAGAATAACCTGGCACAGGCTGCAGATGCAGGCAGCAGCTGTCCTGCCCAGGGCAGCAGTGCAGTGACCTGTCCTGGTGGGGTGTAGGGTGGGCTGTGGTCCTGTGCTGATGGCTGAGCAAAGGTGTGTTTCAGGCGCAGCACATCCTTGGTTTTGCTGGATGACCTTTGTGTTCTTCATTCTCAGTGCTTTGGCTGGGACAGAGGGCTGAATTTTTGAGTTCCAGTTGCCTTATTTCCAGTGAACAGTGCAGTGTGCTGAGGACCTGGAAGCTGTTAACACAGATGTTTGGGTTCTTTGGGTTCTCTAACAGCTGTCTCTGTGCCCACAGTGTGCTGGGGAGGAGAAGCTGCTGGTGCAGGTGTTTGGGTTCTCTAACAGCTGTCTCTCTGTGCCTGCAGTGTGCTGGGGAGGAGAAGCTGTGAATGCAGATGTTTGGGTTCTCTAACAGCTGTCTCTCTGTGCCTGCAGTGTGCTGGGGAGGAGAAGCTGTGAATGCAGATGTTTGGGTTCTCTGACAGCTGTCTCTGTGCCCACAGTGTGCTGGGGATGAGAAGCTGTGAATGCAGATGTTTGGGTTCTCTAACAGCTGTCTCTCTGTGCCCACAGTGTGCTGGGGATGAGAAGCTGTGAATGCAGATGTTTGGGTTCTCTAACAGCTGTCTCTGTGCCTGCAGTGTGCTGGGGAGGAGAAGCTGTTAGTACAGATGTTTGGGTTCTCTAACAGCTGTCTCTGCCCGCAGTGTGCTAGGGAGGAGAAGCTGTGAATGCAGATGTTTGGGTTCTCTAACAGCTGTCTCTCTCTGCCCGCAGTGTGCTGGGGAGGAGAAGCTGTGAATGCAGATGTTTGGGTTCTCTAACAGCTGTCTCTGTGCCCGCAGTGTGCTGGGGAGGAGAAGCGGGTGGGCACGCGCACCGTGCTGGTCGGGCACCGGCCCGTGGCGGACACCGAGGCGTACGTGGCACAGAAGTTCTGTGACAACAGGATTGTCTCCTCCAAGGTGAGCCCCCCTGCCCGCCCAGCTCGGGTGCCCCCCCTGGTTTGCCCTGGTGCTGGATTTGGAAACTGGCAGAGCCCGAACTCCTCGAGGGTGGAGGCAGAGGTGCCTGTGCAGGTGGAGCAGCCTGGCACAGCCCTTGCACACAGCTCCAGCTCTCTCTTGGGATTTTGTTTTTCGTCCTATCAATGCCAGTGGGGGTGTGGACAAGCTCCTTTCTTGTAGGCTGGGTAAGAGCACAGCATGTGGGGTTGGGGATTTTTTTTTTAATGTGTTTTTAAGTTTTTTCGCGTCCCCTTTGGGAACAAAAGACAGGTTAGGTGTATAATACAGTATGAGATAACAGCAGCTCAAATTTTATTTTATAAAGGGCATTATTTTATAAAGGGACATAAAATATTATTCCCTCTTTTTTTTTATTCTGTGGGATTCTTCTTTCTTGAGATAGGACAAAAATAACCATTCTCTGTTTATCCCTTTGGATGAAAGGGGGGGAAACATTCATATGGTATTAATGCAGCTTTTGTTTATGGTGGAAAACTGTGATGACATCCATCTGCCTTCTGCTTAGCTTTTTTCCGTGACATTCATGAAGCTATTTCAAAAGATTTGAAGCCAATTCGAGTAAAATATCAAACAAGTGGCATTCCATATTGTCAACACAGCTGGATACGTATGCCAGTGCTCGGCATTCCTGATGCTCAGCGTGCACTTAGGCTTCAGTTTTGCTGTACTTGAGCTGTAAAGGGGTTTTTCCCTCCCCTTTGTTTCTTTCTACATCTTGGATCTTATCTGTTTTTGAATGTCTGGGTTTATTTTTGGGAAAAGCTTTCAATCTGCCTGACTTGTGTAGCATTCCCATTGGTGTTTCCCTGGCACGCAGGAGGGGCCCTAGTGAGGACACCTTCCCCCAGCTCGGTTCCCTCACTGACAAATGCTTGGCTTTAGCACTAATTTTAGTTCTTCCTTGATTTATTTTTGAATGTTATGTCCTTGCTCTTTTTTCCTTTTATATTTGCTAGGCCTGGGACCTGTCCAGTCTCTTTTATAATTAAGTGGACATGAGTCTTGAGATTTGACTGCTTATTTTTTTTTATTCCAGACAGACTGAAAGATAGACATGAGACCCATTATTTTCCATGTTGTTCTTAAATTCCACATGCTTTCCAAAGTAAATGATTCAGCAGCCTTCTTAAAATTATAATGAAGCACAACCTAATACTGAATTAGTATGGGCAAGCATGGCTTTTTTTTTTTTTCTTTTTTTTTAACAAAAGCAGCTCTAAGATGGTTTTGGGAATTTGGAAAAAATGTATCCACTGTGGGTTATATCATAATGAAATCACCTGTGTACAAATGCCTTTTTGGAAGTTGACTCACTGTGAGCCACTTCTGACAGTTCAGTGCTCCAGCAGAGAGAGCTGGAGCAGGAATTTGGAGCAGGAATTTGGTGGGATCTCAGCATCAGCTGCGTTGTGGGAATTGTGGAATTTGGTGGGATCTCAGCTCCTGCTGCGTTGTGCTCCTGGGCTTGGCTCTGGAGCCCTGCAGGCTGCTCAGGCTCCTGGCTGTGCTTCCCCTGCTGTGTCAGAGGAGAGCTGCTCTCCCCTTGTGCCAACCATCCCCACCGTGGCTCTGCTCCCTCCAGCCTTGCTCTGTGTGAGTGCCCCTCTCTCCCCACAGTACACCCTCTGGAACTTCCTCCCCAAGAACCTGTTTGAGCAGTTTCGAAGAATTGCCAACTTCTACTTCCTCATCATCTTCCTCGTGCAGGTAAGAGCTTTGAGGCTGAGAGTGAGTTTTGTTTAGGCTTAACTGATGTTAAACACGGCTTGGACAAGAACTGAACTTTAAAGCTGTTTGTGCTTACAGAAGTTTGGAGATTTTTAAGTTGGAAGCTGTGTTATAATTCTGACACGCCATCCATAATAATAATTATTATTAATTATTATTAAATAATATATAAAATAAAAATAATTAAAATATCTGGGCCTGTCTGAGGTGGGATTTGAGTGACTGCTGAAACACTGAAAAACCATCTTAATTTTAACTTTTAAGGTCATTCAACGACTGAAAATACACTTGATGCTACACAATTAAGATCTGTTTTTTTGTCACCATTACTACTTCTGTTTCTTATCTCTATATTTCCCCAAGTGATTTGATATTTTTGTGTCTCAGATATCATGAGTTTCAAGGCAAGCAGGAGAGATAGGATGTACTCAGTAAATTCAGAAAATGCATAGGATTAGTTTCAGAAACTGAAGCTTGAGGAAGTTGCTCTGCATGGGCAAACCAGCGAATTTATTACAGGCACAGCGATGAGTGCCTGGAATGCTTTGCCTGTGCAGAAGGGGCTCTGGTTTCCAGTCCCTCTGGCTGCTGCAGGAGCAGGGATGCCGAGCGTGGCCCTGTGTGGCTCCTCCTGGCAGTGTGACATGAAAGGCCAATTTGCTCTGGCGTCAGCTGGCTTGCCTCCATCCCTTCATTTCGCTGGCGTTGCTCCATTTTGTCAGACCCAATTTGTAATTTGCCTTGAACTGAAGCGATACCCTGGAGTCAGGATGTCCTTTCTGTGTAGCTGGCCACTTAGTGACGTGCTATTACATTTTATCTATTGACCCTCTGGCCGTGGAGAACATGGAATATTCCTGATTATAGCTGCAGACTGGGCTTGTCTCGCTGCTTGCCCATTGCGGGCACAGGTCTGTGCAGGTGAGAGAAGAGCCTGGCTGCTCCTCCTTGTCTGTGAGCACCTCTAAAACCAGGAGTCAGCCCTCGTGGTCAGTTAGAGAACAAGCAAACCCACCTGAGCAGGCCCAGCCTGACAGCCCTGATCTGGCTGCTGTACAGAGCAGCCCCTGCCCCAGGTGCTTGTCGTGCTGAGACATCACCTGCCTCAAAAAGGCACTCAGGGCCCCTCTGTTCATCTGCAGTACCAAGGGTTATACCTTGAAAAATGCCACCTCTGTCTGGAATGTTCATGCTTATATTTAGAAGTTACTGGGGTTGTCCCCCCGGGTGCTGCATGGGGAGTGAAGTGTCCCAGTGCTCCAGGAAGTGCCTGGGCTGTCTGCCCTACCTGTTGTGGAACGTTTTATCAAACCTTCTGTTTCTCTGTGGCTGCAGATCCAGCTCTCTGCAAGACAGAGTAGGTGCATTCTACACAAAACAGATACAAATCTCCTGGGTTCATCTGTTGCAGCTCTCAGGGGAACCTGCAGGAATCTCCTGGCAGGAGGGGCTGCCCTGGAGTGAGCACAGGCCAGGTGTGTTTGTAGGCAGACCAAGCTGGTGGCAATAAGCAATTTTAGGAATCTGTGGAGAGTCTCTTTGAGGAGGAAAGTGGAGATAACTTTTGGAGTGTGGTCCTTAATGTCCTAAAGAATCTCCTAAGAAGAAACTATTAAGTAACAAGAGGACTCTGTCACTTTTAAGTGGATTCAAATTAAGCTGTTGAGTCCAAAAATAGTTTCAGGGGCGTCTGCCTTTCTCCTGGCTTGTTGCTTGTGTGTCCCTCAGCTTTTACCAGCCACAAAGGGGAAGAGTGTAGTGTCCAGCCACAGGGTTTTTGCAGGGAGTCCAAACTCCAAATACATATGTGAATTATTCCAGGCACTTCATCTGATATTGTGCTCCTGTATCTGTAGTCCTATATCTGTGTGGACAGCAATTGTGCTTTTTTAATATAAATACAATTGTAACTTGTCCGGAGCAGGAAGCTCTCCTGCTGGGCAGCAGGACATCCTCCACTTTGCCCTTCTCAGCAGAAAGCCAGAGTTCTTCCTGGATTCTCAAAACCTGTCCAATTTTTGCAAGATGACTTTTGGCTTACTGGCCTAAGTTGCATGATACTGCCCTGGTGGGTGCTGTGTGCAGTGTCTGTGTGACACTTGGCACTGTCCTCACTCAGAGCTGTTCCTCCAAAGTGAGGTTTCCACCAGACTTTCTGCTTGGGAACACTTTACACCCATTTTTGTGAGCCAGGGCTTTGTGAACCTGGAAATACTTTGGGTGTTTATCTTGGTTTGCTCTCCTGCTACTTAACTCATCTGCCATTTATCTGGCTGCTTCTCGTGGTGTCTCTCTTCCACTTGAGAATCTTCTGGCTTTTCTCTCTGGGTTCACTAGGGCAGGGTAGTATTGCAGTGCACAGCATTTCATAGTCAAAAATGTCCACGTAGCTGATAAGAGGAACCCTGCCCTTAGCACAGCTTTTTACAGGCGGCCTGAAACAATAAATATCCAAATGCTGCTGTTGTGTGAGCGTGCTGGGGATGCACAAACAAGAGACAAAGTCCCTTTGTGGGGACACAAAGCCTTTCTGCTGCGCTTCCCTGTCCCTGTCATCAGAGCCCCTCGTGCTCCCAGCCTCCCCAGGAGCAGCAGGGAGATGCCCAGGCTGGGGGGTACTGCTCTGGAAGGTGGGAAGTGCCCCCTGCCCCTAGGAACCTGTCCTGCCCCATTCTTACCCTTTGGGCCAGTCAGAAGGAGCAGCAGTTTGCCACAGCCCGGAGCTTTCCCTGCTGGTCAGGGGCTTGGTCTGTGCTTGGTGCTGGCTGGAGCCCTGCAGTGGGCTCAGCAAGGATCCAGCTCTGCAGCAGGCTCTGAGCTCCAGGTTTGAGAGCTTAAAGACAAAGCCTGGATTGCTGTTTTACTTAAATATTCATGTTCTGTTCTGCAGTATGTTTCATAGGTAATTTGGGCTGATGGGTGTTATTTTTAGCCTCCCAGTGTCAGTGGTTCAAGATGACTGGTACTGCCCTCCCTTTCATAACCAGCCCTTCCTTCCCTCTCTCCTCTGCCAGGCTCTGACCTGCCCTCAGTGGGGTAAGCACCCTTTTCTCCCATAAGCAAAGGTTTGGTTTCTTCTGCTGCCTGAAACCCAGGGCTCAGCAATCCCTTTTTCTCCCTGCAGGTGATAGTGGACACCCCAACCAGCCCGGTGACCAGTGGCCTCCCACTCTTCTTTGTCATCACTGTCACAGCTATCAAACAGGTACAGCTGTCCCTGTGAGGAGGAGATGCTCTTTGGGACAGGCAGAGAAACATGTATTAAAATATGCTCAGAAGCCACCAGGTTTGGTGGCCCCTCCTAGAGGGTGAGTCGGGCACTGTGCTTGTCAAGAGAGCTGCACTTTGGGTGTGGGGGTTGGTGTCTCCTGTCCTGGCGATGTAAAGCATCCCTGTGCTGTTGAAGGCAGGCTGTGAGGGTCAGTAAAGCTTTCTGCTGTAGGTCTGGTGTTACATGAATGTTTTTCCCCTTCTTGGAAACACTCCCCGAGTCCTTGCGGAGACGTGCTCCAAATACAGCCCACGCTCTGCTCCCGTGTTGGTAGGTGGAAAGGACAGGTTCTGCTCAGCCACTCAGCCAGTCCTGAAAACGTGTACTCCTCATCTCCTTGCAGTGTTAAAAGACCTTTTGCCTCCCATCACAGGCACACATGCCATTTAAAATTTCCTGAGTGAATAAGATGTTTCATCTACGGGGGCTGGATGGGGAGAGCTAGAATAAAATCTCTGTGCTTCAAATCTCAATGCTCATTCCTCCAGTAAAGACTGGAGAGGAAGAGTCTCATCCTGCGTTACCATAGGAGAGAGTTGCAGGCTGCTGAGTGTTGTTCATATTATCAGTCTGTTCTTAGCAAAGCTCAGAATAATAGAAATGTGTTACAGTAGTTAAGCTGCTTGTTGCATGCCCCACATGTAGATTATTTTTGTGTTATTTTAATCTGATCTGAATCTGTCAGATATGCATATGAAGGTTTTTAAAATGAATTGATTCAGTCAATCTGAGCTACTCTGGTTGATGTTTTGTCAGGCATGAAGGAGGCCGGAGGACGGTTGCCTCATTCATTGTTTCCATGTGTCCCTCTGATCCTCACTCCTCCTTTTTCATTAGTTTACTCACTTTGTTAGAGTTTGTGTTGCCTGTGTCTGTGACTTAGGGGTATGAGGACTGGCTGAGGCACAGAGCTGACAACGAGGTGAACAAAAGCAACGTCTTTGTTGTGGAAAATGCAAAGCAAGTGCGGAAAGAGAGTGAAAAAATCAAGGTAACTGTTAAGGGAGAACCTGCATGTGGCTCTCACTGAGGCTGATGGGAACACAGAGCTGTGTGCTGAGGGGACAAGGGCAGGAGGGGAGGGTGTCCTGGGTTAGAGCTGCCCCAGCTTGCTCACTTTCAGCTGAGGTGCTCCAGAGCTGTTCCCAGTTAAGGAGTGTAGCTGCCTTTGATTTCTTTTGAAAAGCTGTCTCACAAAAGCTGTACCGGGGCTGACAGGTGACAGATCTGTCAGCGTTTTGCACTTCTCCAGGACAGGCAGTCCTCTGCTATTTCCTACTCTCCCAAGGACACCAGGAAAGTACACTTAGCTTTGATGTTAATTTATCACACCGCACTTCAGGCAAGTACAGTCTCCTGCTCCGTCAGGATTTAGCAGAGGAATAAACACTGACTGTGCCACGTGGGTGAGTCAGTGCAGGGCTGGATTGCCCATCAGGCTCTGGAGTGATGGTCAGGGCTCTGTGCACCTCCTGGGCCCCAGCTTGCCTCTTAGGCTATGAGAGAAGCTGAATCATGCTCATCTAAAAATGACTGAGAGGGCTTTTCATGTGAGTGTTTCCTTTCTCCTAGGTTGGAGACATAGTAGAAGTGAAAGCAGATGAGACCTTTCCCTGTGACTTGATATTTTTGGCCTCCAGCAGCACCGATGGGACCTGTTACGTCACCACAGCCAGCCTTGACGGCGAGTCCAACTTCAAGGTGAGTGAGGGGCTGGGTGGGGCAGCGTGGGCAGCTGCTGCTGGGGTACCTGGGCACTGCCCTGCTTGCTGCTGGGGGCTGTGCTGAGCTGGAGGCTGCTGCCATGGAGCCCATCCCTGCAGCCGCCCGGCTCTGCAGCAGCTCCTGCTCTTGTCTGCCTCCCGTGCGCCAGCAGGGAGCCCTGGGCGATGTTTGTGCTCTGCTTTGGCTCCAAGGGCAGGTTCTGCTCGCCCTTTGCCGAGGCTGGGGGGGCCCTTTGCCGGGGCTGGGGGGGCCCTTTGCCGAGGCTGGGTTGCCATTTCCCAGTCCAGCCCTGCTGCCCACCGCAGGCAGCGTGTCGGTGCTCCCTGCTCCAGCCACCCTGGGGGCTCTGCTGCACCCATCAGGGGAGCAGTGCCTGCAGCTCTCCAGCTCCTTTCCAGGCCTTGCCAACACCCCTGGTACTTACCCAAGCATTTCCAGTGGGAGTAGGGACTTCTTCAAGGCAGCCTGTCTAGATTCATCTGGGGAATTTTTCCCCAGCGTGAGAAAAGCATCGCTTCTGGGATTTTCCTTCCCTTTCCCTGAAGCAAGCAGTGAAACTTAATACTAGTCTTGCTCAGGATGAGTATCTCCAGTTTATTTTCTTTCTTTCTCTATCTCCCCTTCTCTAAACTAGGGAAAGAAGCAGCAACAAAGAACTTACATATGTCGAAAGGCATGAATGTTTGGTTTCACTTGAGTTTGATAAATATTTTTATAAATATAGTACATAATATAATAATATTATAACAATATAATAAGTATATGATAAATACACAGATACTAGCAGCTGCAGTAGTAGGACTGGAAGATACTTTAACATGACGTGATTCATTCCAGCACACTCTGAAGTCAGTGAGAATACCTGATCAGTGGATCTGATGTGTTTATCTGGGATTTGTGGCTCTTCTCCATGGGTGGCTGTTAACTGGTGCTGGATAACCTGAGTGGGAGCTGGTGGCAACAGTGCTGGTTCCGCTAGTGAGGAGGAGTTGGAGCTTTGAAGTGGCTTGAGGCTCAAAATAGCTAACCATGTTAAAAGGCTATTGCTTGTTTGTGTCAGGTGTATTGCATGCATGAGTTCTTGTTACTTTTGCAGAGTCTTGGCTCTTACTAACTTGTGAGTCTGGGGATGTGATGCTGAGTTTCTATATCAAGCACTGTGGTGGTTTTTTCTTGGTTTGTGGATTCCTGTAGGTGACTGGGAGCTGTCTCCTGTTTCATGAGGAGGTGAAGATGAGTTTGAAGGGGGAGAGGGAATAGAAAAGCCAGCTCTGTTTGGGGAAATAGATCTAACATTAGGAAACCAGGGTTTGCTGCAAGAGAGGGATGAGGGAAACACCTTTGGGTAATCAGCAGACCTCATCTACAGGGGTATGTTCTGCCTTCCTGGTGGGGATTTTTCTGGTATTTGGGGCATGTCAGGTTGGGGTATGGGAAAGGTGTCTGAGTGAAACTGGAATAGAAATGTAAAGGAGATTTTGTCAGGGCTCTGTCTTTGAAGCACGAGTCTTTGGCCATACGTTAGCTAACAGAACATGTGTTTTCCAAATGCACTAAAGGATGTAAAGATCGTGGAATTGATTGGGAGGTGGCTTTGAAGTATTTGCAGTGTGAAGTAATTGCAGTGTCTCTGCTGCTGGGAGCATTGCAAAGCCCCAACAGGGGCTGGCTTTGGTACTGGGCACTGCAGGAACAGTTTTGGCTTGTGCTTCACAAGAGCTGTGATGTGTCCATGTGTGCTGGAAGAGGCAGGCAGGTCAGCAGAGCACACGGAGGAGGGGATGTCTCATGCCATGGCTGCGGTGTGTGTAACTCCCGGGATGTGCAGGGAGGGGATGCGCACGTCAGGAGCGGAGGAAGCGCTTTAATGAATTTGTTTATGAAGATGGATTGAGGCAGCCTGCCGTGCAGCCCGCCGTGACTTGGAGCTCTGAGCAGCTCCTATAAATAGAGCCTGAAAGGCAGCGAGCAGATCCTTTGTGGGCTTTTCAGTTAATTATGAGAGATGAACCTTTGCAGCAGCAGCTGCTAAAAATAGCTTGGAGTCTGCCAGGGCTCTGCCTGGTCCCTGCTGCTGGAGCTGGTGTGTGGTTACCGTCAGGAGCCAGGGCAGGTGGTCAGCTCCTTCTTCACGGGGCCACCTGCAGCCTCCCCTGCAGCCCAGCCAGGGCAGGTCCCCAGGGAAAAGCCAAGGATGCTCTGCTGCTGGGGGATGCCTTACTGAGACACCCAGCAGCTGCTTGCTGCTGTGGTTACTCTGGAGCATTAGTGACTTGATTCCTTCTCCGAGAGATGCTTCAGCCGCTTTGTGGCAGTGAGGCGAGGGCTTTGGGAGAGCTGCCGGTGCTGACAGGCGTGTGCACGGTGGCATTTGGAGTGATGGGGTGTAAAACCTGGGGATGGGATTGCTGCTGGGATTGTGGTGACCCTGCCTGTGCTCCTGTGGCAGACTCACTACGCCGTGCGGGACACCACCGTGCTCTGCACTGACGAAGCCATCGACACCCTCACGGCCACCATCGAGTGTGAGCAGCCTCAGCCCGACCTCTACAAGTGAGTCTGCCCCTCCTGCCCTGCCCTGCAGCTGCCTGCTGTCATCCATCCCCCTGCACACACCTCAGCACCATCACTTGGGGGATCTGCAGTTCAGCAAAGCAAAGTTCACTTTCTTTGTGGCAGAGACCAAAAGGTGTCTCGAGGCACTGATAAGCTGCTGGGCCTCCTCTGTATGAGCATGGCAAGTCTTCAAAGCTCAGTGTCTTTGCAGAAAATCCTCCCAGTGCAACAGTTTTTGTGGTACAATGAGCTGGTTTTTGTCAGCTCAGCAGCGGGAATGGTCCCTGTACCTGTTTTTAGGCCACTCTTACCTTCTCAGTAAGATGCATTGGGCTGAATGACTTCCAGGAGTAAGTGCTCTGTGTTTTTAGATCCCTCGGGGAGCTTTTCTGGGGTGTGTTGCAGTCTGTAATGGGGATGTGCTGGGGTGTGTAAGCACCCCTGAGCATGGGGACTGTGTGGCTTCTCCCTGTCCTGAGCACAGCCACCCCTCTGAAACATTAAACTCTCAGATTCACTTGTTTCTGGATCTGCTTCCATTCCCTGTCAATGACTTTTCTTTGCTATGTTTGTGGTGTCTATAATGTGTTTGTAATACAAGTTTCTCATATTTTTATCACAGATTTGTTGGAAGGATTATCATCTATGGAAGTAACCAAGAGCCTGTAGCCAGGTGGGTCCTGCAGCTGCCTGTTGGGCATCTACAGAGAATTTCAAAGATCTGAGCTTGTCCTGCCATCATTTGGGAATTTTTTTCTTTAACCATTCCAAAGATTTTATTCTAAAAGGAGTCCTCCCTTCTGCCATCCTGTGGTTTGTTGGAGCCCCTTTTGGGGAAGCAGTGCAGAATCACCTGATAATGTCCTGCTCTGCTGATGGGGCAAAATTTTTTCAGGCAATGGCAAGATATTGTCATTGGAAGGTAAGCAAAAGCTCAAACATCAATCAGAGTGTTCCACAGAAAAAATGAGCAGGTGATGTCCATGAGCTGTCCAAAGCATTGGCTCTCACCAGAGCATGTTGGATGGGTTTTGTGCTCTGGTGGGGCTGTTCATACCCTGGGAGCAACAGAGAAACTGGGGGTTTCAAAGAGAAATGAAAACACAAGTGAGACTGCCAGCATTGACTGACTGTGCTGGAATGGACAGGCTTCTGATGATTTTAACATTGCATTTTTATATAAGTACTGGAACACACTGGATCTGAACACTTTTTCCTCAAAAGCTTTACTGAAAATCCCCCAGTTAGAGTGGAATCTTGCATCAGGGATAGCATTTGTAAGATGAAATGGAAATGTAATTACATAAAGACAAACTCAGGCAAGGCCCCAGTTTAACATACAAATCATGTAATCAGACATAAGGAAACTTTGTTTATCTTTCTTTTCTATTTCTAATTCTAATTTATAAAGTAGTTTGAATGTTCTTTGAGTAATGCAGTGTTATAATTTCTTTTATGTTTAGGTCTTTGGGTCCTGAAAACCTGTTGTTGAAAGGTGCTACCCTCAAAAACACCAAGAAGATTTATGGTGAAGTTTTTTTTTGTTTGTTTATTTAAATAGTTCTGATAAGTGGTGACAAATGTAGATGTTTATTACTGAATCTGGAGGGGGAACATATTTCTCTGCAGCCTGTCTGCCTGGGCTGTACAGCTGCAGTTTTGATGCGAGCTGGTTGCAAAGTGGCCAGGTGGAATTAGGAAGCGCTGCTTCTATCTGCAGGGCTGTCCAGGTGTGTTAATTCACCAGAGCAAACTTTTCCTGTTGCCTGGGACACGATGAGCAAGGAGCTGTCCCAGATGCTCTCTGGGAGCACAGTCTCAGACACTGGTGCTGCAGGGTGGGGGCTGTGATGGGACACTGATGCTTCTCCTGACTTCTGTGATCCGTGGGCTCCTGCTCATGCTCTGGGATGCAGCAGTGGCATTTCTTGGCAGCCTCAGAGGTTTCTGGAGCGGAGCAGTGCTTGGGTGATGCCTCCTCCTCCAGCTGGGACTGGGGTTTGGTGTAAGCACCGGTGGCCCTGCTGGCCCGGTGCCAGCCGGCTCCCTCGGGTCTGCCCGTCCCTGATGAGCCCTGCCTTGGTTCCTGCAGGAGTTGCAGTCTATACTGGCATGGAAACAAAAATGGCTCTCAACTACCAAGGGAAATCTCAGAAACGCTCTGCAGTAGAGAAGTGAGTATTTATGTTCAGGAAAAAAATCGGTAAAACCTGTTGGGTGTGGGTTTGTTTTTAATGGGTGGCTTGTACAGAAGTAATCCCCTAATCCTCTGCCTTTTGTTTCAGATGCTCTCTCATTGCATAGAAAAATCTGGGCACTTGATAAAGCATATCTTGCGAGAAGCAGCATCATGTAGTAGCTTTTTATTTAAAAACAAAATTAAGAAATGTTTTAATATATGAACCTGACCCTGAATATCAGCAGTGTCAAAAGCACTTGCTCTGTAATTCCCTTCTTAGAAGCAAGGAAGTCTTGTTCTTGCCTATTTACATGTTTTTCTCTATAAAAATAGCTGCAGGAATTTAAAAAAGAAACCTGTTTTTCAGATCCATCAACGCTTTTTTGATAGTGTATTTATGCATCTTATTGGGCAAGGCCACCGTGTGCACGACTCTGAAATATGTCTGGCAGAGTAATCCATTCAATGATGAGCCTTGGTACAACGAAAAGACCAAAAAAGAGAGAGACACGTTCAAGGTGAGTGGATTTGTACTTCAGCACCTCCTCCAGCTTTACTTACTCTGGCTGTTTAGTTTAATCTGATAGTGCCTGCTGCCAGCCCTGGGAGTCCTGTTTGCTCACACAAGGTGCTCTTGTTTCCTTTGCTCTCTCCTGCTGTTTGTGCTGCTTTTGTGCCTGTCTCGTGCTTGTGCACAGTGATATTTGTGTGGAACAGGGACAAAGCGTAGATAAATACTGTATAATATAGAAATGCAGCTGATGTAACCTGGGTCCTGGTCTGAACTCGAGATATCTTTCGGCTTTGAGCAGGTAAACCTAAATTGAGGCCATGTCAGCCAGTTTGTTAAACTTGCCCAGACGTGGGCAGTCAAGCCTGAGAGAGTGAGTGTGCAGAGATCTTCACTGGATGGGTTTTTGAGTTGATGGGTTGTGTACAGGGATGTCACTGCACACTTGTACCCTTGCCACAGCTTGACTGCTCTCAAGCCACCTGCTCCTTTTTCTGGTTACTTGGGGTCAGGATGAGCCTGTAGCAGTATATTCTTGAGAGGAATATGCTTATGGAACATTGTTTTGGTCACTGTGGGGCAGTGAGATGTACTCCTGTTCCTGGTAGATCTGCAGAAGACAGTGGGATTTGTGTGCCAAAGGAAGATGGGATTTAGCCCTGTATCTCAGCTGTGTTCATCTTCATCTTGTTTTTTCCTATTTACCCTTTTCTGAGAAGCTGTCTAGAATCCCTGGGGTGTTGCTGCAAACTGCCCCTGTGCCCTGACAGCCACAGGCTGCATCTCCTCTTTCCTCTGCAGGTCCTGCGGATGTTCACGGACTTCCTGTCATTTATGGTCCTCTTCAACTTCATTATCCCTGTCTCCATGTACGTTACCGTGGAGATGCAGAAGTTCTTGGGCTCCTTCTTCATCTCCTGGGACAAGGAGATGTACGATGAAGAAATACAGGAGGGAGCACTGGTGAACACCTCGGACCTGAATGAAGAGCTGGGGCAGGTCAGAGCGTGCTGTGTTTGCATCTGTGGGGATGAACATGCGGCTGAGGGTGCCCTCCCTGGAGGAGCCCTTGCTGTGGCAATCCCTGGCAGTCCCCTGGGGCCAGAGCTTCGCCCAGGGCTGTGGTGGCACTTTCCATTTGATGTGATTCCACTCGCTCTGCCAGCCAGATAAGGTTATAAATAGTGCATGAAAGAGCAGGAATTGGGTCACGCCAATTGTTTCCATTTTGGGGAAGATCAGGCGCAGCGCTCTGCGTGTCAGGGTGCTTTGCTTTCACTGCTTCAATTAAAAATTAAAAGTCCTCTGTTTCTTTGAGGATTAGTGAAAATGTCTGCCCAGTCATCTCCCTGGGCGTGCAGAGCACGTGCTGGCTGTGCTGCTGGGGCACCCAGACAGCTCAGGCTTCCCTTTCTGATCTGCAGCAGCAGAGATGAGTGCAGGGCATGTGTAGTGCCTCCCGCTTTTGATTTTGCTTTAAAAACAAGAATAAAAATACACTTGGAGTAGCAATTAGCTAATTGAAATACAGCTCCAAGATGAAAATCCCCAAAGGAGGCAGCAGACTTGCAGAAGCACTTCTTTAAGCACTAGGGCTATAGCAAAGGGCCCAGGAAAGTGAATGAGGGGAAAGTGAAGAGCCTGGAGACAGATTTCAAGTCTTCAGAAGCTGCCACCTGTGCAAGAGGCTGAAAAACAAAGCAGCAAAGTAGCAGAGCTACAGAGTGATGCAGTGGGGCACTGTTTGCAGTCGGGTCAGGACAGCCAGGTACCCTCCCCAGTGGCACAGGTGCCCAGAGGTGCCCCAGGCTGTGTTCCTGGGGGCTCCTTGCCCAGCCCTGTGGCAGCTGCCTGCTGTTGCAGGTGGAGTACGTGTTCACAGACAAGACGGGCACGCTGACCGAGAACAGCATGGAGTTCATCGAGTGCTGCATCGACGGGCACAAGTACAAGGAGTGCATGGCAGAGGTGGATGGCTTCTCCCAGCCTGATGGGCCCCTCAAGTACTATGGCAAAGCTGAGAAGGTAGGAGGGGTGCGTGCTGATGGCTGGAGGGGTTCTGTGGCAGCTCCTGGCTGGGTGTTCGGCTGGTAACGAGCTCTCCCTCCCTCCCTCCTGCCCAGAGCCGTGAGGAGCTGTTCCTGAGAGCCCTGTGCCTGTGCCACACGGTTCAGATCAAGGAGGCAGACCAGGTGGATGGGCTGGTGGCACACCCAGAACGCAAATACACCTACATCTCCTCCTCCCCGGATGAAATCGCTCTGGTGAAAGGCGCAGAGAAGTAAGAATGTGAAGATGTTGGCTCTTTAATTCCCTCTCTGGTGGGAAGGAGGGAGGTGAGGGTGATCTGAAGGTGACAGATCCCTTTCCGTGGTCTCTCTGGGAAGCGTGTTGTGGTACTGTTGCTGAACCTGAGCTGCAGTGCTGTGAGCCTGTGGGTTTAAGTGAGCTCTCTGGTAAGGGGATGCTCTGTGAAGGATCTTCCCTGAGCAGCTCCCTGGGAGGCTGTGGTTTGCATTCACTGAGAGCAGCCCCAAGGTGCTGCAGTGCCCAGCTGTGGCAGGGGCTTCTTTGCTCTTCTTTGCTGGAGCCCACCTGGCCCTGTGCTGTAATCCCCTAGAAACAGAGACCAGTTACCACGTGCATATTGCAGTGAATTTTTTTCCTTGCCATGCAGTGGCAAAATAATAGGATGGTTACTTCTGTCAGTCCCACATTTGAATCCTGCCAGAGATGCTGGAGGGCAGGCTTGGGGGGGCTTGGAGCAGCCTGGTCTAGTGAAAGGTGTCCCTGCCCGTGGCAGGGGTTTGGCACTAGGTGGTCTCTCCAGCCCAAACCATTTGGGGATTCTGTGCTCTCAGCAGCCCCTAGGTTTAGGTGGAGGCTGTTGCAGCTGTGTGCACTTGCTCATGGCTTGTAAAGCTGCCAGAGAGCCAGTGGACCATGTCCAGAGGCTCTCTGTGTCTGTGTGCTCCAGTGCCCAGGCTCTCCAGGGGATGGGAGCAGCGCCAGGACATCATAGCAGGCTCTGCATGGAGCAAACAAACATCCACCCGTGCTCCTTAGCTCGGGCTCAGCGAGCTCTCCTCTGCGGTGCAGAGGGTGAAACGAGAACATTGTTATGTGTGATATGTGCCAATGGGTGTTTTCAATGCTGTTCTGTCCTTTTGTTTATTGACAGGTATGGTTTCACTTTTCTAGGACTTGAAAACAATGTCATGAAAATACGAAACCAAAAGAATGAAACTGAGATGTAAGTGCTGCTGGGGCTGCTGAGGAACAGGGCTGCTCTTCTGCACCACTCCCACCCAGCTAATTGAGTTTGGTGAACCTGGCAAGGTCAAAGCTGTTCCTTGAGGGCAGTCAGGCCATGCTGACCTGCCCCCAGACTCCTGTCCCATTTACAAAGCACAACACATCAAGGCATAGGCACAAAGAGTCACTTGCAGAAATCCACGGGTGGTTTTCTGATGTCTAAATTCAGGTCCCTCAAGAGCCTGCAGTCCTTTGTATGTATCCTTCATCTGCACCAGCTTGTGCAGGTGGCTCCTGGGATTCACGAGGTGGCTGCTGACCTTATGGGCCGTGGCTGGGGCTCACAGCAGGACCCTGTGAGCCTAAACTCGTGACATGGCTCCATTCCCTGTAACCTTTTCTTCCTCTCCCAAGCTGAAAATAGTTAGATTTTACTCTGTGCTTACAGCTTGGTGGACATCTGTGAGTCACTGACCCAATCCTAGCACTCCCTGAAAACTTGCCTTCACAAGCAAGTTTCACTTCTTCCCTGACGAAGAAACTTCTTATTTAAATGGGAGACTCCGTGCAACTGCTTGTGGCACGTGGGGCCCCATTCCTTGCTGAGCCCCTGCCCAGCCTGGGGGCTTGGTGCACTGGTGGGTACCCACACCCTCAGTCCCATGCTCAGGGCACCACAGGGCTACTGCAATTTGAGTTTTTTCCTCCATTTTCTTGTGCAGTAGCTGTAAAATTCATTCCCAGGTGGCTGATGCCACTTTGTAGGGTGTATTGATTTCTGCAGCTCATTGTTAGTGATTTTCTGTCTCAAGTAGTTATTTTTCTATTTTTCCTTTACTGAGTCAAAGCTTTTTTCCCTTTCTCTAAAGGTACCAACTTCTCCACGTGCTGAACTTCGACCCTGTCCGGCGCCGCATGAGTGTCATTGTGAGAACCAGCACAGGTACAGGCAGAGTTCTTCTGTGGGCTCTCAGCCTGTGTGACAGCTGTAAAACACATCCTCCTTCTTCCTGTCACCCACACAGGCTGAGCTCTTAGGTCTTCTAGGCTGGTCTAACTAAATTCTCTACTGGGACTAGTTGCTGTAGAGGTAATTTTCCTTCATGGCAGCTGTTTGATACCAACAGATCAGGGGATGAGAGCCCATGGAGAGCTCCCTGCCTGCCTTGTTCCAGGCTGGAACAAGCACAGGGAAGACATGTGATAATGTCCCCTGGGTGGGATGGGGTTTCATGGCAATAACAGACAACAATTCAGAGGTCACCATCCTTCTCAAGTGTCAGTCCTGCAAGGTTTGGGACGCTGCTCTTACCCTCCCTGGAAAGCTTGCCAAGGCTTACAGATGCAAGGTCCAGCCTGTTGCAGAAAACTTGCTCAGAGGCAGGTAGGGACACGCAGAGTCTCAGCCAGAGGAGTTTCACAGGCTGGGCAAAGGCCATTTTTGGTAGGCAGTTGGTTTCTAGCAGTTCCCTCTTTAGTCCTCCCAGATTTCCTCCCTCTGCGTCACTTGCTTGCTATTGGCATTGTTAACTCCTTCTGCAGCTTGTGAGTGCTATGAACTATTTATAACTTGTTTTTAGGAAAGTTGCTTCTCTTCTGTAAAGGAGCAGACTCCTCTATTTTTCCGAGGGTGCAGCAAGAAGAAATCCAGCAAACAAAAGTCCATGTGGACCGCAATGCCATGGTGAGCACACGGGTGGAATTTGGCTGGCTCCTGGGGTCAGGAAAGCCTTATTCCAAACATAGGGATGTCACCTTGCTTTGGAGTGAAGTGTTGAAAAGTTGAGTGTCACTTCACATTGTTTTGATGCCAGGCTTCTTTCCTTTTCTGTTTGGTTGGCTTCCACCTTTATTTGATATACTTATATGGTCTCCATCACAGTTGTCCAAGCATCTCTCAGGCAAGTTAAAAATAGAAGTCGCATCAGCAGCCTGGTCCCAGTCGTGGTGGCACCCAGTCCTGCTCTCCCTGCTGGCTGCACGCTCCCAGCCCTGCTCCTTCTCTTGGTTTCTTTCTCCACATAACAAGCAGAACCACAATTACTCTGTATAAACACAGAAAATTGCTCTTTTGACACAAGCCAACAAATTATCCTTGCCCTCAGGGAGAGTACTACCAGAAGCACTGATGGTAGACAAAAGCACCAACCCTAAAGTGAGGGTCTGTAAAAAGTCTGGATTTAGAGCATTTGTCCACTTTGTTTTCTTTCCCTCCCGCTGCCAGGATGGCTACAGGACGCTCTGCGTGGCCTTCAAGGAGCTGACTGAAAAGGAGTATGACAGGATTGACA
Source organism: Fringilla coelebs (assembly GCF_963513975.1). Taxonomy (NCBI): domain Eukaryota; kingdom Metazoa; phylum Chordata; class Aves; order Passeriformes; family Fringillidae; genus Fringilla; species Fringilla coelebs. The sequence goes on from NC_140037.1 coordinate 23,658,099, forward strand.
GACAGCTCAATGAAGCCAAGATGGCTCTGCAGGACAGGGAGGAGAAGATGGCCAAGGTCTTTGACGACACAGAGGCAGACATGCACCTGATTGGAGCTACTGCTGTAGAAGACAGGTAAGGGGGTGACTGCAGCACCAGCACTCTGGTGCCTGTGGCTCCTCTGTGACGTGGCCTTGTGGCCTGGACTTGCCCTGGTGGAGCTGAACCAGGCAGATGCTGGCAGTGTCCAGGGCAATTAATTACACCATGGCACAACCCATTTCATAGTGCCCTAGTTGCTTAAATTGGCTGGTGTAGTAGGAACTGGGATTTATTAATGAAACTACAGAAATACTTGCACTTCTGGAGAGTGAATTAAGCACACAGCATTAATTTGCACATCAAAACAAATTCAATTCCACATTCAGTTATAGTAACTGCAAGTGTAAATTAAACTCGTACTGTGAGGCCTAAGAGTCAAGAGTATAAAGCAGCGATTTCTCTTTTTGTCTGCAAACAAAAATGTGGTATTGCTGACTTGTAATCCTTATTCCTGTGGCAGTGGTCTCCCCAGCATGGGAAAAGTCAATTAATGTCTCTTGAGCTGGTGTTTTTAGGTGCAGAACCGGGCTCAGGGCTGTGTGACGAGGTGAAGTGATGCTTTGCTTCTGCTGGCAGGCTGCAGGAGCAGCTGGCAGAGACCATCGAAGCCCTGCACGCAGCTGGCATGAAGGTTTGGGTGCTGACAGGAGACAAGATGGAAACTGCCAAGTCCACCTGCTACGCCTGCAGGCTCTTCCAGACCAGCACGGAGCTGCTGGAGCTGACGGCGAGGACGGTGGGCGAGGGCGACAGGAAGGAGGATCGGCTCCACGAGCTGCTGCTGGAGTACCACAAAAAACTGATCCAGGACCTGCCCAAAAACCGGGGCAGCCTGAAGAGGTGAGTGAGCCAGAGGAGCCAGCCGTGCCCGTTTCAGATGCAGGTTTGGTGCAGAAGTGGGGCTGTGCTGGGGCCCTGGGTACTTGCAGACACTGTGAATGGTTCCTTTGCAGACACTGTGAATGGTTCCTTTGCTTTGCTCATCATCTCTGGGATTAGTTGGCTTTGACCTTCATTGCACTGTTCCTTTAGTGAGGGCACGTGCTAAGTCTAAGCTTTTTGAAATTGCTGAGCCCCAAACAATGGATGGGAAGAAGATTAACCCAAAGCCAGGGTGTTTTTTTTTCGCTAAGATGATGCCAGCAGCTAGGTTGACTTAGTGTGATGAAGTTTCAGACATGTTCCTTGTTGTGCCCAGAAGCTGGACGTTGAGTCAGGAGTATGGACTGATCATAGATGGCTCGACACTGTCGCTGATACTCAACCCCTCTCAGGACTCTGGCTCCAGCAACTACAAAAGCATATTCCTGCAGATCTGCTTGAAGTGCACTGCGGTGCTCTGCTGCAGGATGGCTCCTCTGCAGAAAGCACAGGTATTTATTTACCTCTCACTGCCTGCTGTGACACACGCTGAATTCATCAGCTGGGGCTTCACCTGAGCATCCTACCCAAGCAGGACTGCTCCAGGCTATGTGTGAGCCTCGTCTGAGCTTCAGAGCAGGATGAAAGCACACCATTCTTTCAAATCTGAATGCAAACCCTTTGTCTAATATGCTGGCAGGAACCCATAAACCCAGGCCAATTAGAAATAAACAAAACCTCCCAGTTTGCTCTTTTTTTTTTTTTTTTCCCTTTCCTAATTTGTCAAGTGGAGTCCGTGACTTCCTCTCTGCAGCAGATGATGTCCCAGCCTGATAAGTGATGTGTTTCTGCACCCTGGGATGCGTGAGAGAGCCCACCTTTGGGAGAGCAGGGTCTGGCAGAAGGGAAAAGCAGGATGTTGCTGCTGGGGTTTGTTTTTAAATACTGTCCTTCAGCCCTGCACAGCTGGGTTGGGCTTCTGCTCCAGTTGTGACTGCACAGCAGATAAAGAGGGCTTTTATTAACCTGAGCTCTCCAGGTGTTATAATTGCTGCTCTAAAAGCCTGATTGCTTGTCCTGGGGGGAGCAGTGGGAAGGTCTCAGGAGGCTTTGTAACTGAATTTTGGGTTCTGCTGCTGTCCTTTTTAAAATCTTTTAGATTGTGCGAATGGTGAAGAACACAAAAGGAAGCCCGATAACGCTGTCGATCGGGGATGGTGCGAATGATGTCAGTATGATTCTGGAAGCACATGTTGGAATAGGTAAGAGTCCCTGGAACACCCATCTCACAGCCCAGACCTGTCTGCTCTGGCTGGGGCTCACTTCTCAGGTGCAGTTGGTGTTTCTGATTGCACGTGGCTGAACCAATCCCTCTGAAAAATGTGGGAAGTCTGCTCTTGCTTTCCTTGGAGGCAGAGTTTAACTCCAGATGGGACAGTCCCTGTGCCTGACAGCAGCTGGAGACTCCTCCTGTCTGCAGCTTGGTGTCTGAAATTCGGGAGCCTCCTGTAGTGCCACTGAGGAAGGGTCAGTGGAAGAGAAAGGGCATGTTCTTGCTTTGGGGCTGTTGCAAATGCTGTGGTGCCCTCTAATGAAGGGAATCCAGTGCAGTCCATCTGGATGTGGCTTTTTGTGAGCAAAACGGCTCTGTGGGGATGTCTCAGGAGGGTGAGCAGCTGCAGGGGAATAACTGAGCTGTGTGGGATGCTGGCCAGCCCAGGGGAGCCAATTCCTTATCCTTCAGCAGGCTCTTACACAGGAAATCACAGAGCTGCCTAAATATAGCTTAAAAACCCCAGAGGCAGGTCTGAGTGTTGTGGAGCCAAAACCACACCAAGTATTCATGTTTGGTCTCCTGAGGCACTCAGGAGGGGAGCTCAGCCTTTGTCCTGCCTTGAGGCACTGAGTGATGTGAGCAAACCCAGTGGGCAGCATCCAGATTCCAGCCCTTTGGGATTAACCCTTGCCATGCTTCTGTCTCCAGGGATCAAAGGCAAAGAAGGACGCCAGGCCTCCAGAAACAGCGACTATGCTGTGCCAAAGTTTAAACACTTAAGGAAACTGCTACTAGCACATGGGCATTTGTATTATGTGAGAATAGCACACCTTGTACAGTATTTCTTCTATAAGGTAAGGGGCAGTGTGCAGCCGATTTCTTTGTTTATCCCGTGCATTTCTTTGGAAACAGAATGAAACAACGAACAGGAAAAACTGTGGGGGGTATTCTGTAGCTCTGTTTTCCCTCCCTGGGACAGGCTGTGTCTGCCATGTGCCTGTCCATTGAAAACAGTGCTTCCAGGGCAATGTGAGCATTCCTCTAGTGTCTCCTGCAGATACGAGCTGCTCACAGGATTGGTTTTGTGCTTGATTGAACAAGTGCCCTACCTTGTCTGATGTTGTAATGTCAGACACTAATGTCTGATAACAGGAAAAACTACTTGGGTTTAGACTGAGAAGTCAAGTGTTTCCCTGCTGACCATTTGTCTTTTGTTTTCCCAGAACCTTTGCTTCATTTTACCACAGTTTTTATACCAGTTCTTTTGTGGATTCTCACAGCAGGTAACTTCCACTAATTTGTCTATAAAGGCAAGATAAAAAGCAAGTGGCAGAGTGAGGCCTCCTAGCAGAGACTTGGCTTTTGGCATCCTGTGCCTTCACCACCTAGCTCTAGAGGACAGTAGGAGCTGACCTTGTTGCTCAGCACCATATCTGGAACATAATATTTTGAGACCATAACTGAGAAGAAAGCAGTCTGCTTTCTTTCCTTTCTCATCCACCAGCCGTAAACTCAGATGGACACCTTCCTGAAGTAGTGAGAGAAGGCCTTGGCTGGTTTGTCAGCACCTGATTTTGCTACTTCTGCTTTTCTTGCAAGAACAAGTTTTGAATGGTTTCCTGATCTTGTCTCCTCTGCTGCATTTCACTGCATTAAAATGTCAGAAGGAAGAATGGTTCATTCTTTTATGTCTTTTAAAAAAAGACACACAATGAGTGTTACCAGAGCTTTGTTCAATCCAAGTAAACATCAGAGGGGCAGATCCATGTGTGAGTGGGTTCATGTGCTTGGAGACAAGAGCTTTGGCTTTTGTGTCCATTTGGGCTCAAAAGTAACAGGAAGATTAAATGGTGAGAGAGAATTCTCTGCTTGTTTTGGCAGAAACACTTGTCTTTTTTAAAAAAAGAAGCTATAGTTCCTCTAAAACAGTCTAGTCTTTAGAGAGCCACAGGAGGCATCAGATGTATTAATAGAAACGGCAGCACAGGAGCAGCAAGAGGAAAGCTGTGATAAGGGCTGTTCAGTCCCATTTTTCTGGGGGATAAGCTGGAGATGAGAGCAGCCAGTTACAAAACTTCCTGTCAGTGGGGAGGGTTGCTGGGCACTGCAGGTGCCTCATTCCCCCTTGCACTGCACACAGCGCAGCTCCATCCAGTGAGGCAGTGCTGGGTGACAGAGGGATGGATCTGTGTGACAGAGGGTATGCAGGAGCTGGTACCTTATGGTTTCATTTCTTTGTGGAGAGGCCTTTTTCTGTCTGTCTCATGTAACCCTTTCTTCCTCCTCTAAGCCACTGTATGATGCTGCTTATCTGACCATGTACAACATCTGCTTCACGTCGCTGCCTATCCTGGCTTACAGCCTCCTGGAGCAGCACATCAGCATTGACACACTGACCTCAGACCCTCAGCTCTACATGTGAGTACTGCTGGGCTGGGCAAGCCTCTGCACACCTCTGGTAGCTGGGGTTTGGGTTTTCTTGGTGCAGGAGCGTAAGCAGGTGTCCCCCTGAAGTGCAGAAAAAGCCATTTCTGTCCCTCCTGGCTCAGCGGTTCCTGCATTCAAGCTGAGCAGCCTTGTGTTTACTGCCTGTTGCTGCTTGTTTATGCTCTCTGACAGTATCTGATCTAGCAAACTGCACTGCTGTATCTCTGTGAAAGGGTAAACTGTAGGTGGAATTCATCCAGAAGAAAAATGGAGCTGTGAGTGTGGCCAGGCCGTTCATTGCAGTTACCTTTGAGCCAAGCACGTGATGGAGCGTGTAATGCAGGGAGGGGAGGTGCAGCCTTCAGGAGGAAAAGAGATCCATTCATTTTCAGAAAGATGAATGTTTCTGAAGCCCAGCTCAGGCAGGTGGTTTCTCAGCTTGTCTAAGTGGATGTGGTCCCCCAGGCTTCCCCTCCACAGGCCAGGTCCCCTTATCAGAACCCAGGGAGCTCTGTTCATCAATCCACACACGTGTCCCAGGGAAAGGACAGCTTGGACTGTCTTCCTCTGCTTTGCTTGTCGTTTCCTCTCCTTGGTTGCAGCAGGGAGAGGCTCCAAACTTGCCCAGAAATGGAGATGCTTTCCATGTTCCTCCCAGCCCTGCCCGCACAGTTGCTTGGGGCAGCCCTTCAGCACAGACTAAGGAAGATGTTTTTGGGAGGAAGCCCCTCTCCGTGCATCCCTGCTGCCAATTCCCCAGCCTGGCAGTCAGCTCAGGCCTGTGGAAGAAGCCAGCTCAGGGCTGCTTTGGGCAGTGGCCCGTGCCAGCCCTGTCACTGTGGTGTGATGCTCCTCAGCAGCGGAGGAGCCGCGTGTGCTCGAGCCAGGAGTGAGCTCTGCGCAGAGGCAGCAAAGGCAATGATCAGGGGCCTAAAATACCGAGTGAACGTTGCCTTAGGTATAAACAGCAGTGAATGCAGCAAGAGCTGTAAGGCTGGGAAGGGGCTTGGGTGGTTTTGAAGTAAACGCTCAGAGCCATGATTGATTAGAGCTCTGTATTCCTTCACTCTGTGGCAAAACGCCACCGTCTGCATTTTTAAATAGCTTGGTAATTGAATATTGTGTGACAGAGAGCAGGAACAGCAGGCCCCTGTGCCTTCCCCTGGTGGGCTGTCTGATCTCTGGGGTCTGTGTGTGGAGGGGAAGCAGCCTGAGCTGGAATATTCATGACTGCATGTGCTGCTGGATGCAGAGCGCCTGCTGTGCCGCTGCTGGAGGAAGTGCTGAGCTGCTGCAGTGCAGATCCTGACTCTGGAAAAAGCCTGTTTACCACAAGCACTGCAGGACAGAAATGGGAATGCAAAACAGAGCTCACAGGGAGGAAGCTGCTTGTATTTTCTCTGCTTGCAATAGCCCACGCTTCCAGTCTGGTTTCTCCTTGCTCGTTTCTCAGAGCCAAGTTGTGACATGTCAGGACGTGGTCACAGCCAGCCATCCTGGTGTGTGGGTTTCAATAGGATCTCATTTCAGAAACTGCAGTTACAGGAGCCCAGCACCACACAGGTTTGCTAAGTGCATCTTGCTGAATGTGGATGTATTGCTTTAGGAGCTAAGGAGAATAATGCAGAAAAGGTGGGGACTTTACAGAAAGGAATCTGAAAAAATAATGATGCAGGGAAATGTTTTTAACTCCCTCCTGCCCTGATAGCCACCCTCTGCTCCCCAGGCCCTGTGTGTGGTCCCTGCAGAGCTTTGATCATAGCCCATCCATTTGCTGCTGCTGCCTCCATGCCAGATCTCATCCTGTATTCAGCCAAGAGCCTCCTGCTACAACCCCTGTGATAAAAACACCCACCATACAATTCAGGAGGTTATTTTCAGCCTGTGCAGAAAAACACCACTTCAGGGAACAGGACTTGCAGAGCCTTTCTCAAAAAAGGACTTTGTGCTTTCAACAAAAAGAGGGAAACACCACGGATTTCATGCATCCCATACAGCTGCTCTTTAGCCTTACCCTGCCTTTAAAATTTAGCAGAAAATGTCAGATACCATGGGCAGCTCAGGGGCTGCAGGAGAGGTTCAGGACAACATTGCCTCTGTTCACTTTGTGCTTTTTTCATCCAAGTTACCTAGAGGAGAAAGACAAAACAATTCATATGCTGAACCTCTTGTGATTTCTCGTGATCAGCAGCTGCATGTTAGGAGTGTTCTTTATGTCCTGACGGGTATTTCTGTGGTTTCCCCCCTTGGGTCCTCCTGCCAGGGCGTGCTCCAAGGCCCCCAGCCCTGCCTGTGAGGAGCTTTGCAGCACAGCCTGACCCTGGTGGTGCTGATGGTGCTGTTACTCCATCTCTTGGCAGGAAGGTGTCGGACAATGCCATGCTGCAGTGGAGGCCCTTCCTGTACTGGACCTTTCTGGGCGCCTTTGAAGGACTCGTGTTTTTCTTTGGGGTTTATTTTCTTTTTCAAAACTCATCCTTGGAAGACAACGGCAAGGTAACGGCCCCACAAGAGAGGAACATGAGTGTTTGTGTTGTGTGCTGCCTCCGATCCGCCTGGCAGGGAATATCTGCTTGAGCTGTGCACTGTGTCTCCAGTCTTGTCCAACAGTGGAGCCTTGCTTATGGTGTGATCCTGCAGCAAATGCTTGAAATAAAACATTTCCAGATTGCCATGGAAACGGGGCAGAGCTGGTTACACTCACTAGGTGAAATGACTAGTCTCACACACAGCTCTGCTCCAGCACAGTGAGCTCTGCACAGTGCTCGTCCCCTCCTGGGTGTGATCCCAGGCACTGCCCAGGGCAGGGGCAGTGTCTGTCCTTCCCACCAGTGACAGCCTCACATTCAGCACGTGCTGGGCTGGTTGTGAGCAGCTGAACTGGCCCACCTTGATGAGATGGTGCTCCTTAGGGCAGACATGGTGCAGGGCTGCTTGTGTGCTGTGCCTGTCTGGGGCTGTGATTTCGGCCTCTTTTCCCTGGGGAAGGCTGGGCTGGCCTTTTGCTCCTGTTTTGGAGCCAGCAGAAGTCCCCAGCTGCTGGAGGCAGCAGGTTCTTGTCCCTGCTGCCTGCTTGCTTGTGCCTCTGCTGTGGGGACGAGCCCTTGCATTGCTGTGGGAGCTGCTGGGGTTAACTTGCACAGGAAGAGGAGGAAAAAAGATGGAGGGTTTTTTTCTTTTTCCTTTTTTCTCATTTTTTCTTGTTTTGCTGGTTAACTGAGTACAGAGCAAAGCATTAGTGCAGGGCAGCTGCCAGGTGTGGTGGCCTGAGTGGTTTCAGGACCTTTTCCCCAAGGGAATGTGCAGCATGTTATTAGATCTTGGCTGATGGGAAACTTCTTTACACCATCACTTGTGACCCTTGAAAACACCAAAACTCTTTTTAGTGGCTCACACTTTGAGAAAAGCTGATGCAATTTATGTATGTATATCCATACACTGCATCGATGCCAGCGTTTATGGCCCCAGCTAGATGCAGTCCAGCCCCTGTATTGTCAGGTCAGTGCTCTTCTGTAGCTGCAGCCCTTCTGGTTGGATTGGAATGAAACGTGAAGCACTGATGTGTTCTGCAAATGCCTTCAGAGGTCAAATCTATGTGGCACTACAATAAGATCTGTGGTTATGTCCTGTTCTGTAAACACTTATGCCTGTAAGAACTGCTACCAGCAATTGTTCATAATATCCATGTATGTTTGATTGACTCGTTTTTCACTCCTATTGACTTTAATTTTTTTGCATTTTTTGGAAACTTTTACATTTCACTTTCTGTTTTAATGTATGCATTCAGAGCTTGACAGCCTTTGGTAAGCATCTCTCCCATTCATTGCCATCACTGGATTTATACACAGTATCTGCTTTCCTTTGTGTGCATAGTCCCTAGTACCCACAAACCAGCCAGCTGGAGCAGCACCAGTGCCCACTGGTGCCTTCTGCAAGGGGACTGCAGAGACATGATGAGGATGATGATGAGTATGGCGAGAAAGCAGAAACTGATCAATTGCCCAGAAATCCTGAGCTGCAGGTGGTGCAATGACTTGTGTCCTCATTGGCATTGCTGTTAGTAGGAGGCTGTTCCTGTCACATCCCAGCTGTCACCTGTCTGTGGCACTGCATGGCTCCGGGTGGCGTGCGGGGCGCGTGTGCCGGGAGCTGCCGCGCCGTGTCCCGTGGCTGTGGCTCTGTGGCTCTGTCCCTGCCCTCCCCTGCTCCCTGCTTGCCCCGTGCCCGTTCTGTGCCTCCCCAGGCGGCCAGGACGCTGTGGCAGTGCCGTGTGTTTTGCAGGTGTTTGGGAACTGGACCTTTGGGACGATTGTTTTCACCGTGCTGGTGTTCACCGTCACTCTCAAGGTCAGCATCTCCCTTCCTTTCCAGGCACTGCCTGCAGGCCTTTCCCAGGCTGCTGTGCACTGTGAGCCATGGGGCAGTGTGCTGGACATAGTGTCTGAGTATTTTCCACCACACTTCAATCTTCTCCTGTAGAGGCAGAACCTGCTTACTTTCCTTTGTGTAGTCTGTCATCTTTAAGTGTTTGTTTTGTTAAAATTATTTTTCTATTTTCCCCCTCTTTTGAGGACTGCCATTGGTTGTGGTTGACTTTTCCCCATGCTTTCACCTCTTGATGTTCAGTTCCAGCAAGAGGAGAGGAGCAATAGAGAATTTGGGTTTGTCCACCTTGTTTCAGACAAGGCTGAGTGCCAAAGTGATCACAAAAGCACGTGTGTCAAATAACAATAGCAAATCTATTTTGTTTCTTGGAGCTTTCCAGAACAAACTGTTTGCATAAGACCTTACAAAAGGTCTTTTGTGTTTGGTTCAGGACAGCAGGTGGTGACAAGAGGCAATTACAGTCCCTGTAACCTTTAGACGTTTCTTTCCTGTAGGATCAGGGGTTGCATCAAATTTATTCCATTTTAAAGTGTCAGTTACAATTAGAATGCCACTCTTTCCCTGCTAACATTGTGCCAGACTGTGGACATTGAAAATGTTTTTCCTGGTGCCCATATGCACAGAGGTAGCTGTTTGGAGAACCTTCAAGCCTAATGTGAAACCAGTCTGAAATGTCATGTAAATCCAATGCCCTCTGCATCTAAAGCCTGTTTTTGTCTCTCTTTGTTCCCACAGCTAGCGTTAGATACCCGATTCTGGACGTGGATGAACCACTTTGTGATTTGGGGCTCCCTTGCTTTCTATGTGTTTTTCTCATTCTTTTGGGGAGGAGTCATTTGGCAAGTATCTTTTTCTTTCCCCTGCCCTTAGGGCAGTGCAGCAGCCCCTCCTTGGGGCATCCTGAGATTGGCAGGTGCCAAGGGGTGTGCAGCCCTGCTCCTTCCTCTGCTGGGTGGGAAGGGCTGCCTCCCCCAGCACCCACCCAGAGGCAGTGCTGAAGGGGGCTGTGCACCAGGAGATGTGTTTGAGGAGGTCTCAGCCCAGCAGAGGGAAGAGCCTCAAAGAGAGAGCACCCTGGGCATCGTCCAGGTGCTCAGCTTTGGCACAGGGTGTTTGCTTTTCTGCTGCTTGAGGCTCTTGTCTGCATTGGGAGGGTCTAGAGTAAACCTTTCAGGGTCAGATTGTGCATGTGGAGGAGAGAGACAGAAAGAACATGTGGTGGAAAGAACCTCAGTGGAACAGAAGGAACAGGTGAGGCAGATGCAGAGCAAGAGCACCTGGCCCTTTCCCCATAAGCAGGGGAAAGCCAGGTCCTGGTGTTGAAATGAAGAAATTCTCACTGATTTGAGTGCACCCAGGATTGTGGGTTTAATGTGTTGCAAAAGCAGGTGACATTAGTACATTACAAACATGACAGTTTTGTATTTCTTGTGCTGCAGTAAATGTTCAGTTGACTCTCACAGTAGACAGCATCTCTGTTTTACACCTTTGCTTTGCCATGGGATATTGGCTGCATCCCTGATCCAGCAACCTGCTGATAAGGATGTGGAACAGATTTCAATATTTTGTGTGGGGGTCACAAGCTTTAGCTCTTCAGTTAACTCTTGCTGACCAACAGATCCAAATCTGCCATCTAGCCACATCTCTAGGCTAAATGTGAATTTTCTGCTGAAAACTTTCTACTGCTTAACTTGCATAGCTCAGTGTTTTTCACCCAACAGTAAGCAAAACCAGCTTTGGGATCCTTGTTATTGATGAGGTGTTTTTCACAAGCAGCTGTTGGTTGCTCTCCCTCATCAAGGAAAGGAGGAAGGGGCAAATAACCTGTTGTGATTGGGAGACTCTGGATTTCCACTATTAAAATCAAACCAGAAGCTATAGCAAAGCCTGAAGTTGAGCTAAAATGACCTGGTTTTTGGTGAGGTGAATAATTTATCTTTCAGTGATGGTGGCTAAATTCAAACCCCTTCCCACCCTGAAAAGAAACAAATGTGGAAGATGCAAAATGGATCATGACTCTTTTCCAGAAATAGTGCAGCTGGAGGCAGGAGATGCATTAGGAGAAGGATGGACAGTGTGTTTCTGTGCTCTTTCCATCTCTGTCTGAAAGGGAGGCATAACTGCTAATAGCTTTACCTGAAGTCTCCTTTGATTCTGATCTTCTTGGAAAGCCCATGTTAACCAGAATTTATTTGTATCCTCTCTTTTTCAGGCCTTTCTTGAAGCAGCAAAGAATGTATTTTGTATTTGCTCATATGCTGACTTCTGTTTCCACATGGCTGGCAATAATTCTCCTGATCTTTATCAGCCTTTTCCCAGAAATTCTTCTAATAGTTTTAAAAAATATAAAAGAGAAAAATCATCAGGTAAGGAATGAGGTGATGTATCACACTGTATTTTTAGGAAGACTGTTCTTACCCTTAGGCACCAGATGAACCTTTAACAATACCATGTACCACTCACATCTCAAGGAAGGATTTCTAGAGTCTTGTCTTGCTCTTTCACATGCCAAAAATGTCAAGAAGTTATTCTAAAAATCCTGCCTAGATCTGTAGCAGGGAGGGAGTCAACCTGTGCCTTTGCTGGGTGGGAATGTGGTGTCTCCTAGAGAAGAGGGTAAGCCTTGTCCAGCCTGAACTGATCACCAAACACACTTTATCTTGTCCTGAAAAGAACTGCCTGTTTTTGTGTCAGAAAAGCAGGATGCTCCCCTGGGTGTGTTCCCAGTGCTGGTGCAGTGTGAGCAGGGTCAGCTCTGGTCACGTTGTCCATCCTGCGTAAATAACCACAGGCTCACACCATGGTGGTCACTCTCCCTGGAAGTTGGTTTCTTAACAGCTCTCCTTCACTGCTGGGGAGGAGGCTCCCTTTGAAGTGGAAACCTCTTCAATGTTTTCTCTGTGCTCCTGGAAGTGGTGAAGGCCAGCACTGCCAGGCTCAGGACTCGCTGTGCTGAGCCCCTGCCCTTGTCTCTGCTGGCCCCGAGGGGGGCAGAGTGTCCTGAGGGACAGCCCTGCTGCCCTTGGCCATGCTCCCCCTCCTGCAGCAGCTCTCCTGGGCCAGCCTGTGGGAATGGCCAGGCAGCCCTGGCCCCTTGCCCTGGGGTGTGCCTGTGCCAGGGCTGCAGCAGGGCACAGCTGAGGGGCCGTGGGCAGGGGGCACATGCAGGCAGAGAACCCCACCCCGGTCACTGAAGGAGTCCCAGAAAGGTTTGGGTTGAAGGCTCCTCAAAGATCAGCCAGTTCCAGCCCCCTGCCAGGGCAGGGATGCCATTCCCTAGATCAGGTTGCCCAGGGCTGCCCATCCTGCCTGGCCGTGGACACTCCCAGGGATGGGGCATCACTGAAGGTGAAAACAGGAGAGATGGTAAGAGAGCTGTGCTTGTATTTTGTGAGGGTCCACGTAACTTCTTCCACTTGAGTGTGATTTAATAGTTTCTAGCTGGACACCCCTGTTGAGTAGGCTGGGAGTTGTTCTGAGCTGCAGACATAGGAGAGCTTGGGGGCAGTGCCCTGGAAGGGTGCCCCGGGGATTTCTGAGCCCCAGCTCAGCTCCCCTGGGTGGTGACCCGTTTTTGCCTTCAGCTGGTGATCTAGGATCCATCCCCTCTTGCAATACTTACTTTCAAGAGTGCTTTTTATTAATTTAACAAAGGCTCTTGTGAAATCACTTAGCAAAGGAAAGTGAGTGTCAACTAGAAAAGTCTCTTCAGATGTGCATCCCAAACTAAACACAGGCTGAGCCATATTTAAATGTACATTTTGAGTAAGAGCTTTACTCTAAGTGCCTGAAGGAGATGCCTGCATATCTGTGCCAGCCATCAGACACCAAAGTCAGCTGCCTGATTTGTAAAGGCATCTAGGACCAGGTAGATAATTTCAAATCAAAACCCTTGTTAAGAATCCTGACCTTAATACTGAAATAAAGATCAGTGTCCCAATGGAAGCATACAGTGAAAAAGAAAATTAGGGGCATTGTATGGGGGCCTGAACCACAACTTGGTGGCCAAGGGTCCCTTCTGGAAGGGGAGGACAGACTTAGGCCAGGCTGTTGGGCATTTGCCCTTGGTCCCAGTCAGGGACAGGGTTTCACCCCCAGTTTCCTATAACACAGCGCATCAGCTCTGCTCAGCCTGTATTGAATTTTCTGTGTGGTAATGTGGTGGTTGTTTTTATTTTGTTTTGGTTCTGTTTGTTTTTTTAACTGCAAGGCGCATTTGTGTTTTCCTTGGTTTCTGCCTTTCTCTTTCTTGTACTGCAATTTTCTGTCTTTTGTGCTGTTGTGAACTAGGTAACGAAGCGCCTTCCTTCCTCAGGAACATCCACTATCTTCATGCTTTCTCAAACTTCCAGCAATCACAGCTTTTCTTGGAGTGAATAAGGTGATTTCCTTTCTGAGTCGCAATGTGTTGCTTGCTCGACTGCTTTTTTTCTTCCTTCTATTGCCTAACTCCTGAAAACCCACGTTTAGATTTGCTCACACGGCAGAACCTTGCTTTCCCCCACCTTTTGCCTTAATTTAAATCTTTTGCTGAAATATTTCGTCTGTCTCTTCCCCTTGGGTCTCTTGCTGCACCTCAGGTGGGTGAGCTGGTCGTGCTCAGGATGTCCAAGTGAGGTGGACACAGACAAAGCTGGTTACACTCTCCTTCCGTGCTGTAGTTTTGTGTTAGTGGACCAGATAGGAGTGGGACAAGGTGGAATTGATGTTGATTGTCCTCTGGGTGACTTGTCAAATGGCTCAGGCTTGTCTGACCTAGGAGGAGCTTCCCCAGTGCCATCCCAGTTGTCAGTGCTGCTGTTCTTTGTGTGAGTGATTGAGCCACAGCCCACAACCCTCGCATCAAGGGACAGTCTTGGGCTTGCTGACCATGGGACTGGTGGGGTCACCCACAGCAAAGCCCCCTGGCTGCATGTCCCTGTCCCTGATGTTTGGGCTCACTGCAGCTCTCCACCGTCACTTGCTGTTCTAAAAATCCCAGATGTGTGCAGATCAGGGATGTCTTTCTGCTCCCTCAGAAGCACCTGCAGCATGAATCTCCAAACGCTCTGAGGAGCAGGGCCAGTTTCTGAGCACCTCCCGTGCCCCCTGAGCTGCAAGGCCAGGCAGTGCTGGTGACGGTGTGCTGCCATGCTGTGTGAGATGAGGGAGCTGTGGAGGGTTGTGTGTCCTGCATTGTTTGCCCCAGGCAGGCTGGAGCTCGTGTGCTATAAGTCTCTTTGCCTCGCTGTTGCAGAGCAGCAGGAAGGCACCTGATTCATTGTCGGCCAGACCTTCTGTCAGACCTCTTCTTTTAAGAACGTTCTCAGATGAGTCTAATGTGTTGTAACAGGTACCCTGTCCTGAGGATTGGGATGGTTTTAAAGGCATTGATTAACCAAATGTAACCCCCTCCAAATCAGTTAAACCATGGTTCTTGTAATCCTCTTGACTCTCGGTGTGGGGCACCTGTCCTTGTGGAATGGAGATGCAATGCTTGGGATGCATTTTAATTTGGGGATGTTGCACTATCCAGCTTCTTCAGAATCCCATATCTGTACAGATCCTTTCAAGCATTTGGCAATATGTAAACAAATCTTTCGGTCTAACTGCTACTGCAGTCTAATATTAGCACAAAATTTAATGTGAGAGTGCAGCCTGAATTTTACTAGCACTGGTTATAAAAACTAATGCTGGTACATTTACAGTGGAGGATGAAAATCTCAGTTGTTAAAATGATTCCAGTATTGCATCTGAATTGTACCAAAATCCCTTTCTCTAGGGTGCATGCTGTTCTGTCGGATAGAAATAAGTATGTTTTAATTCATCTGCACAGATGAAAACTAAACACATGTACTTGTCTTTGTGTGTCAGCACATGGGGCAGAGACACGTCTCAGTGTCTGTGTGTCTGCACACACACCCAGAGCATCCTCCTACGAGTTGATTTTAAACTCTGTAGTAAGCCAATAGCAGAATAAAAGCAGTAAAAGTGCCTAATTGAATTCACAATTATGCATTAGGGGAGATGTTATATGTGGTGAGCTGCAAACAAAAACCTGCAGACTATCTGCAAACCTCTCGCACCTCTGTGCCCACACCTGCTGCTGAAGAAATCCGATTGTGGGCACGGCAGGGCCAGCAGCCAGCCTTGCCAGCCTCCAGTGCAGCCAGTCCTTCCCCAGTGACATTAGGTGGTGCTCTCCACCACCACATACTGGTGCAGACTGGTGTGGGCGGTGGCTGGACCAGCACAGGAGCTGCAGGGGACAGTGGGGCAGGTGCCACTTTTAGACTACGTGCAGCATTTTACAAATTGCGAACATTTATCATCTGATTACTTGGTTGTGAATGATATTTGGCACTTTTATCATGGCCTAATCATTCTTCTTCTCCTATATATATTTTTTAATAACCCAGGAAAAGGTTTATGGGTTTGGGAATGTAACAGTTGCAATACGTGTTTGTTTTCCTTCTGATTTTTGCAGGCTGGCCCCTTTGATCTGCCTGTGTTAGTGTCATACAAACGTATAGAGAATGGTTATGTGAAGGCTGAAGATGCTGTCACTAATTTGGCAGAAAGATATCCCCTCAGGATACCTTAAAGTGCTCCACACAAACATTGTCATGCTGTAGGAACCCCATGGTTTTAACTGGCAGTGACCTTTGATAGTTCCAAGGACTGCAAGCAGCCTGCTGGGAGAGCAGCCAGGGCACTGGCCCCACGGTACCCGTTAGGCTTTGGTCTTGAGGCTTCCCTGCCCTCCCAGGAAAACCAGTTCTGCCAAATCCTACATCACTGGAGGCTGAGAAAGCATCGTTAGGAGCTCACCCAGAACAGCACGGACCGAAGCGCACGAGTGCAGTGCCAGCCCCATCTCACACGGGGCTTCTGTGCCCGCTGCAGATCTGCCCGAGAGCAGCAGGGCTGCTCAAAGCTCCTGCTCTGCCTGACCAAAGAAGTAGCACAGACTTCAACCCAGTAACATTCCCCTCCAGCCCCCTGAAGGCGCTGGGAAGAGGCTGCTCCCCTCACACAAGGTGGATGCAGCCCTGGAGCCCCTCTCCTGGTGCTGGGGCTGTGCTGCCTTGGCTGGCAGCTGCCCCCTCCCAGCCACGGGTTTCCAGATGCACACGGCAGGATCACTGAAAATTCCGGAGAAACCTTTGCCACTCTCTCCTCCAGGTGGAGCTGGAAACAGTCTGTGGTGTGTCCACAGCAGTGGTGTCCATGTGAAGACCTGCAGTGCTGGGAAGTGCCGGAGCATCCTCCCACAACCGGTTTGCTGATGGGTTTATTCCTGCTGGAGAGTGAAGAAAAGGTTGTTTTGTGGCTGTTTGTGATGGAAGGAAGCTTTTGTGGGGGAAAAAGGAATCCCAGAAGTTGGGCTGTGCCAGGCTCTGAGCCCCAGTGCCCAGGCTCTGGTGGCTGTGCTTACATTGCTGCACTCTGCAGTGGCTCCAACACTGTAAAGGCCTGGGGGACAGTGTAGTCCTTGGCTGATCCCAGGGACATGGGCTGTGCCTGTCAACCTGCAGGTGTATAAAACTGCATCTTGAGTAATTTGCACTAAGAAAAAAGAAGACAGTTTAAAATTGAATTTCATTTTACATTTTGTTTTTTTAAATTGGCATGTTCTTTTTAAATCTACCTGTACCATGGTAGTAGGAACTTTTCCTCTTTAGGTTCTGCACAGCAAAGTTGAGATGCCTGACTCTCAATTTTTAATTTTTTTTTTCTGATACTTCATGTGTGGGAAGAGCAGCTTCTTTTGTAGTGTGAAGTGACGAGCAGTGGCAGAGCAGGCTGTGTGCCCTGCTGGGTGGTGTGACAGTCCCTGCCTCGTGCTGATGTCCCCCAGAGGAGCTGCGGGAGAAGCTCGGGTGCTCATTTCGGAAGCAGCAAGCTCTGCACTGCCGCTGGGCTTGGCTCCTGCTCGTTCAGCTTTGTGTCATGTACGTACAGCAGAACAGCTTGGGATAGACAGAACATTCCCCTCACCAAATTTTGCTGAACTGCAGACTGTTAATTTTTGGAAGAACCGAGTCTTGCTCTCTGGCTGCCATCCCCGCGGTTCGTCCGCGATGGAGCGGATCAGCTGCTGGCAGATTCTCTGGTGCATCGTGAGGACTCACGTGTGATGGGCCTTACCTGAGTGGGAGAGGGGCGTGCACATCCCTGGGGCTGCTCTGCCCTCGCCCAGCACGGGAGGGGACGGATGGACAGCAGCACTGTATCATACACTCTGCACTGGCCTCAGCACGAGCGGCTCCTGCTGCATGCCGGGCAGGAGCTGCACTGCCAGCATGTGTCCATGGGCAAAGCTTTCATTTCCTGCTTTTGTTTGGTTTTCCCATTTTCCTAGCTCATTTCACAGACCTAGAATTCAACTTGCAGACCTTGTCCCGTGCTCAACTTTTCTTGCAGAAATGTGGTGCCTACAGATCAAGTGTCCGAAGAATACAATGAAGATGTGCTCTATATGCCAAATCTAACCATTCTCCTTAAATACACGGTTGCTGACATGTGTTTACATAACCTCTGAAAAATGGGCTCTAAAATGCCTCATTCCTGTGATTCAAAACCATTCCAAGCCCGAATGGTCCCAAGCTTGACACCTTGCTTCTCAGTTTGGTTTGTGTCGTGCTCTGCTCCAGAGTCGAAGTCTGTTCCCCTGGGATTCCCTTGGTGGTGTCAGTGGGAGCAGTGGAACCTGATGTGCGTGTGAACTGTTCAAACACTCATGTAACCAGGATAATTCCTGCTGCCTGTCTCAAGGCAGAGCCTTCTGAGAACCAGATCTTTCTCTTGGCCTTTCCAAGTGTCCTGCCTCCAGCTGGAACCAGCCACTGCAGTAGCTGTATGTTCAAACCCAAGGTGTGGGGGACAGGCGGGGTGGAATTCGTGTGGAATACCTTGAATACAGCTCTTTTGGGGAAAATGCAGTTTTTCTTGGGCTTGGATCTTCAGATAGTGCGTGGGTGTAGGGCTGGGTGCCAGGGCTGCCCTGGTCCAGCAGCAGAGCTGATCCTTGTCGCTCAGCAATGGCAAAACTGGAATTCTGATTGCAGTGGGTGACTCGGGGGAACCAGGAGGCCCCTCCTGAGGTTAGAGAGGGCAGGAGACGTGCTGGTCAGGGCTGTGAGGTGTGAGGCAGCAGGACTGGGGTGGCAGCAGGGGACAGGGATGCTGTGCTGGGTGCTCGTTCCCTGGTGCTCTCGTGCTGCCTGTCAGGTACAGTAACGGTCAGTACAGGCTTTTCGGTGGAGAAACTTGAAGGAAAAAAGGCTGGGGTTTTCTCGTAATAATTTGTTGAAGTTTTATCACTGACTAGTGACACTGAAAGATAAGGAAAGTAATTAAGATTCCCTCTAAAACTCTTATGTGATAACAGCGGAGCTTGGTGTAGTCATAGCGACTTTTCAAAAACTAATCCTAATCATTATGAGAATATTATAAATGACTTGGAATTGCATCAAAGCTTCAAATTGAATTTGTATACACACGGTTGAAAACCCTTCCTAATACTGCACCATTTATCCAATTTCCCAGCTACGAATTTTTTTAAAAAACCATGTAGTGTATAGAAAATGTAAATTATATACAGGCAATGAGCAGATACATTTTCAGCTTCTTGCAAAGAAAAAGGACTGCAACCTTACATTTTTTTCACTTAAATGCAATTTTATACATTTATGTTGCTTTATATCAAGGAAATTGAATGTGAATGTTACCTTTTATGAATGCAACTTGCTCTTTTTTCATTACAGAAACTTTTGTTTGAAGTAATCAATAAACTTTGGTATGTTGTTCTGATTAATAGATATTTGTTGTCTCATCTCCTTGGATACTCCTCGGGGCTGGTAGATTATGTGGGCTTTTCCAGGGCAGTACTAGGGGGACAGTCTGCATTTTCACAGTGGGGTAGGTGCCAGCAAGGCCATGCTTGGTTGTCTGATGTGGAGCAGCATTTGCCTAAGGAAACGCTGCTTGCTTCTCATACATTTTTATTTTTCCAGTAGTGTATTAGCAATTGTGGGTATCAGCTGCTGCACATAGCTGCCCTGTGTGCTCTCAACTCACTTCCCTCCAAATGAATGTTTGATTCTGGAAGTGAATCCTGTGAATTAAGTGAATAAATTGATTTAACTTTCTAGAATAGGTGAACCCAGGGTTTCAGCTGACATTTAGGAACTGATGTAGGTCCATGTGCCTGATTTTCATTCACAAAGTGCTCTGTTTTGATTCTTGGTTCTGTGTCATGACTGCCTGTAATAAATAAATATTTTTTAGTTCAAAGCCTTGAAATACACAAATGAGGTTTGCAAAGTGCCTGGTGCTGGTGAGGTTCAGACCCAATATTTGCATTGATGAAATTCCAACAGCACAAGGAAACTGCTAAAGCACGACTCACAGTGTTTGTATAATGCACGAGAAATATATAGTCTTAACTTTCTTTTTAAGGACACGGGTCTGTTTCAAGCTGAAATGTTTGTAATGAGAAACTGACAGTTTGAAAAATTCTGTTTTGGCTGCTTGGATGCCTGCAGCTCCCATCAGGCACCGCAGGACAGATGGCTGAGCTATTTAAAACAAACTCTAACCTTTCCCAGCAGCTCGTACTATTGGAAACCAGATACACGCATTGAGAATCTTAATGGCACCAGGAGTGATAGTGAAAATGTCTGAGGGGCTGCAGAGGATCTGACTCTGAGCTGGCTGGCAGGGCAGGAGCTGCGGATGGGAGCGATGGGAGCTGACTGCGGGTCACCGAGAGCTTCAGAGAGCACCAAAATTAGCATTTCAAACAGCCATGAGCCCTCTGCTCAGAGAGGAGAAGCAGCGTTGTGTTGTAAGGTGATTTTTAACAAGGACAGCAGTTTTTTGAAGGTCAGGCTGTTGGCACGTGGAGGGGTCACGGTGTCCCTGTCCCTCGCTGTCCCTGCAGCTGTTGCAGGACATGCAGCCATGCTCTCACTGCTGCCATTGGGCTTTGCTGTACATTTTCACTCATCTGGGTAACCTGCTCAGCTGGAAAATACACAGTGGCCTGCAGAAAGGGCGTGTGTGTGCACCTGTGAGTGTTCCTTTCCAAAAGTGGAGCTGTAACAACAAATAAGGCAGGTCTGACTGACGCAGGAAAGCGAGAGTGGGAGAGCAGAGTGGAGCCCTTTGTTTTTTCACGTTCAAGTAGGAGACATAAAATCCTCCTCCTGATTAAATCTCTGCAGCTGTGGCTGGCTTCAGTGGGGCCAGGATTTCTGCCAGGCTATGGAAGGTCTGCTCAGCCTGGACCAGCTTGGGAAGACCCTCGCTGGGCAGTACCCCTGGAGTGGGTGATGCTGCTGTCTGCACAAGAAATCCTCCTAAAGCCCCTGCTCATAAAAACAACCCGAGGTTAATTACTCTTCTACACAAATATTTTGCTGTGGCTGTGCTTGCTCCAGAGGTGAGCAATTCCCTTGGACATCACTTTGACTCGAACCTGTGTTTAACCAGCTCTGATTTTCCAGTACTCAGCACTTGACTGAACAGGTATTTTTGAAGGGTGATCTTTCAAATCCAAATAATGGCTCCAGTCTTAACCCAACTTTCTAGCCTTAATGTGGGAAAGGGAGAAAAAAGTTGGTTTTTTTTCAAATTCAAGAGCTTTGGAGTTTTGTTTGAGTGGGTTTTTTCAGCCCCTGATCTAGAATTAATGTAATTAGTTGGAATTCTTCCTACACCTTCTCCCTAAGATTAGATTTAAGGATGAGGCATTGCACCCACATGAAATAAATCTCTGCAAGCAGGTGCTGTCAAGATTTTCCACAGCTTTAAAGGGCTCTTGTGCCCCTCACACACCAGTTTGGATGTGCCACCCTCAGAGTGCTGAACATTGCTATGGGGCCTGGACAGGAGCTCCCTGAAAAAGAAACAGCCACGTTTCTGGCTTCAGCATTTCCTTTTTAATCTGTCTCCTTGCTGCTTCTCTCTCAGTTTATCAGCTCCTGGGCAGGCAGAGGGTAACACTCAGTTCTGGAGGAGCCAAGGAGCTGCTGGCAGTGTAAAATGCAGGCAGCTGGAGGATGCAGTGTGCCTTGCTGGGATAGCTGGGCATTGCTAGTGACGCCCCAAAGTGAGCAGCCAGGGTTCCAAACCATGAATCTCAGTGGCCATGGGGAAAAGCCAGGAGCAATTGCCCCATGAGGAAAAGCCAGGAGCAATTGCCCCATGAGGAAAAGCCAGGAGCAATTGCCCTCCAGTCTGAGCCAGCCCAGCTTTTCCAGCTGCAAGCTGCCCGAGGCTGCCTGTGTCAGCTGAGCTGGCTGCAGCAGTGCAGCTCTGGCTGTGCAGGGTTCCAGGTGTCTGCAGCAGTGCAGCTCTGGCTGTGCAGGGTTCCTGCTGGCTGCAGCAGTGCAGCTCTGGCTGTGCAGGGTTCCTGGTGGCTGCAGCAGTGCAGCTCTGGCTGTGCAGGGTGGCTGCAGCAGCGCAGCTCTGGCTGTGCAGGGTTCCTGCTGGCTGCAGCAGTGCAGCTCTGGCTGTGCAGGGTTCCTGCTGGCTGCAGCAGTGCAGCTCTGGCTGTGCAGGGTTCCAGGTGTCTGCAGCAGTGCAGCTCTGGCTGTGCAGGGTTCCTGCCTGCACTGGGGCCACCCCAGCCCACCTGGGCCTTGAGCAGGGGGCTGGGCTGCAGAGACCTCATCCAGATCTGACTGAATGACTTTGCCTTCTGTCCAGAGAGCAAGAAACTGATTGATCGTGAAACCTTGGGGGTGACAGCTGCCCTTTCTCCTGGGTGGCTTCCTTCTCCCAAATCCTGTGTCAGAAGCAGGAGCGAGGCACGCAGGGGGATGAGTCCCAGCTGCAGCAGAGCATCCCCTGCACCGAGGTGGGGCAGAACAGGGACCTTCAGCACGTGGGTGGGTCCCACTGTCCCTGAGCCGGGGCAGTCTGGGACAAGCGGCATTCCTGTGATAAAGACACAGCAGGAATGTGGCAAGGCTCTTTTTTGGCTTGTAGCCTTGCCTATCAGACTGATTGTCTCATGAGTAACTGCACATGAGCTCTCCCTGTCACACAAGAAGTGTTTTATGGCCAGGCAGAAAATCATCTATCCAGACTGTTTGGTAGTGAGAGCCTGCTGTGTCACCACCAAGGAACACTGGCTGATTGGGTTGTTTTTCCCTGAAAAATTCTGTATCAGTGTGAGAAGGGCCTACCAAAAGATGCTGGTTTTTATATTACCACTGTTAGACCATGGCTCTCTAATTAATAGCCCTGACTGCTGAAGTGTTGGGAAAAGGCTGCTATTATAGTAA
Source organism: Fringilla coelebs (assembly GCF_963513975.1). Classification (NCBI taxonomy): domain Eukaryota; kingdom Metazoa; phylum Chordata; class Aves; order Passeriformes; family Fringillidae; genus Fringilla; species Fringilla coelebs. Next base: position 23,680,408 of record NC_140037.1, read on the forward strand.
AGAGCATAATTAAAAGGTTGTTTTGGAAAGACAGGAACATCTACTTCTCCATGCTGCCTTCCTGGGCAGCTCAGGCTCCTGAGAGGATGAGCTGGCATTGTTTGAGCCTCAGCATCAGGAAGGCTGAGACTGATGGGTCAGCCCAGGGCTGTGCTTGGAGCTCTGGCCAGCGCTGGCTGTAGCACAGTTTAATGTAGTGCTCAGAAATCGTTCAAGGAATTTGCTAGAATGCTGCTTGCAGAGGATGGAAATGTCTTTTTTTTGTTGTTTTTTTTTTTCCTACAGAAGTGCTATAGGCACTGAGGCAGGGAGTCAATCCAGCTGTAGGTGGTTTGCTGGGGGCACTAGGTATAGTGGCAAATGAAGGGAAAAAAAAGGAATAAAAGGGGAGGGAAGGGAAAGGAAGGGAGAAAGGGAGAGGAAGGAAAAAGGGGGGGGAAAGGAAGAAGAAAGCAAAAGAGGGAGAATACTGGCAAAGGGACTAAAAAGAGGGGGCAAAAGAGGAAAAAAGGGGGAAGGGGAAAAGAAAAAGGGAAAAATGAGGGGAAAACAGAGGAGAAAAGGGGGAATGGACTAAACTAAAGAAATAGGAAAAAAGGGCTAAAGGAAAAGAGGGGAAAAGAGAAAAAGGAATAAAGGGGGGAAAAGCGGGGAAAAGAGGAAAGGGGGAAAGAGGGGGAAAAAGGCGGTAAAAAGGGAAACAAACAAGCAAACAAACAAATAAACAGACAAACCAGGAAGGAAAGAGCGGGGGAAGGAGCTAAAAAAAAAAGGGAAAGAAACGCCCGGGGGCGGCGGTGCCGGGGCGGTACCGGAGGCGGTGCCAGTACCGGACCGGGGCGGTGCCAGTACCGGTACCGGGCCGGGGCCGGGGCGGTGCCGGTACCGGTACCGGACAGGGGCGAGCGGTGCCAGTGCCGGTACCGGACCGGGGCAGTGCCAGTGCCGGTACCAGGGCGGGGCGATGCCGGTACCGGGGCGGTGCCGGGGCGGGGCGGTGCCGGTACCGGACTGGGGCCGGGCGGTGCCGGGGGCGGTGCCAGTACCGGACCGGGGCGGTGCCCGTACCTGAGCGGGGCGGTGCCAGTGCCGGGGCGGTGCCGGGGGCGGGCGGAGGCGGCGGCCCCGCCCGGCGGGCCCGGGGCGCGCAGCGGGCGCTGCGGGCGGGGAGCGCTGCCCGCGGCATGGCCCTGGCCCCGGCCCCGGCCCCGGCCCCGGGCGGGCCCCCGCCGGGGGGCACCTCGGCGGGGGACATGGAGCGCTACTACCGCCTGCTCCGCGCCGCCGCGCTGCTGGAGGCCGCCGCCGCCGGTGAGTGCGGGCGGCCGGGCCGGCGGGGCTCGCAGGTGTCCGGGCGGCGGGGGGGACGGCGGCTTTCCCGGACACCCGTGGGGCAGCGGCACCGCGGGCAGGTGTGCCCGGAGGCGCCCCGTCCCTCCCGCCCCATCCCTCCCCTGTGCCGGTGCCGGGCGCGTTCTCGGCGCTCGGTCCCGCTGCCCGGGAGCCCCGGCAGGGTCCGTCGCTCGCGGGTGGCCGAGGGTTCGAGCTGCCGTTCTGTTATTCGCCCACGGACGGCACGGTGGGTGCGAAGGGCCCCGGGTGCTCAGTAGAGCCTTGCCCCCGCGCTGCCGGCCGTCCCGGTGTCCCCGAGTGCGCGGCCGGGGTGCCCGGTGCGGGCGGCGGGCGCTGCCGGGGCAGGGCGGTGGATGTTCCCCGGTGCGAGCCCCGGCGCGGCTCCCGGGGCCACAACTGAAGAACTCTTCCCTGGGAAGTCGTAGCTCACCACTGGCCGTGGCCGCCCGTTCCCGGGTGGGACGTGGGGAAGCAGGAGGGAGATGTGTGTACGGTGTGCTCCTCCGTGGGACCCCTCGGTGTGCTCCTCCGTGGGACACCTCGGGGTGCTCCTCCGTGGGACCCCTCGGTGTGCTCCTCCGTGGGACACCTCGGGGTGCTCCTCCGTCAGACACCTCGGGGTGCTCCTCCGTCAGACACCTCGGGGTGCTCCTCCGTCAGACACCTCGGTGTGCCCCTCCGTGTCCCGTGTCCCCGAACAGCCCTGAGCGCCCGGCTGTCGGGAATGCAGCATTGTACTGAAGCCGCTGTGCTTCTGTGCCTGCACACCCTGAACGTGAGAAGCAGATGCAATCTGATCCCTTATCTCAGGCGGTCTCTGCCTCAGCGATGTTTCCTTTGATGGACGGTGATCTGCTCACAAGTTGTGTGGAGCCCTCACTTTTTCATTATTTTCCTGTTTTCCCGAGGGGAGTTACAGGTATTTTTTCGGTGAGGTTTTCCTGACCCAGGAGGGGAAGTGGCCCCTCAGGTGGCTCCAGGCTCACTGGAGGATGCCCACCTTGTCAGGAGTGGGAGCCGGCAGAGCCATCACTCCTTGTTGGTGTGCAGCTGGCAGAGTGCTTGCAGCTGTGCCGGGCACAGAAAAGACACACTGACCCAAAAAAGCTTCCTGTCTAGTGCCAGCCTTCTTGACATCTTTGCAAGGCACAGCTGGGGGTGCAGCAGGAATCTGTGGGGGTCCACCAACGTGTCACCTGCTTCCCAGAGCTGCGTTGTCCGTGCCCTCCTGAGGTGCTGCCACAGCACCTTCTGCTCTGCCTGCCCTGCCCACCTGGCCCCGTTCCTCTCCTGCACCCTGAAGTGGAGCAGGTGCATGTGGGCAGGGGTGTCATGGTCAGTTAGCAGAGGATGCTGCTTGAATGGATGTGGGTAAATGCTCCTTGTGCTGCTGGTGGCATGGAACACCCCTGCTGCTGGAGCAGGAGCTGGTGCACGTTTGCTGTGAGCCGTCTTCTGGGAACCAGGTGAAAGCAGGCAGGGTTTCTTCTGAGCGTGAGCCCTCTCTCCCAGCCAGCTTTTGGCAGATGAGCTTTGTGTAAGCTTTGTCATACAGAGCCAAAATATCCCCACAAAGGCACACTTGTGTGGTTATAGCTGCAGGATCCGGACCCATGACTTGGCATCCACACAGGTTCTGAAAATAAAATGTTGACAAAGAGACAAAGTTGAGTAAGGTTCTCCAAATCATGAGATTAAAAATAAATCAGAAGGGTTTTTTCCCTTATTGCCCATTTCTGGGTGTTCAGCCTGATCTGGGGCCGTGTTTTAACCGCTTCCCTATGTGCAGCAGTACTGGAAACTTGTTGGTTGTTCCTAGTAGAAGGTGATCCACCCGTACCTGCCTTAGACTGAGATAAAAGGCTGCAAAAACCCCAAGCCTTTTATGGCCATTCCCATCCCTGCGATGGCTTGGGCTCCCTGGCGGAACCCCAGCAGCCTGCAGCAGCTCTGTGCTGGATCACCCAGGCCCTCGGGGTGGCCCAGGGAGCTGGAGTAGTCTGGAGCAGTCAGTAGTACGTGGGATGTGCTTCCTCTCCCTACAGCACATTTGCTACAACCAGTTTAATGGTTATCATTCATGTACCAGGACAAAAGTGAGCTGACAGCAGGGCTGTGTGGGAGGGAACAACTGAGGTGTAAAACATGGTGAGGCAAAGAAAGAGTTTCCCAAAGAGCTCTCTTTGCCACTGAAGGAGAGGATGCTTGGAGACACTGGGGAGGGGGTTAGAGCTGGGGCACTGCCCCTGGCTGTGCTGCTGTGGGAGCCTTTGTTGGTGTTGGTTTTGGCAGGTGGGGCTGGCAGGGGAGTCCTGGAGCCACAAACCAGCCACAAGCCTCTGTGGACAGCCACGTGTTGCTGTGACAGGGACACGTGCTGAGCGCAGGGCAGGTGTGCTGCCAGCTTCCCTCACCTGGGCAATGCAAGGCCGGTGGGAAATGGGTGGGCAGGGAAGCTGCAGTGTCAGGAGTGCTGGTGGCAGGGGCTGCCTTGCTGTCTGAATCCCTTTTCCTCCCAGGCAACGCTGGGCTGGTTTTAGGGCAGGAATGAGTCAGGGTGTCCTGGGCAGAGCACAGCACAGTTTTCCTGCTGCTCTGGGGGTGTCTGTCCAGGGGCTGGGGGGGACACGGCCAGCAAGCACCAGCAGTGCCCTCCCCACATCACTCTCCACTGCACAGGCCTGCTCCTGCTGCAGGAGCAGGTCAGCTGGATTTGGAAATGTGCTTTTGTTCAGTGGGGGAATGCCAGAATTGGGCATTTCCGCTTTCAGTTCAGGAAAAATTGTGTTTATTTTCCCTTGCTTTACAGTAGAGTTTCCAGGTGATGCCATTGGGGAAACCTGGCTGCATAGTTTAGTTTCCTGGCTATATCAGCTGTGAAATAAATTGTTCCAGTGTCCTCAGTGAACTTCATTCCAGCTTCTCCAGGCAGATTGTGGGGCCTCAGGATTTACTGCTGAAATATCTCCCAGGAGTTACTTTGTGCTGGAATTTCTCTTTGAAAAATCAGTGTTTGCATGGTGCTGAATGATGATGGGGAAGTTACTGATGTCTGTGTATTTTTTTGGGGTTTTGGAAGTCTTTTGTGCTGAATGGGCTCTGCTTTAGGGGCTGATTGTTTGGACTGGGAAGATGTGTGCTGCTGGCAGGTGCTAAATGTGCCTTTGCCTGCACAGCTGGCAGGTGTGCCCTGGTGCTGATGGGCAAACACGTGGACTGCTCTCTTTGGTAAGGGAAGAGTGACTGAAGCTGGAAAAAGGAGAAAACTGAAGTACATTGAAGCTCCTACATGCTAGAAATGCAAGAAACTAGATTTTCTCAACTCCCACCCTGAGGTTGAATCCAAAAGAGGGGGTGTTGGGAATCTTTTATTACATTTCTGGCAATTGATGTGAATTCATGCATGATGGAGCTGGCTTTTATCTTCCCAATTTGTGCTTACTTTGGTGTGATATGGGGATGGGGTTTCTCTGATTGGACATGAAAACATCACAGCATAGCAGGAGGTAACAGCTAAGCCTTGGTGCTGCTTAATTTGCTTTTGCTTCATCTTTTCTTAGCAAAGCTTCCCCAGTTTCTCAGCTGCTAAATATAACTTGGAAGAGATTCCCTCCCTCCCACCCCTGGCCCCAAAACTCCATGGTCTCCAGCAGAGGGGATCTTCTAACCTTCCCTGAACTTCCTCCTCCTCCTCCTCCTCCTCCTCCTCCTCCTCCTCCTCCTCCTCCTCCTCCTCCTCCCAGGGCCCCTGCAGCCCCTCTGCTCTCTCCAGCTCTCAGAACCGTGCCTGGGATGGCATTTCCATGGCTCTGGGATCCTTGGCTGGCTGCACCTTGTCCTGTGGCACCAGTGGCTGCCCAGCAGGACTGGGGCTGTGCTGGTTTGGTTCTCAGCAGTGGCTGCAGCTGTGCCAGCCCAGCACACTGACCAAACTGCCCTGGCAGCTCCTGCTGCCCCACTGCAGCTCCTGGAGGGATGCCTGGCCCTGGGATGCTCTGCAGCTCCTGGAGGGATGCCTGGCCCTGGGATGCTCTGCCCAGGGCTGGCAGCTGGGCTCTGGAGCCAGAGCCGTGGCTCAGTGCACACCTGGGTGTGCTGGTCCCAGGTCCTGCTGGAGGGTGAGGATTGGGCTGTCCTGTGGGGACACTCCTCCCTTGGGTCACTCACACTGCCTGGCTGATGGTCCTCAAACCTGAATTGCACCCAGTTACCATTTTCTATTTCTTGTCTTCCTTTCACAGCACCTTTTTTTTCCTTTTCCTTCCAATCCTCAGTGTGTCTAAATCTAAGCCTTTTGAAAAGGTCATTCTGGTTTTTCAGAAGCTTTCCTTTTTTTGCTGTGTGGTTTCTTGGTGAGCACACCCCCAGGCTGGGTGGTGGGGACGTGTCTGCACTGAAGCTCTCATGCACTGGAGAGCCTTGCAGGAGAAGCACAGCCCTGGGTCAGAAGAGAGAACCATCTGCTGCTGCTCCTACGCTGTGTTGGAGCAGGTGCTTGGGGACAAGGAAAAGAAGGAGCTTGGAAATAGAGTGAGCTGTTCCTTAAAAATCTCCCCCAGTCTGAGAAAAGATAATGTAGGGAGTCCTTGAACCTGGTGAGGTGAGCAAGCCATCCCTCCTGGGGATGGACTGTTGCCATGTGCAGGACGTCAGGCCTGGCAGGGGCCATCCTCCTCAGGATCAGTGCATCATATCTCCCAGAAAAATAGCCATTTATAAACCTCACTGCTAACCTTCCCCTCGAGATGAAAGCTGGCTCTGACTGGCTGTGGACAGGCTGCAGGTGCCTGCAGGCTGGGCCAGGGCTCGGGGTGGGAGGTCACAGGGAGCAGGGAGCTGTCCCCGTGGGCTCTGGGGACAGAGGCACTTGCAGCAGTCACAGGCGTTGAAGCTTTCTGCTGTGCTGGTTTGGAGCTCCCTGGGTACCAAATAAATGCTGCTCTGCTGGGTGTCCAGAGGACAAGCACCTGGAAGAGGCAGGTTGTGGGGAAGCCCAGTGGGATCTTTTACACTTCTCACTCGGTTTGCCTCAGATTTGTTTCCTGGAGCACAGCAGCAGCCCCAGATGGAAAGCTGCTGTTCTTCCCTGACAGCAGAGGTGTCCAGGTGGATTTCCCAGCAGCAGGCAGTGTTTGGTCAGTGTGCAGTGTGAGGCAGCCTGGCAGGTGGGTTACACACCTGTTACACGCCTGTTACACGCCTGTTACACACCTGTTACACAGCTGCTGCCTGCAGGGCTGCGGCCCCTGGAGTTTGGAAAAGGAAAGAAAACAGGAGTTGCTAAGAGCAGAGTGCTTGAGGGTTTGTTTGGGTGTCAGAGGAGGGCTTTGTGCTGGGGCAGGAGCTGTCCCCCCTCTGGGTGTCCCTGCACCCTGCACAGCAGCCCCTCCTTGCCTGTGTCTCCCCCAAGGGTGCTCACTGCCCTGAGCATCGTTCTCACTCCCAGCCTGTGCAGTTCCTCTGCAGGGGCTGGGAACTGTCCTGCCCTGTGCAGAGCAGGACCTGGGGCAGGACAGGCTCAGCAGGGCTCCTGGCTGAGCCACACCGCCTTCCTCAGGGGTGCAGAGCCCTGAATTCCCCCTTTGTCTTTTGCCTGCTTGGCTTCGTGCAGCCTCCCAAGCTCTGCCATGGCAACGCTCTCCCCCTGCAGAGGAGCCTCGGGATGGAGTAACTGCAGCAGCCCTTTAGGATGCCCATTTCAGAGCTGTGTCAAGGGGATGGAGTAACTGCAGCAGCCCTTTAGGATGCCCATTTCAGAGCTGTGTCAAAGGGACACTGCGCTGTTGTGACCATTTCCCATCCAGGTGCTGCTGGTTTTCAGTCAGACCCTGGAGCTGGAGGTGGTGCCAGCTGTGGGGGACAGCAGTTTGTGAAATGCTCTGAGATGCTGCGTGGGGAGTTCAGGCTTGGTTTTGTAACAGCTGTTGATCACACAGGCTCCTTTTGGCCTGGAAAGAAATGAGTGGACTTTCCTGAAGCCCTGCCTCCTGTGCCAGGGCTGGCTGTGCTGCTCACAGGGCAGTGCCCTGGGGTCTTTTCTGTACTGTCCCAAGAGTGGCCTTAAATAAATAATCCCCAGTTTGCCACAGAACATCAGCTGAAGCCTTTTCTGAGAGGCTGATGCCTTTGGTGCCTCCTGCCTTTCACTGCCCTTTCTGCAGAGATCAATACTAGAGGACAAAGGTCAGTTGAGGATTTACTGCAGCACCCACTGAAGTGCCTCAGGCACAGCAGCACGCTCTGGGGTGGGTGCCAGCCCTTGATTCTCCCAGTGTTTGCCCAGGAGGTTCGGTGGCCAGCACAGAGTGAGTGCCAGGGATGAGCTGCCCAAGGGTGGCTCTGATCAGACACAATCAGGCTCTTGTTGTGCCTGGCCTTGCCAAGGGGCAGCATCCTGCTCCTGTGTCCTGTTGGGCTGTCCCACAGGATGGGCACACGCTCCCCCTGCCCCTTGTTGGCTGGTTCTCAGTCAGACAATGTCTTGTGAAACTTTTAAATTAAGTGGTGTGTTTTTTGGAAGGTTAGCTCCCTTTCTGCAGCCCCTTTCCTGATCAGCCTCAATGAGCTGGCACATCCCTCTGGGAGCAGGGCAGAGCCCAACCAAACCCACCCTGCTGCCAGCCTGGGCTGGGGATGCTCTGGGTGTGCCAGCACTGGCCTTGGCTGCTGCTGCCTTTTGGGGGCAGCCAGGGCTGGGCAGGGTGAGCTCTGGGGCCAGCCCCACCTGCCTGGGGACACAGCAGCCCCACACTGATTTGTGACACACATTTGATGTCATCTCGTTCATGTGTTGGAGCTCATTAAGTTGTTAAATGTGAATTTTATCAGTGTGAAACCGCTGACCTGGTGAAAAAAGACATCAACAAATAGAGAAGAAATCTCTTGCTGCTGCTTGTCCTCAAGCTGGGTGAAGCAGTTGAATGAGAGACAAGTATTTGAAATATCTTTGCAAGACAAACTTCTTTCTCACCAAGACCAATTCTGGGGCCTGTTAAAATCAAGAATGTTTCTGTAGATGCCAGTGGGACTGGGTCAGTCCACAACACAGAAAAATCCCATTTTTATCTCCAGGAGGGAAAGGCAGCAGTGTGTGTGTGCCTGAAGGGCAGAGAGCAGCCCCTGGCTGGGGGGCTGAGGGAGGCAGGGTAACCCCCCAAACACATCTGGGCTGCTGTGCTGCAGCACCTGACGGCAGTGCAGGCCTGGAAAACCTTCAGAGAAAGGAGAAGTGACCAGAAAGCTTTTGAAAAAAGGGAAATAGAATAAATATTGATTATGCTGGAGTGTGCTGAAGTATGCAGCCTGTCTGATTTAAAACAGCCAGAAGATTATTCTCTAGGAGCAACTCTGGGAAATAATCAGTGTTTAAAATTTGATTATCAGAAAGCCCAAGGACTTTAATCTGTATAGATGTGCTTCAAAACATTTATTTGCAGGAACAAGGATGTTTGATTTTTAGCTGTCATTCCATTTATAGATAATCCAGAAAAATGCCTACCAGCTTTAAGCTCCTCTTGTGTTTAGTCAGTGTGGTCTTTGTTTCCTTCTCCCAGGGAGAGGTAAAGTTGTGTGTGTTGTTCTGATGCGCTTCATTGCCTCTGAAATGATCCTGGTGCTAAATATGGTATTGAAACAGCCTCTGCCATGATTTAATTAGGAAGAAATCTAATAACTGAACATAAGAACAACAGCCTCTCCAATGGCTGTGGCCCCACGCCAGGTGAAAGCATGATTTCAGGAGCTTGTTTGTTCAAAATTAGGGACTGTCACAGCCAGAAAGCCCAGCCTTGCTCCCAGGGCAGCAGCCTTGGATGCTGCAGCTCCCAGCAGAAACCTCAGCCCATTGCATTGCCAGGGCTGGGGGGCACTGGGGGACTTGGTAAAACAGGGAGTGGGATTGCTGACTCCAAAACATAAAAATTTGCGTTGGATGTGGCCCACTGAGGGGAGGGCAGTGCTCCCTTGGTGCATTTGGTGGAATACATTTGTTGCTGACTTGGGGCTTTCACCCTATTAGAGTAATTAGAAACATGAGAAATAACATCTCTAAGGTCCACATACCCTTTATTACACAATTTCATGCACAGTTTAGGGAAGTTCAAGTTCCACCTTTGGATTAACACATTGATAAATGTGTTTGCTTTGGATTTGTGCTTTATTTTGATTGCTGCTTGTCCCTTTCTCCAGAAACTGCAATACCCATCTGTGCAAAGGACATCAGTGATGATCTGATGAAAGAGTTTGCTTTTCTGTCTGGTGAGTATGAGAACATCTTCAGGGTCTCTCTCTCCCTGTGGTAATTAAATACTCCAGAGCAACTTCTTTGCTATTTGTCAGAGTGGTGCTTCCCACAGGCTATTAGCCATCAGGCAGTATCCAGTGCCACTAGAAATGCTGTTAATAAAACATGGAGGCAGTTTGGAGCAGCAGATTAGGTTTCTGTCCCGTGCCACTGTAAAATATTCTGGCCTCCCAACACTCCATGTATTACAAGCACTGTGCTGGGAAATGCTTTTCTGTAGGTTCCAGAGCAGTGTGCTCGTTTGCCCTTGTGTTTCTGATTTCTTCTGCTGTCCTGTGTAAAGCACACCCAGTAAATAAAGGAAATGCCTGGTGCTGAATGCGTTTGTTTCCAGCCCCTGCCCTCGTGAGCTGGGCTCGGAGGCAGAGTTGGCTTTGTTTGGCTCCTCTGGTGCTGTGAAAGCCCCTGTGGCAGGGCAGTGTGTGCTGGGAGCTGCTGTGCCCCTGAGCAGCCCCAGGGCAGCATCCCTGTGTGTTCTGCAGGTGGAAGGGGCAAGGACAGGGCTTGGATCATCACCCTCCCTGACAACGCTGGCTTCAACCAGGTGCCCGAGGAGAGCGTGGCCAGAGTCCTGACCTACCTGACCTCAGTGCCCAGGTAGGAGCTCCTGCTCGGGGTGGGCTGGGGGTCCTGCCTGGCGTGGGCAGGGCTGCAGGGTACAGCAGGGGGGTGAGGGCCTCCCTCAGCTCTCAGAGCACGCCCTTACAGTGTCCAGTGTTCCACGTGCCAGGAGCTGCAGGGGAGGGAGTGGACAGCATCCCTGGGACCTGTCAGCTGGAATGCATCACACATTTACTTGATTAAGTTTCTAATTAACAACAAGCTTTCCTCAAGCTCTGTCATGTGTCACTGCTTAAATATACCACGCCGCTGCAAAATAATATTTTGACGTGTACAAATAGAGAGTCATTGCTGTGGAAAAAGAGAAATGAAGCCAGAGGAAGAGACTAATTACAGAACAAAGCCTTGGGGGTCCCCGTGACAGCTGAGGGCTCAGCAGAGAGCAGCAGCTCCCATCACCTGCCTGTGTGTCAGGGCTAAGCTGCTGACAGTCAGCCTGTGCCTCACACAGGGCTGTACACTTAGATTAATGGCCCTCCTAATTCTTGCTGCTGAGCCTGGTGACTCAGTTACCTGGAATCCTTCATTTTCTTGAATAATGCCTGTTTTGGCAAATTTCAGCCTGCAGGGAGAGCAGGCTGACAGCAGCTGGATGGGAGCTTTCCATCAGCAGCTGCTTTGGAAGAAGTGTGGAGTGTTTAGGCACCTCTGTTCAAAAAAAACAAAAAGGAGCCTCTGGTTCCTCCGTCCTCTTTTTGATGGACTCTGAGGTTTCAGGGGCCCAGCAGGAACAGGACCCTGCCAGGTGTTTTCATCCTGGGCAGGCAGCCCTGGTCTGTGCAGCTGCACTTCCCAGCCCTGGCTGGCTTCTCATTCCACCTGGCTCTAACAGCCTGGCATTACCATGATGAGCAGTCCTGCTGTCCCTGTAATAGGTCAGACTCAATCAAGAAGCTGATGAGAGCTGCGAGCTTGCTGGTGATTCAAACACGTTCAGCATGTTTTTAGTAAAAGCACTTTAGTCATCCTCTCTGCTCCTCCTGCCACCATAACAGCCCCACTGTCTGATCAGCTCAGGAACATGTGCTCCCCAGCACTTTGGAGCTGGAAGGCTCAGGTGGCCAGGCAGAGCATCACCTGGGTCAGGGTGGCAGGTCTGTGCCAGCCCTGGTGCCCCTGGGTACACATCCCATCGTGGAATTAGAGCTCTGACTTTGGCCAGAATGTCCCTAAAAGAGGGAAATACTTCCCTGCCAGAGATATTTCATTTCCCCAAAGATCAGGGTTGGTGGGTGCACCAACACCTGCTTACCTGGATGTGCAGGGGCAGATCAAAAGCACACACCCCGTGCAAAGGAGCTGCTTGGTGTCCTACCTGTACAGCCTGAGAACCCCTCAGGGCTCTCAGGTTTGTGGTGTTTGGGCAAGCTGAATGGTTTGGAGTATTTTGGGAAGCTGAATTTCATGAGGCACTCTTCTCCTGGAAATCACTGTCAGATAAAGGAGACGGATGCTGAAAGCTGCTCCCGAGTCCTCGAGGCAGCTGCATTAACAGCAGAGCCAGGAGGAAGGTGAGTCTGGAGGCAAGTGAATTTTTAGTGTTCCTGGGAATTGCTGCAGGCAGGAGGCAGCTGCAGGAAGTACTTGTGTGGGTGAGCTGGAAGGGAATATAAGTAATAGGTGCCCACTTTCTATTCTGTGCACATCCAGCTCAAAGTGCTGCCTGCCTGTGGCTGGCTGTGCTGAGCAGCACCTGCAGTGGGCTGCTGGAAGCAGGGAAGTGTGACAGATCCTGTATTTGCAGAAAAGAGACCTGAGGAGTGAGAAAGCAGCACTTTATCCGGGCTCGGACTGAGGGCTGTGACAGTGTGGTCTTTACAGCAAATACAAATCTTTTCTCTAGCCTGAAAGAATTTATCTCTTCCAAGTTAAGCCAGAATTTCAGTAGAAGCTTTTAAAAAAATTAATTTAAGTCAGTTATGATATCTGTAAGATTGTTACTACAAAAAACTGACTTAATTACTATTAGAGTAAAACTTGAAACCTGCAAGAATCCCTCTGTGTGTGTCCTTGGTGTGGCATTGCCTTCAATAGTGTGTGCAGCTCTGGGTGCCACATTTACCAAGGATGTGAAGGTCCTTGAGTTGTGCAGAGGGAGCAGGTCTGGTGAGAGGGCAGAAGGAATGTGCTGTGAGGAGCAGCTGAGCCCTCTGGGCTTGTCCTGGTGGGAGAGGGAGGCTGGGGGGCTGCCCCTGCTCCCTGAGCTTCCTGAGGATGGTGTGTGCAGAGGAGAGTGCTGAGCTCTGCTCCCTGGCATCCAGGGACGGTGGGAATGCTGTCAGGGCGGGTTTAGAACAGACTTTAGGAGGCATTTATTTGCCGAGGGGCTGTCAAACACCAGAGCAGTTTCCCTGGAGGTGTCATTGATTCCCCACCCTGTCAGTGTTCAGGGGGCATTTGGACAATGCCCTGAACAACACCTCCTAGCTTTTGGTCAGCCTGAAGTGGTCAGACACCTGGACAGATTATCACTGTGAGTCCCTTCCTACTGAAATGTCACATCCTGTTCTGTCCTCCTCTGTTCTTTAACTCTGCAGCTCTTTGGTATTTGGACAAGCTTTGCCTGTTTGCTGTAGGCTGGGAGCTGAGGTGCAGAGTGGCTCAGGGCTGTGACTGATAGCGCAGAGTAGTGGCACAGTGGAGGGTGCTGGTGCCTATAAATATCTCTGGATTTCAGTGCTGGGCAGGTCCTGGTGCTCTGATCCCACCAGCAGCAAGGAGTCTCTCAGGGCTGTGTTCAGTCTCACAGCTGCAGACTCCAGGGTCCAATTTCAAGTCCTGCAAAACATCCCAGGTCTTTATTTTTAGTCTGGTGCATCAAAAAGTGACAAGAAACGCCCAGAGAGAAGCAATCCTTGCCCTGGTTATCTGTCTCCATCTTTCTGCTGCTGGATGCAAACAAAGAGCCCTCAGAGCCTTGGTAGAAAGCATTGATTTATTTTTATTGCCACTCTAAAGGTACATCACAGCCTGGAAATCTGATAAACTTGCAAGGCCTGGGTTGCCAATAGTCACAGGCTTTCTCCACTGGCCTAGGATAAATGACACATTTCTCACAGTAGGTGTCAAGGCTGTCAGACTGCTGGGAAGTTCCCTTGGTTTCTGTAAGGGAACTGATAGAAGTCCATTAGCATGCTCAGAGGCTGCTCTCTGAGCATAACCTTGTCCTGAGTTAATGACCTCAGCTTTGCTTAGCTGGCACTGCACTACAGCCTGCCTGCCTTTTCTGGATTGCTTGGATTCTGGGGGTTGTCTTCAGGTTTTATTATGATTATAGCAGTTCTGTGTAAACACTGTTTATTTTTTTTCAATTGCAGCCCCTTGGGAAACACCAAGGAAGTTGGGAATTGTTTTGTATAGCTCAGAGACATACCTTTTAAAATTTTAGAGTGTGCTGAAAAACCAAAGGGTTTTATTTTTGCCTCAAACCACAGGATCCTTTGGCCTGCTCCCACCCTCCTGGGTCACTTAGCTCATGGTGGGGGTGAACAGAGCTAACAGAAACCTGCAGAATTGTCTCCCATTGCCTAAACCATTCCAAGCAAATAAAGGTTTTGGCTGAAAAGTCAGACTCACCATGCTCACAGCCTCAGACTTTATTCCATGTGTTCTGTGAATGACCCATATGTAAAATTTGATGTTCATTTTCTCTGCTCTTTTCTTCTACACTTCAAAGCCACTGAATGAATTCCATGAAACCTTTGCACTTTGGGTGTGAAGTTGCAGATCCATAAGATGTGTCACAGGGTAGCTTGGGAGCCTCTCCATGCCTTCAGTCAGCTGTTGTCATGAGTCAGAGGGAATTGTAGTCCTTACCCCTCTGAGCACCACTGCTAATTCCTCTTAAATGTCTTTGTCAGAGCTGTAGCTGCCACAGAGCAGAGCAGCAAGATCTGCACTGAATGAAAGCTCCTGCACTGCCTTCAAGTGTCTTTTTTTTCTTTTCTGTAGTGAGTTGCCAAGTATTGTCTGCCTCGTGGTACCTCTGAGTAATCCCCGTGTGTTTGCCTTTCCAAACGCAGGAATTAGCAGAGATGATGCTGGCAAGAGGGCTGGCACAGGGCTGTGCCCAGGGCAGACACCTGAGCCCTCTGGGGAGCCAGCACGTGTCCTGGGAGCCTCTCCAGCACGAGGGCAGGGTGCCGTGGGCATGGCATCCTGTGTCAGCATGCAGAGGAAACGCTGCACCCCTTGCCTGGCTGTGCTGTGCACACACTCCCGAGGAGCTGGCTGCAGGCTGGCAGCTGTAGCTCAGCTGAGTGCTGAGTGCTGCTCCCCCAGCCTGGCAAGGAGCATTGGAGGTGCAGACAGGGCAGCCTTGGGCCCTGCCAGAGCAGGCAGCCTGGTACAGCTGGCTGGCCTGGCCCGACTGGGCACCTCGGAGCAGCTCAAAGGATTTGGGTGTCAAAGGGAGTCAGGAGCCTGTGCTTGCTGAGTCAGCTGGGCTGTGCTGGAAAACGCCCTGGGGCAGTGGCTGCCTCCCTGCAGGACGGGCTGGGGGAGCCACCACAGCTCCCTGTCCCCTCTGCCAGGCTGGCAGTGCCCTGCCCTGCCCTGCTGACACTGCCCGGGTGTCACCTCTGCTGTCTGCTGCCCAAACAAGGCAGGGATCCCCCCTTGGCTGCTCTAACCTGAGCTGGGCAGGGGAGGCAGGGGGCTTTGGGCCAGCAGCTGGGGGAGCCTCTGGCCAGGGGCACAGCTCCTCTGCAGGCTCCTTCTTGAGGCCAGTTTGGGGTTCAGGAGCAGTCTGGTCTCCAGCAATCTGCTGTCACCACCTCGCACACAATCGCAGGTGATGCTGAGCTCTGGGCAGCGCAGTCAGAGAGCTGTGGAGATCACAGAGCTTGGGCTGGAAGGGATCCTAAAGATCATCCAACCCCCAGCCAGAGCAGCTTCACCTGCAGCAGGCTGTGCTGCCATGTCTGGAGACATGAAAAGCCCCAGGTGGGTTTTTAAAATATCCAGAGAGGAGATTTCACAATCTCTCCCGGCAGCATATCCCAGGGCACCGTCACCCTCAGGACAAAGACATTTCTCCTCATATTCAGATGGAATTCCCGGTGGTTCAGTTTGTGCCTGTTGCCCCTTGTCCTGTTGCTAAGCTCCACTGGAAAGAGTTTGGGCGTTCAGGAAGGTTTTTTCAAAGGGAATTTCAGGAACTGCGGAAATACCAAAATGTGGCTTGCATTCAGAGTTCTTGGGTTTGGGTTTTTTTGGGAACAGAGTCCCTTTTCTTGGAACGTTATCTGGTTATTGGTATTTTCTTATCTTGCAGTCAGCATGAGTCTGACACCAAATTTATCCTAATCCTGGACAGAAGACTGGACACATGGACATCAGTCAAAACGACTCTCCAAAAAATAGCAGTAAGTCCTCTTTGATGGGAATTGCTTTTAGTGGGCTGAGTCCCCCTGCCTTTGTGTGCCTCCTTCAGAAAACACTGGGAGCCAGAGCCATGGTGCTCCCGCTTCCTCGCTAGGCAGCAGTTTGCTTTATGGCCCTGTAATTAATTTGAGTGCTTAAATGAGCTGTTTGTGTGTTAATTTGCTTGCTTGATCCATTTCCTGGGGTTTATACTCTTTTGCACTGGTTCAAATGTGTTTTGTGCCATGTTCTCTGCTTTTGATGGGTGGAAAATTTTGCTCCATGTATGTTCTTTCTTGACACTGGCTATTAGTTTATTTTACCTAATTGTTGGTGACTGAAGGTTTTAGGTTCTTTAAACAGGCTTCACAAGGATTTGTGTGTGGGCATGGATGGAAAAATCTATTTTAAAAGCGTATGGATGCATTCATGTGTTTTAAATTATCTGGTACACACATGCATTACAGCATTAACAAATACCTGGTCTGAACACAGCTCACAGGGGGGTTGTGCAGTTCTGCATTGCTCTGTGTCTTGGAACAAGAGCTTGGATTTTCAGCTGTGGAAAAGTCACATTTATGTGTGCATGGGGGGGTAGGAGCTAACAGAGAAATCCTTTCCAGCCACACCATGCCATGGGGGTGGGTCAGGGGGAGTATTCTGGGTGTGTTATTGTTGTGCTTGTTTCTGCTCAGTCATTGAGTGGTTAAAGACATTGGCCCAGCTGAGAAAGGATGAAGTGAAGGGAATGTACTGAGACAGAAGATGCTAACCTGGTTCTGATAAAGTTAGATTTACAGTATTTTAAATGGTTAATGCTGCTACAGCTGAACTTGGTGTTAAAAATACCTGGCTTTGCTGGCAGTTTGCTGGTCAGCATCCCCTAGGAGGCAGAGAGGGTTCCTTTTTGCACTGTGAATGAGATCTCACTAAGAGTATTTTTGCTTCTGATTTTTCTGAATGTTAGAATCTGAACTTGCAAGTGTGGTGACCACACCACTAGACAAGAAGCAGCATTTAGAAAGTAGCTCTTTAAAGGGATCATCAAAATTCAGTTCTGCTGCCAGCGTTTGAACAGGTGCTAATACCAAGAGCATCCTTTAAGGATGAAGGATTTGCTTTGCATAGTCTGGAAGTGTCAAATGGGAAAAAATCCTGTCCTAATTTGTATCTTCTACAAAAGTGTCATTAATTTTGTGTTTAATAAGAAAATGTAATTATTTGGGCATACACCCTGTTTGTGCCATGTGTCCATGTGGAGAGGTGACTTTGCCTGCAGTATCAGGGCTGTCCATGCAAAGAGTGGGAGGTGCTCTGTGCAAAGAGGGATGCAGGAAACCTGTGTCCACTAAATCTTAAGACTTGGAAATATGGTCTTAAAAACAGAGTCAGGTCCTAAATGGCTGTCTCTGTGTCCAGGAGGTGTAAGGACAAAAATTTAAATCTTGATTTTTTTTCCCAGTCATGCATCATAAACCCTGATGCAGTTAAAAAAAAAAAATCTTCTTCTGATCTTTGTACAATTTTGGAGTAAAGGAGTGCCATGAAGCTGAATTTAAAGCACAGACTGTGTCCTATTTTTCCCAGCATATGTATATGCAAGTGCAGCTCTGCGGTTGTGCATCTGATCTTGGAAATTTTTCTATCACACTGTACAGATTTTTGTTTTAACTCTTTATGTGTGTCTGTAATTGCCTGGGCAAAGCAGGCTCCCACTGCTGTGGGAAGTGATGCCAGGCAAGCCTCAGGTTTTGGCCGGAGCATCTTTGCTTGGTTCACCCCCAGAACCCAGAGCAGCTCGGAAAGGCACCTTGGAGATACCGGCGGGGGGGAAAGGGAAGGGTGAGAGCTCCGAGCTGGGAGCCCAGTCCTCGCAGCAAAGAGCGTCCGCAGGATGATTTTTGGCATTCCACCTTAAAAGCGAAGCCGGCGCTGGGGAGGAGAGCGGGGCTGCCAGCCGGGAGCCGGCAGGGCTGCTGCCTGCCCGAACCGAACCGAACCGAACGGAACCGCTGCGTGCCGGCCCCGGCGGCGGGGCGAGCCGGGCGGCGCTCCGCAGCATCCCCGCAGCATCCCCGCATCCCCTCCCGCATCCCCGCATCCCTGCGGGGCCATGGCGGAGGCGGGCCCGCGGCGCGGCGGGCGGCCCGCCCGGGATGCGGTAAGGCTCCGGGCCCGCCGTGCTGCGGCGCCGGGACAGCGGGACGGACAGCGGGACAGACAGCGGGACACCGCTGCGGCCCGGGGGAGCCTGGGCAGCCGCGGCTCGGCCCGCAGCGTTCGGGGGGATCCAGCGGCGGCATCCTCCGTGCGGGAGCGGCCGGGCGCTGGGTACCGCGGGTAGCGCTGGGTACCGCTGGTACCGCCGGGGGCCGCTGGACACCCCGGTACCGCCGGGGGCCGCTGGTACCGCTGGGTAGCGCTGGGGACCGCTGGACACCCCGGTACCGCCCGCACCGCTGGCTATCGATGGTACCAGAAGGTATCCCCGGGTACCGCCGGCACCGCTGGCTATCGATGGTACCAGAAGGTATCCCCGGGTACCGCCGGCACCGCTGGCTATCGATGGTACCAGAAGGTATCCCCGGTACCGCCGGCACCGCTGGGTATCGATGGTACCAGGAGGTATCCCCGGGTACCGCCGGCACCGCTGGGTATCGATGGTACCAGAAGGTATCCCCGGGTACCGCCGGCACCGCTGGGTATCGATGGTACCAGAAGGTATCCCCGGTACCGCCGGCACCACTGGCTATCGTGGTATCCCCGGGTACCGCCGGCACCGCTGCCCTCCGCCCGCAGAACGGCTCCGTCATTGCTCGCACAGGATGGAAAAGCCGCGGCGGGAGCGGGCCCTGCACGGATCCGTGCCCGGCGATGCTGACAGCATCCTCGGGTCAGTCATGCAGCCGGCTGGAGTAAAGGTAGCAGAGTACCTGGGAGCTTTGCTCTGGCTCTGGGAGAAGATAAAGGCTCAGATTAGCAGAACCTGGCATTTTGTTGCACGACTTTTCCTTTAAGGGGCAGCAGAAAGTCATTAAGTTCAGCACCTCTCTAAGGACTCCTGCCTCAGTCTGCAGTGCTCAGAAAGAAACTTACTGGTGGATACTACTTTGGTTTTTTAAATATTTTTTTAAATTGATTTCCAACCTCATGGATGCCTCAGTGAACTGCAGGGAAGAATAGTGCCTGAAAACGGAGTTCCTAAAATTGGTGGAAATGTTAAAATACCACTAAATGTGTCAGAATGAGAGAGTCAGTAATGAGGCAGTAACTGTGATCCTTTCAGTGCATGTCCTTTCTTGTGCTTTATTAGCCCAGTTTGTCTGTATTGATTAAATCAGGGCTCTCCGTTGGTTTTAGTTAAATGTGCATTTAAAAAGTTGCTGAACTGGCCCTAAGGAATCCATGTGTGTCCTGGGAAGGAGGGATGTGCTGAGCAGGCTGTGCTCAGTGGGACAGGTAACAGGAGTGGAGTGCTGCCAGCTGCCTGATTCAGGGGGCTGTGCTGGGAGTTTTCTGCCTTTCCTGGTGTGCTGCAGAGGGCAGAGGCTTTAGAGGGTTCTTTAGGTGTTTTGTTACATAACCCCAGGCTTATCAAGTGCACAGGATTCTTTTTAGATTTACAAATGATAAAGATAAAGCATAAGGCAAGATTAAGTATCCTTTTGTCTTTGCTTTATTTAATATATTGTGGGAAAGGGTTTTTTGCAGCCGTGCCTTCAGTATCATTAGGGGTCAGTTTTCAGGAAGTGTTTTTCTACACTTCAGCTCTGAGAAAAATGAAAATTGTTACAATAATTTAAAAAAAAATACAATCCCTACAGAAATGTTGTGTTGAGGAATTACTGGACTATGTGTTTTTGTTATTTTTCCTAACATTTCATCCTTTCTCTTAAGTCTCTAAGAAGACACAGGACATGGCTTGCCTGTCTTTCTTACAAGCCTATTTCTTGTTGTGTTTATTTTTTTCCATGCTTGGAATACATTAGGTGTCATTTGCAAAGCTGTGTTTCCTGTTTTGTAGCTACTCGTAAGTGCTGACCTTGATCCTATATGTGTAAGATCAGCTGAAAAATCCCCAAATGCTTCCTAAACTGAATGGAAATCCAATCATCTGCCCTGGAAACTCAGCTCTTTTGAGGTGAAATACCCAGGGGCAGGAGGGATACAATGGTGTGTGTATGGCTGTCCCTGGGGTGCAGGAGGGCAGAGCTGTGTTCTCCTGGTGTGTGTGCTGTGGGTCAGGTGCAGCCAGAGGTGTCCCAATGGAGAAGGAGGGCAGAGCTGTGTTCTCCTGGTGTGTGTGCTGTGGCATCCTGCAGACAGAGGTGTCCCAATGGAGAAGGAGGGCAGTGCTGTGTTCTCCTGGTGTGGGTGGTGTGGGTCAGGTTGGCATCCTGCAGCCAGAGGTGTCCCAATGGAGAAGGAGGGCAGTGCTGTGTTCTCCTGGTGTGGGTGGTGTGGGTCAGGTTGGCATCCTGCAGCCAGAGGTGTCCCAATGGAGAAGGAGGGCAGAGCTGTGTTCTCCTGGTGTGAGTGGTGTGGATCAGGTTGGCATCCTGCAGCCAGAGGTGTCCCTGGGGTGCAGGAGGGCAGTGCTCTGTTCTCCTGGTGTTTGTGCTGTGGATCAGGTGCAGCCAGAGGTGTCCCTGGGGTGCAGGAGGGCAGTGCTGTGTTCTCCTGGTGTGTGTGCTGTGGATCAGGTGCAGCCAGAGGTGTCCCAATGGAGAAGGAGGGCAGTGCTGTGTTCTCCTGTGTGTGTGCTGTGGATCAGGTGCAGCCAGAGGTGTCCCAATGGAGAAGGAGGGCAGTGCTGTGTTCTCCTGGTGTGGGTGGTGTGGGTCAGGTTTGCATCCTGCAGCCAGAGGTGTCCAGGGCCATCCCTGCTGCCAGCCAGGCTGCTCCCTCTGGTCCCTGTGAGCTGGGTTTGTCTCCTCCTCTGCTCCCCTCTCCTGCAGCTTTCCTGTCCTGCCCAGGGGCTCCTGGGGCTGACATTCAGTGCCTGCATGTTTTCCCGTGGGGAGTGGGTTTGGACACCCAGGCTGTTCCTCCAGGGAGGTTGCTTTGCACCCAGAGGGTGCCTGTTAAAGAGGACTTGAAGGAGGAGGAGAGGCCAAAGCTCCAAGTGCCAGCAGGGCTAAAGGGACAGGGGATGAAGGGGAATAATGATGTCAGACTGAGGGAGGATGAATTTCTGGCTGGTTGTTCTCAAAGACATTCCTGCAGCATTTTTCAGGGCAGGGTCAAGGCTGGAGCCTGAAGTTCACAGAGGAGGCATTCTGTGCTGCCCAGTGCTGGAGCAGGAGCACAGCACCAGGGCTGGAGCCAGCACCTGTGTCTCTGTTATTTAATGGTTTGCTGTTGTTTCCCATGCCAAGTCTTTGTCCCTGGCACCACTCTTGTCACTTCCAAACGGTATGAGTCTGTCATTTCATTCACAACCTTTTTTTTCTGCTTGTACTTAAAATAACAGCAGATCAATATATTGGATTTATGTGGCTTATATGATCCTAAAACTCACTGTCCATTTCTAAGGGAAACTGTGGGCAGTGGAAGCCACAACCTGCCCCTTCCTGCCCAAGAAAACAGACTAAATGAGTGACAGTGCAGCTGAGGGATGCCAGAGCTCGGGTGTAAATCCTGTTTTAAAGAGCACTGATGCATGTTTGTGGGATTGTATTTGTTTGGAAGGCAGGGATGAGGTGCCCTGCAGTGCAAAGTACCCAAACATGTTCATTATCCTCACCCTTGGCATAGAGGTCACTATCATGTTTCATGGAGGAGGATGCTATAAGGAGGAGGGAAATGTGACCTGGCCTGGCAGGATCTCAGAGCAAATCATGTCTTAATTAACTCAAGTCTTTGCATCGTGCGCTTATCCATAATTTAATGATGCAACTTCTACTTTCTTAAAAATTCTTTTTCATTCTCAAGAACCCTTTTCACAGATCTATTTAAAAATGCACCTGCCAACCATATGCTTGAAAAAAGGCTCCAGCAGTGTAGACAGGAAATTCCAAATTCTTGCCACAAATTAAATGTTGCCTGGTAATTACCAAGGACAAGACAAGTGTGCTTCATGCAGTTATGGGATGATTAGCAAGTTTGGCAATAAATTTTGCTTCCTCAATCTGTCATTCCTCTCAATGTTCCCATCCCTCTGCTCCCTGCTAGGTTGTCATTTCAGTCCCCAAGTTATAATGATGAACAGTATCTGTATTATTAAAGTTTATAACAAGTGTGCCTCCAAGGAGCAGGGCTGACCTCCTGCCTGCTCCAAAGGAGGGGGGCTGGACAGCCCTGCTGCAGTTGCATCCCATTTCTCTGAGGCACTCCCAGCATCTCCCTCCTGTTGCATTTGCAGGGCGCCCCGTGGCAGGAAGGAATGATGAAATTGATTCCATGTCCTCAGAAGGCTAATTTGTTATTTTATGATACTATAATATATTAAAGAATACTAAACTAAACTATACTGAAGAATACAGGAAGGATAGTTACAGAAGGCTAAAAGATAATAATGAAAACTCGTGACTCTCTCCAGAGTCCTGACACAGCTTGGCCCTGACTGGCCAAAGAGTGAAAACAGCTCACAGCAGAATGCAATGGAACAATCACCTGTGGGTGAACAATCTCCAGACACATTCCACATGAGCACAGCACAGGAAAAGCAAATGAGATAAGAATTGTTTTCCTTTTCTCTGATGCTTCTCAGTTTCCCAGGGGAAAAACCCTGGGGAAAGGGATTTTTCAGAGAATGTGAATGGCACACCCTCCTGTTTTGAAAATAAGAAAAAAAACCCTAAAACAGAATTATTCCCCTGTTTTCAGTGCGTTGGAAGCTGCTGTAGGAGCTGCCACTGCCCAGGGTGAATGCTGTCTGTGTTTCTTTGCAGGCATCCTTCCCAGGGAACCTGCACCTGGTGATGGTGCTGCGGCCCACGGGGTTCTTCCAGCGCACCTTCACCGACATCGGCTTCCGCTTCAGCCAGGAGGATTTCCTGCTCAAGTTACCGGTACAGAGCTGGGTGTGCACTGCTGTGTGTGCTCAGAGCCTGGCACAGAGCTGGGTGTGCCCAGCTGTGTGTGTGCACTGCTGTGTGTGCTCAGAGCTGTGTGTGCTCAGAGCTGTGTGTGCTCAGAGCTGTGTGTGCACGGCTGTGTGTGCTCAGAGCCTGGCACAGAGCTGGGTGTGCCCAGCTGTGTGTGTGCACTGCTGTGTGTGCTCAGAGCTGTGTGTGCAATGCTGTGTGTGCTCAGAGCATGGCACAGAGCTGTGTGTGCTCAGAGCTGTGTGTGCACGGCTGTGTGTGCTCAGAGCCTGGCACAGAGCTGTGTTAAGCCATAAGTGTAAGGAGGAAGCTCAGCTCCAGAATAGGATGTAGAGCAGAGTTTGAGGTGCATCAGGGGGTTGTGTGGGGCAGGAGGGTGGCCCAGGTGACACAGGCCCTGTGTGTGTGCAGGTGATGATGCTGAGCTCGGTGCTGTGGGGTCAGTGTGGGGCAGGAGGGTGGCCCAGGTGACACAGCCCCCGTGTGTGTGCAGGTGGTGATGCTGAGCTTGGTCAGTGTAGGGTCACTGTGGGGTCAGTGTGGGGCAGGAGGGTGGCCCAGGTGACACAGCCCCTGTGTGTGTGCAGGTGGTGATGCTGAGCTCGGTCAGTGACCTGCTGACGTACATCGAGGAGCAGCAGCTGACCCCGGAGCTGGGGGGCACCCTGGAGTACTGCCACAGCGAGTGGGTCATCTTCAGGACGGTGAGTGGGGCTGCCTGGGACAGCTGGGGCTCCCTGGGGAAGGTCTGCAGTCAGGCACTGAGCACTGGGGGGCTGAAGGGAGCCCCCAAAGCACCTCCTAGATCACACGTGCACAGGAGCCAAGGGGGGTTAGGCTTTGATTGGTTTGTAGGATGATTGGCTCCCTCAGGCTCCTGTTGAAACTGCTCCTGAAAGATCTGGCTTTTTAAATCTTTATTAGAGTTCCCTTAATGGGAGATACCAAATAGGCCTTTTTGTTAATAACGGTTGCTTAATGTGATTAATATCAGAACTGTGTTTGGGAAGCAGGGCAGTCAGACTGCCTACTGCACACTGACCAAATGCAGAGAATTCAGAAAATTTCCAGTCAGGTTTATTTCTTTCCTTTTGCAAGAACTTTCCTATTGCCAGGAGTCAGGAGTCGTGCCTTGCTGTGTGTCTCAGGAGTTGTGCCTTGCTGTGTGTCTTTGTGCACTCAGTTTCCCGGGGATGCTGTGTCCAGGTGGATGGCGGGCTGGGTTACAGTGGGATGCTCTCTCTGTGTGCTGGACGCCCCGCCCGGCTGTCTCAGAGCTGCTGGGCTGCCCTGGCACCGCTCAGCCCCGAGGAGCTGCGGGGCGGCGCTGAGCCCGGCTGAGTGCAGTCGCTGTGTCCCTGCAGGCCATCGAGAGCTTTGCCCTGACGGTGAAGGACATTGCCCAGATGCTGCAGTGCTTCGGCACCGAGCTGGCCGAGGCGGAGCTGCCCGAGGACATGTACTCCATCGAGCGCCTGCTGGCCGTGCGCACCGAGCGCTACTGCCAGCTCAAGGTATGGCCAGGGCACTGCCAGGGCACTGCCAGCTCAAGGTATGGCCCAGGGTATGGCCCAGGGCATGGCCAGCTCAAGGTATGGCCCAGGGTATGGCCAGGGGTATGGCCAGGGCACTGCCAGCTCAAGGTATGGCCCAGGGCATGGCCAGGGCATGGTGAGGGCACTGCCAGCTCAAGGTATGGCCCAGGGTATGGCCCAGGGCACTGCCAGCTCAAGGTATGGCCCAGGAGTATGGCCCAGGGCACTGCCAGCTCAAGGTATAGCCCAGGGTATGGCCAGGGCACTGCCAGCTCAAGGTATGGCCCAGGGTATGGCCAGGGCATGGCCAGGGCACTGCCAGCTCAAGGTATGGCCAGGGCATGGCCAGGGCACTGCCAGCTCAAGGTATGGCCCAGGGGTATGGCCAGGGCACTGCCAGCTCAAGGTATGGCCAGGGCATGGCCAGGGCACTGCCAGCTCAAGGTATGGCCCGGGGGATTTGTGATTAATATTATCATAGAAGTCAAAGCAGCCAGCTGCTGCTTTATCAGCCTGTTGTCTTTGGTGCTCCTGCACCTTCCAGGGAGCAGCACAGACCCCAAACCCTTCCTTCAGGAGCAATCACTGTGTTCATAGTTGTTCTGTGGGGCTGAAGAATGAGCTCCTTTGCTTTGTGACAGGTTTCATTTACCTAAGTCAAAGAATTGTATCTATTTTAATTTATAATCATTTGTCATTCATGTGACAGCGAGTTCCCAGAAAGCTGCCTCCAAGAAATACTGAAAATGTCGTCCAAGCTGTGCTATGTGTAGGCATAAATACATGTGTGCATGTTCAGAAAGTATCATTATAGATACTGTCAATGGGCCTCCATCTCTTTGAAAATGAAGAGAGTAATATGAAATAGCAGCTAGATCTATTGCAACTTGACTCAGTGACTTCAGCCTTGTGCTCAGGACAGTGGCCACAGTGCAGGGGGCAGATACCAGCCCCACAGGGTGGTTCAGCAGTGTAGAACCAGCCAGAAGTGCCCTCTCTGTGGAGAAATAAAACACATCACGTGTTTTCATTTGCGTAGAAAGCACAGCAGCACTCAGTACAAGCCATCTGGTGCTTTTAATTCCTCATCTATTAATTTCAGATATCAAACCCACTCGTTGGCTTTTGTCAGAAGTGAGGTCTATTGGTTTTTTTCTTTTGTTCCTTCTAAGACCATGAAACACAAAGGCAGATGAGAAACTGTTCACAGATTGTGGTGACATGGGATCCTTGTCTCTCTCATGACAGCCCCAGGACTGGTACAGTGGATTCCTGAATTCAAATATTTAGTAAATCAGAATAATCTCTGTAGCTGTGATGCTGAGCAGAAACTGGCATCAAGCACAATGAAAACATGACAGAAATTAATTAAACAGAGTAACTAAGAAATCAACCCCACTGCTGTACTGAACAGGAAAAGTCAGGTCAGCACCTGTTTGACAGTCAGGCCCCTTTGCTGTATAGACAATGAGTGGCTTTGAGTCAAAGGAGGAGCAGGGCTGTGCAGAGTGAGGGGTCAGGGGATAAATACCAGCCCCCTGCAGTCTAAAGCATGCTGCATCATTTCCCTGCTGGGTCTCCCTCCTGGGCAGTGTCAGGAGATGGGGTTTGCCTTGAGGTCACCTGCAGGGTGTTTCAGTGACAGGGCTGCAGCTGGCACTGCACACTGGGAGAGGGGATGTTCCTGCAGCTGTGTCCTGCTGCTGGGGCTGATGGTGTGTTTGGGCTGCTGGGAGCTCTCTGGGGCAGGCAGACGCTGAACCAAGTCTGTGCTTTCTGAATCCTCTCCCTGAAGAGATTTTGCCATTGTTTCTCTTGCAGTAGAAACCTGGCCATGTCCTAGGAGGGCTCTTAGCCCTCTAGGCCAGGCTCTGCAATGGAACCAGACACAGGTCACTCCTTCAGGGCCTCTGCCACCTCAGCTCACATGTGTTTTCTCTCTCCTCATTTCTGTCTTTGGCCTCTTTGTCCTGAAAATGACTCAGTGCACATGTTTGCTTTGGGGCTGAGCCCAGCCAGCACAAAGCCCCTCAGCTGATGCTGATGAGGACCCCAAGGGTTTAAATTTCCCTAAGAGAGGTTGAGTGCTGCTATGTGGGCTCAGTCCTGGCTTTGTTCCCCATGGGATGCTCCTCTTACAACCTTCTCTGCTGACCTTGCTGGAGAAGCCTTCCACAGCCTTCAAGCTGGGGAAAATCTTGCTTGAAGACAGGAACTTGTGGACAGGTGTCTCACACCAGCCCCACTGCTCATCAGGAGAGAGCTGGGGCAGTGCTGGCCTCCTGAGTCATTTTGTGGCCTGGTGTATTCATGTGTGGCACTTTCCACCCAGCCTGGTGACCCATCCATGGCTCAGCCTCGTGCAGCTCCAAGGGTTAATTCCATGTTAGGAGGACTGAAACATCTGCTGGGAGTCCTTTGGTCTGTTGGCTATTGCTGCTTTGCTTCACACAGGGAAACTAAGTCAGACAAAACACAAAATGCCTTATCCTTACCTCACATGGACAGCCTGAATGAGAAATGTTTTGTGTTATACAGGAAGATATCACAGCAGTCACAAAAGAGGGAAAGTTGCTTTTGAGCAGTTTTGAAGAGCCAGACTCAGGGGAATGCAGTGAGGACCAGCAGCAGGAGAGGCCTGGGGACTGGGAGACGGTGAATCGGTGAGTGCACTGTGTTCCTAATTCCCCTGGTTTTCACTCAGGTCATTTAGGTGTGGGTGTGTTGTTTAGGTCACCTCTCAAAGACAAAGATACCAGGATTTTGCTCCAGTCCATCAGATTGCTGGGTGACTTCTCTCCTGACTTTGACTTGCTCTGATCTCCATCCCCACTGCTATGATGAGGCTGTGGAGCAGATGCAGGGCTCTCCCTGCCAGCCCCCAGGTTTCACCCAGATAAATGGAGATAGCAACAACTGCTTCACACAGATGTGTGATCACACTGCTCTGCAGTGCTGACTTCAATAAATCTCTCTCTGGGATCATCTCAAGCAACCTTTACATGTCTGTTGGCTTCTTCTGAGACCTTGGGTCCAGAAGACCTGTGTAAGTGTTCTCTAGCTCTTGTCCCTCTCTGCTTGTCCCCTGTTTGCAAATTGTCCCAATCTTGTCCTTTTTCTGTGCCCAAGGTTGCTTGGTCAGCTGCGTGAGATGGAGACTGCTTTTGATGGCTTCTGGGAAAAGCACCAGTTAAAAATGGAACAATATTTACAACTCTGGAAGTTTGAACAAAGTTTTCAAGAGGTAGGATCGGATGTGCTTCCCTTGGCAGAAGAGAGAGTTGGAGATCTGAAGGAGAGAAGTTCTTGGGCTTTTATTTTGAGAGTGTTTAATTTATGCTGCTGTTCCTTGGCTGTGGCAGGGCTGGCTAGCCTGGGGAGACGGCTGTGCTTCCTCCCTGAGAGCTAATTTAGGTACCACTGCCCTGCAGTCGTGTGGATTCTGCTGATGGAAGCATCTTTGTATTTAGAAATTAGTTCTTGGACACTAGTTGTATTATTGGATTTAGCAATTGTAGCTCAAGTGTGATTAATTTTGGGCTCAGACTGCTTTCCTGCCTGTGCTTTGTATCCTTTTGCAGCAATTTTCTTCTCTGTGTCCAGGTGAAGAATGCCATTGAATTTTTAATGGCTCAGCAGGCGGAGCTGCCTGACACTGGTGACAGCATCCCCCAGGTGAAGCAGAGGCTCAAGGACCTGGAGCACTTCGATGGCATGGCTCAGGTGGGATGGCATGGCTCAGGTGGGATGGCATGGCTCAGGGGGGATGGCGTGGCTCAGGGGAGATGGCGTGGCTCAGGTGGGATAACATGGCTCAGGGGAGATGGCATAGCTCAGGGGGGATGGCATGGCTCAGGGGAGATGGCATGGCTCAGGGGAGATGGCGTGGCTCAGGGGGGATGGCATGGCTCAGGTGGGATGGCATAGCTCAGGGGGGATGGCATGGCTCAGGGGAGATGGCATGGCTCAGGGGAGATGGCGTGGCTCAGGTGGGATAACATGGCTCAGGGGAGATGGCATGGCTCAGGGGGGATGGGCGTGGCTCAGGGGGGATGGGCGTGGCTCAGGGGAGATGGCATGGCTCAGGGGAGATGGCATGGCTCAGGGGGGATGGCATGGCTCAGGGGGGATGGCATGGCTCAGGGGGGATGGCGTGGCTCAGGTGGGATGGAATAGCTCAGGGGGGATGGCGTGGCTCAGGGGGGATAACGTGGCTCAGGTGGGATAACATGGCTAAGGGGAGATGGCATGGCTCAGGGGGGATAACGTGGCTCAGGTGGGATAACATGGCTAAGGGGAGATGGCATGGCTCAGGTGGGATAACATGGCTCAGGGGGGATGGCGTGGCTCAGGGGAGATGGCATGGCTCAGGTGGGATAACATGGCTCAGGTAGGATGGCCTTGCACAGAAGCAGCACCCATGAAAGACCAGAGCCACATTCTGTATGTGTGGTAGGAGGTGTTCGTGAAATCACCTGGCTCTGTAATTTGCTGGTGAGTGCTGCATGAAAGGATTGATTTCATGTCTCTGCTCTGAGCAGCAAGGCTGTGATCACTCTAAAAGCCAGAAACAGGGTGTTTAATTATCAGAGTTAAAATAAATTGCTGAGCCACCGTGAAAATCCGGAACAGATAAATGTCTGAACGTGGGGGAGGCGTGGGATTTAATGAGCTGGAAGAAGAATTATTTATATTTTAAGTGCTTTAGCTGTGCTAATAGGCAGAAACTTGTTACCAGGCACATGGAGTTGCAAAAAAGTTGTATCCTGACATGTCTGGGACTTGAACATAACATATGGGTGAAGACTGAGAGATGTAGGGGAAAGAAGAGTGAAGAGAAATGATTCACAGGAGCCCAGCTAAGGATGTGACCTTTGCAAAGGGATGTGCTGGGCACCTGGGCCAGGGTCAGCAGAGAAATCCTGAGGGGTCTTGGCACAGAAGAGTTCTAGAGAAAGGTCTGAGGCTAGTCGGCCATTTGGAAGAAATGTTTATGGAGAGAGGGAGGAGGATCAAAAAGCCAGGCAGGTATGTGAGCCATCCCAGCCCTGGAGAAACCAGAGCCATTACACTGACTGAGGAGTGCAGAAAAGGTCCTGTGTTCTTGGCATCAAGGTAGACCTTAACTGCTCCAATTGCCTTTGATGCTTGGGAGCATGGTGGGCCTGAACTGGACTCAGCTGCAGTCTGTTCAGGGTGTGGCTCCTGGAGGGGCAGGGATGCACTGCCAGCAGGCACTCACAGCCTTGCTGCTTTGCTGAAATACTCTTTTCTTCTTCATCCTCTGTATGGATAGAAGGGTTTTTCTCCCCAGATGGTGGGTACCATTTTGTGCTGATGGCAGCATCTCCACGAGTGGCTGTGTTATGGTAACTTCTTTGAGCCAGGTCTAATAAGCTCTTGGAGGCCTATAACACCCCAGATAACTCAGCTATCCTTGGAGGCATAAAAATCAGCAGGATGGCTTCTGTTGCAGTGTTGGAAACAAAAAGGTTTAATAAAAGGCAAAATAACAAACAGAAAAACCGAGCCAGGTGCAAGAGGTCCTTGCTCCTGGTAAAACACCCCACAAAAGCCATTAGTTTCTTTGTTATCTTCTTCTTCTACTTAATTACCCAGGTGGGACTTTTTGGCTTCTGTCCAATTAGCTGTCCTTAAGTTTGAGGTGAAGTCCCCCAGGTCCTATGAAGTGTCTTTTCACTTAATAGAGGAGAGAAACTTCTGGGCTTATTTCCTTTTAAGGGGACAAAGGATAATTTTGTCACTCTATCAGCAAGGAGCACACTCCTACACGGCTGAGCCCTGTGAGCTGGGAGGGCACGCTGGTGTGTGGGGGCACCTTGGCACCACTTCTGAGTGCCAGCCTGGGCTCTCCCCTTCCTGCAGGAGCTGATAGGGAAGGCTCAGGTGGTGATCCTGCACGGGCACCAGCTGGCAGCCAACCACCACTACGCCCTGAACCTGATCTGCCAGCAGTGCAATGAGCTGCGGCACCACTGCGACCTCCTGGCCGAGCACTGCAAGAGGACGCAGCTGCGCCTGCAGAAGACCTTGGAGCTCCACACCCGCCTCCAGCAGGTAGAGTTCAGAGACACTGGGCTCTGAGGAGATGCTTGGTTAGCTTCTCCATGGGCTTGGCCTCTCTTCTTCGCTGGAAGCATCTGGAATTTGCAGCTTTTCTTCACAGTTAATGGTAGGGAGGTGTTCCCCAGAGGCTGGAGGAGTCCCTTGGCTGGGAAGTCAGCAAACAGGTGTCTGCTGCTGCTGTGAGGGCAGCAGAAAGAGCTGGGCATCTCCACAGAACACCAAGCTCAGCTGCTGCTCTTGATGGTGCTTTCATGCTACGTCCATGTATTCATTGACTTTGGAGGTTTTCCTGCCCAGTGGGACAGAGGTGATGCTCTCACATAAACTCCAGCCCCTTTTTCTGAATCATTTATTAAGAATGAACATAGCTGAGTGTGAAATAAGGTGACAGATTGGTAGATAGGCACAGCTGCTATGTGCTAGCATGGAAGTGGAGTCATGTGGCTCCGACGCTCTTTGATATCTTAATCAGCATCAAATATTCATTTCGGGAAATTCACGCTAATTAGGCCAGAAGGCACACGGCTGTAATGTGCTTGAGGCCAATTAAGAGAAGCGGTGAATTTTGACCCTGTTCCATTTCCCTGTTTCAGGGAACTGGGGAGCTCCTTTTTCCTCTCTGTGTGTTCCACCTCAGCACTGTGCTGATCTGTGGGACGCAGTTCCTTGGCAGCCTCTCAGCTGCAGGACAGGGGCCTCTCCTGGGCTCCTTGCAGGCCTGGCTGGTGCCTGGGGTCTGGCTTGGGGCTGTGCTGGAGCATGGTCCTGCTCTCCATGTCTCCTGTCCCGTTCACAGCACTGGAAATTCTCTGTTGTTCTTGGCTGGAGCATCAGTGTGTGAGTACCAGTGAGCCCCAGCTCAGGTCTGCACTGAGCCTCAGGAAACCTGCCAGCCTCCCTGTAAGCTGCAAAGTGCCCACTTCAGCTTTCCCAGCTGGAGAGATAAACACCTGCTTATCCCTGGGGTCAGCTGTGCACCAGTACCTCCATGGCAGGTACAGCACTGATTTTAGCAGGTACAGCTTGGCTGGGTCTGTTGAGGGTTGCAGTCACCTTACAGCAAAAATGTGGCTTTGTGCTTTCTGATGAAAGCCCAGGAAGTGCTGAGCTCTTTGGGAGTGCTGCTGGCTGCTCCAGAGGCGGTCAGAGATGCTCTCAGGAGAGCCTCGTGCCAGGGGGGTGCCTGGAGGCTCTCACTGCCTGTGCTGTCCCCAGGCTCTGCAGTGCTGCGATGAAGGTGCCTACCTGCTCGCCAACCAGCAGATGGACAAGTGCCAGTCTAAAGAGGGCGCCCAGAAAGCACTCCAGGACATAGAAAGATTTCTTGAGAGCTCTTCATCCTACTTGAACTGTGATCCCCAAGCCCTGCAGGACGATTTTGAGTCGGTTTTGACACCTGAGCTGAAGGTAAGCGGCTCCCCAGGAGCGGGGAGCAGGCTGGGGCGTGTGGCAGCCTGGCAGCCTGGCAGCTCTCTGCTCGGCTCAGGGTGAGCTGATGCTGCCTGTGGCTCTGCTCTTGGCTCTCTGCAGGGCCAGGTGCAGGCGGTGCAGGCGAAGCTGGAGAGTGTTCGTGGCATGTTTGAGAGCAGGCAGTGCTGCTTCAGGAGGCTGCTGGACAAGCACGTGCGGCCCGTGCAGCTCGTGGCTCCTCGGCCAGAGACCCCACCCCGCGCCAAGTCACCCCTGTTCTCTCCTAAGCACGGTAAAACACCCTGAGCTGTGGCCTTTGCGCTGACAACTTTGCTGTGAGGCAGGAAGAGTAAGGCTGAGGATGGTTTGGAGAGGCTGACTAAACTTTGCTGGCAGATAGAGAATTATTGGAGAGTGTTCAGTAGATATCGGTGATTTATTACCTTCCCAGTGTTTGTGCTCCCATACCTGTGGGAAGGATGAAGTTGGTTGCTTGTTATTTATTTCCGCTTCCCACTCGGTGAAAAAAGAGCTGTAAGTAGTGCACACCTGCAGTTACTGGCATCCTGCTGGGCTGGAAACTGGTGAGTTAATACTACAGGGAAAAAAGGGCAAGGTCTATCAATTACTTAGCTTGCCTATTCTCTGTGGCTGTCTTGAGCTGGAATTGACATGAAGTCAGACTGATGTTTGCAAAGGAGCTTGGAGAAATGAGGAGCTCAAATCTCATGAACAGAAACGAGCTGGATGCTTAACTCCTTTTGATTCCTTCAGGGTGTCTTCCCTAAATCCCACTTGTGGAATAATTAATGCCCATAAAGTTACAGAGTCTCATTGAACTGAGGTCACTGAATGTTCTGCCTTAGTTTTGGTAATGGGATGTGGCACCATGTTAGCTTTAAATGATTACATTAAAAGTCTCATCCTTGGCAGGCCTGAGTGTACCAGGCAGAATTAAAAGAGATTCCAAAGCATCCATGTATTTTCAACCAGGGACTTGCTAAATTATGTCAGATTATTAAATTCAATGATCTGACTCCATAAAAGCAATTAAACTTTTGTGTTTAACACAAGGGTTTTGTGATGAATTAACAAATATTGGTTATGGTGAGTTGAAGCAGGTGTCATACAGCAGCAAAAGCAGCTTCAGTTCAGGGAATGAGAAATGGAAATTGCCAAGTGAGGGGTGGGAATGAAGCTGGATGCAATGAGGGAAATTAAGCTCCTCAAGATGCAGGCCAGTGCAGCAAATAAATCCCAGATTTCCTGTTCCCAGGCTGATGCCACCCTCTCCAAAGCACATGACCTTCTGAAGCCCTTTCCTCAATCAGTCAAAGCTCTGAGTCTCCAAACTAGAGCATTGCCCATTTTACCTAGCACAGCTTTGCCAGCTTTCTGGAAAGAGGAAAGGGTTAAAGACAAATGATTGACCTAAAGAGTAGGATAAACGGGTGGTCACCTCTGTGGCTGTTGTGAGATCACCATCACTCAGCTGGACTGTTTTGATGCCTTTGTGCGACGCAGGTTTTCCTGGCAGAGGCACTCGGTCACCTGCAAAGCACAGGTGTGCTGCATTAATCCTCCTCCTGAAGCAATGATCAAGTGTGGCAAAGACAAAAGGCTCCTCTTTGGAGAGATCATGACAAGAGAGCTTTTTAATGAAGTCTGTTTGATAGCAAACATCAAACTGCTGCAGGGCTGCAGGCCTGATGGGCAGTGTCAAAGGCACACGCTGAGCTCTGCTGGCAGTGCTTTGACATGGGTGGGTTTGTGGTGGGGCTGGAAACCAAACCAGCTCTGAGCACATCATTTTGTCCTCTGTTCCCTTCTTCCTTATCTTTCTGTGCCCCATTCCCCCCTTCTGTCTCTGGCTGAGGACAGATGCTTCCTCTTTTATCTTTGCCATGGATTTGAAGCCTGACTGAGAAATGTGGTTCCGATTTTTAAGCTATTTTTTTTGGAGGTGGGGAGGGGGGAAGGGTAAATCTGTCCCACCCTGAGCCCTCAGGTGTAGTGGGATGTGCAGAAGTGGCACTGCAGGCTGTGGCAGTGCTGGAGCAGAGTCCCTCTTGCAAGAGGAGCTGGTGCCCATGTCCCATCCCAAATCCGTGTGTCCTTCCTCCCAGGGCAGTCTCTGAGCAGGACCAGTGGCAAGTCCTCCCCTCCTTTGGGTGCTCAGGTGTGGTGGGCCCCCCTGCCCACCTGGGGGCTGTGTGCAGCAGGCAGAGCTCTCAGGTGACCCCTGCAAGGCCAGGCTGTGCTCACCTGCAGCAGCTCGCCTCCCAGCTGGGCAGGGGCTCCCGCACCAGGCTGCCCTCTGAGCCCCTCCAGCACCCCCACCTTTTCTTACAACGGGTTGGAATGATGTCATGGAGCTCACTGAGGGACTGGTGCTTTATTTTTGAGCTTCCAGTTCACCTCTGTAGCTCAACTGCAACTTGTAATTATGTACTGACAATATCAATAAATTTGTGCAAGATGGACAAACAGTTTATTACAGCTGAGCACCTTGTCCTAGGTTCATAAAAGGACTTTAAAACAGTGTCCTAGTAGGGGGTGTTCTTTTTTTGTGGTTTATTTGCTTTTATTGTTTTTGCTGTTATCATATGCTCAGGCTTCAGAGACTTTGTTAGGTTTTGATAACTGTGTTCCCTTAGAGGGCATTTTGTTTTTCCTAAATATTTGTACTTTATGACTGTGGGATGTGCTATGTGCAATCAGTATTGTTTGGGATAAACACCCTTTATTTTGTCAGTTTGCTATTAGTACTAGCTAACTAATTATTCTTAAAGTGTATCCCATTTTTCTTCCTGACTTATTAGTTTCTGTCTGAAGAATCCCCTTCACCATAGATGTACATTTTGTAATTCTCCTTTTTTTATCCAAGGTGTAGATTTTAATTCCAGTTTGAAATTTTCATTTGATCTCTCTCTCCCTGGGAAGAAAACTTCAAGAAAAACTCCAAGTTCTCGCAAGGTAAAAATTATTCATGGAATCTGAGTTGGTTTTATGGAAAAAGTGAAACTGCTCTAAAGATTGAGCATACTTTGGATTTGCTCTCTTTATTTTCTTTTTTTTCTTTTGCCTTTTAAAAAGCTGAAGCAAACCCAAACCCTCTTGTGTGCCTGGGGTTCAGTTGGATTAGTCCAACAGCTGAGCTCTGGCTGGACTGATTTTACAATATCTGGGTACCCATTTCCTGTGTGTTGTTCCCTGAAGTTATTTCTCACGTATCAGAGGTGTGCATTAGGAAACATCCCCATACACAGATATTTCCCCTGTGGGAACTGTTCTCTGCCTCCTCACTAATGAGTTGTTACCAGTATTTCAGATTCATGGAGCAGAGTAATTTCTGGGAATTTTTGGCTCCCCATTGCATGTTATTCCCTTCTGAGCTTAGCTGCCCAGGGGTTCTTACAAGGAAGAACCTTGTAAGAACCTTTCATCCTTCCCCAGGAGCTGCAGCAGGGCTGGGCTCCTGCTGCCCCTGCAGGCCCTGCTGCAGCTCTGAGCTCTGCCCGGTGCCTCCCCTGTCCCCTCCAGATCGAGGTCATGCATGACTACCAGGAGAAGAGGAATTCCTTGCAGTATTTCATTTCAGACAGTGAGGACAGCTTGGATGTGCTGAAAGGGTAAGCACTCACCCCCTTAGATCACCTAAAGGATGTTTGTTTGTGGCCAGTCCTTGCCCATCCCTGTGTTCCTGCAGCCTGACCCAGGTGTCATCTCCTGCTTTTGCCTCCTGGTTATTAATGGGCTCACACAATGGTTTGGGCTCCTTGCACTGCACTGATCACCTGTGGGGCTTTTCACAGACATTAAATAATACACTTCTATTTTTTTTTTCATTTTAGCCACGTCATAAATGAGCTTATAGAAACAGAGAGAGTGTATGTGGAGGAGCTCTTCACTGTTCTGATGGTGAGTGACCTCTGCAGGTTCTCATTGCTGGTCCCTGGGGCTGGTACAGAAGGGCACCTGCCACCCTGTCAGACCGAGCCAGGATGTGGCAGGGCAGGCTTCCACCAGACTGCCAGATCCCAATCCAGGCAGAAATGCTCAAGTTTGCTCCTTAGGTTTTCTTTGTTGGAGGCATCTGCAGGAACAGTTGGTGTCAGGATGAGCTTTTCGTCTGCAGTGAAGGAGAACCCTTCTGTTTGTACACAAAAGCACTGGTAATTAGCCTCAGGAGTGCCTGTAAAATATACAAAAAGCTGTTTCTTTTGACTGTTCCTTAATTTCCTTTACCTTTAGGAGACAAAAGGAAGCAGCTTGTGTTTTATCCTTGGGAGAATCCTGTCTCAGTACTGTGAAATGGTGACTGTATGAAGCACATTGCTTTAGAAAGCAGATAATGATTTCTCATACTGTCGTTTTAGACATTACTACTTTATTCCAAAATAACTCCTGCTGATGGCCAAAACAAGCTGGGTGTTAAATAGCTTCCCCCTTCCCATTTCTCTCACCCAGGAGCAAGCAGGATATCAATCTCTTGGCCTGCAGGTAGTGGCTGCAGTAGTTTCCCTGCCCTGATTGGGCTTTTTGTTAAAGCACACTCTCTGTGATGAAGCAGGTGCAGGTACCCAGATTTATTGCTGTGCACATCGATCTGGATAGAGAAAAATGGACAGATAGACTTCAGTTTTCTGAAAATAGTATTGCCTTTAAAGAGGGAAGCCTGCTTGCTGGCCTTAAATGAAAATGACTAATTTTCCAGATACTTATCATCTATTGCATCCTTAATCAAGTACAAAATGCCTGCTTAGTGTGAGGAATATTGATTCCAACCCAGTGAGTGTGAGAGATGAGTTGGGGAAGCCAGAGGAGATGTGCTGTACATACTGAACACATTTTGGCTGCCCATGTTGAAGGGGCTCAGTTCTGTGCAGCCCTTGGTGAGCAGCAGGGCCAGCCTGAGCTGTGGCTTTTGGCATTCCTGGGGCCTCTTTGCGCTCTGGTGCTGAGCCCTGGCTGTGCCTGCTCCCTGCCCTGCACTGAGGAGATTTGCCATGTCTGGTGCAGTGGTGGGCTGGTACTCTGGGGAGCTTTGCACTGTCTCCTGATTCTAGCCAGCAGTTGGTATTGCAGTGTTGTCCCTTCCAGCTCCTCCCCAGAGCCCAGAATTCCTGGAGCACTGAGGAGAGCAGCACCAGAGCTCAGCACATCCTGGGCAGGAGCACAAAGCCCGTGGATGCTGGATCTGATCTCGAGCTGTCCCTGGTTTGCAGCTCTCCTGCTGGCTCTGGTGTGGAGCTGCACACACACCCTGCCCCTCCTGTGCCCCCTCTTCTCCCCACACGTGCGTTCCTGGGGCTCCTCTCCTGCAGCCAGGCTGGTTTGTCTTTGGAGAATTGGAGCATCTCTGCAGTGCTGCCAGCCCCAGGGGAGCTGTCCCACTCCATTCCCTTCTGGACCACAGCCCCGTGTGCCCAGGGACTGAAACCAGGGATTTAGAGACCAAAAACCAGGGAATAAAAGGGATAGTGCACTTAGATCATATTGAAAGTCTGTTCATGTCCCCTTTTCACCTGCCTTAGGGGAGGTGGCAGCTGAGTGTGAGCCCTTTCTCATTGGCAGGGCTACAGAGCTGAGATGGATAACCCTGCCATGCTGATGCTGCTGCCCCCCGTGCTGAGGAACAGGAAGGATGTTCTCTTTGGAAACATGCCTGAGATCTACGACTTCCACAACAAGTATGGTGCTGCTCTCTTCCCTCCACCAGGCTGATCCTGCAGTGCTCACCCTGCTCACTGCTGTTCTTGTCCCTTCTCCCATCTCTTGCAGGATTTTCCTGCACAGTCTGGAAAGCTGCCTGGGAGCACCCGAGAGAGTGGGCTGTTGTTTCCTGGACAGGGTGGGTGAATCCTTGTCACCTCTAGAGCAGACTCCAGGGCCAGGCTTTCTCCTGGCCTGTCACACTGCAGCACCTCAGTTCTGTTGCTGGGCTGGGAGGCTCCTGGCCCTCAGGCCAGCGGTGGCTGTGTGTGGCCAGCAGAGATGCAGAGCCCCAGCTGTGACCCAGCTGTGCAGACATTACAGCTGGCAGCAGAGGTGAAAGCACACACAGCCTGGCTGCTGGCCTGGCAGGGCTGGGTCCCTGAGGGTGACCTGCCCGTGGCTTGCCTTGCAGAGGGAGGATTTCCAGATGTATGAGAAGTACTGCCAGAACAAGCCCCGCTCCGAGTCCCTGTGGAGGCAGTGCTCCGAGAGCTCCTTCTTCCAGGTGAGCTGCTGCTCCCACCCACCTGGACACTCCCTTGTCCTGACAGCCTCCTCAGCAGCCACAGTGCTGCAGTTTGCTTGGTGGTGTGTGCAGAATGCTCACAAAAGGAAATGTTGGCGTTTCTCATACCCCAGGAGCACGGGGCAGATCCTCTCACTGTTAATTTGCATGTAATTATTATATTTCTGTAGTTGTGGGTACCATTCACTTAGTACCATTCAACCCTTGGACATGAAACCTTGGAAGCCATCGAACCACACTGCTGTGCTGTTGGAATATCTGCTTACAGCTGGTGCAGAACTGACTGGGTCTGACTTCTGTGTTCCAGGAGTGCCAGAGAAAGTTGGAGCACAAGCTGGGGCTGGACTCCTACCTGCTCAAACCCGTGCAGCGCCTGACCAAGTACCAGCTCCTGCTGAAGGTATTCCCTGTTCTGCTTCCAAAGGCCATCAGCAGAGAGAGGAGATTGGTTTTGGTTTCCAATTAAAGGTTACCTGTAAATCACACCAGGCTTTGGATGACACATTGCTCATCCTGGCCTGTCCTGAAGTGCCTTTCAGTGCAGGTGAATGTTCACATACCTGGAAGAGGAACAGGTGCTTGTACCAGGCCGTTTGTAAGGAGAGAAAGACTGAATCTGTTCAGAGATGCAGAACCTCAGAAGCGCTTGTGAGAAGACCGAGCCAGAGATGATCATGAGGCTCTGATGCATGAAATAAATTGTTGCATCTCTTCTCCTCAGTGTTGATAGCACCTGTAATCTTAAATGCATTTATTCTGTGCCCCCCATCTGAGGCAGGGCAGTGCAGTTATTCTCACTTGGTAAGGCAGGAGTAACCCTTGGGTGGTAGCTTCTGAACCTCCTTCCAGCTTCCTGAATCAGTATACATGCAGCTGTAGGTGGGCCCAGGAGATCTGAAATGAAACCTATTTTATCTCAGGGGTAAAATTCTGTCTTCCATTTACTGACCTGAAGGCTCTGGGTTGTATAAATTCTGTTCCTTGTGCCTGCCAGTCTGAAGACAGCCATCTGCTGCAAGCTCCTTTGAGGGCACGTTGGCACTAATGAACAACCCCAGCCTCGTTTGCCATAGCTTAGCAAGCAGGAAAACACAGCACAAAGGGATCAGAATGTGGTGCTGCTCCGTGCTGACTCCATCCTTAAGGAAATATTAAAAATAGGCCTGGTGCTCACCTCATACTGACTGTGCTTTAGAGGGAGCCTTTTTCCAGGGACATGAAAAAAGAAACTCAGCATAGGTCACTTCTGGGCATTGGACACTTTGGGCAAGGTAGAAAAATCTGCTTTGTTCAAGTGCAAACACGTGCTCTCCCATTTCTATTTTCAGGAGCTGCTAAAGTACAGCACGAGCTGTGATGGGGTTCAGGAACTTCAAGAAGCTCTGGTTGCAATGTTGGATTTGCTGAAGTCAGTCAATGACTCCATGCATCAGATTTCAATCACAGGATATGATGTGAGCAGCTCTGGGCAGTGAGAGCCCTGGCACAGAGCTGGGGGTGCCCTGGGCACGGGGGGTGTGCAGAATGTGGGAGTGGGAGCTGGGACAGAACCTGTGCAGGGGTTTGGGGTCAGGGAGCCCTCACAGGTGACAATCTTCATCTGATTTTGGGGTTTGGGATATCCTGAGCTGCACAGTGCCCACGCTTTGCCACCTTGTGGTTTTTTAGAGTATTTTCCAGCGTGCCCCTCTGTGTTCTCATGGCTGACCTGATAACTCTCCTGGGCTGTTTCTGTAGCATTTCCCATTCAGCAGTTAACAAACGACTCTCTGAGGCTCAGTTTGAACCTTTCCCGTTGGAGTGTTTGTCTTTCCAAGGGTTTCAGGGGAGCTGCTGATCCCAGGCCTGGCCTCCTGGGCAATTCCATCTCCTGGTACCTCAGTTCAGGCTCAAATCTCACTTGCCTGTGCCACTAAAGTAGCCAGAGCCCTTGACATGCTCTTCCATAGGAGCTGGATGTTTTTCTGTTCCTTTTAGTTCTTCCAGTTCCTGACCTTCTGGGCTAGCTGCATGAGCTGTGCTCCCCCTGGCACCAGGCCATCATCCCAAAAGATCCCCTGCTCCTTCCAGGAAGAACTGTTCTTAGAGGGACTGCCCTGGAGCAGAGCTGGCCCTGTGTCCTGTCGTTGTTTGGAGACTCCTCTCACATTTTCATTCACCCCTTTTTTGTTGTTTTTTGTTTGCCATGCTCTCC
This sequence comes from Fringilla coelebs, assembly GCF_963513975.1. Classification (NCBI taxonomy): domain Eukaryota; kingdom Metazoa; phylum Chordata; class Aves; order Passeriformes; family Fringillidae; genus Fringilla; species Fringilla coelebs. The sequence continues at coordinate 23,720,567 of NC_140037.1, forward strand.
CCAGGGTGACCTGAGCGAGCTGGGGAAGGTATTGATGCAGGGATCTTTCAGTGTTTGGGCAGGACACCGAAAAGGGCCCACAAAGATGAAGGATCTGGCCAGGTTCAAGCCCATGCAGAGGCACCTGTTCCTGTATGAGAAAGCCTTGGTCTTCTGCAAGAAGAGAGAGGAGCACGGAGATGGATATGACAAAACCTCATCTTACAGCTTTAAGCACTTCCTGAAAGTAAGGGGGTTTTATCTGAAAGTAAGGGGGTTTTATCTGAAAGTAAGGGGTTTCATTTTTGTTATGAACCTTGGGGTGTTTTCCACAGCAAAGCAGTGTATTGCAGAGCAGTAATTCTGCAGAGCCAGGGGGTTTTCTCTGACCTGGGGTTTGTTTTCTGCTGCTGAGGGCTGTGGTGCCCCACAGGGATGTGCAGTGATCCAACAGCTGACAGTAAATCCCGGCCAGGGGGAGGAAATGGAATTTTAAAATCCACTCACCTGAATGAACAGACCTTAAATCTGTCTCTTCCTGGCACTTGTTCTGGGCATCATCATAGTAGATCATCCAAAATTTCTAATGTCTGGATGCCTGGGCAATTTTGTAGGAGCCTCTATAAATTTCCAAGGCAAACGAGTACCCAGAGCTGGGAATAGCAGTGACTGGATGAGGCTCTCTAGGCTGATCTTCCAACAGCTTTCATCAATTTTAAGTTTTTATAAAATCAAAATGGAGCCTCATCCAGCTTTCAAAGGGGAAATGGCCTCAAGCTGTGCCAGGGGGGTTCAGCTTGGCCATGAGGAGTGGGCAGCCCTGGCACAGCTGCCCAGGGCAGGGGGGTCCCCATCCCTGCAGGGATTTAAGGCCCTGTGCATGTGGCACCTGGGGACAGGGTCAGTGTGCCTTGGCAGTGCTGGGTTGGTGGGTTGGACTCGATGGTCTGGGGTCTTTTGCAGCCTCAGTGTTTCTGTGATGTCAGGAGCAGCTTGGTTCCTGCTCCTGCCGCCGGACAGGGGCACCACCACGGGAACCAGGTGGAACAGGACGTTTGTCCATGGCACCTGTGCTGTAAATCACCCAGGGCTTTCAGACCTGGGCACACACACACTGTCAGGGAGGAACAGCAGTGCTGAACAGATGTTATTTCTGAGGGTTTGTTTGTGTTTGTAGTGGATTTGTCTAATCCAGTCTGCGTGAATAATTTATGATAGATGATACCTTTATTGTTACATCTGTTCCAAAACGTGCAAGTGGGATACTGGAGCTGTTTTTGGCCATCCCTTCATCAGGGAATAATTGCCAGCAAACCCTGCCTTGGGGGAGAGGATGGTTCATGTGGTGTCAGGGTTTCAGCCTCATGGCCTGCTCAGGAGGGAGGGCAGAGCTCTCCTGTTTGAGAGTTTGAGCTTGGTTCAGGTGGGTCACATTGTGCGGGTCCTGAAGGCTTTGGGCCTTTGGTGTTTTCATCCAAACTGTCAGAAGTGGTTGGGGATGATGAGTAAAGCAGCATTCAGCTGCAAGCCAGGCTTGGGGCATCCCAAAATCTAACCCTGCTTTTGGAAAGAAGTAATCTGTGTGGATAAGTAACATGTATTGTAACGTATTTACAAATCTTCATATGCCAAATCTGGGAAATTATGTGCAGAAAGAGGCAGCTGAGATGATGCTTCAGTTGGTTCCACTGGTTCCCAAATGAAAAGTTCCCAAAGGTCCATTGATTTGTTGTGGAAAGCTCATCTAAAATGCAGCTGATAGAAAGTCAGGAGGAATGAGACAGATAATGACTTCCAGTTGCTACGTAAATTGAAATTGATGCAACATGTTAAACTCAGTGCAAACAGGTTTCACTTGCTGCCAAAGTCTGCATTCCTGGGGAAGAGGGAGCTTTGGGCTGTGTTTAATTTTCTGTTTGCTTGGATTTGCAGATGAACGCAGTTGGGATAACTGAGAATGTGAAAGGAGACCATCGGAAATTTGAGATCTGGTACAGTGGGAGAGAGGAGGTGTACGTGGTGCAGGTTTGTCCCTTCAGAATCTGGGTATTTGCACATCCTCAGAGCTGTGAGAAGAAAATGTGTCTCATTGATCTTCCTGCTTGTAGTGATAGCTCTACAACTGCCACCGTACCTTGCCTGGATCTAATGGGAATCATCCATTTTAAAAGATCAAGACTGTTTAAAATTTAGTAGTAGCTTTGGGGAAAAAGGGGGATTTCAGATAATTGCAGCATAGAAAAGTAATTTTATTCCTGCATTCTAATGGGTGACTCTTAATTCAAAATTCAGACCATTTTCTCTTCTTCCAGGCCCAAACAGTAGATCTGAAGATGGCATGGTTGAATGAAATAAGGAAAATTTTGTTCAAGCAGCAAGAGCTTATAAAAGGTACATTTGCTCAGTTTCTCTGTGGCTTTCATTCTGCAGCAGAAGCTTTCCTATTGGCACATTGCTGATCTTCAAGTCCACTTATTCTCTCTGGAGAATTAATTTTTAGAAGCCTGGTAGCAAAATGCTGGAGTGAGGCCTCACATTGCAGGGAAATAACTCACCTTGGAGCAGTACAGACTGGGTGCTGATGTGAAAATGAATCACACAAGTACATTTTTTTGGTTGTCATTACTTTGGGCATTATTTCACATTTGTTATTATAGGTTTAATTCAACAAGATACAAACCAGATGCCTAATTTGAAGCATCTCCTGGTCCTCAGGAGCATGCTCAGTGTTGGGTTTGTGCTAACGTGCCACCTTCATCATAACTAACTCTGTGCTTTGCAAGAGCCCACAGGTCTGTTTTCCTCTGAACAGAAGCCACTAGGGTTGTACAAAAGGTCTCATTTTTAGAGTAATGCTTCAGGTGTGGGAGTTGCACTAGAGAACTGGATTTGAGGCTGTGTTTGCCCTCGCAGCAGGGGAGAAGCAGCAGCCTGGCTCGTGCCCGGAGCAGCTCCCACTCTCCTCCCAGCTGGGGGACAGGTGAGTGCCACCTGGGCTGGGCTGGGCTGGGCTGGGCTGGGCTGGGCTGGGCTGGGCTGGGCTGGCTGCCCTCCATCACGGCACCCAGAGCCTGCTGCTGGCCCTGGCCCTGGCCCTGTCCCTGTCCTGGGGAGGGGACAGCAGCGGTGTGCTCCTGCTCCCCCTTGGGTGCCCGCGGCCTGGGGACAGGGTCTGCAGGGACCCCCTTGAGCCTGGCAGCTCTGCCTGAGCTGCAGCCCCTCTGCAGATGGAGCAGAGCAGGGACAGGCTCTGATTCAGGGCAGAGACGCTGCAGCAGCTCCCCTTCCCCTCCCAAAACGATTGGGAACTGCCCTCTAAGTCCTTAATCTACACAGAAACATACTCTGAGAGGTACCAGGATCATTTCTGCCCCTGCCTGACAAAACCTCGAGGGGTTGGTGTTCACTGGGGAAGTAAAGCTAGGACTGAGTGTGTTCTTTGGCACCCCTCAGGAAGCAGCAGAGAGCCTCCATCAGCTCGGAGGAGAACGACTCGGAGCGCACCAGCCCGGTGCTGCTGTCCCCCCAGAACAAACCCCACAGAGGTAGGGCCCCTCTTTACCCCCCCCTCGGGGGCTGCAGGGCCCAGGCTGAGCCCAGGTCTCTTGCAGGCTGGCCGGGGATGTCCCAGTCGCTGGAGATCTGCGAGGGGCTGGAGGAGTGGGCGGGCCAGCAGGAGCTGTCCAACTGCTCGGACACCGAGGAGGAGGAGGGCGCCCAGCTGGTAGGTGATGGGACATGCTGGGGCTCACCCTGCCTGCCCTGCTCTCCTCACCTTGTGTCCTGGCCACGGCGCTCAGGATCTCCATATCTCAGTGTGGGCAATGAGGAGATGGCTCAGCCAGAGTTTCTTGGAATAATTGTGATCCAGGGAGCTGGTGGGGCTCTGCCACATTCCCTGCAGCAGCCAGACATCACAGCTGCAGGGTACACAATGCAGCTAAATAACACGGGTGTTTTATCTCTACCACAGTCTCCAGGAAAATACAAAGCCCTTGCAGACTGCAAGAGGAGAGGATCAGAGGACCTGCTGGTGAAAAATGGGGATGAAATTCAGCTCTTGCACGAGGATGGTGAGGGACAGTGGTAGGTATTTCAGGATGACTTTGCCTTATCTCCAAGAGGGCAGTGCCTTGAAATGTCACTTGTCTGGTGATGCACTCATCGCAGCTCCTGGCTGAGCTCCAGACCATTCCAGAAAGCTGGAGAATTCATTCTCCTGCCAAGACTAGATGCCATCCCCACTGGCATCTCCTGGGGAAACAAGTCAGGACTTCCCTGGCCATGGGTCTCTGCCTGAGCTGGGTTTTCCCAACACCTTCACACCCCTCTTGCCATGCTGTCCCCACTTCAGATGGTGCTTCCCTCTGTCCATCCCTGCTCAGCTCTGGGCTTTGTTCCCTGGGGTTACTGACAGCCCCAGTGAGTGACTGCAGGGAGTTTGCCTCCCTCAGCTGTAGGAGTGTTCCCTGTGCTGGGGGATGGCTGCAGACTGTTTCTGCTGTGTGTACAGCTGTACAGGCTCACAAGAGAGCACCTCAGAGCTGCCTCTCTCCAGGGGCTGGGAGCATCCCCTGGGAACCCCCTGGGCCTGCTGGACCACTGGTGTCCTTGTCTGGGGGGCAGCCTGCCCCTCCTGAGACTTAGAGCAGTTTGGCTGAGGCTTCTGGCTCTTTCCTTCCAGGATGGTTCTGAGCAGCTCTCAGCCAGCCCAGGGTCTCGGCAGTGTGCCAGAGTGTGGTTTGGGGTGTGGGAAGGGTGATGTTGGCAGGAACCTGGGGCACATTTGTGCAGGCACCAGCCTGTAGATGCACAGATGTCCATCCATTCCCTGTGCAGGATTCCTGCCTGACAGCTGCAGCCCCTGCACTTCAAGGGAAATCAGAACAGGATAAAATAGAATATTTCAATTGCAAGGGATCTGCAAGGATCATCTAGTCCCACTGTGTTTTGAAGCATTCAGTTTGTTGTTAGCAAAAGCAGATGCAAAGCATCTCAGGTTTGCTGAAAGTTCACCTCTCCTGGGGGCTTCAGCCAGTGCCAGTCAGAGATTTCTCACACCAAGCTTTCTGCTAGCACAAATTTCACTGCCTGAGTGAGACAGAGGGTTGTCACTTACAAGCATGAGTATTTCCATCTGCCTAAATCTTGGCTTGAATTTACTTATAATACCCTGACTAAAATCATCCTACCAGTCTAAATGGCGGAGGAGTGAGAAAAATAATTGTCCTTGACTCCTTCAGTAGCCAGTTTTCCTGAGCTGGCATCTCTGGAGGTCTCAGGCAGGATGACTTGAGAGGGAGTCCTGTTCTTCTCCATTGTCTACAGAGGTGTAGGCTTTTTAATTAGGCTCCTAGGTTGAGGTGAGGACATGGCCAGGTCCTGTTAAAATGCTTTCCTGGCTGGGGCAAATTGCTGCTTGCAGCCCCAGCTGTGCAGAGCGTGCCTCACCAAACTGCTGCTCCCTGGGTTGGCTTCTGTTCCTAATGCTGCTGTCATTCCAAGGTTGGTGAAAAACCTCAACAGAAGAAAAGAAGGCTGGATTCCTGTGCACAGCCTGCAGATTGTAGTCGGGGACTGCAGATTTCGGAATGCCAAAGTTGCAGGTATTTGACAGCACGCCTAGCAGAAATATTCCATAGCTCAAACCAGGTCTTTTAAGCCATTTGCATTACACTTGATGTACTAAATCTGGCTGCATATGCCTCTGCTGGAAAAATAGAAAGCAAGCAGCTATTCCAAAAAGCCTGCAAAAGTAGTAAATTAAGCTTTTCTGGTTTGTTTGTTTAAGACGTTTCTGAGACTGTAGGCACGAGTAAATTAAAACCAAGCATTTAAAAACGTAGATTTCATTGCAAGAGCACTGGGTAGAAGACCGGGGAGAAGAGACGGAGTCTGACCAGGGATTCCAGGACTGTTGGCCTCCCCCCTGCTGTAGCTCACACCCCTCCTGTGGGAGCAGGAGCTACCAAAGCCAAATCTCCTCCTGCTGCTAAAGACATCGTGGCCTGACCCCAGCACTCTAAGGCAATACTTCCTCCCTGCTGCCTCACTCCTGCCCTCACTGCTGCCTGCTGGTTGATCCACCCTTAGATCAAGTTTGTTATAAACAGGTGTCGGCCAAAGGCTTGGAGTCTCCAAACCCAGAGTTCTCATTTTCTAGCTGTAACTGTACATAGAAATAGACAGGGATGCATAAGAGACACAAGAAAATGCCTTAAGAGCAGCCTGTTGCCCTTGCCATGCCTGCAGTGTCACTGTTCCATGTGCTGCCTCATCACCACGCTGTCCTCTGCAAATGGCACACCAGGGCTGGAGATGGAACAGCTCAGGAAGCCCACAGAGACTTAGTTCACTAAAAAAAAAAAAATTAAAATTACTATCTATTACTGTATGAAGCAAATCTTGCAAGGAGATTTCTCTTAAATACTTCTTTCTGTCAGAATATTTTTTTTTGGTGAAGGTAAAGGAAGCCATCAGAAAGGCTTAAAATTCCAGTCAGCTCTTGATGGTTTTTTGGTGTATCTCAGTGAAATCCTTCCTATACAGGAAGGTTTTTTTATCCCCTTTGTTGCAGGGCAGCCATATCTCACAGGTTGAAGGTTTGCTGATTTTCTGTTAGGGGTAGTTTGCTAACCAACGTTCAGAGTTTCTGGCACCCTGCAGTTATGGCTCCCTTGATCTTCTCTCCATGTATAGCTACCCCATCTCACCAGGTCCTTTGCAAAAGGGTTTCCAGCTGAGAATGCGTCTCAAAAAAAGGTGCTGGGAAACTTTGAGCCCTGGTTTGCATTGTGAGTGGTCATATCCCCAAAAACCCAGAGACTGTCAGCCCTGGACTGATTATAAAGTTGCTGAGTACAAACTGAGGGGAATTGCATGGGGTGAAACCACAGCATAATGCCTCCTGTGAGTCCCACACCACTGCCCAGGTGCTCCAGAGCCGTGTGCCAGGGTCTGAGAGCACTGGGGATGTTTTCCCTGTGAAGGTAACTGTTCTCTTTGCTGTTTCTGATGGTGCCTGCAGTCCCAAGGCATGATTCTAACCTTACAGACTCCAGGAAATACTGGGGGATGATGCAGGATGTTCCCTTGCTATTTCCTAGAGTTATTCCTAGAGCTTTGCAGCAGTGTGTCCTTACAGCCTCAACAACTTGCACTCTGAAAATTGATTTTCCTGCAGTTCTTCTGCACTCAGCAATTGCCTTTACCCTGGGCTGGTCCCTTCACCCTGCAGGTGACACTGGAGTGTCTGGGCTGGGCTCTCTCCTGCTGCTTCAGGAGATGGAGCTCTTGCTCCAGTTAGCAGAGGGAAATCAGGCAGCCAGGCTGGTGGAGCCAGGCAGGGGCAGGAGGAGCCTCAGGTCCCTCAGGGTCTGTGAGCTGCCTGTGCAGAGATGCTGCTTTTGTGTTAGCAGTGTAAACCTGACTGACACGTCTTGGGATCCCTGGGGAGTGTTGGAGTCACTTCAGTGCTGGCATTTGTGGGGGCAGTGCCTCTCTGACTGCTCAGCTCCAGGTTCCCCTAATTAAAACTATGTCCAGTCACAGGATTTCATAGCAGAATTCATAAAATCTGGGGTTTGGGATTTTTGTTGGGGCAAAGCCTTTAGCTGAATAGAATAAATGGTTCCCTTACCTTCACATTTCTCCTTGGATTTATCCTGGGGCCCACCACAGGATGGCTGATGCCTGCATGCCCACAAGCTGTTCCTCTCCCCTCCTGCTAATTATTCCAGTGTTGAGCCAATACAGATCGTAATGAAGTTGCAGGGAACTCTTGGCTGTCCATTTTAAGTTAGCAGAAGGGTATTTGGTCAATGCTTCCCTTCCCAGCCATCCCAGCTTTGCAAATCCACGGTCCTCTTGTAAGTCTTGGCCTGGATATGAGCCATGAGTTCTCTGGGAGGAAGGTGGCTGGCTTGGAGATCATTTTGGAAATGAGTTTTCCTTCTGGTGTGCCTCTAGCTGTACGTTCTGAGATTGGTCCTTGCTGCTTTATTCCAGACAGATTTATTCTCTCTGCTGTCCAAACCTATGGTGGATTTTTTTAATGTGCTTGATGAAAGAGCAGTTTTGTATTGCAGGTGGTAACATGCAGAGCTCAAAATGAAAAATATTTGGAGAGAACTGTGCTCAGAAAGAGCAATACTCAGAATGTAACTACTGCTGAGGTGTTGGTAGTTTCAGCTGCCTTGCAGGTGGTCAGGCATTGCCTGGTTAACTGGCTTGGCTTTTCCATGAATTACCGTGGAGATGCAAGATTATCTCCTCATTTCAGGGTGGCTGGGCCTCCAGCATTACAATCCCAACTCCTCTCCTGCCCTGGAGCAGGAGACAAAGCCTTTCTGCATGTCCCTTGGTGGGCAGTGTGCCAGGGTCACCCTGTGCAGCGCTGCAGGTCTGTGCCAGTGAAGAGGAGGGGTCTCCCCTCTCAGCTGCCCTGCAGGGCTTGGAACCAGGCTCCTTTTGAGCTCTCTTCCTGCCCCAGTCATTCTGGGGATTTAAGGTGGGCACAGTTCTACATGCCAGACCCTCTCCCAGTTTATTTAACATCCTGCTTGCCAAATCCTCTCCTCCAAGCCTTAGGGGGATCCCCTGAGCCTGCTCTCCGTGCCATAAAGCTGAGCAGAGGTTTCCCCCCGCTGGCAGTGCCTGAAGGACTGAGCTTGCATGTCCTGTGTCCCTTGGGCAGGGCACTGGGATTGTCCTGTGTCCCCTGGGCAGGGCATTGGGATTGTCCTGTGTCCCTTGGACAGGGCACTGGGAGTGTCCTGTGTCCCCTGGGCAGGGCACTGGGAGTGTCCTGTGCCCTTTTGGCAGGGCACTGGGAGTGTCCTGTGTCCCCTGGGCAGGGCACTGGGAGTGTCCTGTGTCCCCTGGACAGGGAGTGTCCTGTGTCCCCTGGGCATGGCACTGGGAATGTCCTGTGTCCCTGTTGGGCAGGGCACTGGGAGTGTCCTGTGTCCCCTGGGCATGGCACTGGGAGTGTCCTGTGTCCCCTGGACAATCCCTGGGGATTCTCCTGTGCCCCTGGACACGCTGGCCCTGCCTGCCAGGCCGTTCCTGTCTGTGGCTCCAGCCTGGCAGGCTGCTGTGCATGTTGGCTGAAAGGTGCCAGCCTTGCCCACGCTCTGGCTCCAGTGCCACCACAGCTGGCAGCTGCAGCACGGCTCCTTCCCTGCCCCTCGCACCCCTCAGTGACTGCAGCCACAGGCTCTTGTGTCTGCACTGGGTCCCTCACAGGCAATGCTGGTTTCTTTTTGGCCTTTGAAACATAAAGCAGGGTCTCTCCTGTGCCCTGCAGCTGTTCAGTAATGCCAGAACACCATCTCCAGCCTGACAAAACAAGGAGCCAGGGAAGATATCAGCTGGCCTTGCTGTGATAATGGAGTGATAGATGATGGAAATGAACCCTGTGGTCCTGCCTTAGTCAAGGCTCTCACTGAAGCCAGTGGGAGTTCAGCTTTTAGGGAGAAATGCAGGAGTGCATTTGTGGGTTTTTTTTTTTCTGTTACACAAATGTTACATGATTACAGGGAACAATGTATTTCTTGGAATAAGATGCTTTAATATTAACATCATTCTCCATTACTTTATAGATGCTGCCCTGTGTAACACCAGAAAGTTTAGTTCCCCCTGAGCTGGGGGTGAACTAGCAGCATCCTATTTTCGATGCTCTTTGGAAGCTTCCAGCTCAGTGTTACAGAGAAATAGCACAGTAGTTGGAGCTGTCCTGTCCTGTTCATCACATTCACAGACCTCCACAGCCTCATCTGCGCTCAGTGGGACCGGGGTCCTAAGCAGCTTCTCATGCTCATAAAGGAAGCCATTCTCTGCTCTTTGGTTTTTTTTGCCTGTGGAAATTATGGTATTTTATTAATTTTTCCTGCTGTTTTTCCATGACATACATCATATTTCATCAGAGGAGTACCCTACAGTTTCCTGACACTTTGTTTAGATGCTTGACATTTCCTCTGCAGGTTGAAGTAGGTTTTGCCTACTTATTAGCTGACAACTGTTGAAGTTGCAAACAAGAGTTGAGTTTTGGTAAACCAAAAAGAAAAAAAAAAAAACAAACCCACAAAGCAAGAAGCTGTATGTCCTGCTTAATTGATTTTATGGGTGGATTTTTCTTAAATATCTGCTTCAGCTATGTGAATGTAATGTTCTGTAAGAGCATCATCTGGCTGACTCCCGTGTGAGGAAGCAATAACACTAAAGATCCTCTTTTTGCACTTAGGGTCTGACTCCAGCCCGCTGCAGTCAGCCTCCCTGATTTCAGTGAGGTCTGGGTCAGGTCAGACTGACACCTCAGGGTTGTCACCAATCACTTAGGGTCCCAAAGTGTCCCAGGGCTGAAACCTGTATCTAGCAAGTGTTGAAGTTTACATTAATGTATGTACCTTTGGAACACGTGCCATAAATCCAAGCTAAATGTCCATGTTTGCACTAAGGATGTTCTTGTGATAAGACTTTTTCAGCATCTTTAACAATAATGTATCTATTGAATTTTTGAGAAGGGAAAAAGAATGTTGAAGAGTGATAATTTAATTTTGTGTTTCTTTGTCTGTTTTGCTTTTGTAGAACACAGGTAGGTACAGGTGGTTTGAACTTTTAAGCAGATGTGTGCAAGGAGCACCTGAGTGTGTGGAGAGCAGGGTTAATGGTGTGCATGCAGGAGTGAGTTTGCTCTGCCCAGCCAAAGGAAATGTTTGTACCATGGACTAAAGGGGGACCTTTATGATCTGACCTTGATTTGTGAGCTGGTCCTTAGGCACAGTCCCAGGTTTGTTTGGTGCTGGTTTTGTGTGGAGCAGTTGCTGAGCTGCTGGCTGGGGTGGCCTGGGGCTCCCCAGCCCCAGTGTTCCTGCAGGGCTGGGTGAGCCCTGTGCCCCCTCAGGGCCAGGAGCAGCTGAGTCTGAGCTGTGCCCAGCACATCCCTGTCCTTCCCTGGGGTCACTGTGCAGAGCTGTTCAACCACTGAAGGCTCCTTGCTTTCAAATCAATCACAATGCACTAACGAGGTGGGGAAGTCTTAATTACTGTTGGGGCTCTTTATAGTGGTTACAATTCTTGTGGTAACAATACACATTTTGAGGTACAACTGTAAATATTTGTCTGAAACATAGCACACATTGCATATTGAATGATTTTAATCTTTTTTGTCTTCCATAGTTTTAAATCTAAGCTTTTATTAATTTATGAGGTTGATAAGTTCTGCAAATCTGAATGTACAGTCTGAGGTTTTTAACATTTGAAACTTTGCACACATGGTATGTTCCCCTGAGTATGCTGTTGAACTAGGCTCTCCATGTACATGTATAAATTACAGTAGAGAATTTTCTCTGACTGCAAGTTTAAATGAACTATATTGTATATGTACCTGTAAAAATGTGTTAAATCTATATTTAAAGATTAAAAACTTGTTAAATAAATCCATCTGAGAATGCAATTCTGTTCAAATACACATCTGCTATAATTCTAGAGAAAAAAAAATGCTCACAGTGTTGGTTGTATTTCATTTCCTTGGAACGACTTAAAGCCTTCTTACATGCATTTTGATTTGAAGGTAAGCAGTGGCAGATGATCCAATCAGTTTCTTGTTGGATGCAGTGGCAGAGGCACCTTAGCACTCACACTGAAGTCTGAACAAGCAGCTGCTGACAGCCTGCCCTGGCTCAGGGTGTCCCCAGTACCCATCCCAGAACAGCTCAGTGTCCTCAGTGTCCCCTGTACCCATCCCAGCAGGGTCAGGGTGTCCCCAGTGTCCCCTTCACCCATCCCAGCAGGGTCAGGGTGTCCCCAGTGTCCCCTGCACCCATCCCAGCACAGCTCAGGGTGTTCCCAGCCTCTCCTCCATGTAAAAACCTCTGTTTGGGAGCACTGTGGCTGCATTGCTGTGCATGTTCACCTCCCTGGTGGGCTCCTGGGATGCTGCTGGGGCACCAGTGCCTGCTGGGCTTCTCTTGCCCACACTGCTGTGTGCCAGCTGTGGGCAGTGCTGGTGGCACACTGGCCTGGGACATGTGTGAGCCATTCCCCTGCTGATCCACCAACCTCTGCATTCAGGATTTGGGGACTTCCACCACCACAGCAGCACCAGTGTGTTCAGAAATGCAGCCGGGGGTCATTAAAAGAGCTTTTTATTTCCTTATTGCCACATTTTCATTGCATTCTCTCAACTTTAGCCTTCCAAGAGCAGAAGTTGTTTCAACTAGAAACGTTTACTGAAATGCAATGGTCTCTCAAAGCCACGGGGATTGCCGTGGTCCCTCCCCATGTCCCCAGTCCAGCGGTGCAGCCTCCCCCAGGGCACGGCGCTCGCCGGGGTCAGGGCAGCCTCGTGGTTTGCTTGATCCACTTGACGTACTTGGAGACCCTGGTGTAGACGCCGTACTTGCCGGGCCGGGCGCACTCCTCGCCCCAGCTGGTGATGCCCGTGAGGAACCAGGTGCCCTCGATCTCGGTGGTGTAGGGCCCCCCGCTGTCCCCCTCGCACGTGTCCCTGCCCCCGGTCGGGAAGCCCGCGCAGAACATGTTCTGCAGGATGCTGGTGGAGGTGCTCTTCAGGCAGGTGGGCCGGTCCACGAAGGGCACCCTGAGCACCTGCAGGGTGGTGGCCTGGCGGCCGCCGAAGAGCACCTTGCCCCAGCCGCTGACGGTGCCCACGCCCTGCTTCAGCAGCGCGTTGGTGAACTCGCGGCTGCCCAGGCACACCGGCGTCACGTAGCTGTTGAAGGTGAGCGGCCGCTCCAGCTCCAGGAGGGCGATGTCGTTGTGGTACTCGTTGATGGAGGCGTTGTAGGTGGGGTGGGGCAGCAGCCTCACCACCTTGCGCAGCTGCTCGGTGTGGTCATCGCTCCTGACGTCGTGTTCACCTGCACACACCGACGCGGCTGGGTCCCCGGGCAGCACCGGGGACCGCGCCCTGCTGGAGCCGGCCTGTGCCGCTCCAGCCCGGCCCGGAGGCTGCAGAGGGCTGTGGCAGCACCGGGGACCGTGCCCTGCTGGAGCCGGCCTGTGCCGCTCCAGAGGCTGCAGAGGGCTGGGCCCTCAGGTGCCTGCTCTGGCCAGGCTGCTGGCTCCTTGTCAGAGGCACCTGCAGGTTCCCTCCCATCTCAGGCCCCCGGCACTATCCAGGTGTGACACCGGGCACGCATCGTCCAGCCAGGCACCGAAGATACAGATGCTTTTGCCAGAGTTAGCAGCACAGTGGCTGTTTTGGGGATTTAGCACCCTCAGAGAGCGGTAAGGGGATGTCACCCGTGCAGCAAAAGGGGCAGAACTAGCTGCTGAAAAATACTGCTCTAGAATAAACAATGTATTAGTGAAAAGAAACCTTAACCTCCCCTTTCTAAACCGCCAGAGCCACGGGGCAGGATGGGGCACGGGAGGGCAGCGATGCCACCGCTGATGCTCACGGGTGCCCGCCCGAGGCTCAGCTGCTCACGGCCGCTGCCGGCAGCTGCGAGGTGCCGTGATCGCGGTACCGGCACCTGCGGGATGCTCTGGTGGCGGTGCCGGTACCGGCAGCTGCGGGGTGCCGTAATCGCGGTACCGGCACCTGCGGGATGCTCTGGTGGCGGTGCCGGTACCGGCAGCTGCGGGGTGCCGTGATGGCGGTACCGTAGGGCAGCTGCGGGATGCTCTGATAGCGGCGCCGGCCGCCTGTCACCCCGCCTTGTGTAACAGGTGGGGAGAGGGCAGGGGGCGCTCAGGTGGGTGGAGGGGCCGCAGCCGGGGCCGCATCCCCCGCAGGCTGAGCAGCATTAAGGATGGCTTCTGCCGAGCGCCGTCCCGCAGTCCCCGGGGCGTTCCGGCCGTGCTGCGGGGGCTCCCCGGGCTCTCCGGGACCGGCGGCGCTGAGCAGCATCCGCGGCCCCCGCCCGCCGATCCTGCGGAGCCAGCCTAAGGTGAGCGGGTGCTGCGGGCTCGGCGAGGGCTTTTGTGGGCAGAGCGGGAATGGCAGCTCCCTCCCAGGCTGTTTGTGCAGCCCGAACGCGGGGGAGACTTTCGGCTGGCTTTTCTTACGTTAGAGATGCTTGCTATGGCTGGGGTCCTGAAAATGTGGTTCAGGGATGAAAGTGGGGAAGCAAAGAAATATAAGGGAGGGGAATGCTTCTTCCACCGGGCTTTAAAGCCGCCTGGACGAGCCTCTGACTCAGGTGAGCTCGCCCACGGCCAGGCTGATCTGTGCTCACACTGTGGCCCAGCAGCTCTGTGGCTGTGGGACCGAGGCAGACCCGGCTCACTGCTCCTGCCGGAGGTGGTGGCACCTGCAGGGACCGGCTGGCGAAGTGTTGCAGCTTCAGCTGGGGCCTCTGTGCCCCCAGCAGCTCGAGTCAGGCCCCACAGCAGCTGGTGTCCTGCTGCTGCCCATCACTGTGGTCAGTGCCCCGTGCCTGTCCCTCCCCTGGTGCCCAGGGCTCACCTGCCACAGCAGTGATGTTGTGGGTGTAGCCTGGCTTCAGGCAGTGTGCTGCTGTCACCAGCCACTTCTCGTTGATGATGGAGGCGCCGCAGAAGCCCTCGCCTTGGCTGTTCACCAGCAGGACCTGTGGGAGCAGGGCAAATCACGCTCTGGGGTTTGTGTAAGCCCAGACCAGTGGAAGGTGGCCCTGGTCACAGCAAGGGGTTGGAACTGGGTGATCTTTAAGGTTCCTTCCAACCCAAACTGTTGGGTGATTCTATGATCTGCTGCAGCTGATGGAGCCAAAAAATGAGTTGCATTGCTCCTTGCAAAACTCCCTTCCCTCAGCCTTCAGCTTACTTTTGGTACATTCATGTAGGGGGATACAGAATGGGAGAATGAAGGTGCTATGGAAGGTGATCTTATCCCCCAGTGAGTTGCAGCTGGGCCAATTACTAAAGATCAGAAGCAGGCCTGATCTTAACAGGCCATACATGTAGCCAGTAAGAGCAGGGGGTATAAAAGAGTGGAGCAGTGGGGTCTGGAGAAGAGTTCCAGAGGGTTTGCCAAAGAGCTGGTACCTGCCAGGGCACCTCTCCCTTCATGCTGTCCGAGCCGCCGACGACGCGCGTGCCCGTCCTGAGCACGGGCGTGATCCTGGCGGGGGCGGCCGTGCTGCTCTCCGTGGCATTGTCCTGGCCCTCCTCGGGGCCCTCCTCGGGCTCCTCACCCGTGGTGTTCCAGTGCTCAAAGGTGTTCATGGAGCGGGTCAGCTTCCTCTTGGCCTCGGGAGCCGTGATCCTCCCGCAGGGAAATGGCACTGGGAGAGGAATGGTCACAGCTGGGGCTGGCTGCGGCACACCTGACAGCCACCGGAGAGGAGGGAGGGAGGGAGGGAGGAGGGAAATCCTCCCCTCAGCACAGCTGGTTACCAGCTCAGGGCTGTGGGCTGAGCATGTGCACCCTGCGCACCCTGCGCCTTGGAGCCCCGGTGCGAGCGGTATGGAAAAGGAGCAAAAGCATTGATTGTTTCTGGGCTTTGGAAATGACATCTGAGCAGCTTTAAAAGTGAAAAAAGCTTGTGTGGAGCACCTGTGCCTGATGGGCTGGGGCAGCTGTGCCTGCTCTTGGCAGGATGTGTGCTGCATGCCTGGGAATCCTGTGCTGGGCATTTCCAGAGCAGTGGCTCCAGAGCAATAAACAGCCAGCTGGGACAGGGCAGGAAATAACAGCTGCCAATTGTACAGATAATCCTGCTTGGCACCAAGGTGAGGAAAACATTAATAAACTCTTCCTGGAGTTGTATATTTCCTCTGTTAATGAAGAACTCATCTGCAGGCTCGTTTCAGACGAGCTCTTCCCATTCCTCTCCCACGCAGTGTGTGCTGAATTCCTGCTGGTGGTGGCAGTCAAAATAGTAAATAGCACCAGGCATTGTCTTTCATCTGAAAAGCTCTCAGAAGCACTGAGCAAACAAACATTAGTGTAAAATCAGATGTGAGTGTGGCCTACTGAGATGTCATCCTTTATTTTTAAACAGTTCACTTTAGGGACAGGACTCAAATGAGTGTTGAGTGATGGAAAGTGGTACCTGCAGGCTCAGCCTATGAAATGAAGGTTTCAGAGCCAACAAAGCTTTTGCAGGAAGGACAATTACCCAACCTGAAAGACAATCTTCATGCTAACTGTAAACCTTTCTGGTCCAGTGAAAGTGATACAGCATGTTGGGCAACACAGGATGTAATCCTCTGTTCACAGGATTCCCAGCCCAGGATCCTTCCCAAACTGAAAGGGCAGCCAGCCCTTTCAGGAGGTCAGTGCTCCCTGCTGCAGCTAACAGAGCTGCCCTGTGCAGGTACCTGCATGTGAGCTGGGGTGTGCAGCCAGCTGCAGCCAGCTGCTAGAAATGTCATAGCATCAAATGGTAAACTGATTTCAGATGACAAAATATTTATCTGCTCAATCTCTTCTCAGATGTGCTTCTGAGATGCTCATGCCCACTAACTTGCTGTGTTGTGGTGGGTTGGGTCTGCATGTGCCAGTGTGTTTATAGGTATTGGAATGGTCTAGGGGCAGGGAAAAGCTGGGGACCCTTTGTGAAGCTGCAGCCTCAAGCACTGCACTAAATCCAGGACAAGGCCTTGAAAACTTTAACCCAAATCTCTGAAAAGCAGTTTAGAAGCTAACCTGTAGGTACACAGGACTTTCCATCTTCATGCAGTTTGTAGCCAGGGGCACAGGAGCACACAACCCTCTGTGGGGGCTGATGACTGCAGAAGTGCTTGCAGCCTCCATTCTTAATAGCACAAGTGAAGTCTGAAAGAAATGAAAATGAAACAGTGAGAGCTCTTTTGAAAGCCAGCTGGTCAGAGATCTGCTGAGGCTGGGGGTTTGGGCTCGGTAAGCCGTGGCTGACCCAGACTGTGGAGAGCTGAGGGGGATGTGCAAGGAGCTGGGGAAGCAGGGCAGTCCTGTCCCTGTTCCCAGTGCAGGAGCAGTGGGCAGGCTGGGGAGCTGACAGAGCCCCCAGAGCCCTGGCACAGCCTCCTGCCTCCAACAGCTGCATGCTGGCTGAAATGTGGCACCTGACCCTGCAGGACTCCTGCAAATATTTGGTAACAAGCCACGTGATTTCCCCACTTTTGTGCTTTTGGCAGTGGGGGAGAGCAGCCTGTACAGACTGGAGCAAACCCTGCTCCCAAGCAGGGCTTTGTGCTGGGCTTGTTGCTGGGCTCCAAACTTCAAGACAAGCCTTGTGCTGCCCCTGAGGCACCCAGCCTGGCCTGGAGGAGCCCTTCCAGCAGGATGGGCGATGGAACAGCCCGAGGCAGAGCCAGGTTTCCATCCCTTGCACCCAGCCCTCGCTCCTCTGGGGGGGCAGCACCTTGCAGGGGGGGAACCACAAGCCTGCAGAGGCCCTTGCAATTCCCAGTGAGTTTTCAAATACCTTCACAGCAGATTAACTCCACTCCTACTTCCTCAAGGACACCTCCCTTCCTGTAGCCATTTTAATGCCATCATTTACTATTTTTACAGAGCTCTTCTTCACGCCTCACTTCCAGCTCTATTTTTGCTCCTCACTTCCCCAAGAAATCTGCAATGAGACTATTTAAATTTGATGCAACTTTGAAATGCTCTTTTTAACGTACACTCCTCTCTTGCCAGAGCAGAAATACAACTAGAAAGAGAATCTTTTATTAGTGCAGCGAGTCTAGCACATTATGCGAGTTGCACAGCCCCTGATTATGAGAGCTGAATATCCCTCTTGCTAAAATTATCAGCTGTTTGGTTTTCATAAACTCCTCAACCCATCAGGAAAATATTTGCCTTTTATTTGCCTCCAGAATCAAGGTTGCTGCTGATAATTGTAATTATGAATTAAGCAGAGTGCCATTGAGAGGCAGTCAGGATGGTCCTGCCCTGCCCAGCACCTGCTGCTCAGCCTGGCATGAGAAAGGGGAGGGGGACAGGGGGTTCCGTGGGGTCTGTGGGGAGCTCTGCTCTCAGCAGGCGAGCAGCTTGTCCCTGACTGAGCAGTGCCAGCAAGGTTTGTGCTTTTGGGACATAAAGGAAGGGCTCTGTGTCAACATTTGCCCTGGCAGCCACAGCTGAACAGGAGACCTTGAGCCCGAGTCTCCACTGAGCCCTGCCTGAGAGCAGGTGCTCAGCAGAGGGGAGCTGGGGCTGCTCTGGGGGCTGGGCAGGACCAGAGACAGCCACTGCTGTCCCCAGGTGTGTCCCCCTGCCATCCCCAGGGCCAGCAGGCTGCCTTTACACCTCCCTGCCTTCCAACCCAGCAGGGTGGGTGTCAGCCAGCCCCAGAGGGTGACCCTGCCCCGCTGATCCCAGCAGGGCCCTGCAGCAGCCCTGGACGTACCTATCTCACAGTTCTTGCCCTCGTAGCCAGCTGGGCACCAGCACACGTAGGAGTTGATCTGGTCCTTGCAAACGGCCCCGTTTTTGCACGGGTTGGGGTTGCACTGATCCCCATCTTGGAGAGAACACACAGAGTTAGCAAACACAGGGGGAACACCCACCACAGCCCTGCCAGAGCCAGCACAGCTCCTCCCTGGGACGGGGAACAGCCAGGTCCTGGCAGCTGAGTGTGCGACACCCAGGGCAGCACTGGGGCAGCACAGCAGGGCTGTGTCCCCTGTGGGTCAGCCAGGGCTGTGTCCCCTGTCCCCTGTGGGTCAGCCAGGGCTGTGTCCCCTGTCCCCTGTGGGTCAGCCCTGCCCAGCTCAGAGAACCCCTCTGCAGTCACCCTCCTGCAGCATCTCAGCAGCACCTCGTGGCTTGGCCAGGTTGGACAGGTGTGCTGGGTTTGCTGCTTCAGGAGTGCTTTGGGTATCCTGCTCTGGGCTGTTTTAACATTTGGGCTGCTCTGTGAAAGCTTGGGTCTGCCCACAGGGGTGTGGAGACCTGTCTGGTGTCAGGACTGAGAACCTTCCTGCTGCTCTTTCTTTCTCAGTCCTGCACTACTGTTACCTGCTCTAGATCTAGATTTCTCCCCATGGGCCAGGGCTTTTATTTTCCCAGCTCCAGCTGAGAACCTGAGGCTTTAATGGAAACACTCATATTGCAAAGTTGGGGATGTTAAACGATGGGGAATGCCCTTGGAAGTGTCTTTGCCAAGGCATTGGGAAGGGGCAGGATGGTGTGGCAGCCCGTGGGGCTTTCAGGAAAGGGCTGGAATGCAAAATGGAAACAGGAACAAAATGGTTTGGGCTTGTCTGAGTCCTGCTGGGGGCTCTGAGTGAGGATGGCAGCTGGGGCCCAGGGCTGTGCAGGGCTGAGCTCCTGTGGGCTGCACTCTGAACAGCAAAGCAGGCACCCCAGATGACAGAGGAATAGGTGGCATTCCTAATTTTTGATGAGCCAATTTGTTACAGTGGCAGGGAAACAAATGCAGTGCTGAGTTTCATCAGTCGTTTTTTCAGAGGACAGTCCTACAATGCAAATGTAATGTTTTTATTTTATAGTCTGGACTGAGTAATCTGAATTATTTAAGGCTTTTTAGTGAGATGTTCTGGGCACTCTGCCAATCTACCAAACAGTTCATTTATTGAAATGTCCTCAAAATTAGTTTCAGATGGTGTAGTGGGCATTGAAATCGTTTTGTTAAGGGACCAAGGAGTCGTTGGGGATGGAGGCTGAAAAGGAAGAAGGAGATGTGGAAAGAAAGCAGTGAAGTAAGGGTGTGAATTGCAAACAGCTGTTTGCTATGATCATGTTGAGTCTCCACTTTAATATGGCATTTCTAGGGATTCACGCTGTGCCTTCACAAGGCTGTGCCTTATCTGGAGATCTCTGCTTCAGAACAGAGCATTTGCTGTTGGCTGAAGGGGTGTTAATTATTGCTGTGGTATTTTACTCTGTGGCACAGCTGAAACTGAAGCCCAGAGCATGACCTGGGCTCAACGAGATCCAGCAGTCTGCCTGAACTGGTTTTGTTCCGTGAGGTTTTTGAAATTTGTTCAGAAAAACCCTGCTTGAACAAATAAAATGCTAAGGCGTCTTTTTTTTTTTTTTTTTTTTTTTTTTTTTTTTTTTTTGGCTAGCCATTTCTGTGCCAGTGGGACTGGGACAGACCCAGGCTGGGCACTGCAGGATTTGGAGTGCAAGCTCTGAGTGGCTCTGCCCTTACAGTTCCTGGATGCTGGAACACATTTGTTACAGAAACATCAGGTCTGTATGCACTGAGAGAGGAGTATTAAGCATTAGAATGTGAAGGAAGCAGCTCTTACCAACGTATGTTTGCCAAAACTGCATCTGCAAAGGGAAAAGAGAAAAAGTTTCCTTTGTTTTCCAATTGTTTTCCAATTGCCTGGCTGAAGCAGTACCTGGATGGCTCCAAAGCTGAAGGGAAAGACTTGCAGGGAAACCACCACCTCCATATATATCCCAGTGGTGACTGATAAAGGTTTTAAAGCAGCTCCCCAGCCCAGGTGAAGGGGCACAAATGGGAACCAGCCGTGCCAGAGGCTGCCCTTGGCCCTGCAGGTTTTCTCCTGGCTGCTGCCTCCTCCTGCCCCCGTGCCCGGCCGGAGGGAACAAGTCAGGGTCAGGGCTGGGTTAGAGCAGCAGGCACTCACCGTTTTCTCTTCGTTCTCAAACACCTCTCGGGCCTCCTCATAGCTGCACTTCTCCTCGATGCACTCCCTCTCCAGGTTGCCAGGGATCACCTCCTCCAGCCGGTTGGAGTTGGCTCTGCGCTGCCTCTGCAGCACCGAGCTGGCCTCTCTGCTGCCCAGGAACACTGGGAAGGACAGGCAGGGCTGGGCTGGGCTGGGCTGGGCTGGGTGGGCTCTGCTCCCCCAGGAAAGGAGCCTTGCCAGGGGGCACCCCACTGCCCATGGCCAGAGACACGGGCTGGGCTCTGCTCCCCCAGCAAACAAACCCTTCCAGGTGTGCACCCCACTGCCCATGGCCAGAGACAGTCCAGCACTGTCACTCTGAGCTCTCTTCATTGCCCCACCTCAGCCCAACCCAAAGGATCAAAGCTGCAGAGCCAAAAGTCAAAACAGTCAATAGAATGGCTGATGGCAAAAGGGTGATTGGGAAGCTGAAGTTTGATGCTTAAAATACCCAAAAGCAGATGGTGTGAGAATCTCCCATCACAGATGCACAGACTGGAATAAGCTGTTTGAGAGGGGAAAACAATGGGCTTTTTCATGCTGCTGCCTGTGAGGTCCTGTTTGGCCACAGAGCCTGTCCTGCCCAGTGTGCCTGTGCTGGCCACTTGCCCCTGCAGAGCTGTGGCCCTTGGCAGCAAGGGGCAATTCCTCCTCTCCCTCCTCTTCATCCTTGCCCATGGCCCTGGGTCCCAGCATCTCCTGCAGGCAGGGGTGAGCCTTCCTCACCCCCTGGGCCACCTCCTCAGCAGGCTGTTTGTGTCCACCTTCCACAATGCAAAACTTGATTGGGACTGAATGTGCAGGGTCACTCTGTGGGGTGGCAGGAATGACCCTGGGGGCTGGGAACCACCCTCACCCTGAGAATACACTCCCACACCATTTACCAGCTTCTGAACCACCATCTGAGACAGTGACGCAGGTGCTGGCAGGGCACCTGTCCTGTACATTGGATTTTATAGGGGGTACACCTGGGTGGGGAGTGGCAAAAATCTGAGGTTCTGCTCCCTTTTCATTGGTGAGCAAACATTTTGGAAAGAGCCTTTTTTTAACCTGTTTCCAGCGATGTTTTAATGAAAGAAGAAAGGGCAGCCTTGCAGGAAACAGGAGCTCCCACTGGATGTGAAGCAGCCTCTGCTGGGAGTGTTGCTGCTGCAGATAAATCAGCAGCCTGCATTACTGTGTGTGATTGCCCACATCCATCAGCTGCTCTCTCCTGCCCCAGCCCTGGCTGCATCCCACAGGCTTTGTTAAAGCCATGCTGGGCTTGCCTTTAAACAATCCTGGCAGTGGCAAATCCAATGAGAGTTTTATGGATGTGAGCACTTGTTTGCTCTCCAGGACAAAGTGAGGGCACACAAAGAGGTGTGACTGTCACTCCCCCAGCAGCGCTCTCCCCTTCTCCCCTTCTGTGTGTGCCTCCTGAAATGGCTGAATCGAGCTCTGAAACCCTAAAGATGCAAAAACCTAAGGAAAAATCCATTCTGAAAATTAATCCCTGTGACACATGCTGTATAAAATCAGCATAAAAGCCATTCTTTCCTTCCCCCAGCAAAGAGCAGGCTTTGGAGAGGAGCAGTGACACGCAGCAGCGCCTCTGAGCTGCTCCCTCCCCAGGCTGCACGAGCTGTCCCACTCCAAGGGACAGACAGACTGTCCCCAGCCCTGTCTGTAACACCTGTGCCCGAGAGCGAGGGGTTTGCTGGTTTGAGGTGCACTCACCCGTGTTTGCAGCAGCCAGCCAAGCTCCCAGCAGGCACAAGGAGAGCGTGAGGGGGCCCTGTGCCATCTTCTCCGCTGCCCGGGCCGCTCTGACAGCGCCGAGCTCGCTGGGTGGTTCAAAGGGCAGCTCTTGTTTACTGCTCTGGCCAGCCCTGGGTTTAAGGTCCCCAGGCGTCCCAGTGCCCAGCAGAGGCAGCTGCTGCTCTGCCACCTCCGGGCAGGCTGTGCTGGTGGCACTGCAGGGACAGGGATGGGACAGGGATGGGACAGGGACAGGGCTGTGCCCTGCGGTGCTGCTGTCTCCAGGCTGCAGCACCACTCCCTGCTCTGAGGCCTCAGCGTGCTTGGGAAAGCTTCTCCTCGAGCTTATGACCCGTAAATTCTGTGCCCTCAGTCCAGAAAATGAGGAACTTTTCCTTTGTGAGGCAGAGGGTGCAGACATTTATGGCTCATGGATTTGGGGTTGCCTCTGTGTGCAGCACACACCCAGCAGGTGAAGAGGAGATGCTGAATGTGAGTTGCAGCCTCGTGAGATCCCTCTTGTCTAGGTGGAAAAAAAATCCTTTATCTTCCTTTTCTTGAGCAAACAAAAAGTCCTGAAACCTGTAATTCATCTTGTTTCTTCTTGCTCCATTTGAAAGGATCTTTATTCATCACTGACAGTAGCTTTTGTTATCAAATTTCTGGGGTTGATAAATGAGTTAGGATGAGGTAATGTGCTGTTGATGTAAATTGAATGCAAAGTGAAGAAGGTAATGATCGCCTCTCATTTTCTGTGCGTGTGGAGATGCAAATGTGAGAAAATAAATGGGGCTAAAATGCTGAAACAATACATCTCCTATCACTAAAGAGGAGTGGGGAGAATAGCTGCCATAACAAAGGATAATTAGAATCTCATTACTGTAAATATTTTACTTTAGAACTTAGGTCAGTCAAATTATTTTAGGTTTATGGTGCATATTTCTTGTGCAATAGTTTTTGCAGCATTATTACCAATTAATCTTCACAGAGAATGCCAACATCATTAGAATAAGCACAGCTATTAATACAAACAATTTCTGTTGTGTACTACTATTGCTGTCAACTTCTGGGGCACTAATTTGAAAGCAAAGTGCTTCTTTTTATTTATTTTGCAAACGAATCCTGAGAACTGTGATCCCAGCACGGGCCCCTCAGAGATGAAAGCTTTGGGTCGGGGTGGGTGGCGTGGATCAGATCTGGATCTATTCTGACTTGGTGTTCAATGTTCTCACAAGAAGAGTGTTTAAAATAACACCCAGGTGATCTTCCTGCCTGTGGAGTAGGTTTGCTGTGGCAATGAGCTGTTGGGAGATGTCCCTTCTGGTGTGATGTGGTTTTTTAGTGAGATATCCCTTTTTTGGTGGAGCTGAAGCATCCCACACTTTTGCTGGGCTGGCAGGGCTGCAGGGCAGCTTGGCAGGGTCACCCCTCAGACCTGGGGGCTGCCCTCCTTCAGGGGAGCTCTGCTGCCAGGGGAAGTGAAGCTTGTGGGCAGTCAGAACCAGAAATCTATTTCCATTTTAATCTGATAGATTTTTAAAAAAATGCGCTCTGCCTGCACTGATCAATAATGTTAAACAGCCTGATGGCTTGAAATTGTGTTAAAGGATTGTTCATAATCTCCCTGGTATCCAAATGCACTTTTAAGTGAAAAATCCTCATTCCAAACCTGAAGCAATTTGGCCTTGCTCTGTAGACAGCTGTGGTAAGAAATCATTCCTTAACCAAGAGCAAACAAGCTATTTCTAAAAAAAAAACAAAAAAGCCAGACCAGGGGAAGTAGTGCTTGATCTTTATTTTTTCCTACTCTTTATGTGATTACTTTGGAGTGGCTGGTTTCTCTGCAGCTCTGGATGTGGGAATTCTGCAAGCACAAAGGCAGCAGAGCACAGTCCTGCCAGGGCTGCCTGTCCCTGTAATGATTAACGTCCTGCAGAAAGTGCCAGCTCTGGAAAAAGTCTGCTGGACACTCAGGTGTGCCTGGCCACCAGGGATCACACCTGCCCGGGGTGCCCTGAGCTCTCCAGGGGCTCTGGGGTCAGGGGCACCCCGGGTGCTGCGGCTGCCCCCAGCCCTGTGCCGGGGGCTCTGCCCAAGGGAATCGAGGATCAGCCCCTCAGTGCCGGCAGCAGGGTCTGACAGGAGCACTGCTGCTCTCCCTCTCCCCTCCCAGGGCTTTCAGCTGGGAGTTGGGCACTTTCCCTCTGTTTTGTGCCTCAATAATGGTGCCAAGCAGAGGCTCCCTTGCTGAATTCCCTCTATCCATCCATTGCAGTTGGCACCGAGCTCCGGCCCTCCCATTTTATTCTGGTTTTAATTAGACTCCTGAACAGGAGCACAGAGCAAACTCTGCTTTCATCTGGGAGGTCCTGTGGCTGTGAAATATTTACAGGAAGTAAATAACTGTCAGAAAGTAAACAAGTGCCTGACTCTACATGGGTGTAAAAGTGCTTTGAAACAGTCTCATTCAAATAAAAGCTCCTCACGTTGAGTGGCAGGGAGAAAACAGCAACACAGGCAAAAAATCCCCAATGCAGAAGATAAACACAATTACTAATTCATGGAGCAGCACGTTTCCCAGCAGCAGCTTTAGTATCTTTCCTTGCAGTTTGATTCAAAAGAGGCCAGATTAAAAGGAAATCTGGATTTGGTTTGGTCATCATCTTTTCAGAAGGCAGAGTGCAAGCATGGGCAGCCCCAGCGTGCTGCTGAAGCCACTCTAAATTTAGAATTGCCCATCTCCACCTCAGAGTCTGATACAGCCATGAAAGAGAGCTCAGCTCCTGCAGGTTTGGACAGGTCAGGAAGATCACCAGGCTCAAACTCAGCGTACAGAGAAAGAGCTAAATTAAATATAAGCTGAAAATCTGGCTTGCTGCTGTGCCTTGGCACGAGATGACTGCAGCCCTGTCAGGCCAGGCACGTGTGTGAGACAGAGCTTGTCCTGCCCCAGGCTGGTCCAGCTGAGCCCGATTCCTTCTCTGCTGGCAGGGAGCACTCACTGTGCCTGGCTCTGATGCTGCTGGAGGAGGGAGGTGTCTCTCTCTTTCTCTCCCTTTCTAAAGAAAAGCAGCCTCAGTTGACAGGTCACATTATACATCAGACTTTATTCTTGGGTAGCTCAGGCTGGGGTGAAATGAGTCTCAACCAGCACAGCCAAACCCAGCACAGCCAAAGCTCCCGCACCTAACACTGAGCTCAGGTAGCAGCATTCAGTGCTCTTCTGCCCATTTTCTAAGGCAACATTTGTGTCTACTCCCTTGTTCCTTTTCATTGCCTAATCATATTTCATCTGTAGTTTTTATCCTCTCCTTGTCTCAGGGCATCCTTGTGTCCTATTCACTTTTCTCACCTCCTTTTCTTCCTGCTCTTTATAGTTTGCCTTCTTGACTTTAGGGACAGAACTGTCTGTGGTATCAACACTAAAATCCAAGGGGAGGATGTGCAGAGAAGAGACAGGGATGTTTCTGAGCTGTGCCTCCCTAATTGACACCTCCAATCTCCCTGAGTCACAGGTACTTGAAGCAGTGGCACTCAAAGCCTGTTCTCTGTTGATCAGTGTGGTTTTAGAGCATCCCTTCCAGCTGCTGGGCTGCAGAGACAGCTGGAGGCACTGCGAGCCCTCCCCAGGGCTCTTGGCTGCCCTGGGGCAGTGGGGATGCAGAGAGGGGCTGCAGAGCCTGCCCTGCCCTGCCCCCAGCACGCCTGGGGACGAGCCCTGCTCTGGCTGCAGCCCCTCTCTGAGACCCCAGCCTGTCAGAGGCTGTGACACCATGAGCAGCTCACCATGGGTGGTGTTTGTGACACCATGAGCAGCTCACCATGGGCTGGTGTTTCTGTGACACCACGAGCAGCTCACCATGGGCTGGTGTTTCTGTGACACCACGAGCAGGTCACCATGGGCTGGTGTTTCTGTGACACCATGAGCAGCTCACCATGGGCTGGTGTTTGTGACACCATGAGCAGCTCACCATGGGCTGGTGTTTCTGTGACACCACGAGCAGCTCACTATGGGTGGTGTTTCTGTGACACCACGAGCAGCTCACCATGGGCTGGTGTTTCTGTGACACCACGAGCAGCTCACCATGGGCTGGTGTTTCTGTGACACCATGAGCAGCTCACCATGGGTGGTGTTTCTGTGACACCACGAGCAGCTCACCATGGGCTGGTGTTTCTGTGACACCATGAGCAGCTCACCATGGGTGGTGTTTCTGTGACACCATGAGCAGCTCACCATGGGCTGGTGTTTCTGTGACACCACGAGCAGCTCACTATGGGTGGTGTTTCTGTGACACCATGAGCAGCTCACCATGGGCTGGTGTTTGTGACACCATGAGCAGCTCACCATGGGCTGGTGTTTCTGTGACACCACGAGCAGCTCACCATGGGTGGTGTTTGTGACACCACGAGCAGCTCACCATGGGCTGGTGTTTGTGACACCATGAGCAGCTCACCATGGCTGGTGTTTCTGTGACACCACGAGCAGCTCACCATGGGCTGGTGTTTGTGACACCATGAGCAGCTCACCATGGGCTGGTGTTTCTGGGACCTGCTTGGGCTTCCTCTTGCTCCTGACCCAGTGCCCTGCAGTGCTGCTGCTGCTGCTCACCGGGGCTGCTCCCAGAGCCAGTGCAGCAAATTCAGCAGGAGAGGAGCCAGACTGCTCTGGGCACTGCTCTGAGGCTCAGGGGATGGCAGCTGGTGCCCAGGGCAGCCTCAGAGGCTGATTTCCTTGGGGTACAGGGCGGGCACCCCCTGCCATGCCAGCATCTGCCAGGACCCTTGCAGGGGAGGGCTCCACTCTCTGGTGCAAAGCAGGCACCAAAGTTTGGGTTCATCCTCCTGCATTTGATCATTTGCACTAGTGCAAGGCCAGGAGACAAAGCAGCTCTGGCAGCACAGGAAAAAATAAAATAAAATAAAATAAATAACCCCCCCAGGGGTGGAGGTGAGCAACACTGACCCTCAGGGCTCTCTGCTCCAGGTGTAACCAGTGCTGCCAGGTGAGTGTGAGGAATGAAGCTCAGTGCTAGGAAATACTTCTGACCTGTGCCCTGGCTGTGGGTAATTTACAACACGCTTGAAAATCTCATCTGGGTTGTGTCCAAATCACAGAAGTTTATTTCCAAGGTGGTTATTTATAGACTGCCTTCCTGACTTGTGGGTTTTTTGTGGAAATGTCTGAACATCAGCTCTCTGAGCAATCCCCATAAAATTAAAATTTTCAATTTTAATGGTGAATAAACAGTTTAAGGGAAATGAAATATTATCCAACAAATCCTTCTTTTCACTTAAAGCTCTGAGACTTTAAATATTTATTAGCAGTGTCTTGGCTCTGCAGCAGTGTTAAAAGGCTCAGCACCATTCTAAGGAGGGAAACAATCCATTTGATTAAAAAGGAACAGAAAATGCCACTTCAGATTACAGTGTTTGGGAAAATGATCAGCACTTCTGTCTTCTCTGTAGTGCAGCCAGAAAGAGGCCTTGGGTTTGTTTCCTCCTTTAAAGCTCCTTTTCCTTACAGATTTCTGTGGGTCTTTCTCATGGCTCCCTGTTGGAGCAGCGCTGGCATTTCTGGGGCAGACCCACCGAGCTGCTCCACCTGGGGCTCTCCATGTGCTTCCTGCTCTTCATCTGCAGATGTGGGGCCTTTGGGGCTTTATTGCTCCATTTCAGGTTCTGTCTTTCCCTTTAGCTGTGTAGGAAACAGCCTGCTGGAATCTCAGAGGACAATAACTTAAGTTTGGGCAAGCTGAGGAAACTTTTTCTCCAAAAAAAAGTGAGATGATCCAAATACCTGTGCCTTTTCTTTCTCAAAAAAGCTTTAAAACTTTCAAAGAGTTCTCACACAGTAGTGAGCAGAAGCAAGTTGTGATTATAGAATAGGATTTCAAAGTGCACCATGTCCCCCCTCCAAAATCTGTATTTCAGCTGGTGAAGTCACCCTCCAGCTGGAGGGTCCAGCTCCCTCCTCTCTGTGCCAGGGCACCCTGGTGCTGGAGCTGAGCCCTTGCCAGGGGCTGCTGCACTCAGGCTCCTGGAAAGGAGAAGGTGGCAGCAAATTGTTGATGGCAGAATGAAGGAAAACAAATTATCGTGCCTGAAATCAGATGAGCTTTAATTGATGCTTCTAATCTGTCTAGTGAAAGTTCCAAATGCCATTTGTGCCTTCCTTTTTGCTCTCAACAGTGACAAACTCATCAGAGACAAACAAACTGAGGTGTGTGCCACTAAAGCTGAAACAGACCAAAGTGGAGTAATTTGGGAAAGGATTTCATTGTGGGAGACCTTGTGCAGCCCTGAGGTTGGGGTCTGTGCCTGCTCCCAGCCAGCCTGGCAGCTCCGACACCCTCCCCACCCTGCCAGCCCTGGCTCCCACCTCTCCCTGGGGATTCCTTCCACACCATCCTGCCTGGGCACGGGGGAAGTTTGTCTTTATCTGGAGAAGGAGCCTGAGCCACCCAGAAATTTATGCAGAGTTAAATCTGAGTAACACCTTTTCCCCAGCACAGGCTCTGCAGAAGCCTAAGCAAGATGAGCTGGCACAGATCTTTATTTTCCATGTCCATTCAGGTTTTTCCTCTGATTTCCTCTTAAAAGTCACAAAACCCCTAAGTTCAGAAAAGAGCAAATCTCCACCTTGCCAGTGTGAGACATTCTACAAGACTGAGACAAGATCTTGTGGGGGGCTTTGCTGTGGTTTGGCTTTTTAAAATCCAAGTTCTGTGTCCTACAGGAGGAAGAGAACAGTGATGTAAGAGCAGGAATGTATAAAGTGGTAATAAATAAACAGGGGCTGGGATTTGAAGACAAGTTCCTCACCTGAGAGCAAGAGCAGAGTTTGGAAACTGCCCAGGAGCAGCAGGGATGGGGGACAGGGGAGGAAGAAGTGGTTTAAAAAGAGCTTTAAAGCAAAACCTGCAACTGGGGGGGACAGCAGGCAGGGCTGGGGGGGAAGGGGACAAAGCTGCACCTCTGATCACAAAGTCAGGGTTTATCTGGGCCACTCCCTTGCCCATCGAGGGCAGAGGTTTTGGGGTGGAAGATCCACTCCCAGCTGGAGCAGAGGCGCAGGTCCTTGCAGGGGAATGTGAAACAAAGCCCAAACATGGGAACACAGGGTTTGGGTTCTGCTGAAGCCCCAGAGCAGCTCTGTCTCATCCATCTGATCTTTGTCCTTCAGCCTCTGCTGGGGGAGCTGGGCTGCTGCTGATCCACCTCAGGAGCAGCAGAGCCTGATGAAAGATTTATTCTGCAGGGGCTTCCTGGAGCACCTTCTCACCCACTCGAGGAGATGCAAATGTTCTGCACAGCCTGAATGACATGATCAACCTCGCTGCTGGTTAATTATTGCAAATGAGAGGAAACTTTGAACTGAAACAAGCCCTTCTGAAAAGGAGCCATTGTTTTTGCCATGCAAATTTGATGTATCTTGATTCTGCTGGTGCTTAAATGTGTGAATAATCTGTCAAGAGCCCCGAACATTTCTCTCCTTTCCATTGCATAGAATATGGCAGATCTCAGTAATCTTCTGTCCTATAGCCTCTGTGGTACATTGAACAGCAGAAAACTGCCAGTGCCTTGAAATAAAAATGAATTTAGGTTTGCATTAGGATGCAGAGGGAAGGAGTTATTTTTGTTACTGTTTTCTTTTTCTGCCTTATTTTTTTTTACCTGCTCTGAATAGAGATTCTTTCAAGTCTTTGGTGTTTATGCTTCAAGCTAATGCAAATAGAACAGTGACTAAACCTGCTGGGTTTCGAATGTATGCAGAGAATCACAAATTTTATGGATTGTTTATGTTATCTGAAAGAAATCACAAAGAATTAGATTGAGTAGTGAATTATAGAAGGAAAAATTTCCTTCCTTCCTTCCACTGTGGATTAAGGGAAATGTAATCTATGTGAAGGAGATCTGTGTTGTATTTTGAGGTGAATTTACAAGTTCAGCTGATGAAAACACTTGGGTTGATACAGCAGAACATAAACAGACCTCAGCAAGACAGATAATTCTGTATCTCAGAGCCCTCCATATTAAACAACTGGAGAGCACAGAAATGAATAAAGTGTGTGTTAGAGGGATTTACTGTTGCCCAACTAATGATCCTCAGAATGATCACTGCCAGCTGCTGGCCCGGGGGCTCTCCAAGCTCACCTTTTCTCCCTTTGCTTGATGCCAATAGCTGCCTGGAAATGGCCCTGGCAGGAGCTCCCAGCCCAGGGCAGCGCCACGGGAGAGAGGGCACAGGACGGGCCCTGGGGAAAATCCTGGCTATGAGCTCACCTACAGGCACAGGAGAGTGTGCTCCTGGCTCACACAGCCTTTGGAGAGGGAACAGAGCCTTGTGCAATAATTGCTGCATGGAGAGTCTGTCTAGGCCAGCAGCTCAGAAAGGTTTGGGGCCATTTAGGGTCCCCTCTAAGAAGGTTTACAAAAATAATAGCAGGATTCATTACCATGCCCTGTGTGAGAAACCTGAGCAAGTTGCTTAGCTATTAAAATAACAGTTTTGTGTTAACCAAGGAGTCTGAGCTCTCCACATTTGGAACAAAAGGTTGTTAGGGGAGCCCTTTCAATGGAGCAGATAAAGCTCTAATCACATCCTGGAAGGAGAAAAGGAGCCTCTTCACCCAAGAAATACAAGTGAATGGTCACTGGGACAATACCAGAGGTCATGGTCAAGTACCATTGCTGCAGAATTGGAGATGCATTTAGCATGGATGTGGAATTAAAAGATGCTGTTTGGGCTGCCCTGTGGCTCCTGCCTGCCGTTTGGGGCAGAGGTTCAAAGCAATTCTCTCAGAGCAGTCGGTTTACCCCTGCCAGGGAAGAGCCCCAGGACCCCTCTGAGTCAGTCCCACGCTGTGTCTGAACACCTGGATGTGACAGTCTGGGGGAATCGTGTTTTCAGCAGTGTCCTGGGGACAGACACCCCTCCTGCCCTGTCCCTGTGAAAGGCAGTCAGCATCCTCAGCAACTGCCCCATCAAAGCTTGAGGCATTTTCTGTATGGTGTTGTGCTTGCACAGAGCGAAGAACCACGGGTGCTTTTGAAACAGGAACTCTATTTCTTATTCAACATTCAGGCCTGCAAGTTGATGAAAACACAGCAATTAGAGCGGGTGAGAGTGGGTAAGGTGCCTCTTCCACTTCATTTAGCACAGAAACTGAGTTGTCTCCCCCAGGCACTTGTCTTGCAGCGTGTGTGGCTGCAGATGGCTGGCACTTTGAGGGAAGCCTGTAGCTCAAAAGCAGCTCTGAATCATCCTGCCTGCTCTCCCTGGCACAGCAGCATCCCCAGAGCTCTGCAGAGGCCAGTGATCATGGCTTTTGCCCCTGGCAGCCCCAGGGAGCTGGGCCTGGGGCTGATGGAGGGCTGGGAGCACAGGGCAGCTCCTGGGCTGCCCCAGCCCCTGGGCACAGAGGCCTGGGTGCTGCACCCCCTGCTCCCCCAGCCCCTGCTCCCCCAGCCCCTGCTCCCCCAGCCCCTGGGCACAGAGGCCTGGGTGCTGCACCCCCTGCTCCCCCTGCCCCTGCTCCCCCAGCCCCTGCTCCCCCAGCCCCTGGGCACAGAGCCCTGGGCACAGAGCCCTGGGTGCTGCTGCCCCTGCTCCCCCAGCCCCTGCTCCAGCCAGACCATTTTAAAAAGCAGGATCATACCTTGATAGGAAAATATTTATGAAAGCATTGCCAGGTGCTTTCCCCACATGCCCATTGCACCACAGCTCGTGTCAGGCACTGCTGGCTGACTGCAGAGCACAGTTTGCAAAACTGCACTGCAAGTTCTGCACACATGGGCAATTAACATCTACTTCTACATTATCCATAATATAACTCATCTCTTTAGCCTTTCCATCTTCACAGCTTTATTTTAAGGACAGTCTGTAGTGCAGGGACACTCTTGATTTGATGGGAGCTGATGAACAGGGTAAGAGAAAGACCATATAAATATTTATTTGAAATAGTGCAGCTTCTGGCAGAGTGAATCAGATGTCTGTCTCATGATGGTAGCTGTCACTTTATTGGACTTTTTAATTCAACATTGAATCCATGCTTTATAGCCATCTATTCCTTTTCTTTGTAATTTTTCATCTCCAGTGTGTTCATTGCACACCTGAAATATTTGCACATCTCCTCAGAGGCAGCTTGCAGTGGGAAATTCCAGCTGGCAGAGCAGCAGACTGGCAGTGCAGTGGGATCCCAGGTGCAGGGCCAGCGCTGGTGGGGCAGCCAGGCAGCTTTTCTGGGGATCACACGATGGTGTTTGGAGGCTGGAGAGAAGGACAGGGCTGCAATGACGAGTGAGCTGTGGGTATTTGGTACTCCTGGAGTTCCCACACAAACTGCTGCCCTGCCAGAGCTCCCAGGGGCCTGCAGAGCACAGGGAAGAGAAGGAGCAGCCACAGCTCCCAAAGGCAGAGCCAGCTCCTGGTTCACACTGCTTGTAGGAGCTAATTGCAGGTTTTAATCAGTGGGTAGAGGGTTAACTTCTGCCCCTGGACAATGAAAAGATCTGTGCACCCATCCAAAGCTGGAGACTCAAAGCTATCAGACAAGCTGAAAGGAATGATAGCCTGACTCACCAGGATGAGTCAGGCGTGTTCTAGAAGGAGAATTCCTTTCTGCCTGTGCTTTTTGTGTTTGACTAGGTATCAGTAAAGTGATGCTGGTGTTGTCACTGAAAACAGAATAGTAGAGCAGGACAAAGCAAGGAAATTGCTCATGAAACTCGTGCAGGTGGGAAAAGCCACCCAGATCCATTTCACACTCCTTGCAAACTGCTCTAGAAATGCAGTAATCTAGGAAGATGCAAGTGCCTGTCTATTCTCTGGAGTCTCTTTGTACTTGTTCACTGCAGCAAAATCTCCTGAGGTAGCTCTGCTTGTACTTTCTGTTGAACTGTGAAATGCTGGAAGATGTGTTTGCAAAGAGAGATTTTCTTAGGGCAATGTTCTCTCCAAGGCAGCAGCTGCTTTCCCAGCCACCATTCTCTTCTGCTTTACCTGTTCCACTTCTTTCTCTCAGCAGCATTTTCTGGACAGTATTTTGCAGATTGCTTTCAGCCTGCTGGGTGAAATGCCCTGGGATCTCTGCCTGGTCCTGCTGAGATCCTTTGGGCTGCAGTTCCCTCGTGGTGCCAGGCTCCAGGCAGATCTGCTGTGCTCCATCTCCTCCTGCCAGCCCGGCAGGGCATTGTCTGGAACAGCCTTGGAAACCAAAGAATGGCACTGGCTGAACAAATGCTACTTTAATCACTGGAAGGGGTCCAAAACCAATTGTAATTACAAAATTTGGGATTTGGGTTGCAGCTGCCAGCCCCTCATTCTTCCCTGAGTGTTTTTTTGTGGATGACTTTATTTGTTGCCTGAGGAAGAGGATGGGTGGGCTGGCAAACAGATGGAGAACTGAAACAGAGAGATGAAAATCCTGAGCCCCCAAAACCTGGAACTCAAAACTAATAATATCACAGCGTTCAGAAAGATTAGGCTTCTGATCCTGTTGGCAAAACCTGCTGTTTCCCAGCTGGTCAGCCAGCTCTGCATCCTCCAGTCAGCATTGCCACAGAGCAATGACTGAGAGCTGCTCCTGCTCTCCAATCCTCTCTGCCAGATGTACAATTATCGCTACTGAGGTGGCAAAAGGCTCTGCCTTGGAACACAGCAGGCTCCAACAGCTTGATTTCCTCTGGACAGCTGTAGCACTCCGTTCTGCAGCTCACCTCTGATTCTTGAGCACGGCTGACATCCCTCAGCCCTTGACCTTTGCTGGCTGTGCCGTCCTGTAGCTGGGATTACTTCAAATGGCTGAAATACACGGGAGGATTTAAGAGGTCGTGTAAGATTTTGGCTAAGGAGCAAGGTGAAAGGGGCAAGTCTCCTTTCAATGACATCTGTTTTTCCTCTCACAGATATATGGCTTCCCTTCTTGACTGCTCCTTAATTAACATGAAAATGGACTAAATATTTTAAGCAAATCAGAATTTCAAGAAGCAGTTACAGCAGTGTCTCATGTTTAAATGCACGCAGCACTATGCACGTCATCATTGAATAATGAATTAATAAATACATCTGAAGGAATTTTTAGCCCAGAAAGCATTCCCCATTTTAGCTTCCAGTCAATTGCCCTATTTACTGCAGGTTTTTTTTAGCAATGCTATCAGTCCTGGAAGTAGCCTTGTCAATATTTTAGTTGCTTTGGTGCACAGAGCCATAGCATTCAGTTGAATTGTAATCCTTAAATTGGCAAGCAAACAGGTTTGCTCAGCTTGCCTGCTCCCTTTTTGGTAACAGAAGCTTGGAAAACCTCCTGCACAGGGCAAGGAGGCAGCCTCTGCTCTGACACAGCTGTCCATGGTTAAACCTCTCTCTGAAGCTGCTGATTTGAAGGGTACAGAGAAACTTCACCAACAGAAAGAACCCTATCATAGGTTGATCTAATCCTTTCAAAGAAAGGAGAGCTAAGGATTTAAATCACATCTCTGCTCTCCCTGGCAGAGAGCTCACCTCCTCCTCCCCATTTTGACAGGTATTTCTAGCCCCTGGACCCAACCTGCTGGAAGGTGAGGCTCAGCTGTGCCTTGGATGGCAGAGTTTGGGCTCAGCTCAGCCCCATGTCCCACTGTCCCTGTCCCTGTGGGCACACAGGGGTTCCATGAGACACAGGGAGGGACACGGCACAGAGAGGGACATTGGGGCAGAGGGAGGGACACAGAGAGGGACATTGGGACACAGGGAGGGACACTGGGCACAGGGGGGCACACAGTGTGCTACATTAATGATTAACAAAGGATAAATTAAATGCACTGGTAAAGAGAGGGCTCCCTGGGGTCTCAGTTTATAACAGCCACATCCAGGGCTACTTCTAACAGAGGAGGTGAAAGATGAGATGCTGGGGAATGTGAGTTTTACACCTGAGTGCTGTGGAGCTGCAGGTGAGGCAGGATTTGGGTTTGGTGTTTGGGCTGGGCACGGTGGAGAGCAGCAGCAGAGCTGGGCTGGGGCTGAAGGAGGGGATCAGGTCACTGCATTCTGCAAGATGAAACCAGCATTTGTTCAGGCTGGGTTCAGCTTGGCTCTGAAGCATGTGCATTAAATCCCATTGACTTCAGTGGGACTACTCGTGTCCTTTGGAAGTTACACAAGGGCTTAAGTGTTTTGCTGTGTTGAAGCCTCCCATTGAGACTAAAATTCATTCTTCCATGTAACATAAAACATCCCAATGGCCATATTTAGCTCTAGCTAGGAAAAACCAGAGAAACATGAGTTACATTTCTCATTGAGGCACACTCAGCATTCACATAAATAGTTTCTGTGAGGTGTTTTCTCATCAAAATTACACGTGCACCATTTACCTGAACATATTGAGGTCTGAAATTCTATCTTTGTTTCTCTTCAATTTCTTTAACCCAACTAAATCCAGGCTCTGAAGCCTGCTGCTGGGGTGTGAGTGAGGGCTGCACATGAACTGCAGGGGCTCTGGAGCCCCTCTGTGAGCGCAGGCTCTAGCAGAGCAGCAGGTCTGGCAGCGCAGAGCTGTGATGAGTGCAGGGCTGGGTGTACCTGCCCTGTGATGTTTGTGACCCTCACACTCACCCTGATGGAGGGCAGTGAGTCTGAGCCTGAAGAAAGGTGCATCTTCCCGGGGCTGGGTGAGAGGCCCTGAATGATCTCTTCAGGAGATCTGTCCCCTGCAGCTGGAGAGTTTGTTACAGACAGTTTTAGAGGCTGGTGGCAGCTCTGTGGATGCTGCACGGCAGAGGAGCTGTCAGCCTGCCTGCCTGCTGCAAGCAGGAGGCAAACACACAGGGAGCCCTTCAGAGCTGACTTCAGGGGTGAACCTCGAGTGCCAAGCCCCAGCTGGGATTTCAGGGGGCAACAGGCCTGATTGTGTGCCACAGCCACCAGCACAGCAGGGCTGGCATCAGCCAGACCTCAGCCCTGGAGGCCAACTGGAAAACTCCAGCCCTAGCAGGTGGCTGAAATTCACCTTCAGCTGCAGCAGCAGCTCTGCAGGAACAGAGTCCCTGCTCCCCTGCCCCTTCCACTGGCAGCCCTGGTTGTGCAAAGTGATTCCACGGGCAGGCATTCCATGCTGGAGTGTTTCACCCTGCGCTGGGCAGGAACAGCTGGCAGGACCAGGTGGAGAACAGAGGTGTGATCAGGCCCAAGGAGCTTCTGTGGAAATTTCAGCCAAGAACTCTTTTTTTCCTTTTTAATTTTTTTTAATGGCCAAGATATAGAACCTAGGAAATGGCAGGTGATAATGAAACTGTTGACTCAACTGTGGGTGCAGCCACAGTGGCCCTGCAATGACTCTGTGTGCAGAGAACAGAGAGCTGTCAGCAGATGAACACGTTTTTCAATTTTAGGAGCAATTCTCTTGATGGGTTAACCTTATTTACACTTATTTCAGTACACTCATGTCTTTCTGCTGAATGTCAAGGGCAGCTCATTAAAGGGAATTAGCCATTTCTTCCCATGTCCTCTGCTGTGATTGCTGGAATTGCCTCAGCTCTGAAGCAGGGAATGGGTGGCCCAAGGTTTTGGTGCTGAGCAGCAGAGTGTTGGTGCCAGAGTTCTCAGCTGTGTGCACTCGTGTACAGACACATCCCTCGAGGCCCACGGAGCCACAGATCTGTCTGGTTAAATTCAGGACACAATATTATGTTTAATTCAATGCATTGGTGAATAGGCCAGGGCATGGATGGGCTCTCCAGAGAAGGAAGGAGCTGCACAGCAGCAGTGGGACCACATCAACATCCTGGGGTCACTGAAGTGTTTGTGTTTGAAGGCTCCCAGAGGTGCTGCTGGCCAGGTGCCTGCCAAGCCAAAGGTGGCTGTCACATGTCCTTATTAAAAGGCAGAGAAGGCAGTGGGGAAGAAGCCAAGGATCAGAGAGGAGGAGGATTAGAAAGAGAAAGGGGAAATTAAATGGTACCAAGAAATTCCTTCTGCTGATAATGTGAGCTGTAACAAGCAGCTCCAAATGGCTGATTTCCTTTTGGCCATTTTTACGTAGGAGTTTAAGTATAGATTTGGGAAGCTAAATATAGACAGTCTGAGATACCTATTATGTGAAATCTCAGTTTGAAATTATTCAACATCTTCCTATTATCTATGAATAATCAGTGTTTTATCCTTTCAGCAGCTGCTTCTTGCTGTTAGTTGGAGAGATTTCCCATATGAAAAGCAGCCTTTGGATATGCTTCAGAAGATGAACATCTCTGCAGACTCTAACCAGAAAAGAGAGGGGACCAGGGTTTGAGCTCACAGGTGTCCCCACAACTGCTGCTTTTGGGGAAGTTGGACTGGAAGCTGTTCCTGTAACAGCTTCAGCCTGGTTGGTAGGAGCCTTGCACAGGTTTTTGGAGGAAGTGCCATATCAGATTCTTCATCCTGAGCCTGCCCATCAAGATCTCATTTGCCCAGATAACAGGAGCAGCTTGTTGTGCAGCGTTCAGGGTGCAGTCATATCATGCTTGAGATTAAACCCGAGCTGATGAATGAACCCTTCACTCCTGTGAGTAATTGCTAACCATTAAAGCCTTAAACTGGCAACAGTCCTGCAGCACAGCCAGGGAAATGGTAAAAAGCTGTAATCTCAACCTGTGTTCCTTCAAAATAATGCCAGTCTTATTGTGGCACATCCAGACTGACTGGTGTACCCCTGTACACTAATATAGAGTATCAGTGCCTGTCCACCCCAGCAGGAACCTCTGGAGCTGCAATCCATTGGAAAAGGTCTTTGAAGGCTCTAAATATCCCAGCATTGCTCCCTGTTTCTAAATCAGAGCAATGGAAGCTAAATATAGGCTGACTCTGGTTGTGACAGATCCTGAAAGCAATTCTTATTCATTTTGATTCTTGCCCAGAATATCCTTCTTGCAGTCCTACTTCTGAACCATTGAAGAAAACAACTCTGACAATTCACCCTTCAGCCTGTGCTGCCGAGAGGAGAGGCTCTGCACAGCTGGCTGCAGAGTGAAACACAGAACTTCTTTCATTTCCCTCCTTTCTGTACCAAACCCAGACTCCCATTAGGTGTCAGGGCCAGGAGCTTCATCTGCTTTCCTGGCACTGCTGCACTGATGCCATCAGCACTGTGGTTTCATTGGCAGGAGGATCCAGGCTCATGCTCCATCAGCCCAGGGGATGCTCTGGATCCAGGCTCATGCTCCATCAGCCCAGGGGATGCTCTGGATCCAGGTTTGTGGCTCCATCAGCCCAGGGGATGCCCTGGATCCAGGCTCATGCTCCATCAGCCCAGGGGATGCTCTGGATCCAGGTTTGTGGCTCCATCAGCCCAGGGGATGCTCTGGATCCAGGTTTGTGGCTCCATCAGCCCAGGGGATGCCCTGGATCCAGGCTCATGCTCCATCAGCCCAGGGGATGCTCTGGATCCAGGTTTGTGGCTCCATCAGCCCAGGGGATGCTTTGGCTGCCCTGGCACACAGTGCTGCCAGCCCTGCTCCATCCAGGCCTCCCCCAGCACGAACTCCCAGCTCCAAAGGTGAGAAAATGACAAACTGAGGCAGCTGTCAGGAAGCAGGGGAGTTTCTGAGGAAGGTGTGGCTGCAGAGTGCCCGATGCTCGGGCAGCTGGACCTTCCTGACAGGAGGGGTGGTGCCCTGAGGAGCCAGGAACGGGGCTCTCACCATCCCTCTGGGAAGCAGAAAATTCCTGAGAACAAGAACACATCGAGGATTTTATTTGTTGTACATGCTGTGTACAGCCTCCCAGGGAATACAGCTGCATTCACACTTTAAGGTTAAAACCCAGACCAGTGGAGAAATGGAGGTGTTATTCCTGCTGTGGAATCAGTGAAGATTACAAGGGGAAAAACACAGTCAGACAGGAGGAAATTTAGCTTGGTCTGTCTGTGGTACTGACATCCCAAAGGCAGTTTCTCTTCTGTTTCCAGGCATTTTGGAAGCACTGTAAAATCCCAAGGCCACAGAAATTTACACCTGAAGGTTTTTGCATCTCCAGCTCAGGAAATGGAGGCAGGGCTGCAAGAACAGATGGGAGCTATTAGCCAGCTCAGAAGTGATGTGCCTCAGGAGGTGCTTTATTTGTGGAGCTGTTGAGATCAAGCAATCACAAAAGATCCTTGGCAGCATCCAGAGAAGGGGAATGTGGCTCCTATGGCCCAGTTCTGCCTTCTTTCAACCATTTCCTTTAACCCTGGGGGAGGGCAGGAGGGCAGCAGGGACCTCCAAGCTCCCACTGCCCCACGAGGAGCCCGGGCTGGGGGCAGGCATCCTGCCTGTACAAATGAATGTCAGGAGGAAGGGACAAGGCACCTCCTGCTCCTCACAGAACCAAACACAACGGGGTTAATGATGAGCTTCCAGAAGTGCACAAGAAATGTTAATGTCAGATGCCCAAAATATTGTTAAACACGAGCGATTTGCGAATTAAAATATTACCAGGCTGCTATTTTTAGCCCAGTGGAACCTTTAGTCATTCCACATTTAGATGGCTTATCAGAATTAAATAAATAACAGCAATGGTTACTGCTCAAATTAGGTCTGTCTCGGTTTCCATGGCATCCAATCTGTTATCTCCAATACTCCTGCCAGGATTTGTAGTGGGACTCTGGGACAGCAACATTTCTTATAAGGCTTATAAGGAATTATCCTGTAGCAATTTCAGCTATATGGTTTCTATGAAACCCTGGAATAAATGGATTTATTTAAGATGAGTTGAAGGGGTTTTTTTTCTTTTTCTTTTTTTCTTTTTTTTTTTTTTGACTGTTTTCTATTTTTAGCAGTGCAGCCTGCTTTCCCGCGGTGGTGATTTAACCCTTTCAGGACGTGTCACCTGTGTGGTGCCTGTGCCTGTTGCACTCTCCTGGGAGAGCAGAAGCAGACCTGCATGCTTTGATGCCACCAGCAGAGCGTTTGGAAACCAGGACTCGGCAATATGGGATAACATGAATCCTTGATGAATCCTTGCCTCCACCTTTCTGCACCTCACAGGGCTCACAGGCAGCTACCCTGGAGTGTTTGCACTTGTTCTGAGACACCGAGCAGAGCCATGCACAGAGCAAACACTGAATGCTCTGTCTGAGCCCAGGAACTGCAGGCTGAGGCCCAGACAAAGCAATATTCCCGTGTCAGGCTGCTGGGTGCAGGTGAAGGTGTGCAGGCAGAGCCCTGTGCTGGCTGCAGAGCCAGGCTGGAGCAGCGCTGGTCTCCCTGTGACCCAGACCCGTGGAGCTGTGCATCAAACACAGCTCCCACCCAGCTCACAGAGGGGCACAGCAAGCCCTCGTGCTGCACAGAGCAGGGAAATTATTTCTGCTGTCCCAGCTGTGCATTTCCCCATAGCTCCTCAATTAATATTACATTTTTTAGTTCCTTGGCCATTAGAGTTTTCAAGCGAGGGTTTCATTAATCTTTTGTTTTCTAATGTAACCTAGGATATAGATCCTGTTCTCTTTTCCCCTCTGGTAAGCACTAATTTACTTTGAGTTTATTTGCATCCTGTTGTGAAGGAATTCTGGTCCCGTGGCATTTTAAAAATCAATGGCTCACTGGGTTTCTAATTTCCAGGTGATATTCCTAAACAAAATGTACTGTGACATAGCATGGAGATTTATGGCAAATATTAAGTAGCTCTAAACAGCGCTTCTCATCCTTTCACAGGAGTGAGTGACATCCCAGGGGATAAGCACTTTTACAGAGCGCTTTGGGTGGCTCTCAGGAGGACAGTGAGGCCACAGGGAATATTTTGGTGTTTGATGTTCAGTTATTTGTATCTCAGTGTTGCACGAGTGACACTAGCACTGCCCTGCAGACTGCAGCTGGCAGAAGCTGGCATGCTTCCCTCAGACATCAGTGGGGCTGTGCTGATTGATGCCAGCTCAGGCTGCATCTCTGGCACACGCAGCATTTCCACCGTACCTCACATGGAATTTGATTTACTCTGAATCACGATTGAAATACAGCAGCGTGTTTAAGTAGGCAAGAAATGATAAAGTACTTACTATTTATAGAGCCACAGCTACTTTCCAGAGCCAGCTGAGCAATCCCCAAGTACAATCACAATACAAAGGCTTTAATATTTTAGTGCTCTGTCACGCTGTGGTCACTGTAAATTTGCTGTGGCTGGGCACGCAGCCCCAGCACAAACCTCTCTGAAAAACCCTTACCTAGGCAGCTGCATCAATGCAGAGGCTGGTTACTCAGGACTGCACACAGCCTCTCCGGGCTGTGGAAACTGAACGGGCTGAGCCCGGTGTGTGAAATGCCCCGGGGCACCGGCAGTGAGGGGTGGCACCGTGATCCTGGGGCCAGCAGGCACTCAGAGCTCTGCTTAAGCTCTTTGCATGGAAGGAAGGGGTTAATGGCTAACACCAGCAGTGCACAAGCCATTGCAGTGCTTATTCAAGGTTCCTGCTGCTGGAGCCAGGTTCTCCTGGCTGCACTCTAGCCAGCATTTCTTCTCTTCCTGG
Organism: Fringilla coelebs; assembly: GCF_963513975.1. Lineage (NCBI taxonomy): Eukaryota > Metazoa > Chordata > Aves > Passeriformes > Fringillidae > Fringilla > Fringilla coelebs. Next base: position 23,762,293 of record NC_140037.1, read on the forward strand.
CCCCCATGGTTTGGTACATCGTTTGCTATTCCTGCTGAATTTTCTTGTTTTTTCTTGTTTTCTTGTATTTCACACCAGAATGCCCTTGAAAGGCTGCAGCTTGTCTGATGGCAGGGGTAGCATGGCACGGAGCCTGGGGCTGGGCTGCAGGAGCTGGGGAGGTTGGTGCCCCCAGGCTGGGCAGCAGGGGCTGCTCTGGGTGTAGTCCAACTCAGTAAGGCAAGATTTTCACTCAAACTCGCTGGAAAAGCTCCCAAGGAAGGGAAAATAAAGGCAGCTGTGGCATCTCTGTCTGGGCTCTCCCAAGTCACTCAGGTCAGCGCAGTTCCCAGATGCTCCTGTGGCTGCACAGGCAGCTCTGCCCCAAGTGCTGCTTGATGCTCTGAGGAGTGACAGAAATAACATTTCCACGCAGCTGGCACACCTGGGAAAACTGTTCCACAGTGTCTCCAGGTAAGGATGGGGTCCAGGCTGTTCCCACCCTCCCTGTGCCGCTCATTAAATCTTCCTGAAGCTCTCTTGTCACGGCCTCAGGGATGCAACACACGGAGAGGAAAACAACGTGGAAATCGTACAGCATTACTGTGGCTGTGGGTCCCTCCAAGCTGCAAATAAACCCTGGGCAGGGCCCTCCTGAGGAGGAGGTGCTGGCCCAGGGCGCAGAGGCCGTGGCTGTGCCGTGAGCTCGCAGGGGTGCTGGCTGACTGCGGGCTCTGCTGGCTTCAACCTCCAGTGCCACCCTGAGCTGGGGCTGGGCACGGTGGGCGAGGGTCTCAGAGCCCCCAGGGGGGACAGCCCTGCCCCAGGCACTGCCCGGAGCAAGGAGGTGGAGGGGACAGGGGACAGGGGACAGGGCACAGGGGACAGGGCACAGGGGCCAGGGGCCAGGGGCAGGGCACAGGGGACAGGGGCCAGGGGACAGGGGACCTGGGACAGGGCACAGGGGCCAGGGGCCAGGGTCTGGGCAGCAGGAGCCGGTGTGGGGCTGCAGAGGCTGCACCTGCACACAGCTGAGAGCCCGGGGGTGCCAGCGTGGGGAAGGGCTGCTCCCAGCCTGGTCCCTGCTCTGCTGGCCCTTCTCTCTCCTGCCTGAACCAGCACTTCTGCTGCTGCTGGAGGCAAACCCCGTTTGGGAATGCCTTTGCAGTTTGGGAATGCCTTTGCAGTTTGTGAAGGGTTTTGCAGTTTGTGAAGGATTTTGCAGTTTGTGAATGTTTTGCAGTTTGTGAATGTTTTGCAGTTTGTGAATGTTTTGCAGTTTGTGAAGGATTTTGCAGTTTGTGAAGGCTTTTGCAGTTTGTGAAGGATTTTGCAGTTTGTGAATGTTTTGCAGTTTGTGAAGGATTTTGCAGTTTGTGAAGGGTTTTGCAGTTTGTGAAGGCCTTTGCAGTTGCAAATGTTGGGATTGCTGCAGCGTTTGGCATTTCCCAGTTAATGTGCTGGGCTCTGGCAGAGGGACAAGGGGCTTGTGTGACCCCCATGATGTTTGTGTCTTGGAAGTAAAGGTGTTAACTCTTTCTGACTTCATTCATGCAGGGCGAGGGGCACCAAGGGATTGAAGCTGAAATACAGCAAATCAATATTATAAACTCTTTGAGCTTTGTGAGCTAAGAATAAACACCGAGCACAGATCGAGTCAATGAACCTGTGCAGAGGCACAGGGGAAATGTAGCAGCAGTGTTCTCTTATTGCAGGTCAATAAAGGCTGGATAATGTTTGGCTTTCATTACTGATTAAAAAGATTTCCTTGCAAATGTTATGAGATTAAGACTGAGCTTTCTGCATGTGCTGAAAGGGTAATGTTTAGAAATGATCATCCCGGGCTGTCCCAGTGGAGCTGGTTCTGCAAGGGCTCCTGCCCTGGCTGCAGTGGTGCCCTGCTGAGCCCTGCCTGCACTGGGGGTGCCCCATGAGTGCCCTGTGGGTGCCCTGCCTGCACTGGGTTTCAGCCTGATGAGCCCAGGTGAGAGCAGACCCCAGGGCAGTGATGCCCTGCCCCGGTGGGATGCAGGACCCAGCAGCTCTGGGGGGACGTGGAGCACTGTACCCTTAGGGCAGTTATGGCTGAGGAGGCAATTTCAATACATATGACTATTTTTAGGTGCTTACAGCTCAAAAGCATTACCTTCTTGGCAGGAATTCATCACACTTGTTCTCAGCTCAAAGCTGAGATGGATATAAGACTTGGCAGGGCTCCAGGTAGCTGAAGAACAGCTGCCTGGGATGTTTCCCAATTGGGGTTTGCACCAATTAAGAAGTTTGTTTCCACACAGTTTGAAGGATGTTTTCCTCTGAGATCTTACCTCCACGATCTTTGCAGCCCCATGACTTTGGTGCCACAACCAAAGTGTTCATTCAGGGATCTCAAAGGCATTTGTTCCCTTGAGGAACCATGGGGAGGTAGACAGGATCCATCAACATTCACTCTATATAAATCCAGCCTATAGCTCTATAAAGCCAGGAGCTGCACACAGTGAGGTAAGAATTGCTTGGTTTCATTGCCACAGCTGGGCAGCAGCAGGAGGTGGCACAGACTGGCAGGGGCTGTGCTGGGCAGCAGAGCTGGGGCTGCTCTGAGTCCTGCCTTTCTGCTTCCCCTCCCCAGCTCTGTGTGGCAGCCACACTGCAGTGCTGCTCTGCTTGGCTAGAGCTTTCTTAAACAGTGTTCTGGAAGCAAGGCCCCATCCCCTTCAGGGCCATGCCTGATTTACAGCTCTTCCCCACACTTCTGTGACATGGATATGTCTGCAGGCAAGAGCTTCTAGGTGGCTGAAAGCTAGAGGTGCAGGGTCTGTCAAGCTGAGCCAAATGAAAAATTAGTGTAAGATTAAATTCTCTCCTGGACTGAGTTTACCAGATCTCAGAGAAGGAGAAATTCGACAGTAACAGCGCTAGACAGAAATTTGCCTTTTTTTGGAAACTGCCTAGACTCAGAAATTTGCATCCTTCTCTGCAGAGAGGTAGACAGCTGAGGCATTTAACAGCTGAGTATTTCCTTTAAACATAATGCTTAAAGCTTGTCTACATTTCCGTGCCCGTTCTGGACCAACACCTGCAGTCTGGGAGATATCTCCTCTGAGCCAGAGCAGCTGAGGCTCTGAGAACGGTGCTGGGAGTCCTAAAGCTTCTACAGTTCTGAGCTTCTAAAGCTGCTTGCAGTTCAGCTCTCAGAGCAGCTCCAGCCCCTGGCTGGTGAGATACTGACCCAGTGCCCAGCTGGGATCAGGCAGTGGCACAGCCAGAGGCCCTGGCTGGGTGTGTGATGGAAACAGCAGCAGAGAAACCCCCCAGACACCTCTGTGCTCCCTGGAAATGCTGCTGACGGGGTTTGCTCTGCTTGCAAAGCGTGCTGCACGCTCCCCAAACACAGCAAAGTGTGCGGGGCAAGAGAGCGGGCAGGGGACTGGGGAGGAGGAGGAGGATGGGCATGGTGGGGATGGTGATGGGGATGGGGATGGTGATGGGGATGGTGATGGTGGTGATGGTGATGGTGGTGATGGGGATGGGCAGCCTTGGCAGGGGGCACAGCTGGATCCCACAGCTGGATGGCAGAGCAGGGAGCCCAGGCAGCCCCTCCCAGTTCAATGAGGACTTGCCCTGGGTGCAGCTGCTGGGGGGCACCCAGGGGTCCCTGGGCAGGAAACAAGGCCCAGGTGGGGAGTGAGGGGGCAGGGGGCCATGCCTGGGGAGGGGAGGGGGCTGCTCTCCAGGTGTAACTGGGGAGGCTCAAACTGGTTTAACTGGTTTCACTGCTGCCTGTGAGGAGGAGCAGCATCCTGCACTGGGCTGGGATCAGGCAGCACCTAGAGCAAAGAGCAGCAGCAGGGGAAGGTCTGTCCCTCCTGCTGTGGGTGGAGGTGCCAGGGATGGAAGGACAGCATCCTCCTCATCCTGCCACCCCGAGCACCAGGTGAGGAGAGCTCCCTTCCTTCCCACCATCAGGGCTTGCTCAGAGGGTTTCTGTCTGGAGAGTGGAGTCTTAGCTTAATAAAATGGCTCAAAAGATACAAAAAATTCCCATCACTGCAGGCAGGTGCAGAGTGGAAGTTACAGGCCGTAACAGGCTCTCTGGAGTCCCAGGAAAGCAGCTCATTCTTCCTTTTAAAGCCCCACTATGAAATAAATCTGAGTCTTTCCTCAGAAATAAATATCCTGGGTTACAGGAAAAGGTCTTGCCAGTCTGGCTGACATTTGGAAATCTCTAAAAGTTTGATGGTGCAGCCCACACTCTGGCTTTCACTGCAAGAAGTTATTTTTTGCAGAATCTTTTTCTCTGTTATGTGAGATATTTAGCCCATTCATCAATTTCCTGGCACATAAAGCTGCAGTTGGCTGGACAGCAGCAGGAAGTAGAGTGCTGTGAAAACTTCTCCAAAATCCTTCTGTGTCTTGAGCCACAGCAGGCAAAACCTTCTCCTGTGAGGGTTAAGAGCTCTATGGCCAAATTTATTTGTTTTCAATGGTTCCAGATTCAGGATCTCAGGCACCAGCACCATGTGGTACTTTCCCATGTGATCTCTTTTTCCTTACCTTTTCATTATTATTATTATTATTACATTTTTAATTCTCTATTAATCTGATACTGTTTATGGTATTGTTTCAAATGGATGAAAATTTCAATTGCATTTGACACGAGCCAAAGCAGAACTGAATGTTTCTGACGGGCATCTTTGCTACTGAATTTTCTGGGACCAAACCAACATATTTCTTGCTTTTAATCCTGACCTGTCTTCCTTTGGCAATTGTGATTTCCCCACCTCCTGTGAATAAAACTTGAGGAGAAGATTTGTGTGGCTCCCTGCAGCAGGAACCAGTGCACCCAGGGGGAAAAGAGACACAACCCAAACCACAAATCTCCCTTTTCCTATTTGAAATGTCTCTTGGCAGGTTGTCTGATTTTCATTATCTTCATTCTTCCTCTTCCCCCCTCCTCCCCAGAAGATACCACTTGGGCCATTAGCAATCTCAGTGTTTTCTGTGCAGTTCTGTGGATATTTTTGTCAGTCTCAAATCAAAACGGTGCCAGATGGGAGCCCCATGCTCTTCAGAGATGATCATTTCCAGCATTCTTCTCTGAGCTTGTATAACATATGTCCACAAGAAATTGAAAATGTTTTTCCTTGTATGAATTGTGCACACTCAAGGGCACTGAGAAGGTTAAGAAAATAAGTGAGCCAGGAGCGTTCTGTACTTTTAAAACAGATTAATTTCCTTAAGGGAGGTTAGATTAACATTTAGATTGGTTGTTGATTTGTTGTGGATTGTGTTTCTGCTACAAACACCTGCATCTGGCGAAGCAGTCATGAAGCCCACCAGCAAAGAGAAGTTTTATATTTAAAATTGTCATTTTTACTATGAGGAAGGTGCTGTTTTTCTGTTTTGGGGAGTTTTGTTGGCTTCATTTTTTATGCTGGCCCTGCCAGCCCTGGCCCTGCCAGCCTGTCTCCTCTCATTTCCATCCCCACCCAGCTCTGTTTGTGAAGCACAGTCCCTTTGCATCTGTTTGTATGGGGTTCGTGCAAAGTGCTACATATGCTCGTGAGGGCTATAAAAAGACCTTTAATATTTAAGCTACTGCAAGAAATTTGCAGGGGCTGCAGATAGCTGTGCTAAACACTACTGAAAACAGCCCAGCATCCCCCTTCTTTTAAAGTGATCATCTTACAAACCTGAGAAGATAAACTGCCTGTGACCACACGTGCACAGACAGCATTTAGCTCATTGTGGGCATTGGCAGAAGGAATCAGATCTTGGGCAAAACCGAGGTCTTTGTGCTAAAGGAGTGAAACTGCTTCACTCTGCTTTTGGGGCAGGCAAGAGGAGCACACAGCATCAGTCACTGCGGGCTGCCTGATGGGTGGGAGGTTGTTCAGGAGAGCTAATTAGGTTGCTTGCAAACATTCTATGCAAATTTTCAGTCTGCTTTCCTAAGGAGGAGTGTCGTGTTGTGAACCTGCTGTCCTTTGCTGCTGAACAATTTGGTGAAAACAGCAGAGGTTGCAAAACGTTGGCTGGCTGGGGGTGCCTCAGCCAAACCCTGCAGTGTGGGAGGAGAGCAGAGAGTGCCACAGCCAGGCCATGGTGGGAGCTCGGGGCAGCCAGGCACAGAGAGATCCCCTCTGGCTGGGGGAGAGGCACCCCAAAGCCCTGGGCCAGAGAGGGACGGGGAGCTGGGCGAGCCTGTGCCAGCACAGGGTCCCTTTCCTTGCCTGGGCACGTCCCCAGGGACAGGGGATCCTCCTGGGAGCAGGATGGGAATGGAAAGGAGAGCAGAGAGCTCTGCCCCTCCTCTGCTTTTGGCATCACCCTCACCTATTTTGGCATCACCCTCACCCATTTTGGCATCACCCTCACCCAATGCCCGCTGCCCCCCGGGAAAGCATCAGCGCTCTCGGGAGGAGGGAGTGGTGTGGGACGGCTCTTTGGCAGATGTGGTTTATTTTAACTCCCCTGTGCTTTCCTGGGCTGTTTGCTGCGTCTTGAGCTGTCAAGTGCCAGGTCAGCTGTTTTGGGGCTGTCAATATCCTGGGAAAGGAATTGCAGGACAACAGCAGCTATCTGACTTTTCACTGGATATTCAGAAACTGCTCTGAGAAGTTGGGAGACTGGGGGGCCCTCCGTGGATTCTCTGAAAATTAGCTTATTACTCGACTGTTAAGCATATTGTGTATGCCAAGTAATTAATTTTTACAGCAAACTGGTCTATGATTTGGGCAAAAGAGCAATTAATTCTCTGCAAAGAGATCCATTACCATAATTGCTAATGGATCCAAAACTCCCTTAGACACAGATGGACAAAAACCCCTTTCATCTCTGTGATTAGGGTACCTGAAAGTCGGGCCCAGCCTACATGGCAGGTCGTTAGCCCATTAAAAACCCGAATCTAGTGCAGATTGTGGCTGCTGAGCTCCAGCAGACCAGCTGGGGGAGAGAGAACAGGCAGCTCCTTCCTCCTCCCCCAGCTAGCACAGAGCACCCACCCATCACCTTCCCCTCCTGGGTGTAACTGGGATTTCCTGCTGGCAGCAGGAGCCGGTGGGTGTAGAGCTCTGAACATCTCAAACCGGAGACACTTTCACCCCCTCGGTGCCGAGCAGAGCCGGGGGGCTGAGGGAGGAGGAGGTGCTGCCAAAGCCCTGCCCAGGCACACAGGGCGGGTTTGTCCGCAGCCCAGCAGGGCGGGCTGATCGCAGCAAGCACAGCTGGGCACGGGACCTTTACTCCTTCTTCTGTCTGCTGCATCCTCCTGCAACAGATCTCAGATCTCCAGCTTGGTTTGTGCTTGAAAGGGCGTTTGGGAACTTGCAGAATCGTAATGAATATTTCATGGAATCCAACCCCGAAGAGCAGCTAACAAAGAGCATTCAGGGCTGTGCAGTGCCAAACCCCGTGTGTCCCTGGGCCAAGGGACCCTGCTGGGGACACCAGCCTGCCCACCCTGCGTGTCCCTGAGCCTGCCCACCCTGCGTGTCCCTGCAGGGGACACCAGCCTGCCCAGGCTCACCAGCAGCCCTGGCTCTGCTGCCCAGCAGCACCAGCCGTGTCTGCACTGCCCAATGTCCTGTTTGGAAGGGAGCAGAGCAAGAGGCCTCTCTGAGAGCTCCTGCACTGCTCCTCAATCTGCAGTGGCAAAGGCATTGTGAACAGCAGGGGGAGGATGCTGAGATGGGCCAGGAACACAGACCGTGCTCTCCTGACCTGCCCAGCATCTCCTGAGCACCTGCACGGCCCTTCTAGAGCATCTTCTTGCTCTGGACATGATATTTTGTCAAAACTGAAAGCCTCATATGGTTTAGACCCAGCAAGGGTCCAGCCCTCCTTGTTCTAGGGATGCCTTAGGATTTTAGCTTTTATATTTTCCGGATCCTATACTTCTTTAGTGCACAACTCTAAAGCTCCATAGCCTGTTAGTTCCTGTCTTCCCACTTTGTTCAGACAAAACAATTCCTCACAAAAAAATACCACCTTTACTCATTTCTCACATGCCTCTGTGTTAAATTTGGAGGATTTCTTGCTGATGGGTGCTGGTCCAACATCCTTGAAGATCATCCTGAATTCCCAGTACAGTTGAAACAGGGGGTCTGGAGGGCAAATACTTCTTCTAGGAATAACCTGTTTTTCTTGGGGATCAAATCTGCCCGGGGGGTGGGATGGCATTTCAAAGCTCTGACTAAGTAAGGAAAGGGGAAAACGTGAGATTGGGTACTGGGCAGAGCCCTGGAGATGAGGAGTAGGTGCTTCACTCCTGGAGGAGAGCTCAGCAGTGCTTCATCACCGGAGGGGCTGAGGAAATGAATCACCAGGCATTAGTGGAGAGCTCTCAGCTCATCCCTCCTTCAGGAAGAAGTAGCTCTTCTAGGTATCCTTAATGGAAATTGTTCTTAGTGCTCCACTGGCAGGAACAGCAGTTGAATTGTTTCTTGGGAAGCATTATCTTGCCACACTAGATGTCAGTAAATACAGGTGTATCTAACTTTTTGCTCAAGGAAGGGAGTTTTTAGTTGATTCAATTCCCTTTTTTCAAATTATGGGCTGCCACTGTTTCCTTTAATTATCTTTTAATGAAAAAACCAAATATGACACTACGTTGTACTGATTAACACAGTAAAAAGCTTCTTAAACAGCTTATTGTCAAATTCATTTAAATCCAGAGGGATGGAGTGCCTTGGGTTGTGATCCCAATCCCTCTGCAGGTTTGGCACTCAGCAAGGCTGGACTGCTCCCAGAGCAGGGCACAGCACTGGAGTCTGGGGCTTTCTGCTTCACAGGGAAGGGGGGCACTGACCATGCTGTGTCCTAGGGTCAGTAACCACAGAAACACTGCTCTGGAAGAGACCATAAGTAGAACTTTTGGAAGGAATGTGGAGCTTTTAAAGACTCCTGAAGCTGCTGTTGGCAGAGAGCTTCCCAGGACTGGTAATGAAATCAGTCATTTTACAGCACTCTCCCAGCTTGATGCAGACAGTCTCGTGGTGGCAGCTTTTAAAGCTGTTTGTCTCATTAAAGTTCAGTTAACTCATTTCTGTAATTAGAAACTTTTATGATTAATGACTTGTGGTAGTTTGCTTTAAACAAGATGCTTGGTAATCAGATCTGCTGTAGCTCCCTAAATCACTTTTGAGAGTTGTATTGCTGCCTTAGTTATGACACAGTGACAGTGATGCTTGGTGCTCCAAGAAAAATCATTGCTAGTGATGCAATTTGTGCCTACAAGAATTGTGTCTGAGGAGCAATTGAAAACTGCAGGGCTGTAATAACAAACCATGAGGAGGATGATTTCTGGTGAATTTGCCAGCTTTAGCACACAAGCTCTCATTCCTTTTAACGGGGGTGTGCCAGGCTAACAGGCTTAGGAGGAAGAACAGCAAGAGTAGGTGAGTTCAGCTTTCCCTGCCTTTGTGAGCGCCTCCGAGCTGAGCTGTAAACACGGGGGCGTCCCCTTTGTGTCACACACGCTCAGGCTGGGCTCTGAGCCACCCTGCCGGGGCACAGGTGAGGGTGGCACTGCTGCCAGGGCCCTGCTGCAGCTCCTGCTGCTCCAGGCTGGCTGCCGGAGCCTGCAGGCAGGGCTCAGGCTGGGCAGGCATCTCTGCTCCTCCCCACTCCGAGGAGGGTGCCTAAGGGGTTAATGCTGGCCTGTACAAGGGCTGAGATGCTGGGACCGATTCTGGCAATGGCCTGTGCTCTGTGCTTGTCAGCTCTTATTTCCACTGAGTTCAAAGCCTGCTGGCCGTGCCTGGGTGCTGTGGTGGTTTGGGCAGCATGGCCCTGGCCAGCCTGGCCCTGCCCGTGCCACCGTGCTGCCCAGGAGCACTCCCAGCTCCCCTGGAGCCCTGAGCCTGCTGCAGCTCCGGGGCCAAACCCCCAATGCACCTGCTGAGCATGTTCATCACTCAGCCCTCAGCAGGGAGCAGCCAAGCCTTGTTCACCAAATATATTTATTTATTGGGGGAGGCAGGGAGTTCTTAGTTAAAAATATAAAAGACAAAACCCTCTCTGAGCCTGGATCTTTAAGGTTTGTATTTTCCAAGACAAAAAATGTTTTATTTGTTCCCCCTCCACTCCTTTTGCGTCTTCCCCCCCATTATCTATTTCCTTGTTTGTTGTGATTCCCTACTTTGAAACTGCTCATGTCAGGCTACTCCTCTTTGTCTAAGATAGTGGGATTTTTATGCAATACTTAATTCTGTTATCTTTAAAATTACAGACTTGGCCCATGCTTTCATACTGCACACCTCTCCTGTCCCTTTGAAAGGAATCCTACGAGCATTCTAAACAGGAAGAGTTTTTGGAGTGACTTGGTGAGTATAAATAGCTCTGAGGCAGAGCAGCACCTGCCATCCTTGATCCTCCAGCTTCCCACAAATCACTCCTGCACCAGGGCTTGATCACAGCTATTGTTTGTGCTAATCTTCCTCCTACCCCTCTAATCCTCCTATTTAAATGGATGGGATATTCTGCATGCAGGAAAGGGTGCGGGGACATAAATTGCAGCTGAGTATTTTGTGGACATGACACGGTGCACGTGTGGTGCTCTGCCAAGGGCAGAGGAATGGAAATGCTGACAAGCACCGAATGGAAATGGAAAGGATGTGGCTCTCCCAAAAGTGCCTCGTGTCACACTGACTCCTGCTGCTTCTTTAAAGGATGTGGCTCTCCCAAAAGTGCCTCCTGTCACACTGACTCCTGCTGCTTCTCTAAGGAGCTGCTGATGCTTTCCCAGTAGAGGAGCTCTGGGCCGCTGTGAAAGCTGATTTGACAGGATCTGTGGGGTTTGGTGAGCAGGGGTGCTGGGCTCTGGCCACACTCACCTGGGGTGGACTCAGGCACGCTGGCCTCCCTGTGCCCTGCTGCCCAGGTGTGCCCTGCTGCCCAGGTGTGCCTGCCTGAGGGATGCTGGCACACCTGTCACCAACTCAGGTGCTCCCATATCCATTGCTGAGGGGTCAGCTGAGTCAGAGCTGTGTGCCTTGAGGACTGGAGGAGCCCAGCTGGCGCTCCAGGGTCTGCAGAGACTCGGGTTTAGTTGCCACGGCGTATTCAGGTTGTTTGGGCTCTCCTGAGGAGCGTGGATTGTACTGAACACCTTGGCTGAGCGTGGCACGGCTCCTCTGGCTGTGCTTTCCTGCAGACACAGCCAAGGCTGTTTTAACAATCCCCTGCCTGTAACTGCTGGAGGAGGGGGCAGGTGGGGCACACCCCCCCTGGCTCCTGTCCCTGGGGTGCTGCAGGCAGGCAGTGGGGCTCGGTGTTCCCTGGAAGGGCACAGCACAGGGCTGCTCAGAGATGCTCACGCTGGGAGGGTTTCCTGCCTTGTGGTGTTTGCCCAGACCCCAAACCCTCCCCTTCTGCTGGACACCATTCCAGCTGACCAGGGCTTCTCTGCCAGGTGTGATGGAGGTCCTGGAGAGTCCCTGCAGCTGAAAATGTGCTCGATATTGGTGGTGCTGCTGCCAGGCCCAGGCTGTGGAGCCAGGCAGGGGCTGGACACGAGGAGGTGGCAGCTGGCAGGATGGTGGCGCGGGCACTGTTTGAACCTGGCACACATGGGCACGTGCCTGAGACCTTCCTCAGGACGCCTGGGGGAGCCTGACATTCATAAATGATTCTTCTGACTCCTGCTAATTTTAGCCTGGGAGTGTTTACAAACAGCAGCAGTGGTCTCTGCTCCTGATCCAGCAGGATTTCAGCCCCATCCCTGCTGGCACATTCCCTACAGGAACAACAAAATGGGACACAAAGCAGAGATAGCCAAGGGACCACTCAGACTGGAGGCACCGAAGGCCAGATCCCAGGGCTATGAATGATGTATCTGCAGCTATCACAGTGTCACCAGAAATTAAAACCTATGTACACCTAGGGATAGTTTTGGAGGAGAGGAATGGGGAACAGGGAGCCAAAGCTGAAGGCACAGTTTTAGTGGTGCTCCAGGGTGGTGTCCTGCAATGTTTCAGGAAAAGGCCAGTGAAGGCTGGCATGACAAGGTGTCCCCAGTTTGTAGTCACCAGCCCTGAGCCCAGGTGCTCCTCTGCCTCACACCAGTGTTGGTGCACACAGGTTACTGCACACAGCATCTCTTATCTGAGCACACTGCTTGGCTATGAGGCAAGAGGAAAACATCAAAAAAATCAATTATATCAACACAGTTCATATGGAGCTTTGGAAGCAGATTTCTAAATACACACAAACCAGTTTAAAATCCTTTCCCTTTCTAAACTCTGACCTCCAAGTACAGTCCTTTGAACAGAGTACCTCTCCATGAGTGTTTGTGGCTCTCTGCAAAGGATGAGCAGGCAGAATCCCCCTGGGCTGGCAAGGCAAGGACCTGCACTTGATTCTGCTCTAAAGGAGAAAGGCTGTAGCTGCAAACTCTGCCTTGAACAAATCCAAATCCCCCAGCTTACCTGAAGTCTGCTTTGTTAAAAAAAAATCTCCAGTCATGAGACACTTGATTTTCAGAGCTCTGCTCTTCTCCAAGGTCAAGCTAGCTACTAGGCACTGGCACAGCCAGCCCTGTGTGCTGTGGGAATTTGGTGGGTCAGGAGGACTCATACAACTCTAGAAAAACAAAAGGGAAAAGTATTTCTCATTTCTTTGCTCCTGCTCACATGTGGTGCCGTGCACGTCATCGAGATCAGAACTTGCTTGGCACATAAGGAATACCAGCTGCCATCTGATTGAGACATGTGAGAGGTTTATGAGGGAGCTGCAAGGTCAGCTCAGCTGGGAATGAACAGGAGGCCTGGGGACACATGACATGACCAGGGTCATGACCCAAGGAAACAGGAGAAATGGTGCAGAGGTGCTCAGTGAGCTTCATCTTCAGACCCTGGGTGAGAGCTGAACCTAGATCATGTCTGAGTAAAGAGAATGATAGAAAAAATCCATCAGATGCTGTTTAAAATTGCTGCAACTGAAAAAGAACCCAGGCAATGGGATGAACTGCCTGAGCTTTAAAGGAGAAGGCAAAAGGAGGAAAAGAACAAAAGTAGCTGAGGTAATAGGCTCATGTCAGAGGAAACAACTTATTTTGTGGCTGCACAATTCTAGTGCTGCTTGGTGTGAAAGAGCATGTTCAAATTAGCAGAATGTGTCTTGTCTGACACACTGTAAGCTTCTTGCAGCACTTAGAACTTTCTTTTAAGATGAGTTTCTTGAACTAAACTCATGTCCTTCTGCTTTTGCTTTAAGGAGCCACTCAACTTTAAGCATAACTGTTTTTTTTAGATTACTTTGAGTCCAGAAATAGCCTGAAAAACTAACTATCACATTCCCCTCTCTGTCTCTCAGGTTCATCAAAATGAAACACTGATTAATTTTTACAACACTTACGGAAAATGTCAGACATGAAAATGTTGTCCTATGCCATCATGTTATTTGACATCAAGGCACCTGCATTCAGTTTAAAACACTGAAAACTTCCTTCATTTCCTTTCACTCCACCTGTTGAAGTTCTGTCTGCAGGTGTCTAAGAGAAGCTATCAAGTTAAAGCTTTATTTCAGTTGGTTATGATCCCCAGTGTCTCCCCTGGAGAGGACACAAGCCACTTTCACTCCTGCAAGGACCCAGCCCTGTCTGCTTTGTGTGTGTGCACATTTGCACAAGCAGGCAGGGCTGGGAGAGCTGAGGGGAAAGGGAAAGGTGCTCCTTTATTGCCCTGTCCCATTGCAGCACAGCCCTGGGACACTCCTGAGACCTCTGCCACTGCTCCTCAGTGACAAATGGTCACTGCACTCCACAGGCTCTGGGGGCAGGGTGATGCTGCTGGAGCACAGGAGAATCCTTAAACCGCTGCAATTCATCAAACCCCAGGAGAGGGGCAGCCTCAGAGGTGGGCTGGCAAGCAGGCAGCTATTAGAGGCAACCTGGGTAAGATTTTAAGACAGGAAGATTCTTTTGTAGGTTTTCAAGATTTAGTTTTTACTTCTCATTTGATTTGTAAGACATTGAATTAATTTTGCCTGTGGCAGTAATTGGTGAGTGATCTCTCCCTGTCCTTCTCCCAACCCACAAGACTTTTGTTATATTTTGTGTCCCCTGTCCTGCTGAGGAGGGCAGTGATGGAGCAGCTTTGGTGGGATTGGCACCCAGCCAAGGCCAGCATTCCATGGATGTGTGATCATTATCCCTTCCCACTTGGATCTTGTGAGGGTGTCTGTTGATCAGACTGAATTACTTAGAGAAATGAAACTGCAATCTCTGTACCATCCATTAGCTGGAACTCTATTTGCGTGTAGCAGTTGGGTTTTGGCAATCAAAAGGAAGAAGATTGTGCACAGCAAGCTGTCTGCCCAAAAAAGATCTTCTGTGTAGTGCTTTAGACTGTGTAGGAATGGGAGTGGTAAAAATGATTTGGGGGCCAAATGAAACATCCATTGGAACAGGAACGTGCCTGCTCGGGGACAGGCTGTGCTTTGGCCCTGTGTTTAGTATTTCTCTCACCTGTAAATCTCCCTGGGTTTTATTGTGACACACAACTGGTAGTACAGAAATTTGCCCTGGCATTCCAGTTGAAGCAGTGGTAGGCCAGGAAATAAGGAGATGTGCAATGGATTTCTCTGGGCTGATTTTATAGGCAACACTGCAAAACAGTGGCAACTAAACCAGACACATGCCTTACTTATTTTATCCACATTGAATAGATACCTCTAGATGCCAGTGTGAATATTGAAATATAAATGAAATGAGGATTAAGTACTTGTATTAGTGAGACTTTATCATGTCTGGAATCTTAAACATAGGCCTGATCCTGCTCTGCCTGAATGTAGGGAGAGTTTTACTTCAGATTTAACTGGTGACATCCCAAGAGCCATCATGACAAAGCTTTAAAGGCACAATGTAGGTTTCCTGCTATAAAAGAGTAGAATCTGGACCTTTTACAAACCTCTGCCTACAGAAAAGAGAAAATTTCAACTTGAGAATCAGCCAAAGAACCAAGGGAAAAGTACATTGAGGAGCAATGTCACTACTGTATCTGTGTGAGTACCAGAATTCCGTGGGGGATATGTGTCTCTGTGGATATTTTAGGAGGGCAGGAAAAGCATGTTCATGACTTGAGAGTGTGTTTTATAGACAGACATACAGCTACTGCACATTAAGCAGCCTCGGCTTTGCTGTATAAAAGCACTTAGAGTTTACAGTTTCAGACTGTTAAGTGATACTTGACTTAACCAAGCCTGTGCCAAGTCAGAACCTCCTGGGAGATGTTTCTGGGGGAACAAATGCCCTGAGCAGAGTCACAGCTCCGTGCAGCACTCAGCTCGGCTGTGCCTGCTCCCCGAGAGCCACCCCGGGCTGGGAGAACTCAGAGAGCCCAGCTGTGATCTGCTGTGTGTGTCTGCTGGAAATGCCTCACGTTTCACCTCACTCTGGAGCTTGGGAGCCCTTGCTGTGCCTGGGGCAGTCCTGTTTGTCCCTCTGGGAAGGAGATTCACAAACCATACAAGGGTACAGATGATGCTCCAGCCATTTGTGCTGCCTGGCTTGTTGCCACTCAGTTTAAATGACTCAGTTTGCAACCTCGGAGGTGCACAAAAGGTGAGTAATTAGAACAATTTACTGATATCTGACTTTAATCGTGCTCCCCCAACAAAGACTGTCTTGAATTTAAACCCTCCCAGGGCACACAGGGAGCACCTAAACAGCATTTACACAGACGCATGAGATTTCTTTTCATTAAACTTCACTAAATCTCCTTCCTCTGGGCACCTGATTAATCTGGAGCTGCAGAAATTGCTGTAAATTCAGAAACTCAGAGAATGCTGTCAGTGAGAGGTTCAGGATCCATGTCAGGGCCGTGTATAGGTAAGATTCTGCCTGAGCCTGGCTGTGCTGTGCAGCTTGTTGTGTATCACTTCTGTCACCACAGCATCCGAGTGCTTCTCAGCTTCCAGGGCAGGAGCTGGAAAGCAACGAGGTGACAATTTTCCCTACTATAGTTGGGAAGTGATGTAGCAAGATACTGAGGTTCAGATTCATGTTTAAATACTTGAGTTAGTTAAAGAAATTCTGCTTTAAAGCCAGACCTGAAGTGATTTCCCTAAAATCCAGAGATGCTCACTTCAAAGTGAGGAACTGATGGGGGAATCTGAAGACATTAGGCAGCACCCTGACCACAGCTTCCATCTCCACTAGGATACTCGAGCTACCAAGGCAGCTTTCAAATTAAAAGCTGTGCAAACTGGGCCTGGATTGCAGTAAGCCTTCGTGCAAATCCCCTTAGATTCTGCATGCATAACACGATATTTTATTACTGTTTTAACTGACACTTCTAAGCCCTGAAAACTAGTAAGGGGAAAAGCTAACTCATTTTAAAAGAGCAGGGTAAGCTCCCTCTGCCCACCAGCTGGTACAGTTCTTCCACAACCTGCTGAGCTGCTGCCTCCTTCCAGCGTAGTAAATGTGAGTGTATGGGCCTGGTTTGGTCAATGTAATAACTACTCCTGCAAAATTGAACAGGTCTCCTGACAAAGATGAGAATGGCTCAGGTAAGGCAGGTTCACTGTCAGCACTAATACAGCATTTGTCGGTGACATTTGGTGTTGGAAACACCTCAGACCAAAAGTGTGAATTGTCACTGACTCTCGGCAAAGACTCTGCAAGTGCCTTTGAAAATCAGGTCTAAGTTGTATTGGACAGCTGAAATCTCCTTGCTGGGGTTCATCAGGTACTTCTGGCAGTGCTGGCTCAGCAGAACCGGAGAATTTCTCCTTCCCCATTCCATTTCCAGCTCCCTGGATTCAGTGGTCCCTGTTTGGAGAGAAACAGGCAAGAAAAAGACCAGGTTTTTAACCCCCTGGAGAGCCTCGGATGCGTTAAAAAAACAAACAACTGAAGAGGCTCATGTGAAATAGACTTACATGGAGAGCACTCCAGCTCCACTATCATCGGAGAGCTTACTGAATCCTAGAGTCATTTTGATTGGGAAAGGCCTCTGAGATCATCAAATCTGTTAACCCGCACTGCCGTGCTCACCGCTAAGCCATGTCCCTAAGTGCCACGCCTCTGTGGTTTGAAATACCTCGGCCATGGTGACTTCACCAGTGCCCCAGCAATCCTGTGTCCCTGCAGGGCAAAGCTGAGCCTGCCGAGCCATCGCGAGCCAGGATCGCAGCTGCCATCCCGGCTCCCGGTTCTCAACTTCAACAGCCCTAATACCCCTCACTGCACTTGATCTCCAGCCGCCCGTGTGCGGGGGAATGAGACTTCATCCCACGCCGTGTTTCATCACCCACTCGCTCAGAGGCTGTCCTGCCCCCGGCAGCGCGGGGCAGGGGGCACCGCGCTGGCCGCGGAAAGCCGAGCTGTCCCCAGCTGTCCCGGGCTGCCGCAGGGGACGGTGCCGGGCAGGAATTCGGCCCCACTAAAAATAGCGGTGCCGGGGCTGCTGCTGCGCCGGGACCCCCGGCGGGCAGCGGGGCACGGGGGCCGCTCAGGGCGCGGCGCTCGCCGGGCGCCAGCCCTGCCTCGCTCCCTCCGGGGCTGCGCAGACCCCGATCCGCATCCCCCAGCCCAGACAGGCCCCTTCGGCCCGGGGAGAGCGGGCAGGAGGAGCGCGGCCGCCGGCCCGAGGGGCTCCCCGGGCCCGGCACGGCTCGGCCTTCCCGGGTTATTTTGGGCGCTGCCGAGCGGGGCCGGGCTCCAAGGGGCTGCACCGGGCTCGTCCCTCCCCCGACGGCGGCCCCGGCTGAGGAAGTTTTGCCCCACCGAGGAGAGCGGGGCGAGGGGGACAGGGGGGCGGGACGCGCCTCTGTCAGCACAGGTGAGGGGCTCTGGCTGCCCTTGGGGTCCCTTCCTGCTCCCCGAGGGGGAGGGAGAGCTGAGCGCCGTCCCACGCCCCGGGGCAGAGGCAGGGCTGGGCGGCAGCCGGCGCGGGCCCTGCGCGTTCCCTGCTGGGGAACCCGATCCCCCTTCGTCCTCCGTGCCCGCTGTTAACGGGAACCCGATCCCCCCCTTTGCCCCCCGTGCCCCGGCCGGCGCCCTGCGCTCCCGCCACGGCAGCAACAGGCTGGGAGCGGGCGGCGCCGGGCCCCGCGCCCGGAGCCGCCCCTGCGGTACCGGGCTGGGAGCGGCTCCCCGAGCCGGGGACAGCCCCGCTTGCCGTGGGTCCGGCCGTGGGGCGGCCTTCCGTCGCCGGGGGGCAGCGGGAGGCGTGCTGCCCCCGCCCTCCCCCGTAGCGGTTAATGGAGCCCCGGTGCGGGTGACGGGGAGCGGGATGCGCGGGGCCGGGGCGGCTGGAGCTGCCCCCTCCAGCCCTCCTCGCCGCCGCGAGCGTAAACCTGCCGCCTCTTCTGCAGTGACGGGGACTCGCGTCCTCCTCCTCCGCCTATCCGCGGCTGCAGCTCAGCCGCTCCATCCCATTATTATTAGGGGAGGATGCGAAAAGAGAAAAACCCAAACCCAACACACCCAAGCAAACAACCGCCCCCCAGTCACGGTACCCCCCTCCCCCCGGTCGGTGGGACTTGCAGGACCAGCTGCGCTTCCCTGGCCCTGGGGAGGGGAGGCAGAGCCGGGGAGGCGGGGGAAGGAGGGGGCCGGGGCCAGGCAGACACAGGGAATATCGCTTTTGTCTCCGGCACGGCGAGCGGCGCAGGGGCTCGGTGCTGCGGCTGCCGGAGCCCCCCGCTCCCCGCTCCGCTCCCGCAGGCACCGCGGCGGCGCCGCCGGGCTCCGAGGCTCCGCTCCGGGGAGCGGGCAGCTCGCCGGCTCCTCATTTCCCCCCCTTCCCCTGCTCCCGGTGTTATTTCAGCCTTTTCGGCGTAGAGGATCCCCCACACGCACGCACGCTGCCCCCCGCCCGAGGTTTCTTTGGTCCAGCCGGAATTCGCGACGCTCCCGGGGATTTTCCCACCCAAGCTGGGGTCTATGAGCGGGAAGGTGATCAAGCCCAAAGAAGAGAAAGATGCTTCCAAGGGTAAGGCAGGCGCAGCCGCCCCGATCAGCGGCTCGTTCCCCGGCCCGACCGCGGACAGCCCGAGCTCACCGGGCCGGGAGGGGGGCACGGCTCCGGGGGCAGCCCCGGCCGGGGGACCCCGGCACGGCAGGGAGCGGTGCCCGGCGCTGCTCGGCACCCCGGCACGGCCGCGGGGCCCGCTCAATGCGGCACCGGCGGGAGCGGGGCCCCCCCGATCCCCGCGGGGAGGGGAGGGGAGGGGGCGGCTCCCGGCCGGGGCCGGGGGTGCTCGGCGCTGCGGCGGCCCCGGCTCCGGCCAGCGGGGCGGGGAGGGGACGCACGGCACGGAGACCGGGAGCCGGGGCACCCGGCCGGGGCCGGGCGCGGGGGGACACCGGCCGGGGCCGGGCACCGGGATTTCCCCGCCCCGCCTCGCCCCGGGCTCCGCGGCGCTGGGGCGTGCGGGGCCGGGCTGCCCGCGCCGGGGGCTGCGGGGGTCCCTGCCGGGGTCCCTGCCGGGGTCCCTGCCGGGGTCCCTGCCGGGGGTCGTGCCCCGCGCGGTGCCCGCCCGGGGTCGCACAGGTGGCGGTGTCCCCCGTGCCATCCCGGCCGGCTGCGGGGCTCGGTGTCCCTCGGGCGCTGTCCCCGGGAGCTCCCCGCACAGCCGAGCGTGGGCTCGGACTCCCGGCTCGGAGCCGGGGGCTCTGGGGGCCGGGCCTCCCCGAAGGACCAAAACCTGCTCCTCATTTCCTAGTTCTGTAAAACGGAGTGGGACGCTTCCCTGCCGGTTACTTTTTTAGCAGCCAGAGAGGCCGAATCAAAACAATACAGCCTTTCTATTCTTTATAAAAAGCTTTTTGGTTTCATGATTTTGAGAATTTATGTTTAACACTTTGGAAAGCTTCTTTTTTTATATTCTTTTTATGTGAGTTTTTTTCCCCAACTGTGTCTTTCCCCTTCTTACTGTGTTCTGTCTCATGTCCAAATCCTCAGCGTTTGCATGACATTTTTTTTTCTCAGCAACACAATCAACTTCACTACTTAGATGCATTGCAAAACCTTACTTTTTTTAGATAAATATGTTTTGCCTTTACATTATATCCTTTGAAGTTGAGTTGGTTTTGATTTTCTTTCATGGTGGCCCTATTCGCTATATTTGCTTTAAATAATTTATTGAGCAGTGCAGAACAAAAGATTCCCGCCTTTCTGAGGAATTACTTTGCATGATTTAGAACTGTGGTATAAACATAAACAAAAAGAAATTGCCATACTTGTGCTATGCTTGCCTGAAAGCTTACTTTTCAAATCAAGCTTACATATTCCATTTTGTGCTATGATTCCAAGTTCTAATGACACATTTCGTGTCTGAAATTGCTTTGGCACATTTCAGACCAGTGGGACAAAGGCATTTGTGTGTCTGTTAATGAGTCAGTGATGCCTGAGACGTGCGAGGCTGTGATGTCAGTGCTGACAGGGTACCAGCAGGTGAATATTCTGAGGCTCTCAGGAAAAGCAGTGGGTGCTGCTACTCTGCTTCTAGGAGATGCTGCTCTGCTCCCTGAGCTCATAGAAAAACTTTGTGTTACCACCAAGTAAAGAGGCAGTTGTAGGTACAGCAGGAGGAGCCATGTGTGAGGAGGTTTGTGAGTCATGGTGATCACCTGTGAAACAGCTTTTAGGGATGCTGAGAAGGAGTTCATATTTACTGGCTCGTGTATAGGCTGCATGGTTCTCTTCAGCCTCTTGAGCTCTAGACAAGAATAGGAAATGTTCTTTCCTCTGAACCACCTGAATTCTCCTTTGGTGATTGCAAGGGTTAATACTCTTCATGGGAATGTTTAATTTGGCTCCAGCCATAGTAAATCCAGGCAGTGAGGGGTGGGGTTTTTTGTTAAGATTTATTTAGTTTGGATGGGGTTTTTTATACAATTAAACAATTTATAATTTGCCTGGAAAGGATGGGATACCATTTCCTGCGTTTTTGTGCAGGTGTACTGTGGCACTGGAGTCCTGAGAGAAAGCTCTGTGGTTTGGAGTTAGTTAACCTCTCTTTCAGAGAACAACATAATCATGTTTTATGTACGTGTGCCTTGTTGTGGTGATGGTTCAGGTACCCCACTCTGTAAGGTAAGGTGATGTAGTTTGAATCCCTGCTGTAAATGCAGCTGTTCCAGGGTTATGTTTGCCTCATAAATGTGGAATGCTTCTCAGTGAGAGCAGTGCCAGCTTTTCTCACTCCTGAAGCTTTCTCAGGCATTGCAGGGCCATGCATGAGGTGAGACCTTGCTGTAGTTCTCTACAGAATTTGGGGAGGGACGTGTTCAGTCCAAATGTAGGAGCTGTACCGTGTACGTTGTTAAAAGACACTTTCTTCCACTGGCTTTTGGGGTGGCTCTTTCTAGAAAAAAACTGATCTTTATATAGAACCTTGAAAGGCCATGGATTTTTCTGGGAATAATCACAATCCAGAGCAAATACTTAACTGCCTTGCGGTGGTTGTCTGCAGTGAAATTAGGCTTTTGTAAAGTCTGTGGTGGTGTTAGTGGAGTTCTGCAGGTGTTACAGAAGTATAAAAATCTATTTTTAATTAAAATAGTGGGGGTTTTTCACGTCTTTCCTGAAGCCAAAGAGGAAGGTAACTGCTTGCTTGAGAGTGTGTTGGTCCCACTTCTAAGTCCTGCCTAGAAAACCCAGTGATGGCTGTGTTTTGCTCAGTATCTGGTTGCTTTTAAAAGTGGCTGTGGGCATTTAGAATTATCTAACCTAATCTTAAATAAAGCTCATGGATTAACAGAATGAAGTCAGGGATGTGCACCTTTCCTTTCTGCAAGATGCTGCATGAACTGTGTGTGTGTACCTATAAGATTAGGGCAGATGATGGCATTGATTTCCCCTCCCCCCTGTTTATTTTAGGTGTGTCAGAGCCGGACAGGTGCAGAGTGCTGTGAGCACAGGTATGCCCCAGCTGCTCCCCAGGGGCAGGTGGGCAGTGCTGCCGTGCTCTGGGGTGCAGGCTGTTTGGGGAAGCCAGCAGCCGGTTCCAGAGAGCAGCCTGTCCCCTCTGAGCTGGCTTCACCCTGGGGCAGGTGTGCGTGTCTGCTCACTGTGTCCGGGGAGGCAGGAATTCAGGGGCTGGAGAAGAACAGCTCAGCATCCCACAGTGGTCAGTGATTTGGGAGCAGCTCAGTGCTCAGGACATGCTCTGGGTGCATTCCCAGCACAGCAGTGGTCACTGATTTTGGGAGCAGCTCAGTGCTCAGGACATGCTCTGGGTGCATTCCCAGTGCAGCAGCGATCAGTGATTTTGGGAGCAGCTCTCCTGCATACCCAGCTCCCACCAGGCAGGTTCTTGTCCTGGCACGGAGCTGCTGTGCCCAGAGCCTTGGCTGTGCCAGGGCAGGGCACTTCCCCCAGAAGTTTTTGCCTTGCACTCTGGGCACAGTGCATCCATCGAGCGTCCCCATCGGTCCTTGAGGCTGTACCAACATAACCTGCTTTGGATTAAATACTTTTTATCTTCTGTTTGGGGAGGGTTGTGGGGCAGGAGGAGAGCCCTGGGCATTGGGAAGGGAGCTGGGAGTGCTGAAAGCCCTGTGCTTTGGACCTGGGCCTTAGAGAGCCCGTGCTGTCTGGTATTACAGCCAGGCCCTTTCACAGGCTGCTCTGCAGTTTGTGTGGCTCCTCTGGGCAAAGTCAAGAGCTGGAGCAGAGAGTCTCAACCTGAATCTGAGGGATGGATTAATCTGCATTTGTGCTCCTTTTTACTAAGGGGATTATGTACTATTGGCTTCCCCATCAAAGCAGATGCAGGGAGATCTTTTCCTGTCACCGTGCTGTCACCACAAGGAACTGGGATAGCTTTGTCCAAAAGTCTGATAACCTCAGCCATAAGCAGTGAGAAAATGCAGAGTGTGTTTTCTTCTGCAGAAAGCAAAATAGGAGCATTTTTGAAGCTGAAAGCTTCTAATCTGAGAAGAGTGTATTGAAATAGTGACAGTAACAGTGAAGACTTTGGAAGTACAGGTACTATTCTAATTCAGTGACAGCAGAAAACAAAGCACTTAGAGAAATCACTTGGCAGGAAGAACAGAAGTCAGAATTTTGAGGTATCTATTACTGCTTTTCCTGGCTTTATGGCAATATAGGATAATGCAGCTTTTGATTGAAAGGTCTGGAGAAAAGCTGACAAAAATAAAGAAGCTGATCTCAACAGTTATATTTCTATAGTACTGATTCATGAGACAGTAACTTACTTCAGGGACTGAAGAGGAGCAGCATGTAAGCTGACCGCGTCTTGGTCAGAGTCTACGGAATCAAAATTAGCAGCAAGTGCAGCCCTGGTGAGAAGGGGGAAGGGAACACGGTGCTAACTGCCTCAAGTGCTGCCTGGCCAGCTCAGGTCACAGGCAGGGCATTTCTTTGTCTTTTTGTCAGAAATGTGGGTGCCAGTTCTTTTCATTTCAGACCAAAAGCCCCACCAAACTTCAGCAGCAGCTGCAGTTTAGGATATGAACTTGAGGATCTGTTCAGGCAGGCGCTTGCCAGCAGCAGATTGGGTCTCTTTGTGGTCAGTTGGTGCTACTGACCTACACATCAGAACTTGTGTTTGTGTTATAAACACTGAATGGCACCAAAGAGTGAGTGAGTGTTAACCACAGTGCTTTTGTTCACTTCCCACTGGACATCTCAGAGGCTCCTCTCTGAGATTCCAGATTTCACTTTATCGAATAGATGCCTGTATTGCCCACTGGAAAGAGCCAGCCAAAATCTGGGCCATGACCCATTCCATCCTGGTATGAATGCTGCAGGTCACAATAGATGCTCGGTGCTTGGCTGAGGCCCTGATCCATTCAGAACTCCCATTGACACCAGTGGGAGTTCTCTGTCTGCCCGTGGCATTGCCTCTGATTAGTGGGTGGTTGTTAATGTGCCCATGCTTGGAATATTTACAGTAACTACCTCCTGTTCTGACTCATTATCTGGGGCTGGCTTTGGTACCACAAACGACAGTAACTCTATAAAAGAAACATCCTTCCCTCTCAATCCCAAGACAGTGGCCCCTCACATATGTTGATAAAACGTCAGCAGCTAAAAAGTGGAAGCAGTGTTGAGATGAAAATGCCAGCACATTTGTGCTGATGCTCTTGAATGGTTTTCAGTGTTGAGGAAATAAATCCACAGCAAGGCAGGATTTCCAGGGACAAGCTCCACACTCGGGGGTTTGTTAGTGTTGGTTCTCGTGTGGCTGCTGTCCATGCCAAGAACTCGTGTTGTACAGAAGGTAGTAAAAGTCTTTTTTTTTTTTTTTGCTTCTAGAGAGAAACTTATTAATAGTTGATTCTTTGTAGATGCCAAATCTCATCTTCAGAGGAAAAACTCCCAGGCAGATGAAGCCTGGAGGACAAGCAGCCCCCCAGAGCATTGCAGGGCACGGCAAAGGGGGAGCACAGCAGCCTCAGCAGATGGATAAGAATTTGCATGGCTTAGGCTCCTGGCATCTCTGCTCTGTGGCCACCCACAGTACACTGCAGGCTTGTCATTAACTGCGTTTGTGCCGTCTGCTGAGATTTCCTGCAAGGCACTGGTCTTACCCCTGTGCTTTGGGAACGGAGTGCTGCAGGGCAGCCTTGGCTCAATGACTGTTCGTGTTCTGCTTCTGTTCCTCATTGTGTCTTAGCGCTGAAGTGTCCTGCAGGAGACACAGCTCCAGAGTTGTGTGAAAAACCTCCTCAGGAGAAAAGACAGGGCAAGTCCTGTTCCTCAATCTCCTGCAAACACTGAATCCATATTTGTATAAAATCTGCTGTAAATCTGGAGGTGTTCTGTGCACAAATAAAACATTTGTAACTAAGAGGAGAAGCCTCCCATCCTGGACAACCCTTAGCTGAGCCCTTTCAGGCCGGGAGTTTTGTGTTTATGTGTGCTGGAGAGGAACTGCCCTGTTGGTGGCTGGATGCTCTGACAGATTCCGTGGTTTCAGATCTCCTCTGTGGGACTGAAGGTTTCTTAGCCACTCCTGTCCCTCTTAGGTGAGCCTGGCTCTAGGGCTTATGTAGCCCAAACTGTTTTTGCTTCCTCAGCTACATCATTTGACCTAACAAAACTCCCTCCTTTTGCCAAAACATGTCTTGGTTAAGCTTACATGAAAATGCATGTTAAAAACCAAAACAAGACAACTATGTTATATATGTTATTTACAATAATCCTTTTATTTTTGTGTGCTAAATCTTGGGTAAAGGGTTTCTGTGAATTGTCTGGTTTCGTGCTCAATATTTGTATTGTGTTGCTGAGTGAAATGAAGGCAAAAATAATTTGAATTGCACCCTCAGGCAGGTAACAATGCAGTTCTTTTCATGAAGAGAGTGTAAAGTGAGACTGTTCTCCACTTAATTAGTTTTGTGAGAGTGATGTATACGGCAAGGTCAGTGCTAAAGGAAGAAAGGGCTGGCATGGATTGAACACTGCTTACGTTGTTTGAATAATTAGAGCATCACTGTGAGGTGGGAGGGAGCAGAGGACAGAAATGAGGTATGAAGAAGAGATATTCCTGAAATAGCAATCGAATTGCCATTGATCTGGGCTGCATTACATGTACACAGTGACTGAATCTGAGCTGGTGGTGGTTTGTTACCTGTGCCAGTGGTTGTGCTTGCAGCTGAAATGAAGGTGTGTTTATAGAGATGCTCTGTTCTGTGGCCCAGGGAATCTCCAGGTGCTTTTCAAAACCTGGGGTTTGACATAATTGATACAAGGCTCTCTTGGTTGCGTTAAGAATGAATTGTTTAACCAGTGCCTGATATCTTTGATACGTGTGCATTTAGTTAGCACCCAGTTTAGAATTTCTGCTGTGATGGTGGCATCAGATCAGAGGTGGGCATTGTGTAATCCCCCTCTGACCTGTGTGCTCTGCAGGCATTTGCTTTGGGAGTCACTGTGTGAAGTGACAGCTTCACCTCAATGCAGAGATGCAACAGAAAGTATGAAAGAACTAGAGAGGAGAGCCGGGAGGTGGGGCAGAGGAGGGAGCCAGCAGCAGGAGGGAGCAGTGCAGACTGAGCTCCAGGTGATGCACAGCACAGCTCTGCTCACACCTGCCCTCACACACTCTCACCTGCCCAGCAGACACACAGCAGGACAGAGATTCCTTCTGAGTTTGCTTTCAGCCATTTTCCAGCAGTTTCCAAGAAGGTGATAGGTACCTTTCTTTTCCCTTGTGTCTCTTAGGTGGCTCACTGCTGCTGGCCACAATGTTCAAGTAGCTGAGGCTGGATTTACTACCACACATTGTCAGTGTGCTGTCAAACTGCTTACACAGAAACATTTTTCCTTTGGCTTTTAGATCTGCTGTGGAGTTCTGTGCAGCTCTCTTGTACGTTCAGTACACACGTGAACTTCGTACATTGCTCTTACATCTCAGTTTGCCCAAGTTGTGCCACAGTACCTCCTGGAAATGATAAATGTTTTCATTGTAAGGATACACAGTGCTCCGATAAATGTTTTCATTGTAAGGATACACAGTGCTCCTCTGAACTGCTGTCGCTACACTTTGTTCCTCCCAGTGCTGCAGCAGAATAAGAAGCCAGGATGGAGCCCGTTGTCACTGCAAGCCATTGTCACTCCTTGTGGGGTGCAGAGCTGGAGAACCTGGTCCGTGAAAGTCTTCCCTGGTGAAAGAAAGATGTGGGGGTATTTTGGGAGTCGCAGTGTTGGAGGGGATTGCAGGTGGATGCATTTCCTAAGGGAAATGATTTGCCGTTGCATGAGGCAGGTGCTCCCTCCTGGCCCGCAGTTATTCCTCCTGCTGGAGGAGCACAGGTCCCTGCAGCCACGCTGGTGTGAGCGGGGCAGCTTTGTCATGTGCTCTGCTTCACGTTTGCTTCTCGTCTTGCATAGCAGTGACTGAATTCAGAGACTGCCAAAAATAGCTGGCTGCTTTCAAGTGATTGGGCAAGGAGAGCTGGAGTGACTTTCATCTGCTGCTCTTCTCCTCTCCCGCTCTGCCCTGTTTGCTTTCTGAGGAGAGGATATTGGGTTTTCGTTTGCTTTGGCGGAACTCAATAAAAGGTGGTCAAAGTGAAGTAAGTCAAGAGGGATCAAATGGCAAGGCTCTTCTTCATCACCTCATGGGGAGGCTACAGCAGCAGAAAGTCAGAAGTCTGACTCCAGCTGAAAAGAGCTTTTTGGGGTGAAGTGTGAGCTGTTTCAGACCCACTCCAAGGTCAGGATTCTGCCTGGCCAGGGAAGCTGGACGAGGAATGTGTGCTTTGGTGTTTGGTTGGTAGCTGGCTGCTGGCCATACAGAGCTGTGCTACTTGGCCACTGGAGAGCAGCAGAAATGGTTTCCTTGGCTGGAGGAGGGGTTGGGGTGTTTGTTTTGGGGTTGGGTTTCATGTTGTTTGTTTGTTTTGGTTTTTGTTTTGGTTTCTTTTTTTTTTTTTCCTTTTCAGATGATCAGTGCAAGGCCCAGTTTTCAAGTTCTGTTTGTATAATTGTGCCCTCGGGAGGAATTTCTGTCACATGATTTCTGGGATGTTGGGGATTAGTGTAAATGACAGTCTCTTCATGAGGGGTGTCCCGTTGGTAGGTGATGTAGAGGAGTGAAAGCTTTATAGGCAGTGATGCAGTAACTCCTGCACAAGGGGAGAACAGCATGGAAGACAGAAGAAAGATGGACTTTTTCCTAGTAGTTCATTTAAGAACAGTAGATGCTCTTGTTTAGGGATGCTTCATTTACGTGGCAGCAATTAATGACTGTAGAGGAGAAAAGGATTATGCAGAGCTGTGAAAGTTGTCAGTTCTTTTCATGGCAACTTTCAGTGTTCAAAAATTTGAATTTGTTTCCCCACTGGGACATAAGCAAAACTTCTTTGAGGTTTCTCAGGAAAAATAGTCACACTGGAGCTATTTTAAGGAAAAAGACCTGTCAGGTTTTCCATCCCTGTCCTTGTTCCACCCTTGGTCTGAAAGGACCTCCCGTCAAAACAGAGATGCTTTTCCAAGACTTTTGAGTATGATCAGAAAAATTAGTTAGGCCCTTCTGAACAATGTTGGAAGAGATTTTGAAATACATAACAGCTGAAAAAAAGCAGGGTTTTGAGTGAGTGCTGTGGAGGATGGTTGGAAGTTCAGTGGCGAGGTGGTGGGGCTCTGCTTTTTGGTCTGGTTTTGTTTCACTCCACATTTGATCATGAAGGATGAACTTTAAATTGCTTTGTGGAATGAATAAGAGGTGCCAGGCTGAGAATGGAAGGGGGAGAAAGTGTGGTGCAGTGTCAGGAGAAAGCAAATTCTGTGAGACCTTGAATGACGGAAAATTAGCTTTGAAAAGTCTCTGGAGAGCACAAGGAAGCTGAAGAATGTAATGGAAGAGGAGATATTGTGGGTGTAACTCGTAGTAATATCAGGCTGCAGGGAAAGCACGCAGGTTTGACAGCCTGAAATGGTGCAGAAAAGACTTGACAATCTGTCCTGCAAGGTGCCAAACATCTCTACTTTCCATTTGCCCAAAAGCTGTTAGCGCTGTGCTTTGGGCCCCTATCAGTGAATGTTGGATATTCTTGTCATGCCACATTCCCACTATCACAAATTCTTACCTTCGGTGCATTTCAGGAGCCATTGAGTGTGCATGAGGCAGGCTGAGTGAGTGACAAAAGGCTTATGAGAGAAATGAAGAAAACCTAGCAGACTTTGATGGCTGAGGTTCAGAGAGTGAGTGAACTGTTTGTCAGGCACGGCCTCTGTCACTGAGAGGAGAAAACACATTGCTCTTCCTTGCCAGAGCTGGGGAGAGCGTTGCTGCTAGGGCATCCACAATGCCTGCACTCACTGTGGAACCCTGTTCTTTTATATGGCCTTTCTTAAGGTGCTTTTGCCCCCTCAGTCAGGTCTCTAATTACTGTTCTTATTGCTGCTGTGAGCATTTCAAACTGTTCTGTGCATGGGTCGGGTTTGAATAACTACTGGTGAGAGACTTTGATAGATCATCGGTGTTTATTTGGGTGGCACCTTCTAAAGAACAGAACCTGAGCCGGACTCTCCTGTCAGGTTAGACTGAAGCATGATTTGTGCTGCTCAGTATCAGCCTTGCTGAATCAAATCCTCAGTGGAAGTGTGATACGCTTTGCACTTCACAGTGCTGACCGCTCTTGTGATGAATATTTTAAATACTCTTTTTTTCTCCCCTTTTTTTCTTTATAAAAAGTGTGGGAGGGGGTTGTGTTGAATCAGTGTTCTAAGATAAGCCTGAAGATTGCTAGAATGAACTGCAATTTTGAGGCTTGATTCTGCAGTATGGGATTACTGAAGTATGCAAGAGAAACAGATTTTGTTCCTGAAATCTGATCTTGCAGCAGCAGAAAACCGTGCTGGTGAATAAAAGGGAGCAGAGTCCTGTCTTTAGTTTGCATCTTCAGAGATTGCCTGGGAGATGCTGTGAACTGAAACAGTGTGGTTTGAAGTTTTACCCTGTCCTGTGCTGGATGTCCTTGAAGGCAGCTGCTGCCTCTCCAGTTCTGCTGTATTTTGGTCGTTGGTGCTTCAAAATTTGGCTTTGGGAATTATTCTGTGTAATTCAGTCTCTTGCAGTATCTTCATCTTTATCTGTTTCTTATTTATGTTTTACCTTTATTCACAAGCATAGGATAATTGACTCAAAGGTCTTGAAGGATCATTAACACCTTGGTAAATATGGTGAGAATGAAGAGTCTTTAAAAGGTGGTGGCATCAATTTTTGACCCGATCAAAACACCAGCACAAAGCATGGAAATGTTGGTTTTATGTGCATTTTCTATTCAGGATTCAGCTCTGCAGTGTGCTGTGTGACGGCTCTGTGTTTTCCTGTGCGGAGAGAGCTGCTGGTGCTGGATAAATTCGAGCTGATACTGCTGTGATCAGTGAGCAAGGTCTTTCTGTGGAGCATGACTGTGCTTGTAGGCTCAGTACCCTGGCAGAAGCCGTCCGTGGGCTGGCTGAGGATCAGCTGGGCTAGCACAGCTCTCAGAGCACCAGGCACTTTGAGGCTTCGGATCAAACTGTGGCAACAAACCAGATCTGCCTTTGTTTCTGGGCTTTCAAACCTTGCAGCAGTGCAGCGGGCTGCCCTGGTGTGCCCAGCTTTATTTCCCAAGATGTAATTTAATTTATTCCTTGCTCACTGACTTGAGTAAATCAATTAAAACTTGTGTGTGTGTGTCTGTGTGTGTGTGTAACAAGGCTTTGACATAAGGTAATTGATCAGGAGGTGCAGGCATATGAGGAAGGCGTGGGACAGATTTTTAAGCAGAAGAGTGAAACGTGGTGGTTTCTTTTGATGTGGTGTGGTGGTAGCTAAATTCCCATCTTGTGTAGTAACAGGCTTTTCTCTGGGTGCTGTGGTGTTAAACACTCCTCTTTGCACATATGCAGGTTAATCTTTTTTCAGCTTGTCCTGTTGGGAACACGTCATCAGCCTTTTTACTTTGTCTGGAAGGGAGGTTAAGGATGGGAATCTCAAAATGCAAAGACTGTCAGTTGTCCACCTCTTGTGGTAGACCAGTATAGTTCACTCATTAATTACTTCCTGCACCTTGGATACCTCTGGCAACCGCTCCCTTTTCAGTTCCTCTGCCTCTGTGGGGTGCTGTCCCCACAAGCTGGGATGACAAACATGTAGATCCTTCCTGTGCTCCTCCAAGCGCCTCGTGAACCATAAGGACTGACTTTCTTTCAGCCTGAAGCACTGGAGGGTGCAGCTGAAAGGGAGTGAGCACCTTGCCAGGCTTTCCTGCAAGGACCAGGTCCTGCCTTACCTCCAGAGGTACAGTGGTGTGTGGGCACAGCTGCCCAAGTGAGCCCAGGTGTTTTGGCATTGGCAGGAGAGCCAGCCCCTGCCGAGGACCTAGCCTTGCAGCTCTCTCTCCATGGTATTTTCAGAGTTGTAATAATTTCTTGCTCTTGTTTTTCCTCCCCAGAAAAACGAGACCTTGGCTCAAGCTGTGTGTGAACTATTGGGAATTGATGAGTTGTTTGTGATTCTGAATCCAGAGTGAGGGCAGGTATTGCTCACTGCAAGCTCTCCCCTTTCAGGCACAGAGGAAGACCTGATGAAAAGCAGTGTTGCTGAATCTTATTTTTAGCTTCTGTCCTGTGGTGATGTTTTTGTTGTTGTTTGATCATTGGGGGTTTTTTAGATTTGGACTGCCTCTGTCAGGGGTCACGGTCTGTCAGAAGAGCTTTGTTGTGTGTTGATGCTGTTGGTGTTGCTTGGTGGCCCGGCCCCGCCTTGGTGCCCCGTGGCTGCTGTCCCCTGACGTGCTGCTGGTGTGACTGGCACTGTGCTGCTGCTGCAAGGTGCCTGGTAGATAGCCACCTTGCCTTGGGCTCGTGAATGCCCTGCTGTTGCTGTCTGTTGTTGGTGGCACACCTTCAGAGAGCTGTTTGCTCCTGTGCAGCCTGTCCTGCATTTACCCCACTGTGCCAATTGCTGCAGCCACCCCACAGGGCACTGGCCACATCCAGGAGCCGCTGGAGGGACACAACTGCTGATTGGTTTTAACTGTTTTGTAAAAATACTCTTTATTGCCTATGTGTCTGTATACCATTTTTTGGGAGGTTTTTTTGCTTCTCTTCAAGTTTTTTCTTTGCTTCGTGGTTCTGTTCGTGCCCTGGGCCAGGCTTGCTGTCAGACAGGCGCGGGAAGCTGATGCAAATCCTGTGCCCATGGCGTGGACCAAGCTCTCATCTTTGCCTCTGTTATTATTAATGCTTTCCTTCGTCTCCTCGAGCCCCTTCCCTTGTCTCACTGACAGCTAAATTGGAAACCAACAGCAGCTCTGCTCTGGCGGCGTTTTGCCCGAGGTGCCAACGATCGACTAAAACTGACTCAGATCATGATTTTAATTGGTTTGATTTTTGCCAGTGGCTTTAGAAAGAAAGCGAGCTATTTTAGTCCTTCTTCATCCTTGGTCAGTTTTATTAATCTGTCTGTGGCTGTGCAAAGCCAGAGGCTTTGGGGAGAGGTGGGTGCTGGGGAGAGGAGCACCCTGCGGTGGTGTTGGGTTGTAGCGGGCACCAGTCCTGCGGTGTGGCCATGAGAAAGCTGCCAATGAGGGGACGTGGCACCTGGTGACTGCTCTAAGGAGGTGTTTTCCATGGAAGAGTGGAGGCATTCAAATGCCAGTTTTTTCCTTTGGTTTCATTTGTTCTAGCTGTGATATTTTTCTCCTTGGACTGCTGGCCCTTGCTTTGAGAGCCGAGGGAGGATAGCTCAGCGCCCGTAAGCGCAGAGATGAGTGGTGACACGTGTTTGTGCTGCTCTGCTGTGGACAGCAGCAGTCAGTTTACCTCATGTTTAATGCTTTGATTCTTTGGCAAACACCGAGGTGTTGAAACGACTCGGTGCAGACAGCGAATGATGCATGCCCACAGGTTTGTGTCTGAAGGCATTTTCACGGGGGTGCGCAGGGTTAAAGAGCCTGCGCTCCTTCTGCGCACACATCCCTGCCCTGAAAGGACAGATAACCTCCTCTGAGGGTCCTTGCAGCTTCCTTCAGCCTCTTAACCACCTCCTGCTCCCTAGCTGCAGTTCTCTGCTCTCTTGGCTGGCCTGGTAGAACAAATTATGGATAACTTGAATGCCGGTGAGAATCGTTTGAATATGAAAACAACAACGACACCCTGAATAGAATATGTTGAATTAAAAATATGCAAGCAGCTTTTTCTTTCTGTTCATAAGGTCCTGTTGGGTGCAAACTTTAGCACAGCATGGCTGGTGGTTTGAGTGTCCCTTCAGTTTGAGGCTGGGTTTGTTGAACTGTGGTGGTTTCAGCTTGTATGAAATGTGACCAACAACAAAGTCAGTTCAGGCTCTGGTTAACTTGAAGTTTATGTCTTTTCCATGAGACATATTTGTTCAATTACATTACCTGCTAATTGTATTTCTGAGCAGTTTCTATAACTGTATGTTCTTGATCTGAAAGCTGCATTATTCTCTCGAGGAGATAATCAGTTAGTGACATACTGAGCTCAGCTCATGCTGTCTGCTCTTTGCCTCTGTGGCAAAACCTGAATTTTAGTGGTAGAGGAGGACGTTTCTGTCTATTCTCTCCTTTGTGATGCAGGTGTTTACTGGAAGACTTTTCTTTGTGAATAGATGAATTGTTTGTGATTATTTTTCCCCTGCCCTAAGTTATTTAAATAACATAATTTATAATGAAATTTTTTGTGCTATTTAAAACCCACCAAACTGAAATAGCTATGGGCCATGCAGTTCATTATTAGAAGGCTCTTCTGAATCAGAAAACCATGTTTCTGGAAGATATGTGACTTTGAAATACAAATCCTGCTGACTGGTGCTGGACTCTCGAGTTAGAGATGGAGGAGTTTGTGCTTTGCTGGCATGTGAAGAGCATCTTCTGTCCCAGCCTCATCAGGAAAGGCAGCTTTTGGAGGGAGTACAAGTCCTTTCCAGAAGTGGTGCTGAGGCCAAAGAAGGCTCTTGACTTCTCGTGGTATTAATGGGCTGAAATGGAAAATGGGAAGCCTTGACAGGGCCAGTGAGTTGGCATAAAATTCAGCCTTTAAATGATGGTTTGGCACCACAAAATGCTGATGGTGCTGAGGCTCCTGGGGCATGGTAGGCAGAACCCACTTCTCCAAGAAAAGTTTATTTCTTTTTCCTGCATCAATATTTATGAATTTTCCCCTGCCACCCTCCAGGCAGCAGTGACCCAGTTTTAGGGTTCTGGGTATTTATGGGAGATGGGGGTGAGGATAAAATTAGGGTACGAATGTGGTGTTCCAGGCACCTCACAGATCCATTGCTGTGGCTCCTCTGTGGGTGTTGTGTGTGCTGGGTAATTTTATTCACCCTCTCAATCACCAGGGCTTTGGGAGCTGTCACAGAAAGGACAGTGGGTGACAGTGAAGGGTTCTCCGTGGCCACAGGCTGCCCCAGCTGGAGCTGCTCCTGCCCTCCTCTCCTGAGGTGGTGAGCCCGGTGTGTCTGGCCAGGGCCTGCAGCCCTGCTCTGTCTCACCCTCCTCCAGGTTCATGGGCTCCAAAGGGGGAGCTGGCTGAGCTGGCAGTGCTGCACACTGCTTATGGAGAGGTGGTTTATAAATTGTCTCTGGTCTGAAAAAATACCCCCCTCTATTAAACTGTACATAACCTATCAGAAATGACATTTTAGAAAATACTTATCCAAGGCCCAAAACATTGTGGCACACTGAGTCCTCTGCCTGAGAAAAAGCAGGTATGTTGTAATGAAAACCATTTTGATCAGATTTACCTCTCAGCCTTTTGATCTTTATGAAGGTGGAGAGCTGGGTGTTGTAGTTAACTGGCATCCTAAGTTCCCAGCCCTTAAATTGCTAGCAAAGTGTAATGCCTGTATTTCTGAAGGTTTCTGTGGTTTTGTTATATGATTTTTTCTTTTAAACTGGGGACACAGTGGGTCAGGGTATTCTCTAGGTCATATGTTAAATGATCAAATAGTCTGTGTTTTGGTTTGGAGCAGAAGGGATGGTGGATGTATTCCTGCACTTGTGGAGCCATTGGGTACTGAGAGTTGTGTTCAAAATGGTCAAGTCCTTTTTCAGTGTGAATCATGGATTGTGTGAAAGCTTTCCTTAATTAAATAGTATCTAGTTAATATTTAATATTTCAGGGTTTTCTTCTTTGCTTCATGTGTCCAGGCTCCACTGCAGTGCTTTCACACTGAAAGCAGATCCCCAAAAGATGAGATTTTCCAGGCTGCTTAGCTGAGTAAGTTGTCTTTAATAACAAGGTCTGCACAACCCGGTGCTTCTCATTTCAGTGGAGAAACTTTTCAATGACTGTATGCACCCTCAGATTGTCTTCATTCCTTTATGCAAGGAAATCTGTCTACGTAACACTCCAGCTGTTCATTTCCTGTTGTGCTTTTAGTAGCAGCATTGCTGTTAAATAGCTACTGATAAAAGTTTTCCACAGATCAGGATAAGCTAAAAAATTTGTGGCTTGAGCACCAAGCAGGCAGGCAGCCTTGAAAGCAAAATGTCAGAGGAGAATTGTACATGAAGCAGCTGACATTCAGATGGGCAGCACAGACTCGGGATTATACAGTTTCTGCTCATCATTGACTTGATTTTTTGTCTTTGTCTCCTGAAAACCCTTCTAGGCATCTTTCAAAATAGCATCTCTCTGTCCCTGAATATGTTTAGAAAAGCTTAGCTGCTGAAGAATCTTAGCTTGAAATCGTAGGGCTCTTCATTGAAGGGAAGAGATTAGTTCAGTATACCTTACAAGGGCACTCATTTTCTTTTCCAGTACTCTCACATATTCATTGTGTCCTTTTCTGGGAAACCATTCTCCCTCTGAAGTTTCTACAATGGTTCTGGGCTGGCTTTGTCCTCAGGCTGTTGTGATCTACTGCATTTTACTTGTCCAAGTTTCTGTTTTTCTGTTCACGGTAAATAAGCTTGGGCTGAAGCCACAAGCCCTCAGTGGCGCTGGGATGGAGCTGCTCTGCAAAACCTGGCTGTGCTTTGTGTACCTGGTTGTGGAATGTTGTGTAGTCCTTGTGACTATGAGGTGCTTGAAGCAAAGCAGAGGGGAAGGAGAGTGTCTGGAGCTGAGCTAATCCTCAGCAAATGCCTGAGTTCTTAAATGACAGTGGTAAGACAGAGAATTGAAGACCAAGAATCTGGAGATGTAAAAACAGTCTTTGACAGGAGCCCCTGTGGGTGCACAGCTTTCACTGTGCTTTCCTGAGTAACTTTGTTCTGACTACAGAACCAATACTTCTGTGGGTTTTGTTGCTTTATACCGCTGAATCTGGATTTTGAGGAATGATCATCCTGGGAAAGGCCTGCTGAGGTCCAGGACCTGTCCAGGCCATGGGATGCTGCAGTGACGGGGAGAGGCAGCGTCTGCCGGGCACCCCAGGCCGCTCTGGTTTGTGCCTCCATCTGTGGAGGGGCTGGCAGGGCAAACGCAGCTCTGCAGCCAGAGCCTGGGGTCTGTCAGCTCCTGTGTGTCCCTGCTGAGCCCTCCTGGAGTGTCAGACGCTGCGTGTGAGGGAGAGGAGCTGCCTGCAGCATCCCGCACTCAGGCGTGTGGTGCGCTGCAGACCTGCCCCAGAGGGTCAGAGCACACAGGGGCTCCTCATCTGCCTGCAGCAGAGAGGGGCAGTTCCAGATGTCTGCTCCAGCAAACCCTCCCACCTCCAAAGACCAGGCTTTCCAGCAGTGCTTCCCCCTGCTGCTGCTGCCAGGATCCCTGTGTGCCCACAGACCCCTGAGCAGGGCACCAGAGGCTTCCCTGTCCTGGGCCGTCTGCTCCTTCAAACACCCCAGCAAAGGCAGTAAAAACAGGGCAGGCCCTGGCACTGGGAGAGGAGAGGGCAGTGATGGTGATGCCCTGGGCAGAGTGCTCCAGCCATGCACTGCCCCTTGGGCCATGGCACAGGGAGAGGAGAGGGCAGTGATGGTGATGCCCTGGGCAGAGTGCTCCAGCCATGCACTGCCCCTTGGGCCATGGCACAGGGAGAGGAGAGGGCAGTGATGGTGATGCCCTGGGCAGAGTGCTTCAGCCATGCACTGCCCCTTGGGCCATGGCACAGGGAGAGGAGAGGGCAGTGATGGTGGTGCCCAGAGTGCTCCAGCCATGCACTGCCCCACAGGGCAGGCCCTGGCACAGGGAGAGGAGAGGGCAGTGATGGTGATGCCCTGGGCAGAGTGCTCCAGCCATGCACTGCCCCTTGGGCCATGGCACAGGCAGAGGAGAGGGCAGTGATGGTGATGCCCTGGGCAGAGTGCTTCAGCCATGCACTGCCCCACAGGGCCATGGCACAGAGAGGGAGAGGAGAGGGCAGTGATGGTGATGCCCTGGGCAGAGTGCTTCAGCCATGCACTGCCCCTTGGGCCATGGCACAGAGAGGGAGAGGAGAGGGCAGTGATGGTGATGCCCTGGGCAGAGTGCTCCAGCCATGCACTGCCCCACAGGGCAGGCCCTGGCACAGGGAGGGGAGAGGGCAGTGATGGTGATGCCCTGGGCAGAGTGCTCCATCCGTGCACTGCCCCTTGGGCCATGGCACAGGGAGAGGAGAGGGCAGTGATGGTGATGCCCTGGGCAGAGTGCTCCAGCCATGCACTGCCCCTTGGGCCATGGCAGATCATTCGGGGCTGGCTTTGCAGGCAGGCTGGGCACCAGCCCCAGGTGGATTTGCACACCCCAGCTGAGCCCAGGATGGCCCTCTGGAATTCCTCAGGGATTTTCACACCTCTGCCTTTGCGGCCGAGGTGGGTGAGAGCAGGGTGCTCCGGAGGCTGATCACATCCAGCCTGTTCCTCTGGGGTCAGCCCTGGCTCCCCAGCTGCAGGTGGCTGGAAATGCCCCAGCTTTTGGTGTCTGTGCTTTCATCTGGTGTTTTCTCAGCTGAGCCCTGTGAGCCCTTTTCCTTGTGTCCTGCCTCCTTTCTCCACAGCTGCCAACCTTTCATCTCCCCCCCTCAACACCCTTCTTTCCTCCACGGGTGCTAATGCCTAACCTGTATTTAGCCTGGGCTTTGCTTCTGCTTTTGCCAGATCTGGTGAAGGGATTGTGTGCCAGAGACTTGTTCAATCTTTCCTAATAAAATGGCCAAATAAATGACAGCGTTCTTTCTTTCTGTCCTCAAACCAGCACAGCTATAACAGTGCTACACTTGGAGACGTGAATTTGTCTGACTGCATGCAGAACAGTCCAGGACTGGTGCAATTCAGTGCTTTTTGCTTAATTTCTTACAATTCTGCTGGTAAATTGGAACATTTGAGAGAGCTTCTAGTTGTTACAGATATGCAGGTGCCTTGCTATTTGTCTGCAGTCCTTCGTTATAACAATTCCAGTCATCAGCCTGTAATGTCTCCACGTTAATTACTCCTTTTGTGAAATGAGATTGGCAAATGAATCTTCATCAAGCAACTGATGAGTACATCTGTGACTTTGTAATTTAAAAGTAAGGTTAATAAGGCCAGGTCCTGGTGGGAATCAACTGGTGGTCTTTGTTGTAAAGGTAATGAGTCTGGCTTTCCAGTCTGCATGCCTCTGTTTTCAGAGACTGGCTAAATTAGTAACCAGAAGCAGATGTGAAGTACATTATCCACTCTGTAGATGTTAATTACATCTGCGTAGAATAAACAAATCTCACTACTTTAGCAATCCAGGTGTGTGCCTTCTGAAAACGTGGGAAGGCTCATTCTGCTTGCAGCGGTGGTCCCGAGTAGTTCCCAAGTACAGATACGTGTTCCTGGTGTTGGGAGCGCCACGCCGGCTTTGGGCTTGCATCACACAAATCTTCTGTTCTCTGCTCTTCCCTTTTCACTCATGGCTCACTTGAGCAGGCTTATTTGTCATCTGAGCCTTGTGTTCATCTGTGCACAGCTGTGACTGTGGCCAGCAGCTGTGAGGCTGTGTCCTAGCCTGGGGAAGCAGGACTCAGATGTGCTCTTGTTCCGCTTTCCTTCTCAGCGGTGCTAAAATGGTGCCTCTTCCATAGTGGATCCATTGAAAGGTTGGTGCAGACAAAGGCAGCTGAAATCCTGGCACTGTGTGTGTGCTCAGTGCAGCTCACCTGCCTTCAGCAGAGCAGAGCTGTTCCAGGGGCAGGAGCCCTCAGGGTTTGCCTCATTCTGTCCCGTTCTGAGCTCAGCTGCCCCCAGAGTGGGAGATGGCTCCCTTCATGAAAAGGCACTGTGTTTCTTGGTGGGGCTTGCATTTCATCTCTTGATTAAAAAAAAAAACAAACCCTTTTTTATGCCCTGCTTATGGATGTGGAATAGCTCAAAGACGGTGTGGAAATGATGTTGAGATGGGACTTCTTGGCATCAGAGGACCAGCTGAAGCTATCTCTGGGCCTCAGCTGACTGTTGCTGACTGTTGTCCTCTGTATGTGGCACTAACTTGGAAATCCTAGAATTGGAACTACCTGTTATGCTGCAGTAGAATTTCTGCTAGGTTTTAGTGCAGCAAATAATATTTTACTGTAATTTATTGCTTCCCAGTTAATGTAAGTTATAGATACTCATTAACTTTGGAATAAATACTAAATTTTACTCTTGCAATTACAAGGCAGCATTAGGATATAATTTAAATCAGCTTTAATATAGAATGTTAAGAAAAATGAACAGGATTTTAAATGTAAATGACACATATTTAAATGGGAGCTCTTTGCTATATAATTATTAGTCTGTATGCCCTACATGTCGGGATTACATGTGAATGTTCTTTGTGCATTAAGTGCAAAGTAATCAGAGGTAGAAGATGTCTTAAAGATAATAAAATCAATTCATTGTGTTAATGTATTCGTGTTCAAAAGCAGGCGTAGACTCTCAGGAACATTTGCCAGAGAGAAGATGATTTGCAAAGAGATGGAGCAGGGGAGAGAAAGGAAAAGCAGTTGGGATGGTGGTGTCGTAGCTGGTAGCATACAGTCAAAACAGTGCATATCAGAAAAGTCAATAACTTACCTTTGTAAAGCTGTGACATGGAAGCAGTGCTGTTCCAGGAGTTCCCTGGCTGCTGCTGCTGCTCAGTCCAGCTGTTTGCTGAGCTCCCACTCAGGGCTGAACGGGCCTGGCTTTGGAGGTGGCTCCTTGGGGCAGTGTCCCAGTGACTTTGTTGTTCTCACATCAGTAATTAAAAGTACTGCAAGTTCTGCACACAGCCACCAGTTCTGCTTTGCACTGAGACCTGAGCAAGGCTAGTAATTCAGATAGCTTTTGTAAATGCCCATGGATTATTAGATTCTGCTACTTAGCATAATTATGAAGCTTAGCAGGCAGTTCTTCTGGGGCTGTTCTGACAGAGCTGTAGATGGAGGACTTTGAGATGAGGTGCTGGAACACATGCATCGAAAGGAAAAACCAGTTTTGATATGGTAAGTACTGTGTTGGAAAGCATTACAGCACAGGATGCTGTGCATGCCTGACTTTGCAATGGTAGCGTGTTTGAAGCTGGTGATTAGGACATTAAAAACTATTTCCTGGGAGTTTGCCACAATAAAAGAACAAGCAGGGACAAACCTATTGGCAGATGTTCCCCAGTGGAAGCACTTAAGCAGTAGGTCTTGTTCACAGTCCTTGGTCCAAAACCCAGGAGTTTGTGCTTGCTGATGGATGCCTGCAGTCATTTTCCAAGGTGCAGAAATATCTGTGCAGTTAACTGATTTGGATTTATCTAAACAATATGAAGGACAAGAGAAATGATGCAAATATATCTAAGTAGCCCTCTGCCTTCGTAGCTGAGATTGTCTCCCTTGTTAGCTTGCGCTGCTGATCCAATTCGCCATAGCAGCAGTTCCTGGCAAATGCAAGGTGAAGTATAAGTCCTTAGGCTTTTAGTTTCATAGTTACAACAAATCATAGTCAAGCCCTAGGTTTGTTGAAAATATAACATCCCAGTTTGGTTTCTTAGGGACAATGCTGTGCATGATTACATGGTCTGTCAAATATTTTCATCTGTGTAAAGCTTGAACTCAGGAAAGTCAGTGGGACTTCAAAAACATTGAGTTTCTGCAATTTCATGGAAAGTGCTGTTGTGTAAAGGAGAAGGACCCAAACCAGCACCTCTAGTAAGGCAGAGTGGGTCACACCTCCTCTCTTAGGTTCAGAGAACTGCTCAGATGCTGATGTGATTGCATCCTTGAGTCAGAACCAAGTGTCCAGCCAGGCAGGCCAGAAACTGGGGAGAAGTGGGAAAATACTGTAAGCTAGAATGTGCACAGACATGGCAGATGTAAGGGGGAGATGTTGGGGGGAAAAGTGACCAGTCAAGAAAAACACAATCATAATGTCTCCTTATGCAGAGCAGCTTGTTTGTTAGCTGGGCTATTAAGCACTGTTAATCTAGATAAAGGCTCTAATCCCATCTAAATCCATTGCCAAGCTCCTCTGCAGACTTCAGTGAGACTGGAACTCTTTTCATCACTTGTTCTGAATTTCTTTTCTTGGAGCCATGTGCATGTGAGGAGCGAATAGAGAATTAAAGGAGGGCGTGTTTTGAATTGGAGAGTAAACGCGCAAACACTTATGTGTAAGAGGGAGAAACAATCTCATCTTTGCTGCTGCACAGGAATATTATCCACTTTGCCTGTATCCCAGCTGAGAGAAGATTTGAACATGGCTGTTTCTTCAGGAGCTGGATACTGAGTGCAGCTTTGTTCTGAGCCAGTGTGCCTGTTACTTTGGGTGGAGAGAGCTGTTACCTGTGCTAGGGCTTCTCTCTTTTATGAGCCCTGGCATGGGTCGTGGATTACTAAGGAATTGCAGCTTTTTGTGCTAAAAGGAGTTTATACAGGCCATTGTTTTGCTTTAAAAACCAAGCACCTAACTCTTCTGTAACTGGAGAGAGGCTGCATAAATCACATTTGGTGGCGTTGGGTCTGTTTCTGTACTGGTACAGACAGATATTTCAGGCCTAGGAAGTACTTCTCAAGGGCAAAATATTTTCTTGTTCACTGAAGACTTCTTTCCCTTCCCTTCACCTAAAGTACATGTGCTGAAAACAGAATGCTGTGTGGATCATCAGCAAGTGACTGTGTCTGCTGAGGATCAGAGCATTGTGCATCTTCTCTCTCTTCTGGCTGTGGGTGCAGCCGGCTTGTCAGATGGAT
This sequence comes from Fringilla coelebs, assembly GCF_963513975.1. Lineage (NCBI taxonomy): Eukaryota > Metazoa > Chordata > Aves > Passeriformes > Fringillidae > Fringilla > Fringilla coelebs. The sequence continues at coordinate 23,803,795 of NC_140037.1, forward strand.
GAAGAAATGAGCAGATTCCCAGTGTGTCTTCCATGCTTGGCACAGGCTTGGGGAGAAAATGGCTTTGGGGTGTGTAAGAAGTAGAGGGGATTATGAACTCTGGTTGATGGTGTTTTGTTCCTTGAGCAGTGCTGGGTTTCTCTGCAGGGAATGGGGGGCTCAGGCTGGGGTTGGTGTGGCCCAGGCTCAGACCCTGGGCTGGCTGTCCTGGCTGTACCAGAGCAGCCAGCCCTGCACAGTGACTGCTCCTTCCCAGATACTGAGCACTCCCTGCTCCAAATTGAGTTAAGGGTTGGACTTGAAAGGATTATTTGTGCACGGAACAAGGAGCAGCCCCGTTAATTGACTGATTCACTTTGTTTAATTTTTGATTTAGTGGGAATGCTGAAGTGATGACTCAGTGAGCCATGCTAAGATGTAATCTGGAAATATCATATATATGATGAGTAGTCCCTTCTAATACAGTCTGATCTGAATATTACATTTATTTCATAATTGATTTCCACTGCAGGAAAAGCTACCTGTGTCCGAAGTAGTTCAATTAAAAAGGAAAAAGAAGAGAGGGGGTAAAAAGAAGAAAGGTCTTTAGCTGTGGGCAGATGAGCTGAACAAGTGGTGTCATCTGGGGGTCCCTGCAGGGCTGACACTGTGTGTGGGGGGTCACTGCCCAGGGCAGGGGGACACTGTGTGCTGGGGGTCACTGGCCAGGACAGGGGGACACTGTGTGCAGGGGGTCACTGCTCAGGACAGAGGGTCAATGTGTGCTGGGGGTCAGTGTGTGCTGGGGGTCCCTGCAGGGCTGACACTGTGTGCAGGGGGTCACTGCCCAGGGTGGGGGGACACTGCGTGCTGTGCCCCACGATTGCTGTGCCGCAGGAGCACGGGAGGGATCCAGAGTGAACAGAAGCTGTGAGTCAGGCACCCCTCGTGCCACGGGGCTGTGGGTGCTGTAAGAAATCCCCGAATGGGGCACAGAAATGATGCACAATCCCCAGTTCTACTGGGGAAAGCAGTGTTTTGTGGGAGTTGTGGATCAGTCTGTGGGGTGGATGAGAGTCAGGCTCTGTAGGACAGTTCAGGCAGCCCAGGCTGACGTGCTCCTGTTGGAGTGGCAGGATGAGCCTTTGGAGCAGCGCAGTGGTGGTGGCAGCACCCTCTGCCTTGCTAAAGCTTTCCAAAGCAGGAGGCTGTGCTGTGATGGAGAAGTTCACTGGCCTGGCTGGCAGTGTTCTCTGAACGAGGCTGCTGTTCCTCTGCTGGGCGTCGCCTTTGGTCCTGAAAAGCACACAAACAGTGGTGGTGAGATCCTGGGCACAGGAGTAATCCTTCTGCTTGAAGCCAAAGTTTGGCAGCCTATAACTTTCCCTGTTTTCTGCTTTTTCTGAGCAAGAGAAACTTAGGGCAGAGTTACCACAAGTTTAGTGAAATTAATAATAACATATAAGAGAACAAACCATAAGGATGAAGTACAATTAGCAATAATAATGATCTACAGACACTTCTGCTTGTATTTCTTGACCATGATCTATAATGGCTGGCTTATTTCTTTCTTCTGTTATTACCTGCCAGCTTTGGAAATGTCCTTTTCAGAACTTACTGCAGAGATTCTTTTATTTTAGTCCCATTTTTCCTTAACATTGGAAAAATAATTTTCTTAAATACTCAATGGGAATATGTGCTTGCTGAGATAAGTGAATTAGAAATTGAGAAATGGTCACATATATTTTGATTCTCATTGTGTGCATTTAAAATTAGATGCAAATTCATGATATTCTGCAGTTTCAGAAAAAGTAAATGCTGCTAGTGCATGTTTTCAATGCAAGTCTGAATTGTTCTAGATTTTTGCCAGCCTATTGCTATTTTAAAAAATTATGGGAACATCTAATATTGGAGGCAAAAGTGCAGATGAAGGGTGATATTTTCTCCTGAGTATTTTTTGACATGCTGAATGAGGTAATACAGAATGTCTTTATTCTGGTGTTTTCTCTTTTCAGTATTATCTAGGAGATCTGCATATATGTGTGTGATGTATAATATATGGAAACCATAATGAGAGATCAGTGCTCTCCAGTCTCTGCCCCAGGCATCATTCACTGTGGTATCTGAGATCTCACGAATCGATTTGCTTGCCATTCAGGCTGTTTGACTTCTCTGCTACATCAAACCCCCACTGAAGTTAATAGAGAGGCTCCTATTGATTTTGGCAGGGTTTGGGTCTCATCCTGATTCAGTTTTTCTTTCCTGCTCCTTTTCCCCCTACTGCGATCCCTGGTCCAAGAGGAACTGAAGAGCTCTGTGTGCAGAGGGAAGGGAGCTGCATTTTGGGGGAGCCATCAGTGCTTGCAGGGACCTGCAGCAAGGGGGAAGGAAGCGCTCAGGAAGCCCACAGAAGCTGAGATGGATTTGTTTAGGTTCTTCATCTGCTGTCTCTCCTAGCCTGGGATGACTGAGGCTGGTGAGGCATTATTGGAGACTCACAGGTTGTGCCTGTCAGAAGCTTTTAAATCAGGGTCAGGGCTTTGGGATGTGGTGCTGGTGTGGGGTGTGGTGGCAGGCATATACCCACAACAGCATTCAAACAGGAAAAGGTGTTGGGTTGGATGATTTGTTTATAAACCTGCTTGCTCTGAGGTTGACAGACATATCCACCTATTTTGGTGTAGCTAGGAATGAGTCTTCTATTGACTCTGTAGGTTAAAACTTGGTTTAATTGAGAAAACGTGGATCACTCACCTGGCTCAGCCTCTCAAAGTGCTTAGGTGAGAATTTATTTTAGTAGAAACAGGAATCAGTATGTCTCATTTTTGAATCCTTTGGTTGCTTTGGGTTCTCAAGACTTCATTGTCTTTAAGGGTAAAAACCCTTAACAGAATAAATTGCCTCAGTACCTTTTGGGGAGGAGTTTCTTTTTGCGTGTAGTTCATCTTTAGACAGCTTGGAAGTTTGCACAGTGTTTTGCGCTGTGACAGAAATACAGGGACAAGGGATCTTGCAGAAAGTGGCAGTGGTGCTGCTGGGGTTCAGACTGATGTCTCAGTGTGGAGGAGCTGCATGGAGGGCAGTTAGGGGCCCCAGTTCAAATACAGTTTCTCCCTGATGGATTGCATTTGACAGCTCCTTGCCAGTCTAGCGAGCTAGGATGTATATTTGTGAAATTCATATCCTCAAATAAACACATGTCCCAGTAAAAGTGAGTAAATAAAACCTTTTGGCTTGGAGCCTTCAAGGGCATGTTTATGTAACAGGGTTCAGCCTGGGCTCACACTCACTGGGGTCCTCCTGTGAACTGGGAAAATTCTCCTGGGCAAAATCAGCAAGAACAACTGCAAGAAAGTCCTCTACCTTTGTTGTTGCATTCAAAGGTGTAAGTATTATGACTAGAAATAATTAGGGGAGAATGTGTGATGGTGTGAAACTACAATTATTGTGTATTGCCACTTAATTAGCAGATGCGTGACTGGCCTGTCTGCACCTGGATCCCACAGAAATGCTGTTGCTCTGTGGACAGGTGTTCATGATCCTCGGGGTTTCTGGCATTGACTTTGGGCTCTTTTCAGCCTCTATAAGAGCTGAGCTGGTCCATTCTCATCTGCAAAGCGTGGAGGTGTCCCATTGCATCCCTCTGTCACCAGCTTTGGAAAAGCAGGATTGCACTGGCCTGTAGGTGTTGGATCTGCTATTACTGGTGTGCTGTGAATTGACTTAGTATGGATAGCAGCTGGTTGCTCATGGCTTTACCTAGAGGAAAGAAGAGGGGCCTTTTGAATGATGAGGAGAGCAGTTTTTTGTCAAAGACACTATTTTGTAATGTAGCAAATGCTAAAAATAAAACACTGAGATTTACTTTGTTCCATGATAGTGAGTAGCATAACTGAGTTCAGCTAATTAGAGCTGATTTCTTAAAAGCTTTTTCATTTATAAAAGCCTTGATGACACTGCTTTCAGTGGGTTATCGTCATGTGAGTGATTTCATTCCTTTAGGTGTCAATCCTTAAAATTCCTGCCTGGCAAGGACTCATGCGTTTGAAGCCAAATTCTATTGCTCTTACCTTCCTTTGTGGAAATAGTTTCAAGGTAACTGATGGAACCACTTGCAGCCTGAAGATCTGGTCAGTGTGATTGTAATGCAGGTATTGAGCTGAACGCTGACAGCCCTCTCTGCTCCCACGGAATATTGAAGATGTGCTGCCAGATGTCACAGCAGAAGAGAAATGCTAAAACATGCTTTGGGAAACCACAAAGCCATGACATTAACCGAGAGCTGAAATATCAATAGCCTTGCCTGCAGTTCATAAAAAAGAGAGCTTAACTTCCCTGCGTTGGCCAGCTGGTGACTTTTCTGTCAAGCCTTGGGTGCCTGCTGGGTGTCAGGAAATCACAACCTCATGATGGCACATGCATCCAGGCTGTGATTGTCCTCACCAGAGATCCTGACTCCAGAGGGCTTTGCTGAGCTCAGGACAGCACTGAACGAGGTGTTTCATGAATGCAGGAGTGGCAGAGATGGTCCCTGCCCTGAACAGGGACATTTCAATAGGCGGGACAGGAGAAGAGATGGGCTGGGGCAGGGAAGGAGCTGAGAACAGGCCAAGTGTGCTGTAGCTGATGACAGCAGTCAGTGCCAGAGGCTGTGAAATGGGGAGCTGTGCAGCTCTGAGGAGGTGCTGAGCTGGGCGCTGCAAGGGGACCAGTTCCTGCATCCTCACGTTGCTGCCCTGGCACTGCTGCTGGCTGGAGCGGGCTGGAATGAGCCCCTGGCACTGCCACCCACAGGACACAGTCTGTGCCATGGCCCCTGGCCCTGCCACCCACAGGACACAGGCTGTGCCATGGCCCCTGGCACTGCCACCCACAGGACACAGTCTGTGCCATGGTCCCTGGCACTGCCACCCACAGGACACAGGCTGTGCCATGGCCCCTGGCACTGCCACCCACAGGACACAGTCTGTGCCATGGCCCCTGGCACTGCCACCCACAGGACACAGGCTGTGCCATGGCCCCTGGCCATTGCTGCTGCTCACTGGGCTGTTGGGCTGGTGGTGTGCTGGGGCTTTTGTTTGCTTTGGGGCACTTTGCTATCAGCATCCTTTTCTAAATGGATTGATTGAACGTACATGTTCATAAGGCAGGTGGAACCACTTGAAACCAGAAACTAATGAGAAAGTACTTTGCTGTGAGAATTTTTTTTGTAACTGTGATTAGTGAGTTGCTTCATTTTGTTCCACTGAGATATCATTAAACTCAGCATGCTTTCAAACACTACTTATGTAACGGGCAATCACATATATGTTTTTAATCTCCTTTCACTTTCATAAACCTTTAAAGCGTTTAAAGGAGGAAAACATTTATTGTAGGGAGTTTTTTCTCAAAGACAGCTCAGCATCCAAGCTCCACAGAGAGGCATCTGTGTCTGTGTGAGCTGTGCTGTGGCCACAGCTCTGAGGAAAGCTCAGAGAAGGCTGAAGAGGGGCAGAAGAAGGGCCAGGACGGACAGGCAGAGCTGGGTGGGCAGGGGCAGAGCAGAGTGGGGGAGATGGGTGAAGATGGATGAGGAAAAAGAGGAGAAGGACAGAGACGGAGAGGCAGAGGTGTGGAGTGGTGGTGCTTAGGGACAGGGTTTGCTGGTATCAGGTTAATGGTAGGTAGCACTTGGTGATCTTGAAGGTATTTTCCAACCTAAACAGTTCTAGGACTCTGTGAAAATCTGTGGGGTTTCAGTAACAGCACCTCACTCTTTGTGTCCAACACCAAAACAACAGAGCCCAAAACAGAATCTGTTCTGTGGCTCTCATGTGAAACTGTTAGAGTAGCTTTCATCCCAGGCCATAAGGGAAACATTTCCTTTCTTTGTTTGTATGTTTGTACACATATAAGCGGGATAAAAACGAAGGTCCTGCTACCAGGCCATGTTTTCCTTTTGAGAGAGTGTCTGTGCAGTGATGCTTAGCCAGGATGTAGGTGTGCTCACTGGGAACACTGAGGCAGTGAAAAGGCATTTTAACTTTGAATTAGGCTTCAAAAGCTTCATGAGATGCAATAGGCACCGTGCAGACACATGAATTAATATTAAAGCAATCTATCCTGTTTTCTCAGCTTATTCTGGAAATGGAATGTGCTTAATAATGAATTGTCCAACTGCCCAGGCAAGCAAACAGAACCAAAAGTATTTTATTGGTCTGTGGCTCTGAATTTTTAATGCAAATGACTCCCTCTCCTATGTGGAACACACTGCCTGAGGACTTGCATTGGAATGATATTTTTCACCGAGTTTCATACTTCTGTGGAGGAGAATGCTATGAATACCTGATGATTAAGTCACTTTGTATCTTGCCATACAAGACTGTAAGAGTATAAATTATTCAAGTTTAGTGGGTGTTGAGACTTCTGCATCGGTTGTGCTCTGAATATAGAAACCGGGAGGCTTATTCAGCAAAGGAGCATATTGGAAACAACTGTTGGCAACTTGGAGAAATCTTGTTTTTAAAGAGAAGGAGAGGGTGTGACTAGTAAAGAAATTACTGAATGAGCACGTGGCCTTTAACGAAAGGTGTTTGCTTTGTGCAGCACTTCCAGTGACAGAATCCTGGTGTTAATGTGGGACCTTGAGTTACCCTCCCAGATCTTTAAACACATTTTGGGGAAAAGTATTTCTAGCTCCAAAGAGATTCTGTGGCTCTTCCTTGGTATTGTCATTATCCTCACACGTCAGGGAGCTCCTCTAGAGGTTCACAGAGACTGCTGGGTGAGGGAAGCCTAGTCTGGCATTTGTGAGGAGGTGACACAAGGCCTTGTTCTGGAGGAGCTCAGTCAGTGCTGGCTGAAGGTGGCATCCCTCTCCTGTGTGTGCTTCTTTCCCTGCTCACTTGGAAAACACCCTCGGAATACATGAGCTGTGATTCCTTCAGGAGTTACACTCAGATCTTCCTTGGATTAGGGGATTTCAGGTGCAGATGGAGGTGGCTGTAGTTGAGTGCAGAAAGCTGCTCTGGCTGCCCTGGCAGGAGAGGATTTCATTTGGTGCTTCAATAGAAGGTTGTTGGATTGGGCTGCTTGTGGGAAGACCTAGGTTTCACAGAAGGATATTAGTAGAAGGATATTAAATTTTGCTATTCATTGCAAGGTTTGGGTTGCTGTGACACGAACAGCCTTCTTCAGCTTCCATGTATGTAATGGTTTCTGTTTTTATGGGAATGTTTGATGGAACAATGCCTTTTTTTGGGCCTTTGTTTCTGAGCTCCTCTCACCTCTCTGTTTCAGTGCTATGTTTGCATGGCTGCTGTTGAGTACCTGAAGAAATTGTGTCCACAGAGAGACTGATTTATTTCTTACCATAGACTGGCTTCTTTTCTAAACTGCTCTCTATGGCCAGGTGCCTGGTGTGGCTTTTCAGCCGTGCTGTTACAGCTGTACACCTCAGCCATTTGATTCACATTTCCTTCTCAAGGCTTGTGTGCTTGCTTTTCCTGCAGTTGATGTGTTCTCCCTGTGCTGCAGACGTGTGCTGTATTTAGCCCTGATAACACAGCAGTAAACAGATCCTGCATATGATGGAAATGGATCCTTTTAATTAATCTGGCATTGCAGTCCATGTGTTTAAAAATAAAAAAGCCATACAGTTTTAGTTCCTTGTGCTGCTTTTGGCTCTGCCAGCAGTAACTACAGCTCAGCTTTTCCTCCATCCGTGTGGCCCTGCTGCCCTCCTTGTCATTTTCTAGCAAGCATCAGCCTCCGAACCTCTTGTGGTATTGGTCTGTAGCAGCAGAAGTTCTTGTAAACTACCCATGGGCACATTTGTTCCATTTCAGGAGTGATGTGATGCCTTCTTGCTTGGGAAGCTTGTGGTTTTGATCCTTTCCTCGGGTGCTGAGGATTAAAGTTGTGTAAGTGCACCTGCTTATTCATTTTTAAAATTCTGTTCATGTGTTTTAGAAAGCACAGCTTTTAAAACACTGAAAGAAAACTGACACGCTGGAGGCCAGTGTAAGCAGTGACTCTTCAGGTGGTGCTCGAATTGCCCTGTAATGAATAAATTGTGTCTGATTGATTTTAGCTGGCCAAGCACTCGAGTCCTCCCCACTTCCTGTGCTGCCCTGTGCCAGAGCTGCCCCCCTGTCAGGAGGAGATCTCCAGGGCAGTCCTGGGGCACAGCATCCCCACCTGGGGTCTCTGCTGTGGCCCTCAGAGTGCCCCAGGGCGTGGGGAGGCTCTGGGGTGGTGACAGGCATGGCAGGAGAGCGCAGTGGTGCTGAGGGTGAGCAGCATGTCTGGAGAGGCAGCTGGGCATCCCATTCCTGCTGGGCTCAGCCTGGAGCAGGAGCCGCCCTGGGCAGGGCAGTAGCAGCCTGGCATTTGGCACCGTTTGACCTCTGCTACCTGCAGAGGTGTGCATTCACCTGAACTGGTGTCTGCAGCCTCAGCACCTGTGCAGGTATGACAGCACCTCCCTACCCCTCTGGATGTGCTCTCCAGGACACATTTGCTGAAGGTTTGGGACCTGTTTATTGCTTGGTTCTGACTTACGTGGCCCCTGGGGAAAGAATTGATCAGAGAGCTGCTCTCCTGGGGCCTGAGGTGCCTTGGCAGCACAGCAGCTCTCAGAGCTGCCTTTCACTGCTGGGAGATGAGTGTTTTGGTGGAGTCATTTTCCAGCAAGGCTTTTGTTGCTGCTCACTGCACAAGAGGGTTGTATCTTACTAATATTTTTCCCAATGAACATCTCAATGAGTAAAAGCGTAATTTGGCAGACATCTGCCAGCTCGCAGAAAGGATCTGTTTACAAGTGAAGAAAAGTTACTTGTTGACATGGTAATTTTGCAGTATAATATATACTGCAGCCTCAGAGAGCTGCAAGCTATCACACATTTAAAAGTGGAAAGGCAGAGAATGTATGGATTGCTGTGGGAAATGCACTTGAAATCAGTTATTTGACATTGAAAACTAAATTAAAATGTCTGGTTTTTACAGAGTCTAGAGACTGCAGTAAAGCAACAGAAGAGTCTCACAAGGAGAGATCTGGCTCTCGTTCTCACACCAGCTTTGGCTGGGAAAACAGGGAGAAATGCTGGGAGAGCTTTTTCCTTCGTGCTGGTGGCTGGCGGTATTTAATGGGAAAATTACTTTCCTATCTGCTTTGCCCCTTTTACTTTTGAAATACCCTTACAATGGGTGGGTTTTCTTCATCCCCTGCAGCCCTCCTGTGCAGCCAGGGCACTGCTGTGCTGCTGTGAGGAGGGACAGCCATGTCCACGTGTCTGTCCAGCACACCCGGGCTGCAGGTGTCACATCAGCGTGGGGCTGTGCTCCGAGCCTGAGCCACCCTGGGGGGCACCTTGTCCTGCCCAGGTGGGGGTGGCACAGGTCACCTGCCCTGTGTGGGGCACCCTGTCCTGCCCAGGTGGAGGTGGCACAGGTCCCTGCCCTGTGTGGGGCACCCTGCCCTGCCCTGCCCAGGGACATGGGGGTGGCACAGGTCACCTGCCCTGTGTGGGGCACCCTGCCCTGCCCAGGTGGGGGTGGCACAGGTCACCTGCCCTGTGTGGGGCACCCTGCCCTGCCCTGCCCAGGTGGGGGTGGCACAGGTCACCTGCCCTGCCCAGGGACATGGGGGGCACAGGTCACCCTGCCCTGCCCAGGTGGGGGTGGCACAGGTCACCTGCCCTGTGTGGGGCACCCTGCCCTGCCCAGGTGGGGGTGGCACAGGTCACCTGCCCTGCCCAGGGACATGGGTGGCACAGGTCACCTGCCCTGCCCAGGGACATGGGGGTGGCACAGGTCACCTGCCCTGCCCAGGGACATGGGGGTGGCACAGGTCACCTGCCCTGCCCAGGGACATGGGTGGCACTGCCCTCTCTGTTCAAGGACAGTGTCTCTCCTGTAAAGCTGTCTGGTGGGCAGGGGCTGTGCTCCCCTTCCTGCTCCCTGCTCCAGGCTGACGTTTGGCACGTCCCTCAGTGCCCAGGCTCCGCCAGCAGGGCTCGGTGCCGGCACAGTGACCTTTGGCAGCAGCCTGGGCACTGTGCTCCGTGGATGAGGAATAGAAGGATCCGAGCTCCTTCTGTGGAGATTGGAGCCCAGGCAGCTTGGATGACACCCTCTCTGTAAACATATGTTAATTACAGAACGCCTGATCGCAGATGGCTTAATTTAATTACCCAATAATAAAGACACACATCCTCCTTCCTCTTGTTGGGGAGCAGGTAAACATCCATGAAGAAATAGTTTCAGAGAGAAGCTACGAGTGATCCAATTAAAGCTGATAATTTATTTGTAGGTCTGATTAGGTGGTGTGGAAAATTCTTTGAGATTCTGAGAAGATGTTTCTGCCTTGGCAGCAGGAACAGTTTGGTTTTGTACAGGAACTTCTCTCTCTTCTTTGTGGGCCTTTATTCAGAGATGAGATGAAAACTGATCAAATAATGCATGCTTGATAAAAGTAGGTTTTATTTTTCCACTGAGAAAATAAACTGCTTGAGGGAAAAAGTGTACTGCATTTAAAGTTATTAATTTAATTGAATTTGCATGATGAATTCTTGTTCTGTGTATTGCTCATGACAAGATGTTTCCAAATATTCGGTAAATGAAACTTTAGATGAATTGGCCATTTCCAGTAAGTTTTTATTCTATAACTGAATCAGCCTCATTCTGGATATCTGGATATATATTCTGTTAATATTACCCTACATTTATATGGGATTTTTTCCCTTCTCTAGTGTTTGTTTATGTGGAATTCTGCCCATGCTTACCTGCAAATTATTTTAAAAGACAGGAAACGTAGAGTAGAAAAGTCTTGAAATTTTTGCATAGATGAATTACTTGCTTTGAATTACTCAGTTTTATGACTTTAGAAATATAATTTTTTTTTCAAAATTCTGGAATTGCTGAGCATAACAAGAAAAGATGGCTGATCATTTTTATAAAAATAAAACTTAAATTACAATATTTCTACAAATTTGAAAGAAAATTCAAACCAATCTCAGACTCAGGTGACAGCTCTTACTCAAATTTTTGGTCAGATTTTACTTTTCACATTTATTCTGTGAAAACTTTGTCATAATGGATTTTACTAGTAATTAGTTAATTGGAATTTAAGTAGTAGACTTGTAAGTTCTGATGAAGGGGATATGTAAAGCAAGGCATGATTTATGGGTCTGACGGGTTCTTTTAATTTTAGTTCTTCCATGCAGAAGTAACTTTAGGAGAGATGAAATAGTTTGGAAGGAATAATAATAGGAAGTGAATGTCATGGTTCCATCAGCTGCTTCTCCCTCCCTGCTCAGTTGTTGGGAACACAGCATTTGGTGCTGCCTGTGGTCACCTGGGGTGTTTTTCTCCTCCCAGATCTGTTTGCCCCAGGGTTCAGTCCTGTTCACTGAGATTGCTCCTGTTCACTCAGATGCTGAAAGCACAGACTCTGTTGGAAGGTTTCATTTGAGCCCAGTTTTTCAAAAAATAATCCCCTGAAGTCCACTCACAAGCCAGCAGCCATGTCCTGCTAGAGTCAAGCAATTATTCACAGCAAGGGAAGGTTAATGTAACAAATATAATAGTCATGGTCTGCTTTAACTTCCCTGTAATTCATTGCTAGTGGAGTTCATGTAAAATACATCAGTGTAGTTTATTAATAATCTAAGTATTAGAGCAGGATTAGGTGTATTTTTAGACACTACTCAGTCTTGTTAGAATTCTTCCTGTGCTTGTCTGGACGGAAATATGTACACACCCTTGAGTTCACTTGCTTGTAAATGTGTCCTGTGATGTGCAGAGTGAATATGTCTGAAACGCTCAGAAATCCCCCAAAAGTGTGCAGCCCAGGGGCTGGTGGCTCTGAAACGCTCAGAAATCCCCCAAAAGTGAAGTAGAATGCTGCTCTTCCCTGGCAGAGCTCCGGGGCAGGTGCCTGTGCAGGGGGAGGCAGTGCTGCTGGGCATGGGGGCAGAGCCCAGGGCTGGTGGCTCTCTGTGGCAGAGGGGACAGTGCAGGAGCTTTCCTGGGGACTGCCTTTGGGGCAGGAGAAGCAGTGTCCCTGGTGCCGGGCTCCCTGGTGCCACCCCAGCAGCGCTGCTCCCCCGGAGCAGGCTCTGACTCTGCACAGGCACAAAGCCCCAGGCTCAGCCCCGAGGCAAACACAGAATTCAGTTCTCAGGCTCCCCCTTCTCGGTGTGCTCGGGATGCTCTCAGGAGCCCCCTGCTCCTCTGCTCACCCCTTGGCACACAGCACTGCCACTCCTGCAGGCTGGCACTGCCCTGGCAGGAGGGCGTCGCTGTGCTACTGCAGGAGAGTGGGTTTGCCTCTGAAAACTGCCTGAACAGCATCTCTGCACTCACACCTGCTCAGGCTTTGGCTGACAAGGACACTGGGAGGCACTGGAGCCTGAGCTCGCTTCTGAAAGGTGCGTGGTTGTAACTCAGACTGTGCCTGGTCAGGCACTGTGTAAGAGAGGGCAGATTTAGGCTCTTTTTCTCCTGGTGGGGATTCAGAAAGGCTTGATGGCTTTCTCTAGAGCCATTCCCAACAAGCATGGTTGGAAAAGGGTGGAAATACAGCCTGGGAGCTGTGTTAGCTCTGTGTTAGCAGTACATGCCCAAGGTAAGGGCTGGTGGGCATTTCTGCTGTGGTGCTCTGATGGGTGCCAGGCCACCCCTGCAAAAATGCCTTTGCCCCTCGTGGCACTAAACCTTCCCCAGTCCATCACTGCAGGTACTTGGAAACTAAAAACTGGAGAAACTTGTTCTGTCAGCCTACCAAAACTGTGTTTGTAGCATCTTTTGATGAGTTTGAGTGGATGTCTCATCTCAAGGAGATGTTTTTATGTTCAGACCCGTGCCTGCCGTGGAGACTGATTTGCAAACTGGCAAGAATGGAGCTATTTTAATTCTTTCTCTGCTCTCAAAGCTCACAGCACCTCTTTGCTTGGAATTGTTTTTCCACACTTTATTTCGGTCCTGAGAAGCCTGAAACGGATGATGTTGGCAAGGAGAATATTCTGCTCTGTCAAGTATTATAACCTTGTTTTGGTATCAGCAGCTCATCTTGAGGAGGAGGCTAAAATTAATCCTAGCACTATTTTGTCCGACAGCTTCATCTGGAAACTCAAAGCCAATGCAAATTGCAGAGGGGAGGTCACATGGAGATATCAGATGATTACAAGCTGTTTCTCTTGGGTGCCTTCTCAGCTCTTCAGAATGTATCAGGAAGTGCATAATGAATCCAAACAAAAGCAGGCACACGCTTCGCCCTGCGCTTCAGAGGGCCTGTAAAGCTTATGGTGCTGAGTTTTTAAAAACTGGGGAGTGGGGGAGTGTACCTTCATGTGCAGCTGGCATAAATACAGTGGGGTAATTATGAAACCTGTCCCCACCTCTGCAGCAGATGATCACCATGCTGGTGCTCCTGAATTCCTGTGCAGTGAGAGCAGGGGCTGATCCAGCTCCTTTCGTGGGCTCATGCTGCTCCAGCCAAGTGGGAGTTAACTGAGTGTTTCTTGAGCTGACCTACATGAAAGGGTTCTAGTAGGTGTGTTTGTGCCAGACTAAAATTCAGGGGTTGGCTTTCAGGGGAGAAGATGCTGTGTGAGGAAATGCCACGTTTGGCAAGTAGGAGCGGAGATTCTGATTTCCTTCCACCTGTAAATGCAAACCAAACAGGCTGGAGCCACGAGCTCAGGCTCAGGGGGCTTTGGACTGAGTGTGCACCTGGACCAGGACCTTACAGCACTCCTGAGCATCATCCCTCTGGGCACCCTTGTTCCCACAGGGCAGGGCTGTCCTTGCAGGGCAGCCTGGAAGCACCTCAGGAGGAGACTGAGGGTGAGGGGGCTGGCAGGGGGTTTGGTGAGGTAGGGTCTGGCATTATTTCAGGGAAGTATTTAAGCATATGTCCAGCTTGGCAAGAGAGAGGTCTCTGAAATCATTTGGACTGTGCTGTTGCATAAAATAACATAAGAGGGCAGACTTCTTTTTTTTTAGTTTATTTTTTCACATGGAACTGCAGCTTCTGGGGCTTGTGTGTAATGAGGAGCAGAGCAGGCAGAAATACTGTTGTGGCACTCACGCCACTTCAGAGCGATTTGAAGCTTTCCCTGCAGTCAGGAGCTGCTGCTGGCATTGCTTTCCTGGGGCACATGGTGCCACTAATGGCCAAGACAAATCTGGCAGCTTTGGCAGCTCCTGAAGCTGGCTCTTCCCAGCTGGAGCAGGAGTTGGGAGAAGTTTGATGAGAAGATGGCCATGAACAGGAGCTGCAGGGTGTTTGGATGTGCTTCAGGCTGTGTGTGGAGCAGATCCCTGTGGCTGGGGGTCCCTGGGGACCTTCTCCTTTTCCCAGCTCGCACAGTGATCAAGAGCCAGCAGTGAACCTGCTCCCAGGGGATCTCTCCTGGAGGATTTTCATACCCCCGGGATTGCCGAGGCAGACTGTGAACGGCTGAGTGGAAAGGCTCAAGTGAAGCTGAACTTTCATGCCCTTGGAATGCTCAGTAACATAGAAGTGGGTGATCTTGAAAATCCTTTTAATACAGGAAAAAATGACATAATGCTGTATTAAAAAAAAGGGTCGGTAAACCCAGAATTTGGTAATAGTTCCCAGTCTCTCCACTTCAATAGTGATGAGAATCACAAGGTGGTAGGAGGAAGGGGATGAAAAAGCAGAATTAATGATGAATTATTGGGGGCTGTTAAGCTCCAGAGGTATTTCCAGCAGCGTTGATTGTCTGTGTGGTGACAGTTACAATGTTGTTTTGTTCTTGCACAGATCTGCTCATGGTTAATGACAGTGGGAATCTGTCTGAAGTGCAGAGTGCTCAGCATGTCATTGTGGCAGAGGTATTTTTAGCAATACTGACCAGGTAATGTTCCAGTTCCTGCCACTCAGACACCAGGCTAGAGACCAGCCAGCTTCTCAAGTGTTAAATCCTTTCAAGATTAACTTGTAGTTCTCCCCAGTAGCTTTGGGTTCAGAGTAGCAGTCCTGGCAGTGGTACCCAAGCTTGCAGCCTTCTGAGTGAGCTGCAGAATGGTGCTGTCAGTGTCCTGAGGCCAAAAATACCATTCTGTCTAGGGAACTGAAGGACTTTGTAGTGGTTTTTTTAGATGCTGGTTTGGTTTGATGTTGTTGTTGTTGTTGTTGTGGGTTTGTGTTTTTTTCCTTCTTTTCAAATTAGAAAGAAGCTGCTGTGATTCAGATAAATGCATCACCTGGGTTAATTGCCTTCTGTGGAAATGCACATGTTTGCATGTTTCTCTTCATTTGAGATGAATGGGAGAGCTACAGTCTTGTCAAGTGTACTTTGAGGTAAATATGTATTTGAACTGCAACAGCTAGGAACAGCATGTAAGCAGATTAGTAAAAATACTGAACAGAAATGGCATAATTCCTCCAGAGATCTCAGAGCACACTGTCAAGGTGGTTATTCCATTGATTCCTTATCTAAACAGGAGTGAGATGCAAAACTGTGTTGTACTGATAGCTGTGGTATGAATAGGATCTGAGACACCTCTAGTGCTCATCTGGTTCTTTTACAGCTCCAGGAATGACTGAAGGGATGGACTGAACTCCTGGAGGAAACCTGGTGTAGACAGAATACTCTTATGCCTGTTCCAGCGTCTGGGACAGGGCAGTGACAGATGCACTGCCAGTAAATTCTCATGGAACTTGTAAAGACCACTGTGAACAGGGTGTAGCTGCCTGTGATCCCAAGGAGATGTTGAGATGTTCTGCATAGATGACATTTCTAAGAGCTTTCTTTGATTTCTGTTTGTGGAACAATAGCATTTTCTGTTCTCAATAATTTGCTGAAGAAATAAATCCATGCTCCTTCCAAGGGAAGAATTCAGTAGCTGAGCACAGCTGAATGCTGCAGTAGTGCAGTGCTGGGCAGAAATAAGTTGTAGATTTGGTGGCTCAGTGGGAGCAGATATTATCATTATTGAGTGGGTCTTTCACTGTTTGTGGCTCTTCAGGACTGGGTTGGGTTGTGTTCTTTGTTTGTTTCATCTTTTGCACCATTTAATCTTCCAGAGGGATTTTTCTGTCCAGGATGATTTCCTTTGACAGCAGCGTGCTGAGCAGTGACATGGTGGGGTTTTTTTGTTTGTTTGGGTGTGGGTTTTGTTGTTGTTGTTTTGCATAGGCTCAGGAAACAGAAGAGAAGAGGGAGGAGAGATGGGGATTTGAAATCTTTCATCTAAATTGAGCCATTGTGAATTTAGGATCTAGGGCAGAGTGTTAAAAAGAATTAATCATTAATGAACCAATAAAGAGTATTAAAAGACAAATTGGCTGAACCTTCCTGGCCTTTTTCATTTCCTTCTATGGAAACAAAGTCTAGAGTGCCAGATGATAAATAGCTCCAGTCCAGCTATTCTTGCAGGATTAACATTGAGAAATCACAAATAATGCAAGCATTTGCTTTTAGTGTGTTAACCGAGTAAAAGCCTTTTCTTTTGTGCCTGGTTTATGTTTGCAGAGGCAGCCTAGAATAAACATCTGCCTTCAGAGCAGCCTAATTCCTGCTCTTGCTTCCTCTTCTGCTGTGCTTCCCAGGGAATTGATTAGTGGGCAAGGATCCTCAGCAGCAGTTCCTGTCCTGGTGTCAGGTCCTGCACCTCCAGCCAGAGCAGTTTAATCCTCCTTGTGCCTCCTGCAGCCCTCTGCCATGGTGCCTTGGTTTAATTCTGGCTCTGTGCCTCCTGCAGCCCTCTGCCATGGTGCCTTGTTTAATTCTGGCTCTGTGCCTCCTGCAGCCCTCTGCCATGGTGCCTTGGTTTAATTCTGGCTCTGTGGCTCCTGCAGCCCTCTGCCATGGTGCTGTGTCCTCTCTGCAGGGCAGGCTGCTCTCCAGCCCTGTCCAACGCTGTCCCCTGCCCACCCCCTGTGCCAGGCACTGTCCCAGCACCCAGGGCACTCTTGGGCAGTGGTGTCAGCTGGGAGAGCAGGGGACATTGCTGGAGGGACCAGAACTGAGCTAGGAGTGGGGCCTCCCCTGCAGCTGAGCAGGATTTCTGCCCCTGGATCCTGCTCCCAGCAGCAATTGGGATCCCCTGGAGATCGGTCCCACTCCCAGGAGCTTCAGTGAGTTGTGACTTCAGGTGTGGAAATCAAGTTGATTGTACTGCATTAGTCTTGAGAATTGACATTAAATTATTTGAGATTGAATTCATCAAAATGTTTCAGTGGAAGCCCAAGGACTGAATTCATTCTGTGTTTATTTGAATTTTTTGGTTTTGATACTGCAAGAATTTTAAATGCCATTCTTGCCAATGCATGCAGCTGCATCAATGTCTTTAAATGTTTAGTCCTGTGAATTAACTGTTGAGTTTTCTGGAGTGGAAGCTGCAGTTAAAAGAAGAAGTGGGTCCAGTGCCTGAACTGAGTGAGGAAAACAGTTTAACCTTGTGAAGGCTCTCCTGGTAATCAGCGAATTTGTGTGTACTTTGAGCTGCCGAGGCAGGTTACAGGAATATTTCTGGTCTCTGCTGCCTGAGCCCCGCAGGTGCTTGGCCCAGCAGAGGGAGCAGGGTTTTGGTGGCGTGGAGGTGCAGTGGCACTGCTCCTGCAGGGAGCTCAGCCTCGGGCACTCCGCACAGCTCCTGCAGCTCACACTCAGAGGCACCTGGAATTCAAACCGACAAACAGGAATTCTCTGTGGGTCACTCAGGCACCTCAAACGTGGGAAGCTCATGAATACCTATCTCAGAGCATCGTTTGATTGAAAGAATAAATTTGAATTCGTGCTGGTTTGCTTTGTACCCGGCAAAACTGTGGGAAGAAACAACACAGGTTGTAGCTGTCTTCCTTCTCTTCCTCCTCCTCCCAGCCCACATGAGCTCCAGCGGAATTCTCAGATGGAGTCTGATGCATTTCCCCATCTCTGAGAGTCAGAAAAGACAAAACAGCTCTTTGCCTCCCTTACACCCTGGAAATTTTCCATCATTATCGACAGAAATGTGAATGCTGTTACTTCCCTCCGAGGAACAGGGCAGTTCCACTGCTGTGATAAATCAGTGCCTCTGTGACAGTGGCAGCAGTTGGTGAATTAGGGATATTTTGCATTTTGCCGTTTTGCTTTCTGCCTCTCTTTAGATGGGTGTCAGCGTCCTGGTCCTGAGAGAGATGGGCTGGGTGCTGTGAAGGGCCCTGCTCTGAGCTCAGCCTGAGCCAGCAGGTGCTTGTGGTCTTCAGTGTCTGTGCCACCCATCGTGTGCCTTCCCAGCAAAGGGCACTTGCTTCCTGAGCCCCTGGCTGGGACACAGAGCTCTGCCCTGCCTGGGACACATGTGGCTCCAGGGGAACCTGCTCAGGTGGAGCCCAGAGCTCTCCAGGGCTGAACTGCCCAGGGGGAGAGCCAGGATGGAAAACTGAAAGGGCTCAGGGAGAGAACCAGGATGGAAAGCTGCAATGGCTCAGGGAGAGAGCCAGGATGGAAAACTGCAATGGCTCAGGGAGAGAACCAGGATGGAAAGGGCTCAGTGAGACACTCCCTGGTTTGCAGTGTGTGTGTCAGAGCAGATCAGTAGATCCAGGTGTTCCCCCAAGTTCTGTGTTTTCATCAAGGGTAGGAAGTATGTTTATGGGCAATGGGATCGAGCTTGTATGGTAGGACTTGGTCTCTTGCCCTCTGAGGGTGCCCATGTGATGTGGGAGATCTGGCAGTGGGAACAAGCTGAAACTGAAATCTGCTTCTGAATGATGCTCATTATTCTTGTTGAAAGAAAGAAAGAAAGGCAGCAGATGCAAGCCTACAAGTTGAAATTGCATTTACTGTTACCTTACAAATGTGTGTTAATCCTTCCCTGTGCAGCCTTTCACACATCCAGATGATAAACTGAGCTCAAAGCTTTCATCATGATAATGATAGTGATGGCAGCATATAGAGGGAAGAATGAACGATGGTGATGCCAGAGACTCTGTTATAATACTGCTTATTACTTGTAGGACTTACTTAAAATGTAGTGATCAAGCGTCAGTAGCTGGTAATTGAATACATTCTTCAAATCTCAGTGGTTTAGGTCAGGGGGCCTGCTGGGATCAGGAGGTGCACGTGTCAGTGTGTGTAACATGTCTGTGGTGCTGCTATAGATGGTGTGTAAAGAAAAGGAAGAGAAGCCTGCTCTCATGTGTCCCAAAAGCGTGGAAGGCGTTTGCAGTGATGCTGTGGTGTAAACCAGACTGAAAAAAGATGCTGCACTCACTCACAGTTGAGGCTGCTAGCGGGAGGCGTTGCTGGGGATTTATGCACCGTGTCTGGAAAGCCATCAGGCTGCAGTGTGTGAGAGGGGCTGCAGTGTGTGAGAGGGGCTGCAGTGTCTGAGAGGGGCTGCAGTGTGTGGGAGGGGCATGGGTGTGAGGCTGGGGGAGCAGGGCAGGGCAGGGAGAGGGGGCAGCGGAGCCAGGGTGAGCTCAGGAGAGAGGCCAGCCTTGCCTCTTGGCTGGCTGCTGCTGGAAACGTGCAAACAGATCACACTTGAGTGGCTTTCCGGAGATTTGCTGTTTTGTAAGCGCTCGCAGGAGGCTCAGCAAGCTCTGAGGAAATGAGCTGGGGCCCTGGGAGGCACGGGCTGGCAGAGCTGCCTGCGTGTGTCACACACGGGCACCGCGCTGGCGCCGCGGCCCCGGGCAGGGGGAGATGCTGGAGAGCCTCCTGCACGGAGCAGGGCTGCAGAAAACACCCCAAACACCCCTGCCTCCTGCCAAAGCACACCGAGGGGATCTCTGAGCCCTGGCCAGAGCAGGAGGCTGGTTTAAATTGAATTTTTCCTCCCTGTTGCACTGTGGATGGAGCCTGCGCTGTGTAAGCTCTCAGCCAAGGAAGGATTTGGCATCATGTGGGCAAGAGCCTTTTGTTCAAAGGATTGCAGTTTGCATACTCAACGAAAAGAATCTTCCTTTTATTTGGACAGGATCAGTGAAAACTTCTTGAATTGCCTTTTAAAAATCATTTTTTAAAAGGAACTTGTCAAGCTACCAAGGGAAAAAACCAGCAGGTGGAACATGCAACAAAATACAAAGAAGTAAAAAATAACTTCAAAAGCTGCATGTGAAAATTTCAGTCTTTGAGCATCTTTTTCATTATTTATGTGACAGGAAGTCTTCTTTTTTTAATTTTTTTTTTTTTGTTCACCTTCCCTCTCTCCTCTTCTATCCACTGGATCTGTGGGGGAAAAAGATAAAAATTTGGTTCTGAGGAGTAAATTTTAAATTATGTTCCTGTTTGAACTCTGCATAACAGATCGCAAAATAAAATTAAGAAAACCAAATAGAGGAGGGGGGTGCCACCTCTTGTGGCTGGGAGATGGATAGAATTTACTGTCTCTGGTAATATGTAAGAGATGAAATGTGTTCAGACATTTCTGTAGCAGGGTTTAAAGCAGTGCTGGGCACCAGTCAGGCTGGCAGTGAGTGAGCAGGGCTTGGGCCCCTCATTCAGAGCCTTTTCCCCACGGCTGCTCTGCGGGCTCGGTGCTGCCTTGCTCAGACAGCTCTGCAGCACCTGTTTCCCTTTCCCTGGGAAAGGGTGGCCCCAGCCTCCCTTCACCCACAGGTAGGCTGGGGATGATAAAAAGGATGAAATTCCTTTCATAGAAAACAAAGGTTCTGAGGTTATTTTAAAATTCATAATGTCTAATTTAGCTATTTTTATTTAAAAACCAAGAAAACAGCCAAATCAGCAGTTCTGAAATGGAATTGTTTTGTTTCAGTGTATGGAACAAACAGAAACAGTCTTAGACATCAGTTTGATGTTAAACTGTTTCCTAGTCTGGCATTTTTTTCTTTGCTGCAGTTCAGGAAATTAAGGCATGCCTGGGGCGGGCCTGAAGAGCTGGAAGGGCAGTTTGTGATTTCTGTGATGCTCTGAGTCAGGGTGGATCCGTGTGGTTTGGTGAAGCAAAGGTGTGTGCCCTGGGACGGCTGGGATGCTGTGCCTTCAACCCCTCATGCAGTAATACCTTGATGGCAGTGGGAAATAAGTGTGATACACAGGGAATTCTTTCAACCCCACATGCCCTACACTTGTGGAAGACTATTCCAGTGTAGCAGGTAATAATTCACTTACTTGCCTTCCCTGAACAGTAAAACCTGAGGAAATGTTCATAGCCGAAAAGTTAGAATTTTGTTTTCTTTCAGGAAAATCATGGTTATTCCTCCCCAGTCTCTTATTTGACAAGACCTGCAGATTCCAGTGTGTAGATACTTAAAATTTCTCTCATTTCTAGAAATTGTCTTGTGGCTATGCCTTCTGCTGTGATTCCTGAAGCACTTGTTACTTTGAGTAATTGGCATGTGGCATAGCTTGGAGCAGCCCCTAGAGCAGGTGTCACACCTGTTTCCTTAGTTTCCTTGTCCTGTTTGTATCAGGATCCAGGAGCTTGAGGAGTGTTGGAATTTTTATCTAGCTCTTACAGGGAAATACCGAGGTTTCTAGAGCTGTCACTCTGTGTGTGCTTGCTGCTAGGATGATCCCTGGCTGCTGAGCGCACTGCTGAATGTGGTCTGGGCACTCACTGCCCTGTGTCTGCTGTGCACACAGGGAATTGTCACCACGTGTGGATTTAGTTTTGTCTTTAAGACATTCTTTCAAAGTCATTAACTATCCCTTCTTCTTACTCTTGCATTTCTTTCATCCTCTGTTGTGACTGGAAAATGCATTCCCCATTGGAGGGCAGTGGCAGAGCTCGTTGGGCAGAGTGAGGGTGGGAGTGTTGTGGAATTGCACTCGAGCAGTGCCTGGTGTGAGTCACAGACCTGACTGCTGCTGATGCAAACTGCTGGGAAGCAAAGCTCCATTTTTGGGTTGGAAGCTACAGATTCTGTCAGTGGCTGAGTCTGTGTCTTAGTCAGGTGAACTAACTTCTTCCCAAAATACTCAAAATGGTGATAAGCTCTGGAGAGATGCATTAACATTCTCTTCTCCTTGTTTCGGCTCTATCATTGCTTGTCTGTCCTATTTCACCAGGCATCAAATGGTCCAAAAGATGATTTTAATTCATTTCAGTTATTCTGCTGCACTTTTGACATTTCCTGAGTAATACAGTAAGTGACAGGGCTTGAAGTGAAACTTTATTCTATAAATATCCTCCCAGTTTTGGTAAAAGGGCAAGCTCCACGGGCAATTTCACAGAAAGGGTTTTGCCTTGTCCCCCACCCTTCTGTCAACCCAACACATCCCTGAACCATCCTTGCTTTGCAATGTGGATTTCATGGCAGCTTCAGGAGCTGGAAATAAAGGGTGTGGAGAGTTTCCCTTCCACGGAGGGCTGTGTGTTTCTTGTGCTCGTGGTGCTCCATGCAGCCTTGCCCAGCTGCAGGCAGTGGGGAGCCAGCCTGGCAGTGTTCTCTCCTCCCTGAGTTCTTGCCTGGTCAGTGCCAGTCGTTCCTCATGCCCTGTGTGCTCCCTGCAGCCGGGTTTCCTTCCTGCACCTGCAGCTGCTGTTCTCACTGCTCAGCACATCCCCTCAGCTGCTGCCTCCCCTCTGTGCAGCCACTGCCTCTCTGGGCCATTTCTTGTTGTTTGCCAGCAGCTGGAGTCGTGCTGGACTGTGGAACGATTCCTCCTTTCTTACACTCACAGTCTGCTCTGTGTCGTGTTTCTGAGACCGTTCCATGCTCTAGATCAAGGAATTTCTAATATCGTGTTTCTGTCTGGAATTTTGCTGGGAAAAAATCTCAAATTCTCACAGATGGCATTTACCAGAACTGCCCTTGCCTGGGGCATGGGCAGGTCATGCATGAAGAGTGGTGCTGTGTTGGATCGGAGCTGTCTTGTCACTTCTTCCTGCCGGGGTTCCCTCTAATGCAGGGGTGCTGCAGCACTGCAGCCACCTGCATTTCCTGCAGAGCCAGTGTTCAAAGGATGCTGCATGGGATTGAGCAGGCATTTGTGTCAGTCAGCAACAAGTGCAGCACAGCCTCTGCCACATCATGCCCTGGGCAGAGAAGCCATTTGGAAAAATTGTGTGTAAGGAATAACACATTACTCCTTTCCTCAGTCTAGTTAGTCCATGAAAAATCAATATGACTGATGATAGCCTTAAATGTGAAAGAATCTCAGCAGAAAGGAAAATACTTCCTTTAAACATAATAAAACAGAGCCCCCTGAGGTTATTTCAAACAACCAGGCAGCTAAAAGGCAGGGCCCAGACACAGAAAAATCCAGAGCACACAGCTCTTCCCTGGTCTACAGGACAATGGGTTTCACTTGCTCCTTATTTAATCTATTATGAAGGAAATGATTTTTTTTTTCTGTTTGGTAAATTGCTCTGTGGTCTGTTAGCCGAGGTGGGAGGGCGCAGAGTGCTGCTGAGGCACGGGGACATTGGCTGTAAGGGGCTCATGGGTGACCTGGGGTCAGCCAGCTCTTGGGGCAGCTCTGGGCAAGGCTCTTGCCCTCCCTGGGGTGTCTGCAGGTCACTGTCACCCAGGTCACTCCTGGGTGATGAGGAGTGCTCTGGGGTGAGGGGGCTCACAGAGGGCCCAGGGCTGTTCTGTGCTCTGCTGGGCTGGTGCTTGGCTCTGAGCTCTGTCCCGGGTCTGTCCCGAGTGTGCCCAGGCTGGCACTGGAGCTCAGGAGCCCCAAAGCTGTGGGGCTGTTTCCTCCAGAACACAAAGGCAGGATGCTGTTTCACCTGAGTGCAGCTTTGTCCCCGTGCTGTGCCTGCTCTGAATGCGCCTGGAGGTGCCAGCGTGCTGCTGGCCAAGCTGTGCTGCCACAGAGCCTGCTGGCACCGTGGGCTGTGCCCTGTGAGAGCTGTGCCCAGTGTCTGGGCTGTCCCCTGTGCCCAGTGCAGGCTGGCAGGGGTTTGCAGGTGCCACTGCAGGTGAGGATGCTCCCCTGCCATGGGCTACATTCCTGTGTCAGGCTGCTCCTGCCTCCTGCCCCTGTCCTGTGGGGACACCACAGCCCACGCTGCTGTCACATCTCTGGGCTTGGCATCTTGCACTCTTTGGGAAGAAATGGCAGCCTGATAGTGTCTCTTAAAAGAAAACAGAGGTACTTAATTATATTTAGTATTAGTCCTACATAGACACAAATGCCAGCATGATTTATATAATTTAGCAGTATGTTCCCCTCTGCTGAATTATGTGTAATTGTGTAGACACGGTCACTTTAAATTTTTGATGGGCTTGTGTAATGTAAGACAGAGTGCAGCCTGTAGGGCCAGCAAGAAATCTGGCTGTATAACTTCTATTTAATTTTATTTCAGTAGTTGAGTAAATCATTTTAGCTGGATTTGAACATCAGGATGAGCTCATGGTTAGAGGGTAGCCTGCTGCTGTAGTTCCTGCATGGACAAGTCAGGTGCTGGAGCAGCCAGCAGAGATGAGCTGTGCCTGTGTTGAGGCTGGCAGCTGATGAAGAGTATCTGACCTGTGTCCTGCTTCAGAGGCAGCGTGTGGGACAGGCCTGAGCTGGGAGAAGCTTTGTGACAAGGCAGGGTTGTGTCTTCTGGAAAACACTGACTTGCCCAAAGGAGAGGTGGTTCAATGAATCAGGAAGGTTCCTTTGGCCACCAGTGTCATTTGCTGCTGTCTTACCTGCAGGCTGGATTTTGCTCCTGCAGCATGTTCCTCTTCCTGTCCCTTCGTATGAGAAAACAGCTGGGGACAAAGCTACACTTCCGCCCTGGACAGTGCATGCAGGTGGGCCGGGGGGGTGTCATGAAATCGGCAAAAGGCTCGGTGTGAAAAGGGAGTCATCCTTCTGGTGTGGTGGCCGCTGTGTTTTAGGTCATCTCCTTGCAGCCAGCAGTTCTCCATGGCCATGGGGCCTGATTCAGTCAAGTGCTGAATTCTTCTGCAGTGCAAAATGCACTGAGGATGCTCTGCGGCTTGGCGGGCTCTGATCTCTGACTGACACCGTCCGTGGCCTGGAGCTCACCTGATTGTCATAGTCATTTGCCCTGTAAAAAAAAATCTGCCATCTCTAGCAAGAGACAATATTTCTGTTTATTTGCAGGATGTTAAGTCAGATGTCATCCTTGTCAGGTGTTGCCACTGCTTATGTCAGGGGTGGTTTGAATATGACTCAGTCCAGTGAGATATTTAATACCAGCCTGTCTGAAGTGCAGTGTCCACAACTGCTGCTCATTTTTGCTTGGGACAACACAAAATCTCTCACTAGCACGCTTTTCATTTGGAACTGTCTGGCTGAGGATTTCTGATCTCTTCTGGTTTTATCTGCATGGAAGTTTTTAGTTGCTCAGGTAGATTGCTGGAATTGTAAAGCACCGTGTAAATAAAACAGTTGTCCACCCAAAGAGCCTCTGCAGGAAGCGTGTAAATAGATTATAGTAAGGGTTTTTAGGAAGCTCAGCTGTATCCCAGCTTAAGCTCTATTTTTTCCTTTTTTCTTTTTCATCCTCCTTTCAGGGCCATGTGTAACATAGGAGCCTTTTGAGGCTGATGCAGAACTAGACTGTGTCACCTCGTGTCTGCTCTGTTGACAAAACCGTGGTATTGTGGGTGACCACAATGGTAGATCCAGGGCTTTGCATCTTGCTTTGACAAAGCAAGAGAAGATCAAACCCTCCACACTATCAAAGAAACTAAATACTTTCTAGTCTACTTGAGTTGAAAAATCTGTACTCACAGGTCTTTTGGTTATTTGTGAAGCCTTTTCTAGAGGGATAAAACAGATCATAATTTGATACAATTGCAGCCTAATACTCTTTGCTTTACTGGGAGTGAATGTCCAGATTTTGTTATCAGTAGCTTTGATTTCTCTGAAATCATCAAGGCTGCCTCTGCAGAATGAGCTGTAATAGCTGAGAGCTGTAATGAGAGGAGGGCCCAGGGCTGCAGAAAGCTCCTGCAGCTCAGGCTCCTGCTCTGGCCCTGCTGTTGGAGCAGCCCCTGTGACCCCAAACCCTGCACCCCAGAGGAGATCATCCCTCTGGGGCTGCTCTTCTTCACCTTCAGCAGAGCTCTGCCGCAGCTGACCTGGGCTGGGGCTCCATCCTGGCAGGGCAGGCTGTGGCATCTCCATCCTGGCAGTGCCTTGGGCTTGTGCTGCTCCTTGCTGAGAGACATTTCACGTCTCAGCACAGCCTGGGGGTTTCCCTGTGCCCTCCCCTGCTCCCACCCCACCTCTGCAGCCAGTTACAGCATTTCTGCCCCTTGCCCTGCTGCTCCTGCCAGGCTGCACTGCTGCTCTGTGTTGGTGAGGCCGTGTACGAATGGTTCACACTGGTTTCTTTTCCAGGAAATTCAATTTCCCTCCTCCTCACACGAGCTGCCAAAAGATCCCAGCTGCTGGGAAGACTTAAAATCCAAAAACCCTTTTGATAAGTTGCATGGGTGAAGGCCCTTTGGATTAGAGCCAAACAAATGGTGTGCTTTGGCTTGTGGATTGTAGAGAAATACTGGAGACAAAGATGGCAGATAGGGGAACTGCATAAATACAAGAGAGTTTTGGGCAGTTTTCAACTAAGGAACAGTAAGAAGTTTTGAAGGGTTGAACAAAATATTTCACATAGCTAATTTTTTTATTTTGGGGCTGACCTTTCAACAAATCTAATAAACCTCAGAATTGTTGCCATTTGAAATCAAAAGACAAAGCACAAAATCCTAATTTTGAATGTCTTTTGTTAATTTTAATCGATACTTTTCCTTGAAAAAGTTTGTCTGCAAAATATCACCTACTACTTCTGATGCCAGACAGCATATTTTATGAGACATTTGTGTTTTGACAAAGCAAGCTCTGTCATACAATTTGGTTTCGCATATTTTTATACCAACATTTAAATGTTGGGCTTGAACTGCTCAGCTGTAAGAAAATACATTTATAATCTCCTTACAGTCATAGATTCTTGCATGCTGAAAGAATTGGTTAGAATAATTTGTAACTCTTCCAGATAATTTTAAATAATACATGGTTTGGAAGAAAAAAGGAATGGCAAACAGAAGCTCAGAAAGCAGCTTTTCATCTGATCATGTGAAAGGCAAGAGCAGAGCTCCAACAGAGCTTGCCAGTGACTGAATGGTGCTGATGGAAGGATCCCACACTTGGATTTGAACCCGTTGGCCAAACGTGCTGGATAGGTGGCCAAAAGAACGAATTCTCCTTTTAGACAAAACACCTGTCCCTGCTGCCTCTGCTGCCGATTCCTCTTGGCAGCAAAAGGGATAGAACAAGTGTGCTCTATTTTAAAAAGTACTTTTGTCACTGCAGTAGTCTATTCTTACCTTCCAGATGCACCTCCTAAAGTCCTTTTCCTGACAGTCTCTGCTGCAGCCTGTGTGTGCATCCCCCCTGGCTCCCAGTGCTCCCAGCTGGGACCCAGCTCTGCCTGGGGCAGAGGCTTTGGGCCAGCAGGAGCAGGGGTTTGGGTGAGCTCTGTGAGTGCCCTGGGCAGCAGGAGCAGGGGTTTGGCTGGGCTCTGTGTGTGCCCTGGGCAGCAGGAGCAGGGGTTTGGCTGGGCTCTGGGTGTGCCCTGGGCAGCAGGAGCAGGGGTTTGGCTGGGCTCTGTGAGTGCCCTGGGCAGCAGGAGCAGGGGGTTTGGCTGGGCTCTGTGAGTGCCCTGGGCAGCAGGAGCAGGGGTTTGGCTGGGCTCTGTGTGTGCCCTGGGCAGCAGGAGCAGGGGTTTGGCTGGGCTCTGGGTGTGCCCTGGGCAGCAGGAGCAGGGGTTTGGCTGGGAGCTGTGAGTGCCCTGGGCAGCAGGAGCAGGGGTTTGGCTGGGAGCTGTGAGTGCCCTGGGCAGCAGGAGCAGGGGTTTGGCTGGGCTCTGTGAGTGCCCTGGGCAGCAGGAGCAGGGGTTTGGCTGGGCTCTGTGAGCGCCCTGGGCAGCAGGAGCAGGGGTTTGGCTGGGAGCTGTGAGTGCCCTGGGCAGCAGGAGCAGGGGTTTGGCTGAGCTCTGTGAGTGCCCTGGGCAGCAGGAGCAGGGGTTTGGCTGGGCTCTGTGAGCGCCCTGGGCAGCAGGAGCAGGGGTTTGGCTGGGAGCTGTGAGTGCCCTGGGCAGCAGGAGCAGGGGTTTGGCTGGGCTCTGTGAGTGCCCTGGGCAGCAGGAGCAGGGGTTTGGCTGGGAGCTGTGAGTGCCCTGGGCAGCAGGAGCAGGGGTTTGGGTGGGCTCTGTGTGTGCCCTGGGCAGCAGGAGCAGGGCTTTGGCTGGGCTCTGGGTGTGCCCTGGGCAGCAGGAGCAGGGGTTTGGCTGGGAGCTGTGAGTGCCCTGGGCAGCAGGAGCAGGGGTTTGGCTGGGCTCTGGGTGTGCCCTGGGCAGCAGGAGCAGGGGTTTGGCTGGGCTCTGTGAGCGCCCTGGGCAGCAGGAGCAGGGGTTTGGCTGGGCTCTGTGAGTGCCCTGGGCAGCAGGAGCAGGGGTTTGGCTGGGCTCTGTGAGCGCCCTGGGCAGCAGGAGCAGGGCTTTGGCTGGGCTCTGTGAGTGCCCTGGGCAGCAGGACCTGGGGGTTTGGCTGGGAGCTGTGAGTGCCCTGGGCAGCAGGAGCAGGGGTTTGCCTGGGAGCTGTGAGTGCCCTGGGCAGGGCAGGCAGAGGCTGGGCTGGGCAGGGCAGCCCTAGCACAAGCTGAAATGGGAAGGAATCTCTGTGGCACTCCAGCTGCTGGCTGGGGTCTGCACAGACCATGGGCTCCCGAGTGCTCTGTGCTGAGACCTCTCCTGTTTGAAACACGTGCAGAAAGTTGGGTGCAGTTATTTCTCTAGAGACTCCTCTGTAGGGAGTGAGTTCTTTGAGCTGTGCTGCCTGTGGTACAGAAGAGGCTGGCAGGTTTTGGGATTGTTTGATCTGGACTCTTTCCATAACCATGTTTCAGGTAGAAATAACCATTGTTTCAGAGGAAAGCTGTCAACAGGCTTGTTTTAATTCCTTTGTGTGAACAAATGCCACTCACCTCCAAGATGCACAGAACATACATATGAATGCGGCCAGAGCAAGTGAAGTAATTTATTGGAGCAGATATTCTTAGGAAAACCAGCTGATATATTTGCATGGGGCTAAAAGGTTTTCCATCTTGGAGGCTGACCAAAGAAGTTGAGACCCCAGCTGGAGCTGAGCAGGAAGGACATAAGGTAGAAGAGCTTTCTTACTTTGTCCTTTCTTTTCCAAGCCTCAAGTCAAGATCTTAAATTCCCTCCTTTGCATGTGTGTGCCAGGAGGAATGTAATTACCCAAGTGATAAGAACATTGATTAATGCTGCCGAGGCTGCTGATAACACCTATTTCAAAAGGTGAAAGTTTTCCAGTGTGCACACTCCTGTGGTATTATATTGGAACGTGTAGTCAAGAATTCAGCATTTTCCTCATGACTCCTGGTGTGTTGAGTCATCACACGAGCTTCTGTTTGCTCTTTATTATTCATTTATTTCATTACATTATTTGAAATGACTTGGAAGAAAGGGTATCAAAAGCCTCTAGCTCTTTGATTCAGTATGTTCTCTTTTCCCTGAAAAAAATATTTCTATTTACTAAGCAGCAAGCATCCACACAGTGCCAGAGCTGAGCTGGAAATAGAACAGTGACTTCACCAGCAGTTTTATAATAGAAAAACTGCAGTTAGCATAGATTTTGCAATGCATGTAGAGCAGTGTGAACAGCTTTGCAGTGACTGAAACTTCATAATTATATCAACATGAGGAACGAGCCAGTATTTAGATGCGGAGTCAGTTCTTTGTTGCTTTCTTCCTGAAGTCCCAGGGCCATAAGAATTTAACAGGCTGTGAATAAATAACTGCTATTTAGCTCATCAGAGATGGTGTTGCAATTCCTACTGACTCTGAATTTGCTTAAAGCTTCTAGATTTAATAGGAAAACTGCAGTTGCAACTACATAATTGTCTGGATAACTATTATTGCGTGTAATAACATTACTCACAGTTTAATACTCACGGTAATATAGAGTATACTTGATTCTGGGGCAGAGCAGTGACATATAAAAGCATCCTCTTCAGTTAAATTCTAGGAGACAGAAAATTTTTAGAATGTTGGAGGGAGCTATTACATAAGGACAAATATTTACCTAATGTAATCAAACTCCTCTTTAAATCAGAACAATAGTGGGAGTGCAGTTACTATGGTTCTGTATAATTTTGTGCTATATTTGACAGAGTTTGGCAGGACTAAAGCCACAGCTGATCATCTGATTTTGAAAGGGAAGAGAAGAATATGTTAGGTTTGCATTCCCAATCTGTCCTCAGGATGATGGCACATTCTCTCATGCTAGCCCTGAGCAAGGAAGCACAATCCCAATAAACAGTTACCAAAATCACCTTGCAGCACTGCAGGGCCGTGATGGTGAGTGGCATTTTGGAAGCCCCTACCTTTGGATGCCTGCCCTCCCCCTCTGTCCCCATGTCCCCCCCTGGGGCCAGCAGTGCTGTGGAATGTCACCTCCTGCTCTGCCCCAGCCTGCCCAGCCCTGGGTCCTGCTGGGCTGGCCTCCTGCCACTGGGGATCTCCCAAAGTGCTTCCACAGCTGGGCAAAGCTGGTGGGTGAAGTATTCTTCCAGTTGCACCCTGGAAATACTGGTTTGCTGAGCCCCAGCTGGCACTGCACAAGGTCCTGTTCCCCTGGGCTTCTCTGAGGTGCAGGAGCAGTCAAGTGATGGACAGAGGGAGACACTGAAATAAGGGTAAATTTCTTGGTGTGCTTTTATGGGGGACTCTTAGTCATTTTTTGAATTAATCTTTTGCAGTTGGGCTAAATGTGAGTTCTGCTTATTGTTTAGGGCTTTGAACACTGAGCGTGCAGTAATTGGTAGGAGATAATTAGCACAATGACAGTAAATCACCCAGCAGCTCGAGCCATCTGATACAGCACAGAGTCTTTGTGTGGTTCATGAGTAACCTTTCACGGACCGATTTGTGCTTAGAAGTGCAGGAGGGATACTCTGACCTTCCCTGAGAGCACACGGTGCTCATTTCTGCTGGTCTCTCACCTATTTCTTTGTCACATCCTGGGCCCACTTGCACTGGAAAGGCACAGAGAGGTTGCTGGCAGTTTGGGCAGTGCCAGGATGTTGATTTATCTTGGGAGGAGCTGGCTCTGACCATCCTGAGGCAGGCTCTGCCCAGCAGCACTTCGAGGGTGCTTTAGGAGCCTCTGGCCAGCCTTGGCCCTTGGTCTCTGTGCCCCAGACAGGCTGGGCTTCCTCCCGGGCACCTGGGCTGTCTCTCTGCTTTCTGCTTCTCCCCTGCCAGCCTGCTGCCTGGGCTTTGTTCTGGGCACTTCAGTTCTTCTTTGCCTAGGCTGAAGTGCTGCAGATGGTTGTAAATAGCATTGCCCCCTAACAGCAGCAGCAGAACATTTGCTTGGTTTGCTGCTGTTTAGCCTGAGTGAAACAAGCTTCTGGCCTGCAGTTCCTGGTGCTGCTCATTAAACCCTCCCAATGATGTGCTGTGGGATGCCTTCTGCCCTTCCAGAGCTGCCCCTGAGCTCTTAGGAGGAGCTCACTGCCACGTGCTGGGGCAGGTCTGTGTGGGGTCACATTTGGGGATAAGGCAGGAAAGGCCACATCTCATCACTGCTCCTAGTCCAGCTTTTGGGGTTTTGGGTTCTCAGTGTGTGACAAGTGAAACAAAGTGAACAGGCA
Organism: Fringilla coelebs; assembly: GCF_963513975.1. Taxonomy (NCBI): domain Eukaryota; kingdom Metazoa; phylum Chordata; class Aves; order Passeriformes; family Fringillidae; genus Fringilla; species Fringilla coelebs. The sequence goes on from NC_140037.1 coordinate 23,835,327, forward strand.
GGGTTGGGAGTGAAATTCATGTATCTAGAACAATTTATGTTAGAAATAAGAGGAGCATTTGTATCATCAATTAGGGAAGACCTTAATTCAGAATGGCAGTGGATTCTTCTTTAGCTATTTTTAAAGATGAAATTTACCTTCCTGAAGATCCTCTAGAAGATCAGGTTTTAAGCAAGGCTGACCTTAAAGCCATGGGAAGGGAGATCAGGCCCCTGAGCTGACTCTGCCCCACAGGGCACAAACCAGGAGGTTGTCAAGGTCATGCTCAGGAGAAAAGCATTTCCCGTATTCTGGTCCCACAGAAAACGCCCTGATGACAGTCATTTGTTTGGGTGCGTATGACCTCTGCTAGGCAAAAATTCAGTTTGTTACTGCATTAACCTAATTAAGTTACTGGAATGGTTGGTTCTGATTCAGCATTTATAATTTTTCTTAAGATTTCGAGGGTTCTGAATGTTGTCCAAAACTCGCTCGTTGTGGGGGCTTTTAAGTAACAAAACCCTGAGGCAGGACCTTGTTTGTAAACATAAACTTTCCCCTGGACTCCCTCCAGGACTGTTCTCTGTGATCCTTCCTTTCTGTGGAAAGCAGGTTAAAAAGCAGCAGTGCTTTGATATGAATTCTTCTCAGTTGAAGTTTGGGAACCAGTCTGCTCAAGCTGCTAAAAGGAATCAGTGAAATAACTTCATAATACTTCCTAATGCCTTTCCCACTGATCTTTCCTAAATGCCAGCTTTTTCAGGAGCCTGTATTAGAGATTTTGGGTGAATTTCTCTTTAAAGATAACATTTGTCTTCATATCTAGAAGACATTATTGGCCCAGTCAGAGAGAACCTCTTCCAAAAATGGCACATAAAATCATCCAGTGAGATCCAACAAGAAGCAAACGAAGCAAGCAGAAACATTTCATTTTATCTCTCCATAAAGAATCCATTGGGAGGTTTTTCTTGGAGGCCCTGTGCAATAACTTGTGCAGTAAGTGCTGGAGAGTGCACCATTTCCCCTGGAAGGCAGGCAGATGGAACAGAAGCTGTGTCTCAGAGGCTGGGGCAGCGGGGCTGCTCATCCATCAGCTGGGGAGCCCTGGAGAGACCCAGACAGCTCCCGAGGGCTCATCCCAGCTCTGGGCAGGGAGCTGGCAGGGAGGTGCCACTTGAAGGCCTTTCTGCAGGGGCATCTGCTTCTGGCAGCAGCACAGCTGCCCCTCTGCGCTGCCCCTGCTCTCCCAGGGGAGAGGAGGAGTCCCCTGGCTCTTGGGAGGGGTTTTAAACTGCTTTTTGAACCACCCTCTTGGGTCTCTCTTTGCCTGGCTTTTGGTTTGGGCTGTATTTTTACAAGCAGTATTTTTGAAGCACGTTCCTATCTTAAGACATGGTTGAAATTTGCCCAAAAAAAACTTCATAGGAGAAATGAAGTAAGAGAGGGATGGAGAGCTGGACAGCACAAGTGTCTTAACCTCTTTTTCACAGGAAAGGAGGTTACAAAAGAAAGAGCTGGTACTTTTTCTGGAGCTGTGTACTGGCTCCTTGGACAGATGTCTGCATTCTTGGATTAGTCAGGATAAACCCCCAGATAATATACAGGGAAAGCAGTGAGTTGTGAAATGCAAAATTTTTCTGAAACAGGCCAATTAGTGTTTTGCTTCTGCATTATTTATAGAAGCTCAGTTGAACTTGATGGATAAATATTCTTTCTCCAGACCCGTGTTGTGCATGTACACTACCTCTGCTGCATATTGTGAAGGTCAGAGTTAGAGTCTGCTCTGAAGTGAGCGCTGTGCTGCGTGTTCTCTGCTCTGCTGTCACATGTGGGTACCCATTGTATTGACTTGTTTCTCTGGCAGATCCATCCTTTGCCTTTCTGTGTATGAAATGGTGTTCAATGAGTTTTATACCAATACCTTGCCTGCACATAACTGGGTTTAAAAATAGCCTGGCTCAGCTGTGTAAAGATGAGATACCTGAGCTCATCCCTGTGGCACAGCTGGGACTGCTGTAAATGATGGCAGTGCCAGTGGAGCCCAGCTGTGACTCGGTGTGCCCGGGGCTCTCGGTGGAGGAGGGCAGGGCAGTCGAACCTTGTCAGCCTGGCCAGGGTGGGTGTGTGGTGCAGCTCCCCTCTCACAGGGCTGTGTCTGCTCTGGAGCTCTGAGGAGCCCCTCGGTGCATCCTGGTGTCTGCTGCACCCCAGCCCGTCCTGCTGGCATCTCCGGGGGCTTCAGGCCCCTCTCCAGCCTTTCCCTCCGTGCTGCTCCCGGAGCTGGATGCACCCCGTGCCCGAGGTGACCCCGGGAGCCTGGCGGCCCTTGGAGCTCGGAGCTCACTCAGTGCCAGCTCCTCCTGGCCTGGGGTGCCAGGAGCTCACTCAGTGCCAGCTCCTCATGGCCTGGGGTGCCAGGAGCTCACTCAGTGCCAGCTCCTCATGGCCTGGGGTGCCAGGAGCTCACTGAGTGCCAGCTCCTCATGGCCTGGGGTGCCAGGAGCTCACTCAGGGCCAGCTCCTCATGGCCTGGGGTGCCAGGAGCTCACTCAGTGCCAGCTCCTCGTGGCCTGGGGTGCCAGGAGCTCACTCAGGGCCAGCTCCTCATGGCCTGGGGTGCCAGGAGCTCACTCAGGGCCAGCTCCTCATGGCCTGGGGTGCCAGGAGCTCACTCAGGGCCAGCTCCTCCTGGCCTGGGGTGCCAGGGCTCTCCTCTCCAGGGCTGTTACCGCCAGGGACAGCAGAATGGGCTGGGTGTGTTCATCCCTGCTGCCTGCCCTCTCAGTCTGGTGCCGGTGCTGATTCTTGAGTTGTTAATGAAGTTGAGAAGCAGTGAGTAATTGGGATGCAGGATGGGAATGATTAGCATTCTTCTCTAACAAAAGCTCTAGTGAAAGTGTTACTTGAAGCTCATTTCCACAGCATTGTTATGCAGAACAGTGGAAAGGGCCCGTCGGCTCCTGATTTTGGGATGGGGAACAGTTGTTTTTGTTTGTCTTCCGGGAGGATAAATCCAGCCCCAGGTGTCTAGGTTAGAGTCTAACCTTTAATCTAAGACATGATCACAAAAGCCTTGGAATATAAAGATGTATTTTAAGAGTTTCCTTCCCCAGAAGCCTTTCTGTTGTTTTTCCTCTGGGTGGTTTTTTTCGTTAGACTGTTGGAGGCGTTGCACAGTAGCCTTCACACAAAAGTCAGAATTCAATAATGAAGTAATAACCCAGTTTCACAGCAAAAAGAATTTTTACCAACTGTAGTATGCTGAAGATAAAGACATCTTGAAGTATAAGCACCGTGAAGCCAGGCAAAGAAAATCGTCCTGGGCAATTTTTATCTAGCATGTAACTGAAGAGATACAATTTAGATATCCTTGGCATAATAAAGTAAACCCCAAAGCATCTCAAGATCATATTATTATTGAGGAAGGAAAAGATACAGGAGATAGTCCAAAAGCTGAATTCTGTTTTCCATTGACAGGAATAAGTCTTACACTGTCTGTGAGGAGGGACCGCACAAGGCAGACCAATACCTCTTGTGTATAAGAGATTAAAAAAGCCTTCCTGGGTGTTTGATTTTTTTTTTTTAAGCCCAAATCTTCAACCTACTCAACTGCCTCTGCTTTTGAGCTTGAAAAGGTGTCAAAACTACTACGGCAACACATAAACATAATTCTCTTTCCTGCAGCAATTTTGGCCACTTCAGGATAAAAAGGTTAAATGGGAGGTGATGTTTACCTTGTTACCCCCAGCCCAGTCTACAGCACAGGGTGAGCTCAAGATATTTCCTGTAATTCATGTAATTTACAGTAATTAAAGTCCTGAGTGTCTAGTTAGCTCTGGGTTCCATTTTCAGTCTGATGCTTGTTCTGTGGTGCTGCTCCAGGTGTGAGTCCTGCCCAGGAGAAGCAGCCTGGAAAAGGAGTCAGTTCTGTAACAAGGCGAATTTCACAGCTTTGCCTGTGAGATAGGCTAACTGAAAGGGAAGGGAGAACAGCCCTGGTACAGCTGACAGATCCTCAGATGCTTTACATTTCTAATGCTTCAAATATTTGGTGACTTTGGGTGCTCTCCTCGAGTTCTCATTCTGTGGTGAATGGGCACAATTATCTTTACTGAGTGCTTCATTCTCACTGAAATGCTGCAATTTTAATCTTCATTCTCATTTATTGGTTCTTCCTCTCCTTCTACACCCAGAGTACGTTGTTCCTCAGGTATTCTATTTGAGCAGAGTGCAATTCAGATTCCGCTCTGTGAACTGAATTTCAAGAGAGACTGTCTGTAAAGGCTGTGGAGAAATGCCCTGTGGTGAGTTGTGGCACAGAGCTCGAGCCAGAGCCCTGGCCTGCTCCTGCAGCTGCCTCTGGGGCTGGGGAGGAAGGGATCCCTGCCTGTGAGGGGCATTTCTGGAGTATTTCAAGGCTTGTGTTCTCCCAGCCTCCATTGGTAACCATGCTGAGCAATGCTGCATTACTCTGCTGAAAGGGTGTTTCCTTGGGAGCTGGCTTGCAGCTGATTTGGTGGTGAAGATCCATGGCACACTCCTGCTTCAGCTCCAGTTTTGGCTCCACATCAGTAACAGCCAGGGATTTTTTTTTCTGGGAAGCAAATTTCCGCTTCATACAATTGATACTGTATTTTATAGTATCTAATCTTTGTCCCTTTCATTTTTTAAAAGAGTTTCCAAATGTTTTTCTGGGCTGATTGGATTTAATTTTTAACTTGGCATTAGAACTGCTAATAATGACAGTTCTTTGTAGGATAATTTTAATTTTTAATACTGCAGTTATTTTTAACTCAGAGACATGTAGCCGATTTCATCTTTCCTCTATATATAGGCTCTTTTTGCAGGAGAAGCTTCTCAGCAAACCCTAATTCTTCATTATTTTAGCAGAGTTAAAGGAAGCAACACCTGTAAAGCTGTTTAATGTCAGAGCCCACATCATGTTTTCCTAATTTAGCAAGTGCTCTTGGCTGTGCCCATCTTTGAGCCTCTGAGAGCTTGGTGAAATTCAAGAACTGGGTCCGTTAGTTGAAGATCCACAGACCTCTGACAAAGCCAAAAAAAGCCCCCAAAACAACCCACAATCCCTGGGAAGGTTTGGGGAAAACACTTGAGAGGCTTCAGCACTTGGTCCCAGAGCATTTCTTTGTCATTTCTGATGTCTTTGGCCGTGGCCCTGCTGGTGAGCAGGGTGAGAGCCAGGGCTGGGGCTGCTGTGCCCTGAGCAGGGTGCTGGGAGCAGCTCCTGCCAGCAGGAATGGCAGAGGGCAGAGGTGTCCCCTGGGAGGGAAGCACAGAGTTCTGGTTTATCTGCAGTGGGAGTGGGGGTCCCACTCTGGGTGTGGCAGGGATCCATGTTCCCAGGGGAATTGACTCCTTTAGGGTGTGTTCTCCTGAATCCTCGGGATCCTGTCCAGACTGACCCAGCGCAGACGTGGCCAGCCCCAGGCCTGCCTGCTGTTCTGTTTCATGGCCCATTGCTGTTCTCCATCAAACACAGAGTGCTTTCAGCTGCCTCACCTTCCCAGGTTCCCTGTCAGCACGTTCTCCCAGCACACCTCCTGAAGGGGATGTGCGGTTTGAGCTTCCTCCCGTTTCTGTGCAGATCCTCTGCTCAGAGCAGCAGGTCAGGGCTGATCTCCACCCTTCCACTCACACACACACACGGGTTGTGTCACAGCTGCTGCTCTGTAACACGCCCTTCTCTGGCCCTTCCAGGTGAGGCTTTCCTTGTTTCTCCAGGGGTTTAAACAGTTGTGCATGTTTGTGCTGGTTGTGTGAATGATGGAAGTACCTGTCAGAGAAATCACTGCGCTGAGCAGCAAACTTCCCACTGATGTGCAGCACACTGGGAGTGGGAACAAATCCTCTGGCTGCTGGGGAGGAGCTGGCAGAGTTTGGGAAGGCGTCGGACAAACATTGCAGTTGTAGCTGCGCTTGCCGTGCTGGAGGGAGAACCGAGCTGCTCTCAGAAACACAGCTCAGCCTTGTGCTTGTCTGTTTACAACCTGCCTCAGCTGCAAGGAATTGTTGGCAGGTTTGCAGCTGTTACAGCCTGGTATAATACTGGTGGCCATGACACAGAGCAGCCCAAAGTGCTCTTTCCAGTCCAGCACCAATAATAAATGACATTAAACATTCATGTGGGTGCCTCACTGGCAGGCAGAGATGCACCAGTGTATTACGTCTAATTCCTGATTAAGACTTTAAGAGGATGTCTTGTTCTATTATCTATGCAAATTGGCAGCAATGATGGCAATAAATCAGAAAAGGAGGACTTAAAATAAACGGCATCAGTTGACTTGATGCACCATTGATTCCTCACGCTCATCAAATCCCTGGGTGCTTTGTGGTTTTCTTACTGTGACAGGATTATTTCCCTTGATCTATGCTTCTGAGTGGTCTGCATTTGTTTTTATTTTTTCTAAAATTGTGGGTGTGCTTGATGAAGGTTGTAATTAAGAGGGGATATTCTGATCCAGGCAAATAGATGGGCCCATCCAGATCTAGATTTTAGAGAACAGTAAGGGGTTTGGTTTGATTTTGTTGGCTTCTTGGATTTTGGTTTTTTTTTTTCTTTTTTTTTCCTGTGGTGTTTTGTTTTGTGGTGTTTGGTTTTGGTTTTTGCTGGTTTATTTTAGCTCATTTCACAGGAAGTGGTGTTACTTCTGAGACATTCCCTGCAATATTCTGCATTCTTTTGTTACTCAAACCCCTTGGGCTGGAGTAAAATATGGATTATTAAAATTAAATTAATGTTGAAAGTAATGACATCAGAGTGATGTTCTGTCTTGGGCTCTTAGGAAGAGAGATGACTGTTCTTCTAGAATGCATTTTTTCTTCTCTGAGATACTAGATCATTTTGTAGAATAACTTGAAGTGTTTTGTAGTGACAGCTGAACTTGATACTCACTAATAAGTTAATGACATTGAAAAGAATATATTAAGTGTAGAGACATATTTTTCTGCCATTAATATTACTGGGAGCAGAATTAGGTTCATAATTCATAATATGGATTGACGTCCTCATAATATATAAATAATGAAAGAGCTGTTAATATATTTCAAGTGAGTGAATACTGATAATACCCAAAGCTAACTCACCATGTCATTGCTGCTCATTTTTTATCTTGAGAACAAACTTGCATGAGCTTTTGAGGCATCTGAGATCAGTTGATCCTCACTGCCTGGTCTTTAACCCCAGGCAGCAGCTGAGCCTCACTCCCTGCCATGGGATGAGGAAGAGAATTGGAGGGTAAAAGTGAGAAAAGTTTGGGGTTGGGATGAAGGCATCTCAATAGCTAAAGCAAAAGCCAAAGCAAAGCAAGGAAATCCTTTTCAGTTCCTGTGGGTGAGCAGGTTCAGCATCCCAGGGAGAGCAGGGCTCCAGCACAGTCACAGTGACTTGGCACCTGCTGCCCACGAGGCCCCGTGGTCTGGGGTGTCCCTGTCCCAGCTGTGCTGGCTGTGTCCCCTCCCTGGGCAGCACAAAAGGCCTTGGGCAGCTTTGGTACCCTGGCAGTGCCTGGGGCAGCTTTGGTACCCTGGCAGTCTCTGGGGGCAGCTTTGGTACCCTGACAGTGCCCTGGGGCAGCTTTGGTACCCTGGCAGTCTCTGGGGCAGCTTTGGTACCCTGGCAGTCTCTGGGGGCAGCTTTGGTACCCTGGCAGTGCCTGAGGCAGCTTTGATACCCTTATAGAGAAAATCCAAGTCTGTGATTTTGCTGATGCCTCCTGGGGTAAGAGAAGTCCTGCTGGCAGCAGCTGAGGGTCTGTGCTGGTGGGACCTTGCTGCTGGTGGTGGTAGCTCCTGAAGCCACGGGACTGAGTCCTGGCCCAGTGTTTGCTAAGCCAGACCTTGGTCCCTGGGTGTCCTGCCTCTGCTCTACCTGTGCTGGGTCTGTGAGAGCTCTGCTGGGTTCTGCTGTGTGTGAGGCTGGATAATGTTCATCCACAGCAATTTCCGCTGAAGCCTTTACCCAGGGTTTGTCTGAATAATTTTCAGTCATATGGTGTCTCTGATCTTCTCTCATAATGAATTATGTTTTTGATCTACTGAAATTTGCTCAGTTTCATGGAGTTCTCTGTAGGATTAAAGATAAACTCACTGAGATAAGAGTTGTGATGTAAGGAGCTCGTGTTCTGACTCCATTTGCTGTGACTGACTGTATTTTTGTGTTACACTTTTCCAGCTTGTGAAAGGCAAGGAAGGGGTTTGTTCTCCTGGAGTGGTGAGAGAGCCCAGTATGGGTTTGGCACGTTATCGATGGGGGCAGTACAAAGGGAGAGGGAGCAGTGGGGTTGCAGTGGATGGGAGGGGAGGGACTGGGGCACCAAGGCAGCTGCAGAGATAACGTGGGTGTGTGGAGCAGTTGATGAATCTCTGGGATGTTAATGAGGGACTGAGCTGCACCAATAAATACATTATGGAACTTCCATGAGTCAGTGCCTTAGCTTTAGAATTTGTTTTTTATATTGGACAAGCAAGGAGAGGGTAGAAGTGTGCTCATGTGAGTGAGTCAAGGGACTTAAGTGGGGAGAAGGAAAGAAATGAGGTTTCTTGAAGTGAGTTTGTGTAAAGAAATTGTTGGGGCTTTGTCAGCCCATTTCTGCCAGCAGTGATGGAGTGCTGCACTAGCTCTTCCAGTAATTAAAAGAAATCTTTCCTGGGAGCATTAGGGGTACGTGGGAATCCTCTGCCAGACGTGCTTTTTGTGCCCTGCTTGTGAAACACATAGAATATATTTCTGTCCAGCAGAACAGTCCATTCCAGACCCTGTGGACACGAGCTCTGCTTCTGCACCAGCCAGGTGGGCAGCTTCCCAGTGGGGGAAAGATGGCTTCAATCCTGGATTGCTTCTAGAATCAAGTGTCTCGTTGCCTTCCGTGCAAGCAGGGTTATGGCTTCAGTGCCACAGGGGTGTGAGCTTAATGAGATGAGCCCCACTCTGCTTTTGGTGCTGCTTCCAGCCTGAGACTCCTCAGTGAAAGGAGCACAGGTTCCTTTTCAGCATGCACAGCAATTAAAAAGAATTCAAGTAATGGAAGCTCAATTTGGTTCTTTAATTTCATTTAAAGTGTTTCTTTAAAGTGATTTTAGTATTGAAAGTTATTGGACTGTAAAAGAGTTTAACTGCTTTAGCTGACTTTTGGGAAGTGATTCCACACCACCTGCTGTGCTCTCATAAAAGCAGGTCTGTTCTCTGAGAGCAAGGTGGGAGCTACCAGGTGCAGTGAAAGTCTGATTGCTGAGCATGCCGAAAGTCTGCAACGAGCTTTTACATTTTTACAAGAAATTGACTGACTTAAATTAATGAAATCTTAACCACCAGCAATTTCACAGAGTAAGAGAGAGATTTTCATTTCAGTGCTCTTGGTGTGGGAATCAAGGGCTGAGGTTTTTTTGGTTTTTTAAAGGCTAGAATATTTCTTTTGGTAAACCAGTGAAAGCCAGCTTTAGACATAAACCAGCAGAAATGGGGTCATTTTGGTGAAGGAGGATGTTCTGCAGGTTCACACATGCTGCTTGCTTCACTTGCTCATTCTCAGTGCCACGAGGACTTTCCCTCCACAGGTGTTAGAGTTTGGGCCTTTCCCCAGACTCCCAGAGTTTGGGAATGCCGCTGGCTCTAAGTTTAAGGAAAAATACCTTGTTTTTTCTGCTGAATTTGACAGGAAGCCTTATAACCTTAACTAATTTCCATGGGAAACAATTTTATGTTGTGGTGGAAGTGAACCTGAGGGTTACATTTTGTTCCTGCTCTGAGGAACCACGAAATCTAAATGGAGGAAAGGCAACAGGACTGCATTGTTAAAAACACCGAGTCCATCTTCTGTGCAGAACAGCAAGGTGCCACATTGTCACAGGTGTGCAGGTGGTGGCTCCTGGCCGTGGCCTTCCCTCCCAGAGCTCACTGCAGTGCCTGGAGCTGCTGGGCTCCCCTTTGCTTCTTGTGCTTCACATCCAGAAAACCAGTCTGTGTCTTTGTCTTCCCAGAAAGACAAAGCAGCCCAGCAGTGAGAAAGGGGCTTGTTCTCACGAGAATTGTCTTGCCAGTAATGAGAGTTTTAGGAAGGGCTGTAAAGACAAGGAGAAAACATAGAAATGTGCCCAGTAAGCAGAATTCCTGGATCTTTTAATCTGCCACTTCACTGCTCTACCCTGTCATTGTCTGTTAATACTTTCTGTTTTGACTTTAAATGAAACTTTAGCATAGAGCTGAATGCATAATTGTATTTATTTTTTTGGCTCTGTGCTTGATCTAAAATAGCACATAAAACAAAATAGATATGCTCTGAAATGAAAAGAAAATTTATCAGCATGTCTCACTGACAAGAATATGTATTTTTAACTCAAAACCAAAAATAAAAATAAAAAACCTTTGAAGCATTTATCCTCTTGAAATGAGTTAATTGCTAGAGAATCATGATTCATAAAACAAGAACACATCTGGGATGTAGCACTTTTTCCCAGTGGTTCCTGGATGAGCTGATAAACCTCAGCTTGTGGATTTGAACTCATTTCCCTTTTCAGCCTGAGGGAATTTAAATGCATTTCTCCTGCATCCCTGGAAAGTATCTGGAGTCAGTGTGGGCTCAGCTGATTACTCAAGGAAATATGGCAGTGCCAGGGGAGAGGTGGAAAATGCCCCTCTGGAGCCCAGGGAGCCCTGGCACTGTCCTGGGCACAGAAGGCTGGGGTCAGAGCCCAGGACAGGGGAGTGTCCCAGGCAGGGACAGGTGAGTGGGGGTGTCCCAGGCTGGGACAGGTGAGTGGGGTGTCCCAGGCTGGGGCAGGTGAGTGGGGTGTCCCAGGCTGGGGCAGGTGAGTGTCCCAGGCTGGGGCAGGTGAGTGGGGGTGTCCCAGGCAGGGACAGGTGAGTGGGGTGTCCCAGGCAGGGACAGGTGAGTGGGGTGTCCCAGGCTGGGGCAGGTGAGTGGGGTGTCCCAGGCTGTGGACAGGTGAGTGGGGGTGTCCCAGGCTGGGGCAGGTGAGTGGGGGTGTCCCAGGCTGTGGACAGGTGAGTGGGCTGTCCCAGGCAGGGACAGGTGAGTGGGGTGTCCCAGGCAGGGACAGGTGAGTGGGGGTGTCCCAGGCTGGGACAGGTGAGTGGGGTGTCCCAGGCTGGGGCAGGTGAGTGTCCCAGGCTGGGGCAGGTGAGTGGGGGTTTGTCCCAGGCTGGGGCAGGTGAGTGGGGGTGTCCCAGGCTGGGACAGGTGAGTGGCAGTGCCACGAGCATTTGTTGGTATTCAGTAACATCCAGGAGGTTACTCCTTTCCTTGCAGGGCAGTTCCCCAGAGCTCTCTGTGGCCGTGAGGACATGTGTGTTCATGTGCACATGTGGGTGTGAGCCTGACCCTGCTCAGGGGGCTGTGCTGCTCTCACCCCTGTGCTCAGCCTGGTGCATCTTTGTGCAGCGTGCAGATGTTCTCCCGGAGCTGTGACAGCCAGGACACCTTAGCCTGCAGGGAAATAAACCGTCTGTCAGGCCATTGCAGGACACTCCTCTGATGGTCTCATGCCAAGTTGGAGCCTCAGCACAGCCCCCTCCCAGCTGGGCAGTGAGGGTGCCCAGTTCTGAGTCAGGAATGCCCATTGCTGGTTCCCCCTGTCAGAAGAATCCCAGATCTTTCAGTCTGTACACAGCACAATCAGGGTTTTCTGTATTTTGAGCACTTCAGAGTTAACCCTGAGGAAAAGCAGTGCTCACTGGGGAAAGTCTGGGTAGTTCAGCTGGGATTTAACAGAGGCAAGCTGAGGATTTTTTTACATAAAGGTGGAAAAAGTTGTGAGCTGGAAGAGAAAACCAAGCATCTCAGGGTTTTTCAGGAATGTCCAGGTGAAAATCCAGCCTGTTATAGACACTGGAAAAAAAACAAGCAAATGGTGAAGACTTATTTTATTTGTATTTGTGTTGCTTTTTTCTGAGATCTACTCTTTTTTTTTTTTTAAGAGAGAAATGCCATGATTTTAACTGTTATCTAGCATTTTCTGTGTAGTTAGTTGATTCATTAATAAAGCCTAATTTACACATAGATGATAGCTTGCAGGCTTGCTTTCCTCTCTTTCATTCTCACTGAACGATAAAGCTGGATGTTTTTATGTTCCTTAGCCAAATCCTCTCTAATCAATACATCCTGCAAATCACCTGACTAATTTTATCTGGGAGTCATTTGAGGAGGATAAACTCCAAAGCTGTGCTTTGAGATGAACCATGCAGTGAGGAATATTTCAAACAAGCAAATGGATTAGGGCTTTTCACATACTTTGCTGCTTGGTTATTTAAAGTGCTACTTCTGCTGCAGGTTTGTTCCAAGCCTTGCTTTGCTCCTGCAGCTCTGACATCCTGCCCTCACCTGCTCGGTTTGGTGCTGTTTGGGATTTTGTGTTTGCAGCACAGGTCAGTGTGTGCCTCTCCCAGGCCCTGGCTGCTGGCAGGGCAGCAGGGCACAGGGGTTTTTGTGATTTTGGGGCCCTGCAGCTCGTGGAGCAGCATTCCAGCATCCTGGAGCCCTGCAGGGTCCGTGGTGGTCAGTGCCTGACACTGCCACTCCATAGGCAGCTGTGAACTTGTCTTGTTGGGTCTGCCTGAGCTGCTTTGCTGCTGTTCCACTTCCTAAAAGCACTTGGTGGGGCAGGGATTGTGTGACTCTTTCCTTTGGTGGGGCAGGGATTGTGTGACTCTTTCCTTGGGCTCTCTGGAGATACTCAGGAGCTCAGACTCTGCATTCAGTCGTGGTGATCCCTTTTTATCAAACCTCTGAGCTACTTCTGCTTAAAGGTAAGTGCTGGAAATCAGCCTGAGTGCTGATGCCCCCACATTTCTCTGTGCTTGTACTGGCTGTGGGCAGGAAGGCAGAATTAACTCTGTGCCTGTTCTTTCATTATGTGTGACAAAGAAGGCAATTTATTGTTAAGCTAGTGTGGGAATTTCCTGAGGTTAGATGTAGGAAGTGGAGAGCAAAGCAATCTTGTACAACTCAATCAAGAATTCATTCAGACTCAGGAGCTGTGATTTTGGGGTGAGTTACTGCTGGGCAGAGGAGAGCTTTAGATTAGGGAAAATACATCTTGAAAGGTTCTGTGTTAGAGTGAAGTGCTCAGGGACTTCCTTGGCTTTGTCAGCATGCAGTTGCTCACTGAAATTTGAAAACCTGTGAAGAAATGTTTCTCTATTGAGAAATAGTGTGGGGCATGAGCTGGACCTGCAGGCTGGGTGCAGCACTGCCCTGCTCTGGGTCCTGAGCTCCACATCACACCTGCAGGGTGGAGTGTCCTCAGCTCACCTGAGCTTCAGTCACACCTGCAGGGTGGAGTGTCCTCAGCTCACCTGAGCTCCACATCACACCTGCAGGGTGGAGTGTCCTCAGCTCACCTGGGGCTGGGCTGATGGCTCTGGGCTGGGGGGAAGGAGCCTTCAGCTGCCTGTGTGCAGCCTGGGACACTGGCCCCTGGCAGGGCTGGCCCCAGGCTGCAGTGGGATGGGACAAGTTGCAGGGGTTACACTCAGTTAGTTTAAGGGGAAAATCCGTGATCTTCACAGAGATAATGTGCTTAGCTGGTTCGTGGGGGCCTGCTGGTCTGCAGATCTGAGCCATTGCTAATTGCCTCACTTGCATCATTGCATTAATTCCAGAGCTGATCTCCAGGCCTGTGCTGTGGCACAGAGTGAGGGGAATGGTGTGCTGGCACACCCTGAGCTCTGTCTGGGAGGGGATCCCATCCCATCCCATCCCATCCCATCCCATCCCATCCCATCCCATCCCATCCCATCCCATCCTATCCTGCAGCTCCTGGGCCAGCCCAGCCTCCTGTGTGCCCTGCAGAGAGCCCAGGCCATGCCAGGCTGACCTGGGCATGCAGCTCATCCTCTCTTATTGTCATCTCTAAAATAGAAATGTTAAATTAGCTGTGGGAGAGATCTGGGGGCCTGCGGCTGTGTTTGCAGTACAATGGACAGGGAAGCAAAAGCTGCCAAAAATTAAAATTAAATGTTCATATCCTTTGAAGTCAGGCTGGGGTACCGTGATCCTGTTTGATTCATGCCTGCTGGCAAAAACAAAGCAGGTTGTCAGTAAAGGAAGCCTTTCTTCAAATCCATTTATTGCAGCTCTGATATTCAGCCCCCTGGCTGGGTGGTGTGCTGGGCTGGCACCTCGGGCAGGGTTGCAGTGCCTGGGAGCTGCTGGGAGCCAGGGCAGGGCTGGGTGAGGCTGCCCTGTGCTCCTGGAGCACTGTGCCCTTCTTCTGCCAGGCTGCAGGGACAGCCCACAGCAGTGGCACTGGCAGCCCCAGTTACCCTGCATTCCCTAAACTCACTCTGAGCAGATAGTTTTACAGTACGACGGGCAATATTTCATTTGCTTAAATTGGTTTGTTCCTTGTTTAAACTGGAGTTCCACACTTTATTGTTGTACTTCCTAGTGCAGTTTGCATTTTGAGGATCGCTGCCAGCATGACAAGCTTTTCATCCTTGAGAACTTTCTGGGAAAGCTTCCTCTCTCTGCAACATCTGTTGCTTTTTAGGACCCTTACTGACCCCTGTCCAACAGCCTCTTCCTAGCAGCGGTTTCTCTTTGTAGTCTGTTACAGAAGGCAGAGTGCACAGGTGTGCTCCAAGAGCCCAAGGAAGGTTTCTGCAGCAGGTGGAGGCAGCAGGGGAGCAGCTGGAGCTGCTGCCTTGTTTGAGGTGAACAATTCCATTCTGCCTCTGCTGGTGGTGCTGAGCTGAGCATCCCTCGGTGCACACACACACACAGCTTCCCTTCTCACCTTGTCTGGCTCCCAGGCTGTGTCCTGCACCGAGCTCTCTGTGTAAACACTGCCTGCCAGCCTGTGTGGATGCAGGGATGTGACAGCCAGTGGTTAATTATAAATGAAAGAAAAACCCCTTGAAGCCGTGCCAGTCCGTTCAAGTGATCCAGATTTGTCTGATAGCCTGTGTGATCATGCTTCAGTTAACTCTGTCACAGTGCATTTTCTGGGCTTTGCAATCTCACCAATGTTCAACTCATGTTCATTGTTTTTGACACTGAATTTTGTTGTAAACCTTTGAAGTGGTCAGAAATGATAAGCTAAAACAAAGCCAAAACCTGCTTTCTTCAGTCTTTCTTCTAGATCTTTGAAATCTTGAGTATAGTATTGATGGAGATTTTCTTTGGAGTATGAAAAGGGCTTCCCTGGGTCATCCAGTCAGCAAATGACTTGTGATTGTAACAGGCAGTGATAGACTCTAATTAGATACCAGTGCTATCAAATCGTTTGAAAATCAACAGATGGGGAGGGAATGGGTGCTATTCTTAGACTAGGACTCCAGAGGAGAGAACAACATTCTGGACCAGATTTGGATTGATTTGTAGAGCCACGGGAGGATCCACAGACAGGGGAGCACAGGACTGACTCCCAGAGGCAGTCTGGCAGCAGGTGCCCAAAGCCCTGTGGCTGGGGGCAGACGTGGCTCTGGAGTGCTGTTAGAGCATCTCCAGGCCCAGCAGGGTGCTCTGGGTGCAGGCTGGGTGAGCCTGCTGGCTTTGGCTGGCCTGAGACCATGCCCTGCGTGCTCCCAGGCTGGCTGCAGTGGAGCCGCTGCTGGGCAGCAGAGGAGCCTCAGAACCCACCTGGGCAGGGAAGGTTTCTGTGCCTGGCATTCGCTGCAGGGAGCTGCTGCAGGGAAGGTGGCACGGAGCAGGGCAGGGTGGGGCTCTCACCTGGGGAGGGCTGGCCGTTCCCATCCCCTTGGCTGGTGTGCTGCTCCATGGCGTGGCGGGGTGCAGGGCTGAGCCCGGGGTGCAGTGCTGAGCCCAGGGTGCAGTGCTGAGCCCGGGGTGCAGTGCTGAGCCCAGGGTGCAGTGCTGAGCCCGGGGTGCAGTGCTGAGCCCAGGGTGCAGTGCTGAGCCCG